>NC_084850.1:87173414-87773414 GCF_033115175.1 Lepus europaeus
TAGTTGACCTCCTCTCGCTGCTGAGCAGAGGGTCGCTCTAGTCATCATGATCAAAGCTGCAAAAGGCAGGATTGGACAGCTGGCTTTTTGTTTGCTTGGTTTTGCCACCTTCCGGTGGACTCTGATCAGAGCCGCGTACACACGAAGGTGTTGAGAAATACAGATGAATGTTAACTCTGACTTTCAAGATAAATAAATCCATCTTTTAAATATATATATAGAGAGATGAAGGAACACATGAATGAATGAATGTGCTTTTCTTCTGTACCAGGCCAATTTGGCTTCTGGCGAGACAAGGAAGAACAAGACAGGGCCTTCTGGTCCCCGGGGCCATGGAAGTAGGTGTTAATGAAATCGGGGTGGCTTGGGAGCCCTGGCGCTGATGGGAGGCGCAGCAGAGCCTCTCGGCTTCCAGGCCAAGGTGGGCACCCTGAGGGCCGGAGGAGCCAAGGCATTTGTCTAAGCTTGCTCAGTGGACTGCACTGGCTGCTGCTGGCTGAGGTGGCCGCCCAAGGCCTCTTGGCTGGAACACAACCCTTACTCCCTCACCCCAGCCCCGCCCAACCAAGGAAGCTGAGCTGTTGGCCAAGAGAGGAGTAGTCAGGCAGGGGAGTCCCAGCCCCTCCCTGCTCCAGACTGGGCCCAGGAGGGCCTGGCATGCTTCTAATAGCAAGCAGCAAATTCAATCAGGCAGATGAGAATTCCTATTATTTTAATATATTTAGAAGAGAGTTTAAGGCGGGATTTTGTTCCACGCTGTCTGTTTTTACAACATGAGGTCAGGCCCCTTTGATAAAGGCCTTCATGCAGGCAGGAGGGAGGCCTTGGGAAAGTGTGAGTGAGGGGAAGACTAGGAGGAGGGTAAGGGAGAGAAAGAGAGAGTGAGACAAGAGCAAGAAAGTCGTAGAGCTGGAGAAAGCAGAGGAAGACTGCGGATCTCTGGATCTGTCTTTTGCACACACGTCTGTGACGCCATGTGTGTTTCTGGGTCTGTTTGTTGTGTGAGGAGAGAAACCCATTTGGGGATAAATAGGATGATTTTTCCACCTGCAGGAAACGAGGCAGCCAAAGGCTGATTGGGGCAGCTCCACTCCGCTGCTCTCTGAAGGCCTCGAGCTGGGACTCAGGTTGCTGCAGAGGCCAGGCCCCGGGCTGTGCTTGCACATTGAGATGCAGGCCAGCTGCCAGCAGATCGGGGGCAGACTCTGAGGTAGTCCTGGGCTCAAGAGGGGCCCTGGGCCCCTAGGTGCCCTGCTGCCCCTCTGACTGTACCGCGTGGCTCCTTATTCATCTGGGACCGGAGCACGGGGACTCACCGTGGCTTTCTTAGAAAAAGAAATGCACACGCGTGTCAGCAAAGGGGTGAAAGTGTTGTCCAGCTTGGAGTAAGGGGAGGCGATGGACTTCTCAGTTTCTGCAGAATTCTCCTTGGCCTAAGAGTCCTAGGGAAGCACCCAAGCTGTTGAAGTGGCTGCCAGAACTCTCTTGGCCCAGCCTGGGCCTGACAGGTGACCCCAGGGCGCCACTGAGCCCATTGCAATGCGTCTGGGCAGAACAGCGGGAAGCTTGCCTGTCCCTTACTGGGGGTCTGCCCCGGGAGCCCAGGGGTGAATTCTGGGCCACTTCCATTGCCTCCGTGCCATCGTCAGCTTTGCAATCCTCACCTGAGGAAGGAAGGGCAAGAGGTGCCCATCTACTGCCTCTGCCTTGCTCCTGTGCCCCACGGGGCGGTCAGATCACAAGAACAGGTCTGCCCCCCAAGGTTCTCTTCGGCAGAGCTTGCTTTTCTAGAGGGAGACCGGAAAACGACCATGTGAAGGACTAGAGGGACAGGGAAAGTAAGCAGAGTGAGCGAGAGGAGGCAGACAAAAGCCACATGGTTAGCTCTTGCAATAAACTGCCCGTTCTTCTTCAACACAGCCTGACTGCTTGGGTTTGCGGTCTCCTCCACAGGTAACCTTGAGATGCGATTGACGATGGCTGGACTCAACGATCAGAGTCAGAGGCTGCTTTGTAGAAGGTGGGAGTGTTTCTGTGGCTCATCCTCCATGTGCATAACGCCGCCAACCCCCCACCCGCCCCCACCTGCCATCATCATCCTCCAGACCGACCTAACCACTGCCACCTGCAGGAATGACAAATGCTCCAAGGCCAGGCAGTACGACCAGCTCTTGGCTCCTTGGAGAACTGCGGTCAGCATTCAGGAGCTCCATCTCTCTGATATCATCCACAGCTTCCATGGAGCACCCAGGCGAGTGGGGGAGGGTGCCAGGAAGGGAAACCTTGACAGAGAAGGTAGAAAACTCTTAAGACCTGGGACATCTATGGGACATCTTTCCAGGCAGAGAAAGGGCCCAGGTGCTGCGGCCTGGAGCCGCATCCGGGGCAGAACAGGAGCCTGGGTAGCCATACAGAGTAGTTGTGGGTTAAACCACAGGATTTGGTGCGGGAGCCAACACCATGAGCCACTGCTGCCCCCTGGACGGGACAGTTTTTAGGGGGGTGGCATAGGACTCTGTCCTCCATCATGTGGCATGAGTGGTAGAAATGGCACCAAGGGCGCCAAGTTGGTGAGGGGTTTGTACGGTTTGCTCCTGTCTAGGGGTGTCCCAATGACATTCCAGCCCCTGTCACTGGTGGCCTGGGAGGTCTCCTTCTTTCCAGAGAGTGGGCAGCTCTACCCATGTGTCTGTGCAGGAGAGAGGGAGAGCATGTGGCGTGTGTGTGTGTGTGTGTGTGTCCATTCCTATCCAGGCTCCAAAAGGGGCTTGGGGCGGCTCATGGTTGCCTGCAGCCTCCAAAGTCTGCCAGAGAGACACTGTCCTGAGGCTGCTACCTGCCCGTGCAGCCCAAGTCCTCTGCTCCGAGCACTGTCCCCAGCGAGTGGCCATATGGTGGCTCTCACCCACCGTGCTGGTCTCCCAGGAAGCCAGGGTCTCTGCTTCCGGCTCTGCAGCAGCATGCTGAAGCTCAGAGCAGATGGAGTCCTAGGGTCCCGGGTGCTTTGCCCTCCCTGCCCCCCCTCCACTTCTCTCTTCGCCTCCGCAGCTAGGATCCATTGCCAGTAGCCATTCAATCTACAGCCGTGCATTCCGCCATCTTCCTGTTTGGTGACCCAGTTCCCCAGAGGCTCCCACCACTTTCTTGCTGCCTCCTCAGAACTGCCTTTTTGGCCTTCTGTCTATACTCGCTCCAAGTTTCTCATGTTCAATTCCTCCAAAGATTGCCAAAGTCTAATTGTGCTGGCAGTGACTGCCGCTGCCGTCAGCCCTCGGCCCTCTTGGTCTGCAGCAAATCAGAGAAGGCTTCTCTCTGGGTGGTGCCAGATGAATCCCAAGATATCCTCATTGCTATTGTCCCATCCTTTTTTTTTTTTTTTAAGATTTATTTGTTTATTTGACAGAGTTACCCAGAGAGAGGGAGACATACACATACACACACACACACACACACGGGGGAGAGAGAGAAAGAGAGAGACGAGAAACAGAGACAGAGATCTTCGATCTACTGGTTCACTCTTCAAATGGCCACAATGGCCAGGGTTGGCCAACGGTAAAGCCAGGAGCCAGGATCTTCTTCCGGGGTCTCCCACGCGGGTACAGGGGCCCAAGGACTTGGGCCATCTTCCGCTGCTTTCCCAGGCACATCAGCAGAGAGCTGGATTGGAAGCCGAGCAGCCAGGACACAGACGGGTGCCCATAAGGGGATGCCGGTGTCACAGGCAGTGGTTTGGACCTGCTGTGCCACAGCACCGGACCCCATGTCAATGTCCTCTTAGGGTTAGAAAGCCCTGACCCAGGTGTTCAAGGCCTGGGCTGTCCTCTCAGCTCTTGCTGTGCAGCATTGAGCAGCAGCTCTCCCTCTCTGGGCTCTCTGCTCCCTGGTGGGCACACACTGGGATTGGACTCAGGGCATTTGCCGAGGTCCTTCCGGCTCTGAGCTCGGCTCTGTCTGCTCAGTTGTGGTGGAAGCATGCTGGCCATCGCCATGGCACCACACCCAACTGTCAACGACACTTTGGTCTTCCTGCAATTCTGATTGGCCTGGCCCTGGAGAAGGCTCATGTCAAGGGGCCCCAGGTAGGGGCTGGCGCTGTGGCACAGCGGGTTAATGCCCTGGCCTGCAGTGCTGGCATCCCGTGGGGCACTGCTTCTAGTCCTGGCTGCTCCACTTCCCATCCAGCTCTCTGCTATGGCCTGGGAAAGCAGTAGAAGATGGCCCAAGTCCTTGGGACCCTGCACCCACATGGGAGACGAGACCCGAAAGAAGCCTCCTGGCTTCTGATGGGTGCAGCTCCGCCCATTGCGGCCAGTTGGGGAGTGAACCAGCAGATGGAAGACCTCTCTCTCTCTGCCTCTCCTCTCTCTGTGTAACTCTGACTTTCAAATAAATAATAAATAAATCCTTTTAAAAAAGAGGCTCCTTAAAAAAAAAAAAGGAGGGCAGCTCCCAGGGGCTCCTGTCTTGATTCCTGGGCTCCCACTCACTCTGCTTCCCTTCCTTGCCTTAGTCCACAGGCAGTCCCTACCCCTTTCCTGGAAACCATCCCTCCCCCTCCCCTGCAATCTGGCTCCATGGAGCCTTCCCAGGCCCCTCCCCCACTCCCCGTGAACTGCTGGACCCTGTTGAGGGATGGCTGGACTCTCTCACTCCCCCTCCTTTCTGGTGTTTCACCAGCCAGGAATCCCGCTGGAAACAGAGCCTGGAAAACTTTCCATCTTTGGGAAGTGCTGGCCCCTGCCCCCGTGGCCTAGCTGCTGAGCCCAAGCCCTCCGCAGGTGCAGGTGTGCGTATCCACAGACCTGTGGCAGCAGCTGGGCTGCTGCCTGGGGAAGCGTTTCTTCTGTCCTCCAATAAAGGCCTGTGGCCAGGGCCTCAGGCGAGCAGACAAGCAGGGACAGAGCAACAGGCTTTTTTCCCCTACCCCCGACTCCTGCTTGCCCGTCCCCTTCAGCCAGCAGCGGCCCAGCTTCGGCCAGCCTCAGGAGCACTCTGGACCTTGCTCTCTTGCCATATGGTGGCTGTCACTTAGTCTGTAGCCTGGCTTCCCCTCTCTGGGCCCCCGCCCTTCCTGCCATTGAAATGGCCCTCTGGGCTGTTCTCTGGTCCGTACCCCCAGCCTCTCTCCAGGCCTGTTTTCCGAAGCAGGCTGTCCTCCAAAGGGACCCTCCTGAAATGCAAATCTCATTCCATTAATGGCTCTCAATGGCCCAGAGAATCGGATCTTAATAATGAACTCGGTATGCGAGGCTGCAGCTTCCCACAGCACCTTGTGCCGTTGGAATTCGGGGCTCCCTCCAAGCCCAGAATCAGATGCCCCACCCCGCTCCACAATGTCCCAAGTGCCCATTACAGCAGCCACAGCACACTCGGGGGCCTCTCTCTCTCAGCAGCCTCTCCCCCTACGGACTCCAAGCGACCTAGCCCAGCCCCGAGCAGGCGTCGTGGCCTCTCCTCACTGCTGCTCACCTCCAAGGCCATGGTTTCTGTCCTTGCCCCCCCCCCCCCCCGCCACACTCCCTCCTGGCATTCGCTGACCCTGCTTTCAAATGACCTAGTCCATGTTTACTGCATTTCATTTCATCTTGACCGAAATGTCCCACTGCCTCTCTGCCTACTTACAGTCAAGTTCACTGCCAGGCCTATTCATACAGGCTACCTCCTCCAGGAAGCCTTCCTGAGCTCCTCATTGGAATAACTGGCCTCTCTGATAAACAGGCTGTGAACTTTCTGGTCAAGTTCAGTGTAGCAGTCAAGGGCATTCTCTTTGTAGTCAGCCAGCCTGGGTACACAATCCAAGCTCAAACAATGCCCCAGAGAAAGTGCTAGATGTCTTATTTGTCACATGACCTCCTTTATCTTCGGCTTACTTCATTTCCTGCCACTATAGCAGAACCCCGAGGCTAGGTGATTTAGAAAGAAAAGAAATCTGTCTTGGGCTTCCGACTTTGGCAGCCAGTTCCAGGGCATGGCCCAGGCAAGGGCCTTGTGCTGCTTCTACCTGATGGCAGACCGGGCCAGGGCAAAGTAGGCACAAGCCAAAGAGAGAGGAAGAATGCTCACGGAGTGGAGGGTGGGATGGGGAGGGGAGCACCCTCGCTCCATGACAACACCAGTGCTAGTGCCATTAATCCATTTCCGAGGGCCCTGCATTGATGACCCAAACCCCACCCCCCAGAACTGGGAGGCATCCCCTCGCCCCAACAGCAAAGAGTCTGCCCTGAGCTCTTGGGCCAGGGCAGGCCCAGCCGAGGAGGGGGATGAAAGCAGCTCCATGTGTGTGGCTTGGCTGGAGGACAGTGCTGGGTGTGGCAGGGGACATGATAACTGCACATAGGGACTCCAGCAGTGCACACAAGCCCCAGTGGGGGAGGGGCGGCAGAAAAGGTGGGGGAGGGGCGGGGAGATGACTAGTGTGGGTGGGCACAGGGTAAATGGGCTCATCCAGAGCTTGCTAGGGGGCTCAGGCTGAGCTGCAAGCTCTCTCGCCCTACTGGTGGACGGAGGGTGGCCCACTTTTCTTCCGGTGTGGGGGGGTGCTCACAGTTCTGTGCGGTCCCGGCCTTGGGATTGAAGGGAGCCAGGCCTGCCTCCTTCCTACCCATCGCTGCTGAGGCTGAGGCTGAGGGTAGGGTGGGCCTGGCGAGGGTCTGCCGTCTACCAGTTCACACAGCCCTCCCTGGGGATGCTGGGCAGGGCTTGTGTGTGTGTTCTGAGCCCTCCCTCTCCTCTGTCCCCCGCTCCCTCCCTCCGCCACCCCCTCCACCCCCTCCAGTTTCAAACCATTGTTTTCCAACCATGGCCCTCTGCCCTCTCCTCCCGGGGTACTGAAGGGCAACTCAGGGGCATGAGGAGGCCGGGAGGAAATATTGGAAATGGCCTCTCCATCCTCCTCTCAGATCCGGGCTTCATCGTCCTTGGGCCAAGATAAATAAAGCAAGCAAGGGAGAGGCCTCTGCGTGCTTGGTGCTGATGGCTAAGCAGCCCCAGAGGCGGGGGTGGCGCGCTGGGCGTCTGTCTCCCCAAGGCGTCCCCACAACCACCCTCCAACACTGCCCGGCACATGGGGGGCTGGGTGGGGCACATGAGCAGCTCCTCTCCACGCAGGGCCATAGAGTGACACTCTTGCCACCTGGGCCGGAGGAAAGCAGCTCTCTGATCCTCAGACAACCATTTCCCTGATGGAGGCTTGCCTCCTTCATCCGGGGCCATCTCTGCCCACAGCGCCAGGCACACTTCGTGGGCAGCTCTCGGAGAGAGCTTCCGCCTTGCCCGTGGAGCTTCCTCTCTGAGTTCCATGTTGTCAGGGTCTTTTGCACTAGCCTACCACCTGTTGGCCCTGTTCAAGGCCAACAGCCAGCTGCTCCTGGGGTTTGCTTGGTCGCTTGCTTCATGGAGGAAGTCATCGGAGCCGGGGCTGGCCTGAAAAGATGCACCCCACCGTGGGAGGGGCAAAGCCAAGAGCTTGGAGATGTTGGCAGGACGCCTCAGATCGTGTGCCCACTCCTCCTCTGCTTCATGAGCCATTTCCCTTTTGAACCTCAGCTTTCCCGTCTGTACAATGGAAGCCCCAATTCCCGCATGCCGGAGCTATCGGCGAGTGCGCGAATACTCATTGCCGTAGGATCCTGGAAAGGACGTGTGAACTCCAAGAGCCCACCTCTAACCTTTGGCTTGGCTCACTTTCATGGCCAGGGAGGACACACATGGGGCATGTGGCCCCCCACCCCCATCCCCAGCCATCCCTATCGCTGTCACTCAGTTGCTCCCATTTGGGTAGATGGCTCTGTGGGTTCCGCATCTCCCCCGTTTGGAAATCTTTGGTGTCTAGCTCAAGTCCTTCCTAATCCAATCTCCTATAGCTCACTTTCTCTTTCCCTGTTCCCCACCCCACCTCATCCCCTACTCCTTCTCTGTCCTCAGAGGCTAGAGTGGGTGGGAGGCTAAGGGTGACCTTGTGCTTGATTGGGGGAACAGCCCTTCTAGAGTCTTCTAGAAGAGTTGCATCACTCTTCTAGAAAGCCCTTCAGCTGTCTCGCACCCTCGGCTTCAAGCTGCCCCAGCTGGAATCCTTGCAGTCTCTTACCGTGCATTGCAACTAGGGCGCGAGCCCTGACTTTAATCTCCCCTGGCAGCTCCGTGGCACTGATAAGCCCCAAGTTGATGGCAGAGGAAAAATGAAACCCGCATCACCCCCACCAGGTCCAGCCTCCACGCAGCAGGGCCAGGGATGTCCTCCAGTGGGCAGTAGGACCTGCCCCCCACCCAGCCGCCCCTCAGGGCACAGAGGCTGGCAGTGGGGTGGCATGGTGCCGCCGCCGGCCCGTCACCCATCACCCCGCTGTCTCAGTCGGGAGGGTCCCCGCCCCCTCCCCATCTACACAGGGCTGGGGCAGCTCCCTGCTGAGTTTGAGGTTAAAGGGGACGTCTTCTCCAGCAACGTGCAGCCAAATTGCTGAGCTGTTCACAGTGACCTGGAGATGATGTTTGGAAATCTGATTTGTGATAACATAATGTTCCTTTTAAGTAACGCTGGCTGGAGAGGGAAGGAGGAAAAAACGACCAAGAAAAACAACCTTATTGAGGTTTAAAAGGGGACGCTGTCGTGGCCGCCTCCTTAATCTCCCAAATCATTTTCCTCTCTTCCCCCTCCTCCTCCTGCCCCAGACCTGCTTTTGTTTATAACAATCTCTTGGAAAGAAGATTGAAAGTGAAATCTGTTTCCTTGCTTAAATATATATATTTAAAGGGGGGAAGAACGCGCGCTCTCCCCACCCCCGCCGGCTCCTCCCCGGAGTGTTGTGGGTAATTGGAGGGCTGCCTACTCTGGGCTAGTCGGTCAGTGGGGGTTTTCTGGTGCCCACTCATCACCCCACCGTGGAGGGATCATTTAGGTGGGAAAGCAGGCTGGGCGACTGGAGGAGGGGTGGGAAGAGGCACCGCTTAGTCACTATTTTATACAGTGCCTGGTGGCCCACTGACAGTTCACTATCTCCAGGGAAGAAATGCAGCATGAGTGGGCAAGGTTAGACACAAGGTGGGACTTCCACTTCCATTGCATGACATCGAGTTCTTGGTCAAGTAGTGAAAAGACTTGAGAGCTTCTACACGGAGCCCCACTGCCCCACACCTGTCTGGCTCAGGGTTTCCTTTGTGACCAAGGGAGGGTGGAGGTGACACAGACATGTCACAGCAAGAGAGGCTGGGGTGTGGCAGCTGAGAGGCCCTCTTGTGCCAAAGGTGGTGCTTGTGTGGAGACCCGCACTCAGGGAGGAGGAAGGCATCGACACCCCCAGCGGCACCCTGATTCACCCCCACCCCACGCACCGCGCAAGTGTACGGCCCTCTCGCTGGATTCCTCCAACCCCGGCTTCTCAAGGAACACCGGCTTCCCTGCGCCTGGGTGCTGAGACCCCTGCCTGCTGGGGGCTGTGCTTCCTCAGAAGGAACAGAGAGGGCCTTTGGGGGTCCTTTTCAGGGGGCCTGGCTCCCCCTGCCCCAGCCAGGGCATGCTATCACTATCAGAAATATCAGACGTTTCAACTCAAATTAAAGTCAGGTTAAAAGTCTCCACTGCAGAAATTCCACATGGCTCCAGATGGAGAGGAGGGACTCCCTCTCAGCCTTCTGCCTTCGCTCCCGCCCTCCTCCAGACGGGAACAAAAGCATCGCCTTAGAGTCTGTTTTCTTAAGAGACCGTTCCATGTAATCCTAGCAGCAGCTTACACACGGGGAAACTGAGGCCTAGGGGGAGGGATGAGCTCGGGCGAGTTGGTTCGGGAGGTTAGTGGCAGAGCTAGGACTAGGACCCAGAGGTCCAGATCCCTATCCCACGAGGATTGGGATACCCCCCCCCCCCATCATGCATCTGCAACTCCGACAGACCTGGAACATCTCTTATCCCTGGAAAACTTCACAATGGTCACCCGAGAGAGCCTACAGCAACTCTGATACTGGGAACAAAGGCAGGAGGCGGCGGCTCTGAACTACCGGCCTGCCAAAGTCACTCAGCGGTGCTTGCTACAAAGGCCATGTCATCACGGGCTTGTCCCTACCCTTTTTGGGATCTCACTGTGAGGCTTGGCAAGTTCCCTCCAGGGGCTGGCAGATGACCCAGGCCCAGACAACCAAAACTTTCTATAGTACTGCATGGAGTGACTGGTTTAGGCAGAGGCAGGTGTGGCCCGAGTTGGACCAATACAAACCCTCCCTGGGACTTTTGACAGCAAAATAGGGAAAGAGACATTGGCCATCAATCGGCTAGAAGACATGCACCTGAAGACTTCCGAGAGAGAAAGAGGCACCCAAGAGATGGACGGAATGGCCCCATTTGAGCCTGGGCTCCAGCACTGCCTGTCCAGACCACCCTTGTATTGCTCGTTTATGTAAACGAATAAGATCCCCTTTTGGCTTAGACCAGTTTGAGTTGGATTCCTGCCATTTGCAATAGAAACAGGCCCCTCTAATATGAGACTGGAGATATCCTATGTCGCTAAATAGTCGAGTTGGAAGAGACCTCAGGTGACTGGGCAGCATGGACTTCGGGAAAATGTGATGCATGAATAAACAAGTGTCTGAGATATCCCTTGCCCTCCACAGGCTGGTACAAAACCTCAGACACGTGCCAGCTGCTTGCTCCCAGCTGCCTGGCTGACAGCAGATAGTATATGTAGGCTTTGGAGTCAGATAGAGCTGCCTTTGAACACGGGCCCGTCCGCTTCCCCTCCCTGCACTCTGGGCCAAGCACCCTCTCTAAGCCTCCAGTTTAACCCAGCATGGGACAGAAAGCAAATGGGTGTAAGCCAAGGGAATGGAATAAAGTACCATCACAAGATTGGGAATGTGAACAGGCCAGGTCTTAAAACAGGAAGGACCATTTGCTAAGGGCGGGGGAATTAACAAACATCCGTAGAGGCAGCCGAGGCACTGCTATGCAGGGACACCTTGTAGGGTTCTTTGTACCGGGAACAACTCCAGGGGGCGCCATTGGCATAGTCTGTGCTGGGAAGGAAGCCCCTCAGGTCTGTGTAGAGCATGGCCTCTGCAAGCTTACATGGTAATCCCAGGGCCCTGGCACACGGCAATTGACACCCATGTCTTCTTCATCAAAGGCATCAGTTTTACTTTTTTACTTTTTTTTTTAGCTTTAACAGAGAGAGAGAGAGAGAGAGAGAGAGAGAGAGAGCTGCAAGAAGAATATTACCATGAAGCTATTGTTGGAAATATGGTGCAATTAGTGTTCTATTGTGGCCAAGGGATCTGGGACTACCCAAATATTGCCACAGACCAAAGCCAGCTCTCTCCATAAGGGTCCCAGGAGAGAGATATGCACACAGAACAATGGCAAAGGAAAGCAAAGTAACACTTCATTGTTAGCTCAAAGCAAGCTCTTGGACACTGATGAGCCTGCACTTGGGAGGGATCTCCTCCTACCACCAGGCCAACCCTGAATCTCAACTAGCTTACTCCATCAACTTCATGGAAGAAAGACAGAAGAAAGAGAGGGAGGACTTGTTCAGAGCTGCCCCCAAGCTAGCATATAGCTCCAGTCACACGAGTGAAAGCAGAAATGAGGAGCAAACACACTCTTTTTAAAGAAAAAAAAGATTTTATTTATTTATTTGACAGGTAGAGTTACAGACAGTGAGAGGGAGAGACACAGAGCGAGAGATCTTCCATCCGGTGGTGCACTCCCCACGTGGCTGCAATGGCCAGAGCTTCCAGGAGCCAGGAGCGTCTTCAGAGTCTCCCACACAGGTGCAGGGGCCCAAGGACTTGGGCCATCTTCTACTGCTTTCTCAGGCCATGGCAGAGAGATGGATCGGAAGTGGAGCAGCCGGGACTCGAACCAGCACCCATATGGGATGCTGGCGTTGCAGGCAGAGGATTAACCTACTGTACCATGGCACTGGCCCCAGCAAACATACCCTTACCTCGAGACTAGTAATGCGATCAGCTAAGGAAAATGGCCCAGTCTCCTGCTAGCTGGCCAATCTTCCTGGTGGGGACAGAGGACCAAGGACAAGGGATGGCAGAAGAGACAGTCTCCTAGTCCTAGCCCACAGAGATCAGTGAGCCTCCGTTAAGCCACAAGTCCCAGGAGACTGTGGACTGAGCTACCATACCTGAGACCTTGAGAAGTAATGCTATTGCTCATAGTGCACAAGCATTCTGGAATATACTTGGTGACCAATACAAAGGGGGTAAACAGAGAGGGCAGGCATTCCAGTCCCCAGAAATGGTCTCAGAAGGTCCCTCAGAAATAAGCCATAGTACATGTACTATACTAAGAAACAATGGATTCAAGCGCAAGAATGTGATGTAAGAAGCGATGGGCAAAGAGCTGAGTCACCCCAAGAGAGACAGGCTCAACGTGAGAAGTGATTGAGGTGGCAAGGGGTGGAGCGTGGGCCGGCACAGAAGGAACAGAGGTAAGAACATGCACGCTAGGTTTCTTTCCTTGCTTGGAGGGAGAAAAAAAATATATGGCCGGATACTCAATGTTGATTGCGCATGGATACACTTCAGTACGCGTAGTGAGAACGTCCAGGTAGGGGCTGGCATTGTGACACAGTGGGTTGAGCCACTGCCTTGGACATTGGCATCCCATATGAGTGCTAGTTTGGGAGGCGACAGGTGATGATGGCTCAAGTGCTTGTGCCCCTGCCGCCAACGTGGGAGACCCTGATCAAGTTCTTGGCCCCTGGCTTTGGCCTGGCTCAGTCCTGGTTGTTGCAGCCATTTAAGGAGTGAATGAGAGGATGAAAGATATCCCCCCCATCTCATTCTTGTTCTTGTTGCACTGACTGTCAAGTAGATAGAAATAAGTAAATAAACGTTTTTTTTTTTTTAAAGAATGTATGGGTAAACCTTAGAAGCTTCAAAATGATATCTATATTTTTTAAACCATTATTGAAAATGAAATGGAGCAAAGAAAATCCTGTTCCCATAACAAAAGACAACAAAGGGAATGGAGAGAAAGCAGTAAAAAAAATATAAAATTAGATGGCAGGAATTAGTCCAAGCACACAAGCAATCACAATAAATGTGAATATTTAATTGCTCTATTAAAAGACAAAGACTCTCAGATTAGGTCAAAAGCCAACATGGCTATATGCCATTTACAAGACACATATGCAAAACAAAATAACACAAAAAGGCTGAAAAGAAAAGAACTGAAAAATATACTCAAGTGCCAACAAAAAGAAAGCAGATGTAGCAATATGAATGTCAGACAACAAAGCTCAAAGCAAAAATATTCAAAGGGATAAAGAATATTTGCTTGATAATAGATACAGGCCACAGAGGAAGATATAACATTAATGAACCTTTACAACATAGATTTAAAACAGATATGAGCCAGTCTACAATTGCAGGGTGAAAAACATGCCTTCCCCAGAAATCAACATACCAGGTGTTAATACACTAACCTACCAACTAAAGACATACAAGATAGAAATGATACAAGTAGCAAACTTGAGCATAAATCTGTTTGTACTAATAGAAAATTTCTTTATGTCATTTATTTATGTAAACTAACACATTGCACACACACATTAAATACACAAGTCAATGACATATTAAGCCACCAGGGAAATCTTAACACATTTCAAATAAGAAATATCATATAAGGTCCCACCTAATAACCACAGCATCAATAAAATGACATTTGACCACCAAAATAATGATTTGAAATCTCTGTCCCTGGAAAAAAGAGCGGAAAACACATTTCCAATTTGACTAAAGAGGAATCCAAGTGGAAAGTATAAACCAGTGACAAATAATCAGTTTTCTACATGTCAAGACCAGTGAGATACAGCCAAAGTGATACTCAGAGGAAAATGCATGACCTGAAAGGCATTTACTAAAGAATAAGAAACATGGAAAATAAATCAAGCCTTCAAGAGATGGGGGAGGGGCTGGCACTGTGGCGTAGCAGGTAAAGCCACCGCCTGCAGTGCCGGCATCCCATATGGGCGCTGGTTTCCAATTCAGGCTGCTCTTCTGTTCCAGCTCTCTGCTATTGCCTGGGAAATCAGTAGAAGTGGCCCAAGTCCTTGTCTCCTGAACCCGTGTGGGAGACCAAGGAGAAGCTCCCAGCTCCTGGCTTCAGATCGGCACAGCTCTGGCCATTGCAGCCATTCGGGGAGTGAACCAGCAGATGGAAGACCTCTCTTCTCTCTCTCTCTCTCTCTCTCTCTCTCTCTCTCTCTCTCTCTCCCACCTCTGTAACTTTGTCTTTCAAATAAATAAATAAAATAAATCTTGAAAAAAAGAGTTGGTAGACAACACAAATAAGCACAAATGAAAGTAAAAGGAAGGGACGAAGAATTGCGAAAGCATAAATTCATGAAAGAAAACACAAAAATAGAGTTGA
Source organism: Lepus europaeus (assembly GCF_033115175.1). Lineage (NCBI taxonomy): Eukaryota > Metazoa > Chordata > Mammalia > Lagomorpha > Leporidae > Lepus > Lepus europaeus. The sequence continues at coordinate 87,187,792 of NC_084850.1, forward strand.
GCAATAAGGGCAAAATTACTTCTTTGAAAAGACCAATGCCATTGGCAAATATTTCTTTTGATATAGAAAAAGTGAGAGAAGACATAAGTAATAGCCAGAATGAACATCAGCTCCAGAGATCTCTACATTCTACAACCAGTTTGAAAACCTAAATGAGTTTTTTTTACTAGAACATCACAAAATATCAACATTGTCTAAGAAATAGTTTAAAAGTCATTATGGCCATAGTTATGGAAGAAAATGGTGCTAGCTGGCTTCTAAAAGGGTCCACAATGATTCTGGTATTTTTATATTGACACTTGAGCTTATTTTGTTGGCCTTGAATATGGATTGGACTTTTGTGCCTTGCTTCTAATGACTAGAATGTAGCAAAAGTGATAGAGTGTCCTTTCCAAGTCTAGGTTACAAAAGGCAGTGATTTCCGTTTGCTGGCACTCTAGCTTTCCCATGCTGGCTTCGATGAAGCAAGCTGCTAGGCAATTAGGTGTCCCATGGAACAGCTCATATGGTAGGGAACCGAAAGAGTCCTCTGGCCAACACGTAGTGAAGAACTGACGTTCTTAATCCAAGAACCCACAAAGCAATTGAATCATGCCAGCAACCGTGTGAAAGAAGAGGATCCCCACCCCCACCCCCCATGGAGCCTTTTGATGACTTCAGCCCCAGCCAGTGTCTTGACCACAGCCTGGGAGAGACCTTGAGTCAGAAGTATCTACTAAGCCACGTCTGGTTTCTTGGCTCTAGAAATTGGGAGATCATAAACGTCTGTGGTTTTAACCTTCTCAGTTTTGGGGTAAATTTATTTTTTATACAGGCACATGAAAACTAATGCAAACAAAGAAAACAGGCTCACATGATTTTTTTTTAATGTAAACTGTTCCTGAGCATAGATAAAGATGGGCAGCTATCTAACTCAGTTAGGTAGCCCCAAGACCAAAGGTAGACAGCACCAGGTTGCCTAAAGAGTGTTGCAGGGGGCTGCTGTGGTGCAGCGGGTTTAAGCTGCCACTTACTGATGCCTGCCTCCCATATCTGCTTCCCATTGAGCTCTCTGCTAATGCTCCTGGGAAGGCAGCAGAGGATGACTCATGTGCTTGGATCCCTGCACCCACGTGGGAGACCGGATGGAGTTCCTGGCTCCTGGCTTCAGCCTTGTCCAGCCCTGACTAGTGCAGCCATTTGGGGAGTGAATCAGTGGATGAAATATGTATCTCTCTCTCATTCATTCTCTCTGTCACTCTGCCTTTCTAATAAATAGATCTAAAAAAACCAATATTGCAAACTAATCACACCAATGAACAAGCCACGAATAAACATTTAGCGAATGAAATCTAACAGCGTGTTAAATGAATAATAATCTCCAAAAAAGAAACAATTAAAAAAAAGTGTTCGGACTTACTGTGTACCGTTTTTTCTTCTAGTTTCTAGGTTCTTCATATGTATTATATGAGGGGGCTTCAAAAAGTTAATGGAGAAAGCGACACACAGTTTGCAAGCATTTTGTGCACCAAAAACAAACATTGTTTAATTCCATTTCCATGAACTCTTTGATGTTTCCTCATATACGTAATGCATCTATAGTACACACATATATTAACTTAGTTACTCTGCATTGACAAACCCAGAAATTTACAGCAATTGTCACACTCTGTGGTTAATCATTAGAAGCATTACTTACCAAAGTCAAGAACATCACCAACACCAGTCATTCTTTTTTTTTAAAAAAAGATCTATTTTATTTATTTATTTGAAAGGCAGAGTTACAGAGAGGCAGAGAGAGAGAGAGAGAGCGAGCGAGCCAGGAGCTTCTTCCGGGTCTTCCACGTGGGTGCAGGGGCCCAAGGACTTGGACCATCTTCCACTGCTTTCCCAGGCCGTAGCAGAGAGCTGGATGGGAAGTGGAGCAGCCGGGACTAGAACCGGTGCCCATATGGAATGCCGGTGCTTCAGGCCAGCGCTGGCCCCGAGTCATTTTAAACATTGTAGCAGAGATCCTGGACAATGTAATGTGATGAAAAACATGCACTGACATGTACAAATATTGAAAATAAGACTTAGTCATCATTATTTGCAAATGATGCTGTCTCCGAAGAAAACCCAAGGGAAACAAAGGAAAAACTATTAGGACTAGAGAAAATTCAGCCTTCAAGAACAGATAAAACATGAGAATTAAAACTCATTAGATAATGTCACAAATATTTGGAGGCTAAATGATATATTTCTGAATAACACATATACATATGTATATCTATCTACATATAGATAGATATGTAGAGAGATGACAAAAATAGTCGCAAGGGAAATTTGAAGTATTTTCAACTAAATGAAAATAAAAATGCAACTCTAAGTTTGTGGGATACAGTAAAACCAGTGGTTAGAGGGAGAGGTATAGCTTTGAACACATATATTAGTAAGGAAGAGAGATCTAAAATCTATAATCTGAGCTTCTGCCTTAGGACACTAGACAAAAGAAGCAAATAAGCCTGAAGAAAGCAGAAGAAAAGAAATAGTAAAAATTAGAGCATACCTCAATGAAAATGAAAATAGAGAAAATCAGCAAACCCAAAAGCTAGATCTTTGAAACGATCAATAACATTGATAAAGCTGTAGGTAGGCTAACAGCAAAAATGGAGAGAATTACACATTACAAGTATCAGAAATGAAAAAGGAGCCATCTGCGCTGATCCCTTAGACACTGGAATATAATAAGGAAATACTCTCAACAACTCGATGCCCACAAGGGGAAATAGACATTACAAATAAAGTAAAGAAAATGAAACTGTAATTAATAACCTGTCAAACAAACAAAGACACACCAGGCCCAGATGGTTTCACTGGCGAATGAGAGCAAGCATCTAAGGAAGAAATGATGCTAATTCAGGGCCAGTGTTGTGGCATAGTGGGTGGAGATGCTGCCTGTGATGCTGACATCCCATACTGGCACTGGTTCAAGTCTTGGCACCACCACTTCCGATCCAGCTCTCTGCTAATGGCCTGGGAAAGCAGTGGAAGATGGCCCCTTGCACCCGCGTGGGAGACTTGGATGAAGCCCTTGGCTCCTGGCTTCAACCTGCCCTGGCCCTGGCCATTGTGGCTATTTGGGGAGTGAACTAGTGGATAGAATATCTCTCTCTCCCTCCTCTCCCTCTCTGTCTGTCACTCTGCCTTTTCAAATAAATAAATCTTGAAAAAAAAAAATCAATGTGCTCCACCACATTACCATATTAAAGAAGAAAAATCATATGATCATGAGACAGCACTTCAAGACGTTTGTGGAAAATGGAATAAAAGATAAAATTCATTTGGTGAAAAAATTTTTTAAATCAATGCATCATTTTTTCTTAATACACATTTTTCCATGAACTGTTTGAAGACCCCTCATAGGCATGAGTTTTTTTAAAAAAATCATACCAAAATAAACTTATCTTTTAATTCTATTTTCCATGAACATTTTGAAGTAACTTTCTATCAACTGGTGCCAGAAAAGCACTTGAAAAAATCCAATGTCCAGGGCCAGCGCCGTGGCTCTCTTGGTTAATCCTCCGCCTGCGGCACCGGCGTCCCATATGGGCTCTGGGTTCTAGTCCCAGTTGCTCCTCTTCCAGTCCGGCTCTCTGCTGTGGCCCGGGAGAGCAGTGGAGGATGGCCCAGGTGCTTGGGCCCTGCACCCACATGGGAGACCAGGAGGAAGCACCTGGCTCCTGGCTTCGGATGGGTGCCGGCCGTGGCAGCCATTTGAGGAGTGAACCAACAGAAGGAAGACCTTTTGCTCTGTCTCTCTCTCACTGTCTATAGATCTACCTGTCAAATAAAAAAAAAAAATCCAATGTCTATTCGTGATAAAAAAAATCAATAATCCACAAAGAAAGGGGAACTTCTTCAACTCAACAAGGAATATCTTCACAATGAAACAATCTACAGCTCAATGATATACTCTCTCACCAAACCTCTTCAACAGCATGCTACAAGCTTTGGCTAGTGCAATAGCAGATGAAAAAGAAATAAGGAGCATGGAGATTAGGAGAGAAGAAATAAAACTGTCTTTGTTTGCAGATAACATGATCATCTGTATAAAAATTCCACTAAAATTGACCCTGAAAACCAAAACCCTCCTAAAACTAATAAATCTAGTAAGGTTATAGGATCCACAGTTAACAGACATGTTCATTTGTTTCCTATATAACAATGATAAACAATTAGCATCCTCTCTCTCTCTCTCTCTCTCTCTCTCTCTCTCTCTCTCCCCCTCTCTCTCTTTCTTTCCCTTTTCCTCTCTCTTTGTAACTCTGACTTTTCAAATAAATAATCTTTTTTTAAAAGAAGTCAGTTCTCCCCAATTTGATTTGCAGATTTAACACAAACACAATATTAATTAAAATCCCAGAAAGCTATTTTGTAAAGACAAGTTAGTCCTTAAGTTCTTATGAGAAGGCAGAAGACCTACAATGGCTGACAGAATGCTGGAAAACAAAATTGGAGAGCTCAGATGAACCAATTTCATGACCGACTGTAAAGCTACAGTCAGCAAGATGGTGTGTTAGTGGGGAGAGGATAGACACAGAGATCAGAACAGAATAAGGAGGCTGGAAGTAGATCCAAACAAGTGTACTCTGTTGATCTTTGATAATGGAGAAAGGCAATTCAACGGAAAAAGGATTGTTTTTTCAATGAAGGGCTCTAGAACAATTGGGTACCTGTGAGCAAAGCAAAGCAAAACAAAACAAAACCAAAGGCTAACCTAAACCAACTCAAGAAAAACCTTAAAACTTAACACAGACCTTACACCTTTTCCAAAAATTAATTCAAGAGGGCCAGCATTGTGGACCAGCTGGTAAAGCTGCTCCCTGTGACACAAGCACCCAATATGGGCACTGGTTTGAGAACCGGTTGCTCCACTTCTGATCCAGCTCCCTGCTAATGCACCTGGGAAAGCAGCAGAAGATGGCCCAAGTGTTTGGGCCCCTGCACCCAGGTGGGAGGCTTGGAAGAAGCTCCTGGCCCCTGGTTTTGGTTTGACCCAGCTCCTGTCTTTGTGGCCATTTGGGGAGTGAACCAGTGATAGAAGACTTCTCTCTCTCTCTCTCTCTCTCTCTCTCTCACTCTCACTCTCACTCTCACTCTCACTCTCTGTCTCTCACTTTCTTTCTCTCCTCTCTAACTCTGCCTTTCAAATAAATAAAAAATACATCTAAGAATATTAATTCAAAATGGATCATAAACCTAAATGCAGAACATAAAACTACAAAACTTCTAGTAAGAAAACATAAGAGGAAATCAAAGTGATCTTGGGTTTGTGGTGAATTTTTAGAAGCAACACCGAAAGCAGGTACATGAAAGAAAAAAGTTGGTAAGCTATACTTGATCAAAATTGAAAACATCCACCTGTGAAAGACCATGTTTGGAGAATCAAAAAGTAAGCCACAGCTTGGAAGAAAATATTTGCAAAACACATATTAGATAAAGGGCTTGTATCCAAAATCTAGGAAGAATGTTTAAAATACAAAAATAAGAAAACAAATAACCCGATTAAAGCTGAGTAAAATCTTCAAACAGGTACTACATTAAAGAAGGTATACAGATGGCAAACAGTGTTGCACACCAATTAGAGTGACTAAAGTCCCCAAAGTGACAATACACAGTAATTGCTGGTGAGGATGTGGAGCGATGGGAAGTCTCATTCATTGCTAGGAGGAATAAACACTGACCTAACCACTTTAGAAGACACTTTGGCAGTTTCTTAGAATGCTAAACATCATCTTAGCATACAATCCAGCAATGGCATTCTTACATATTCATTCAAATGACTCAAAGGTTTATAGCATCTTCATTTGGAATTGACAGATGCAAAAGGAACAGATTCACCTATAGGTGAATAGATAAAAGAAATTGTAGTACAGCCGTACAACGCAACATTATTCAGTGATTAAAAAGAAACTAAGCTATTGGGACTGGCACTGTGGCACTGTGGGCTAAGCAGCCACATGCAAGGCTGGCATCCCATATTGGAGCACTGATTCAAGTCCAGGCTGCTCAACTTCTGACCCAGCTCCATGCTAGTGTGCCCAGGGAAAGTAGCAGGAAGACCGTCCTAGTACTTTGTCCTTGCCACCTATACGGAAGACCTGGATGGAGTTTCTAGGTCCTGGCTCCTAGCTTCGGCACAGCCTGGCCCAATCCCGCCCATCTGAGGAGTGAACCAGTGAATGGAAGATCTCTTTATGTCTCTCCCTCTGTAATTCTGCCTTTCAAATAAATAATCAAGCAATCAATCAATAACTCTTAAGCCATTAAGCCACAGAAAGCATGGGTGGACGTTAAATTCCAATTGCATGACATTGGGGAAAAGACATAGCTACAGCAATGATTATACAGGAAAAAGGGCTCAAGGGGAGGAGGAGGAGCAATGATTAGATGGAGCACAGGGGACTTTGAGGGTGGGGAAACTATTCGTTATGATACTCTATTGGTGAATACTTATCATAGCAGTGCATTTTCCAAAAGCCACAGAACTTTATACAGTACGGAGAGTGAACCTTAATGTATGTAAATTTAAAAAAAACATTGAGAAGATTGGGGCTTCTAGAATGGAATGCAGAATGGATAAAACAATCATACTACATTGCAAATGTGCTAAACAATCTCTCTGAAGGCAGTGAGGAGAAAAGGTACAGACCTCGGTCATTTTGGAAATCCACAGTCTTTTTTAAAAAAATATTTTATTTATTTATTTGAGAGGTAGAGTTACAGAGAGAGGAAGAGACAGAGAGAAAAGTCTTCCATCCACTGGTTCACTCCTCAAATGGCTGCAATGGCTGGAGCTGGCTGGATCCAAAGTCAGGAGCCAGGAGCTTCATCCGGGCCTCCCACGTGGGTGCAGGGGCCCAAGGACTTGGGCCATCTTCTACTGCTTTCCCAGGCCACAGCAGAGAGCTGGATTAGAAGAGCAGCAGTCGGGATGGTATGCCGGTGCTGCAGGTGGAGACTTAGCCTACTACACCACAGCGCTGGCCCCGGGAAATCCAGTCTTTAAGACTGAAGGTAAAAGAAACTACATGTAAGTACTCCAGTTGATAAAGTTGTTTTTCACAGGGCTAAGGGTGGACAGTTCTGCTACCACCCTACATGTGTGCTGGAATCGACCAAATAAGTGAATGATAATGAATGGTGGGTGGGAACCTGGTTTCTCACTGTTGGAATGAGAGTTTATAGATAAGCAAGGAGAGGAGTCTAGAATCATCCCTGAGGCAACATATTAAAGTTGAAGACATCAGTATGAATTTATGTGTAGCTTAGCTACAGATGGCTGTGTACAGAAATATGGCCATGTGTGTATACAGGAGTTAATACACCTATAGCTATTTCTTTTTTTTATCAGCTGAGACAGCTTAGAAACAATGACATTCCTGTTTTTTAAAGACTTATTTATTTATTTGAAAGTCAGAGTTACAAAGAGAGAGGGAAGGGGGAGAGAGAGAGAGAGAGAGAGAGAGGTCTTCTATCTGCTGGTTCACTCTCCAGATGGCTGCAACAGCTGGAGCTGTGCCAATCTGAAGCCAGGAGCAGGAGCTTCCTCTGGGTCTCCCACTCAGGTGCAGGGGGCCCAAAAACTTGGGTCATCTTCCACCGCTTTCCCAGGCCATAGCAGAGAGCTGGATCTGAAGTGGAGCAGCCGGTTCTCAAACTGGTGCCCATATAGTATGCCGATGCTTCAGGCCAGGGTGTTAACCCGTTGCGCCACAGCTCAGGCCCCAACAATGACATTCCATAGCAGTGAGCACACCTGGTATCCAGAACTGGGTTTCTAGCACCATCTTCAGATAAAAGCACCCAGGATTCTGCAAAGAACTGGCTGATTTTAGGACTGGGCTAAGTAATGTACAAAGTAGCCATGGAACATTTCGTAGCATCAAAAAGTAAGGAAGTACTTAAAAACCAAAACAACGCAAAACAAAATTAAACAACAAATTGTTGAGGTATGTTGGAGAACAGGAGTTAACTAAAAGAGCTCCCAAATGGCCAAACCCAGAAATCTGAGCAACAGAATCAATTAAGTAGTGTTGCATTATAACCCAAAGTATAGAAGTAAACTTCCATGAGTCTGTCTTGATATAAGTAAATGACTGAATAAATAAGTGGGGGCTGGAGCTGTGGGGTAGAAGGCTAAGCCTCCACTTACAGTGCCGGCATCCCATATGAGTGCTGGTTCAAGTCCCGGCTGCTCCATTTCCAATCCCGCTCCCTGCTAATGCGCTGAGAAAGTAGTGGAAGATGACCCAAGTCCTTGGGCCCCTGCACCCATGTGGGACATGAGGAAGAAGCCTCTGCATGACTCCTGGCTTTGGATCGGCCCAGCTCTGGCCATTGCTGCTATTTGGAGAGTGAACCAGTGGATGGAAGTTCTCTCTCTCTCTCTCTCTCTCTCTCTCTGTATTTATGCCTTTCAAATAAATAAATGTTTAAAAAATTAGTAAGTGGAGAAGAGATAAATTTCCCATGCACAAGGTTATAGACATTAATTATAGCAAGGTAGCATAGTAATCTTAAGTAGTTATTAATGTGAAAATGAGGCACAGGGTATGGGGACATCTCTGTACTATCTTTAACATTTTTCTAGAAGTCTAAAACTATTCCAAAATAAAAATTTTTTTGACAGGCAGAATGGACAGTGAGAGAGACAGAGAGAAAGGTCTTCCTTTGCCGTTGGTTCACCCTCCAATGGCCGCTGCGGCCAGCACGCTGCGGCCGGTGCACCACACTGATCTGATGACAGGAGCCAGGTGCTTATCCTGGTCTCCCATGGGGTGCAGGGCCCAAGGACTTGGGCCATCCTCCACTGCACTCCTGGGCCACAGCAGAGAGCTGGCCTGGAAGAGGGGCAACCGGGACAGAATCCGGTGCCCCGACCGGGACTAGAACCTGGTGTGCCGGCACCGCAAGGCGGAGGATTAGCCTATTGAGCCACGGCGCTGGCCAAAAAGTTTTTTTTCTTTTTAAATCAATAGAAAGCAGCAATGAGCAATTGGAAAATAAACTTGATAAATGAGTTCCTTTCACAAAAGCAACAAAACTCTAAAATACCTCAGGAAAAAAACAATCAAGGAGTATGCCAGACATATAAAAAGTTTTACTGAAGAGCCTTTAAAGAGATCTAAATAAATGCAGAAAAATACATGTTCCTGGATGGGGAAGCTCGGTATTGTAAAGATATCAGTTCTTCCCAAGCTAATCCATAAATTTAATTTAATCACAGTCAAATTCCCAGCAGGAGTTTTCACAGAACTTGACAAATTGATTAGAAAATTCATGTGTGAGAGAACATGTACAAGAACAGCTAAGACAACTTTGAAAGGGAAGAACAATGAAAAGGGAGACTTTGCTTTACCATACATCAAAATATTTGATGCATGTCTGGCAATGAGAGCTATGTGCTAGAGCTCCATTCAAAACAGATATCAATGGATGCGGCATTCACTCAGAACCCTCAGAGTGGGCAAGAGCCCTTAGTAGCCAATTTGGCCTCAGGTAGGCTCACCAGCTTATTAATTAGACCTAGCACAGGGCTACCAATCTAGAACAATGCAACTGACTGTACAGCCTGAAAACACATCCATATGTTTTGGGTAGGCACAAATATAAGTCAGGCAGCTTCTCCCATCAGTAGAGAACGAATGGTCCATTCAATCTGGACTGTTGAGGCAATTGACTCTCTAATAGGAAAAAAATGTCGATGCTTCTTTTATATCCTCTAAAAACAAAATCATAGACAAATTAAAAGCATAAAATGTAAAATACAAAACATAGCATCATTATAAAAATATCAAAAAGTATGGTTATAATATTGATATAGGAAACACCTCTTGCAAAAGAAGCCATCAGCAGCCAAAGCTCTGAGTGACAAGATGGCTACATTTGGTGGAATCAACTTTCTGAAATGTCTGAACAGCAATGGACACCATAAAGAAAGTCAAAACACAAGTGACAGATTTGAGAGGAATGACTGGCCACTTTTAGCCATGGTGGTCTTCCTTCTATCTCTCAGCTACCCCTCCTCCCTTTGGCTTTTGCACATGGACAGCTGCTATTCCTGGTGTCCAAAACACTACATCTGTCCCCAAATCCTGATGATGTCTGAAGGATTCAAATTGCACCTCCAGGCATGGATTTCAAACTCTTCTTGTGCCAAAACAATTTTCTAATTCCGTTGTTAAGAACTTTTTGAAATGTCTTTGCGTGGTCCAATGAACATGTTAAAAGATGTTGAATGCCACAGTTAATGAGTACATAACATGCCCAAAGTATTTTTTAATCAATGTACACAGTCTGTAAGGGGTAGCACTGTGACACCAGCATCCCATATGGGCACCAGTTCGGGTCCTGGCTGCTCCACTTCCAATCCCTACTGATGACCTGAGAAAGCAGTAGAGGATGGCCCAAGTGCTTGGGCCCCTGCACCCATATGGGAGACCTGGAAGAGGCTCCTGGCTCCTGGCCTCGGATTGGCCCAGCTCTGGCCATTGCAACCATTTAGGGAGTGAACCAGCAGATAAAAGACCTCTCTCCCTGTCTCTCCCTCTCTTTGTCTGTAACTCTACTTGCCAAATAAATAAATAAATCTTAAAAAAAAAAAAAACAAGGGAATGAGTCTTATAGGCCTTTTCTGCTGATAGTTTGTATACCTACAAAAATCAATCTGAACGCTGAAGTATGCTGAGATCACCACCACCCTTCCTTGAAGACTTTTTGTGTCCCTCCAGAATTAATAACTCTCTTTCTCTCTCCCCCAACCCAGCACTTCCCCGTCCCTCTTTGTGTTTGCTTGGTTTTCTGTATACCTATAACTAATTCATTGCCCAAGTATTTGCCAGAAGAGTAAATCTCATCTAAATATGTCCAAACATCTTTTTCTTGGAAGCGTCTCTTCTGGAATCCTCCGTGATCCTGTTCCAGCTGGCCTGGCTGGGCTCTAGGGTTTCTGCGTCGCTGTTTATTAATAGTTTGGGGACTTTCATTTTACCATCTTCTTGGGGATCATCTCCATCTTTCTCTTTTGCTAGAGTCTATTTCCTAAGGTCTATTTCTACCTGTCTGTTTGTTGTTGTTGTTTATTCTTCATTTTAATGGGTCAGATCCTCCCATATCTTCTTTAGAAGGGATGTATGTTAAATATCTGTTTTGACATTGCAGTCTGAATTTGTCTTTGTTTTATCCTCACACTTGATTGGTAGTTTGAGTATAAATTTCTAAGTTGGAAAGCATTTCCCCTACAGGGGTAGGGAACATTTTTTTTTTCTGCCAAAGGCCATGTGGATAGTTATAACATCATTCATGGGCCATAGAAAAATGATCAACTTAAAAATTAGCCAGCTGTAGATTTATTGAATTTTGAGTCCCGCCTAAAACATTTGTAAACATTGACCTGTTATCTGCTCTCTACCAGTGTGGTGGAAGAGTTTGCTGCTGTTTTGATTCCTGAGCTTTTGGATGCACGTGTTTTATCTCTCTGGAACCTTTTAGGATCTCTTTGCCAAGCATACTAAAATGACACCCAAATGTAGCTTGCTGTCTTTTTGCGTCTGGTGTGCTGGCTTGTATGACGGATTCTCTCAATTCTGTTTCCTTCCACTCAGAGGAATGCTGTTGAATTATTTCATTAACAATTTTTTTCCTGTCCCTTATCTCTGATCTTCCTCTCTGGCATTCCTTTATTAATTCAGATATGGGGCCTCCTTGAGAATTCTGATTTTCTCTATTTTCTGTTTCTTTGTCTTATTGTCTAGCTGCTGTTGGATTTATCTTCTTAATCATTTATTTAAAATTCTCATGTCACCGTGTTGGTAATATATAAACTACCCCCCTTTTTTTTCTTTGACTGTCTCCTGGCTTTGTTTAATATATTCTGAGAGATGCTAGTATTGCTAAAAATCTTTGCTACTCCTGTTTCTCAGGCTTGTTCAGGAGGTACAATTAAACTTCCCATACAGTTGACATCAAATGTAGATGTGTCGCTTGTTGCAGCAAATGGAATGTCAGTAGAAGGGGCCACAGTCCACCTTTGAGCAAGAGCTATGGGAGTCATTGTGTGATTCCGTCATCTCGCTTGCCCCCTCTCGATGAACCTGATAGTACCCAACATCGAAGCTGCCCGTTCATCTCAGGTCCCAGAGAGAAGGCAGCACAGAGCAGAGCCATCATGGATGTAGTGATCATCTATGATGTGAGCAAATGGTCCCCGGTTCCCGTGGGTTATTGCAAGCCACCGAGATGCCATGGTTGTTTGTGTTGAGTCGTCTTCTGCTCCCTCTTCTGTGTCTATTGCCGCTGAATGGATCTTTCTGTCTGTTTTGGTCTTTGTCTTCCACATGAAAGATTTTCCTCAAATGTGTGGTGATCCTTGGTCGTCTGCTCATTTCTTTTTTTTTTTTTTAAAGATTTAAAAAAAGATTATTTGAAAGACAGAGTTGCAGAGAGGTAGAGGGGGAGAGAGGGAGAGGGAGAGAGAGAGAAAGAGAGAGAGAGAGTGGTCTTCCATCCACAGATTCACTTCCCAATTGGCCACAATGGTCGGAGTTGGACCGATCTGAAGCCAGGAGCTTCTTCCAGGTCTCCCATGCGGATGCAGGGGCCCAAGGACTTGGGCCTTCTTCTACTGCTTTCCCAGGCCATAGCAGAGAGCTGGATCAGAAGTGGGGCAGCTGGGACTCAAACCAGCGCACATATGGGACGCTGGCACTGCAGGCGGTGGCTTTATCCACTATGCCACAGCGCCGGCCCCTTGCCTATAGTTTTGAGCCACAGTTGGTTGAGTGTGTGGATGTGGAACCCTCACATTACGGGGAGAGCTCACTGCGTGAGCAATCTCCACTTCCTCTACAGGAAGTACTTTTATATACTCTTTTCTATTTCTAAGAGCAAGGAACTAAAAAGCTTATTGGAAAATTCTTCAAGATTTTTCAAATGGTCACACTACAGTGACTTTTCTGAGCATGTAGCTTCTTCCCCGATTCTTCTGCCTCAGGGCTGTCTGGAACGTGTCTAGCATCTCTGTGTGCAGCCTCTCTGAGGAGTGAGTCCTAGTGATCTGCCAATCTGGAAGAAAGGATTTGGAAGTGTAGTGTAGTTTTTCGCATGCGGACTATCTTAATCCATTTTCTGTTGGTGTAACAAAAATCCTATAGCTGAATACTTTACAATGCACATAGGGTGACTTTCCTCACGTTTTTCCAGGCTGAAAGTTCAAGACCAGGCAACCCTATCTGTTCTGCTCCTGCTGAGGGCCTCAGGGTGGATGACACCATGATGACGGGAGTGATATAAGAGGGATGCCATGGCAAGACAGGAAGCCAGGGAGATTCAGGGGCCACACTCACTCCTTTTCTTTTTTTTTTTTTAAAGACATATTTGAAATGCGAGGGAGGGGAGTATCTTCCATCTGTTGATTCACTCCCCAAATGTCCACAATGGCCACGGTTGGGCCAGACTAAACCAGGAACCTGAAACTCCACCCAGGTCTCCTACCTGAGTGCAGGGACCCAAGGACTTGGGTCATCTTCTACTGCTTTCCCAGGCCATAGCAGAGAGCTGGATCGGAAGTAGAGCAGCCAGGACTCAAACCAGCACCCATATGGGATGCCAGTACTGTAGGTGGCAGCTTAACCTGCTACACCACAGTGCTGCCCCCTCCCCACTCTTTTTATGACCACCTTCTCTCAAGGGACAAACCATGAGTGCTATACTAATCCCAATGACCTAATTACCTTCCACTAGGCCCCACCTCTTAAAGGTGCCACCTCTCAACATTACCACACTGATGACCAAGATTCTAGCACATGACCCCTGGAAGGACACACTCAAGTCATATCCAAACCATAGCCCAGACTTTCCACAAACCCACTGATTTTTCAGCCCCAGTGTGTCCCTTACTTCCAGGAAAACTTGGTGAACCACCTTCCTGAACATCTCTGGAGTTTGTGGAATAAATGGGTCTGCTACTGGGTGTAACCTGCCCCCAGCATGAGTTTTTCCTTTCTCTAGTCCTCTGCCATCTGTTTTCCAGGCGCCAACAGTTTGTTGTGTTATTGTATTAGTTATCTAACTATCGCCTTTTTTTTTGACAGGCAGAGTTAGACAGTGAGAGAGACAGAGAGACAGAGAGACAGAGACAGAGAGAAAGGTCTTCCCTCCGTTGGTTCACCCCCCAAGTGGTTGCCACGGTCAGCACGCTGTGCTGATCTGAAGCCAGGAGCCAGGTGCTTCCTCCTGGTCTCCCATGTGGGTGCAGGGCCCAAGCACTTGGGCCATCCTCCACTGCCTTCCCGGGCCACAGCAGAGAGCTGGACTGGAAGAGGAGCAACCAGAACAGAACCGGCGCCCCAACCGGGACTAGAACTGGAGTGCCGGCACTTCAGGCGGAGGATTAGCCTAGTGAGCCGCGGCGCCGGCCACGTATCACCTTTTCAAAAGCCCCTTTCTACTATCATCTTAGTGGGACTCTGGAAGGGAACAGTGCTAAATACACGCGCATGTGTTTCTGAATGACCAAGGGACAGGAAAAGGCAGACTAAAACAGCAGTGGGATACAGTGTTTCACCTATCTTATTGACAACGTGCTTGATAAATCTCTGGACGATCCAGCCCACATCACACGTCTCATGGCTCCTGGCGTACCCGGGGCTAACAAAGAAGGAGAATGGTGTATCCGTGTGTTGACTGAATCAGCCTGTTTGCACTTTCCTGATGTTAGAATGGGAAGGGAGTCTTCTGTAGGAGACTACAGAGATGAGGGGGATGGGGTCTGCACTGACCCAGGGTGTTGCTAAGAAAGGAAGTCAGTTTCAAGATGGAGAGAAGCCTTCATTGAATGCAGTGAGAGTTTCAGACAAACTGGAGGGCTGGTGGAGAGGCCAGGAAGAGCGAGCAAGAGGGAGTATGGGGCCTGGCGCTGTGGCGTAGCAGGTAAAGCCCCTGGCCTACAGTGGTGGCATCTCTTATGAGCACTGGTTCGAGTCCTGGATGCTCCACCTCCTATCCAGCTCTCTGCTATGCCCTGGGAAAGCAGTAGAAGATGGCCCAAGTCCTTGGGCCCCTGCACCCATGTGGGAGACCCAGAAGAAGCTCCTGGCTCCTGGCTTCGGATCCAAGCAGCTCCGGCCATTGCAACCAATTGGGCAGTGAGCCAGCAGATGGAAGACCTCTCTCTCTCTCTCTTTCTCTTTCTCTGCTTCTCCTTCTCTCTGTGTGTAACTCTGACTTTCAAATAAATAAAAAATATCTTTAAAAAAAAGAGGGAGGATGCAGAGATTGGGAAGGGGTGTTGTTGATCAGAAAGGATCAGGAAGGGTGTTGTCCGACAGCAACTGGGCTCCTCGGGGAAGTGAGGAATGGGTCAGGAAGGCAGAGGGAAAAATGATAGCTTCCGGTCCCAGAACTGAGATGCACCCGAGCTTCGGACTCTGTCTTCCCTTAGTCCTGTCTTCTGATCAGGATAATTAACTTTATCTGTTGCACCTAGACTTGCTTCTCTTCTCCTAAGGTAGAAGTGGTCTTGCCCAGGTGACATCTCTTGTTCCCGTGCCCAATGAGGATAGCAACATTCAGATCCACCTTAAGTCAGCCATGCTCAGGGCACAAAGGCTCATCTGTACCTACAGGTATGCTGAAGCCAGAGATTGCTGTCTAGGGCTCTGGCTGGTTAGGGAAATCAGATGTGTCTACCTACCCATGCCCCCCTTCTCCTCCTCCCACCATCACATAGAATTCCTTGGTCCCTCATCCAGACTTTCACAGCACCCTTTGTTCGTTCGTTCGTTCGTTCATTCATTCACTTATTTATTCAGTCATTTGCTGAGTGCCAGGTAAACAAGGGACAGTGTGGCAGGCACTGGAGGCACAGCAGTGAACAGAACAGACATGATGGGGCAGGCAAAGCTCTGCGAGCAGGTTGCAGTTGAAAGGGGCCACAAAGGGTGTTTCCATACTGGGACACACCACCTGTCTTCTTCTCACTACACAGGACTGATTGCCACAGCTCGTTCCGGATTTGGTGGGGGAATCTGGACTGTCTGAGCAGAAAGGGACTAGGGTAGCAATTCCTTCTCTCTGCCTCGACTGCCACCCTGGCCAGAGCCACCATCACCTGTCACCTGGATTACTCTCAGAGCCTTCTAGCCGGTCCCCTGATTCCCTCTTTGCTCCCTCCTCCTTCACTCCATTGCAGGGCAGCAGCCACAGTGATCTGGTTGAAACCTAAGTAAGCATGTGCCATTTGCCTGCTCAAAGCCCTGCTCTATTGGCAGCTCACATCAAGAGCCTCGGGTGATCACTGACGTCATACAGAAGAGTGTTAATTGTTAAATTAACAGCACGAGTCACTGTGCACTAACTCCCCATGCAGGACCTCTGTCCTTGATGAGTTGTACTATTAGAATTAACTGTAAAACTTGTTCGTGAACCGTCTTTATATATATATATATATATATATATATATATATATATATAATCTGTGTGTGTGAGTGCAAATTGTTGAAATCTTTACTTAGTATCAAGTTGGTCTTCTGTGTATAAAGTTAATTGAAAACCAATCTTAATGGAGAATGGGACTGGGAATGGGAGAGGGAGGGGGAAGTGGGGAGAGAGTTGGGGTGGGAGGGTGGATATGGTGGGAAGAATCACTATATTCCTAAAGTTGTACTTATGAAATCTGTACTCATTAAATAAAAGGTTTCAAAAAAAAAAAACCTGCAGAAGTGATCTTACTATGGGTTACCAAGTCCTACCTGCTTTCACACTCACTTCCTCTCCAAATTCATCTACTACTACCCTTCCCTTCGCTAACCCTGCTTCAGCCTGCTTGGCCTCGTTTCCATACCCAATTGCACACCCGACAGCCCACCTGCCTTAGGGCTGTTGCACTGGCTGGTCCACCTGCTTGGACAGCTCTTCCTTCAGTTATCCACGAGGCTTGCTCCTCCAGCTGCTTCGGCGTCGGCTTCCATTTCACTTGTTCAATTGCACCCCAGCCTCACATTCACTCTCCTCCTTTGCTGTTGTATTTTCTCTGTAGCAACTTTTCGCTATCTAATGCACTCTCTGTAGTATCCATCATGTTTTTTGTCTGTCTGCCATCACTAAAACACAAGTTCTGGGCAGGTGTTGTGGCGTAGCGGGTAAAGCTGCCACCTGAGTTGCTGGCATCCCATATAGGCGTTAGTTCAAATCCCGGCTGCTCCACTTCTGATTCAGCTCTCTGCTAATGCACCTGGGAAAGCAATGGAGGATGGCCCAAGTCTTGGGGACCTTGCACCTGTGTGGGAGACCTGGAAGAAACTCCTGGCTCCTGGTTTCAGCCCGGCCCAGTGCTGGCCATTACAGCTGTCTGGGAATTGGATGAGTAGGTAGAGGATCTCTATCTCTCCATCATTCTCGGTAACTTTTTCAAATAAATAAATCGATCTTTTAAAAAGTGTGTAAAAGAAAACCTCCACAGGCTCCAGGAGTACAAGGATTGCTATCTATTTTCTTAACTGCTGTGGCTTCATCACTAAGTCCAGGCAGGTAGTAGCTACTTAATAAATATTTGTCGCCAGCGCCGCGGCTCAATAGGCTAATCCTCCGCCTTGTGGCGCCGGCACACCGGGTTCTAGTCCCGGGTGGGGCACCGATCCTGTCCCAGTTGCCCCTCTTCCAGGCCAGCTCTCTGCTGTGGCCAGGGAGTGCAGTGGAGGATGGCCCAAGTGCTTGGGCCCTGTACCCCATGGGAGACCAGGAGAAGCACCTGGCTCCTGCCATCAGAACAGTGCGGTGCGCCGGCCGCAGCGCGCCTACCGTGGCGGCCATTGGAGGGTGAACCAACGGCAAAAAGGAAGACCTTTCTCTCTGTCTCTCTCTCTCACTATCCACTCTGCCTGTCAAAAATAAAATAAATAAATAAATATTTGTCAAATGAATGAATGAATGAACGAACATGTGCTCTCTTCTAATGATAAAGGCTGTAAATGTTTGCAGTAAACAAGGTTTAGGAGCTGCATGAATGTGAATGGCTTGTCTCCCCCAACCTTCGCCCTCTAATGCACCCCCTCCTTCCCAAACCCGGTGCACCTGCTTCTAGAGCCCTAACACCTGTGGCAGGAATCTCCTGGCCGCCCGCATATCGGTACTTGAGGAGTGACACACCGTTGTCTTTTCACGGCCATGGTGTCTGAGTGTGCCGTGATCCATTTCAGCAAGGGCTCTTTTTCACTCTCACAAACAGCCTGGCAACGAACATCCTGGTCTGCCCATCTTTGCTCCCTTGACCCATTATTTCCTTAGGATGAATTCCCAGAAGTGCAACTGCTTGGTCACACAAGCTCCCTGCTGGAAGACTCCCGATCCTATTGTCCAAACGGGGAAGGACTCCAACTCTAAGGGTATTGAGGCGATCCCTGCCCTGTACTTCCCCCCCACCCCTACCCCCACTCCCACCCCACACCCAGTTTTCCTTCCATACTTCTTAGCTGGTGGGGGGAGGCTATTGTGCACCAGGCACTGTCCCAGACACTTTGCACATATGATCGCATGTGCTATTGTTAGCTCCACTTTACAGATGAAGAAACTGAGGCCAAGAGTGGAGAAGCAGCTTGCCCAAGGCCACATAGCTGGCAGGGAACAGGAGGCCAATTTCAGAGCCGGTAAGAACAAGCAAAACCGGGCTCTGAGCCTCTCACTTGGCTATACAGCTTCCCAAGTTAGCCACGCTGGGTTCGGTGAGCGCCAGGCCTCATTCTAGCTGCAGGAGGTTGGGAAAATCCCTTTACCTGGCTGAGCGTCCATTGAGCGGCTGTAGAGGCTGCTTGGCTCACCTGGAACTCAGGAGCGCTTGGTGCAGGAAAGGCCAACAAGAGGCAGAACACAGAGAAGGCGCTTCCTGACTGTGAGCTCCCTGCTCCTCCCAACGCACTTGCCCCCTACCTCCCCCCTGCTCCACCCCGCCCCAGGGTGGGGGAGCACCATGACTGGGAAATCCCGTGGGAAAGAAAACGGAGGCTTGACTTTTCCCCCTGATATTTCCGAGCCTTGTGTTCCAAGCTCTTTCTCACGCCATCTCCTCTCCCCCACAGGCCCGATCCCAGGAAGCGTGGCTCTCGGAAACTCTGTCCCCGCCTCCCCCACGCCAGGGCCAGATAACCCCCAAGGTGGCAGACAGCTCGCATCCCTCAGTTTCCCAGGCGCCTGTGCAGGAGGTGGGGCTGTGCTCGCCCCGCTCCCACCTTGCCTGCTGCCCTAGTGCACAGGCCCAGCTCGCCTCGGATTCCGGGCCTCTGAAATCATGGCTCCAGCCCACCGGACTGGGCCCCCGGCCAGCTCCTCCAGCCCCAGGCTCGCCGGCAGAGCCTTCGTTTTTCTCCCTGAAGACTGATCACTGTCCTGTCAGCTTGGCCCTCTTCCCCGGTATTATTGTACAGAAATAGCCCTGGGTCTGGCCTCCGCTCTGCTGCTGCCGGCCCGCCCTGTCCTGCGCTTCTTCACGGGGCTGGACTCTGATCTCCGGCGCGTCCCGTTTCCTCCTCCTCCCTCTGCTCTGCTCTCCTCCCCCCTGCTCCTCCACGGCTGCGATTTGACCCCTACCTCCTGGAGCCAGGCACAAACTAGACTTGGCTGACAGGGCCAGGGAGCAGCCTCGGGCACTCTCGGTGTGGTGCCTATCCCACTCTTGACACACAGGGTGGGATGGGGGACCCGGATGTGTTGCCCGTCAGCATCAGGGGACATCTAGGCAGCTGTGGCTGCCACAGGATGTTATGGCAACGGGCAAGGAGTACAGGGGCAGGTGAAGCAGGGAAAGTCGGGGGGGGGGGCAGGTGAGGAGGTGACAGCAGGGTCCATTCATTCCTCACTACTACAAAGGTCAGCTACCGACCAGGGGAGGGGTGGGCAAGCAGAGCAGGGGGGAGAGGGGGCTCACAGCAAAGGGACAGAATGTGGTGGACGGAGCATGGCAGAGAAGATTCAGACGTCAAGATGAGCAGGATGGGCCTGGGGTTGTCCCTGGGTCAGAGCAGGTGACGTAAATGAGACTGGGCCTGCAGATGCAACATGGAAATAACACCCAACAGTGACGAGTCCTTGCACGCCACGCACTGCTCACGCTGCTTTCCACACATCCATCCATATCCTTCCCCACTAAGGCTGGATGAGCTAGGTACTAGCATGGTGTCTAGTTTTTTTTTTTTTTTTTTTTTTTATGAGGAAATGGGGGCACAAGGGCATTCAGGAGCTTGTCCAAAGTCACACTGTAAGTGACAGGGTCTGGACTTGAAGCCAGGCAGCGTAACTCAACAGGGTCTGCGTAAACCGTGGCTCTGGGGCCCGGTGAGTGCCCATCCTCTCTGGTGGGCAGAGGAGAAGGGCAGAGCTGCAGGAGGCCCAGCCCTGCCACTCCCTCTGGGTGTGCAACCGTGCACAAGCTCCCTCTGCTCGATGAGTTGCAGTCTCTTCATTGATATAATATGCCCATCGGATGATGCCAACAAGGTTGTATACACAAGTGCCTCTTTCTGCTCGCCCACAAACAGCCCGCAGCTCAGTGCCACGTGGTTGGTCTCCACCTGTGCTGACTGTGGGGTGGAGACTGCTTTGTGAGTGTACCCCCTCCCCTGCCCCAGCCCTGAGCCCACCAAGCTTGTGGCCACTGCTGGGGCTTGGGGTCTTTGAGGAGGCCTCCCAATTCCCCAAACCTGCTCTGAGCGTGGATGAGGAAATTCATTGTTTCCCCCAATCCTTCCAGTAATTTCTCAAATTCATCATTCCTTGCTAACAAGAAGGAGCCAGACCACAGTGGTTTGGAGCCAGGTCAGACCCTCACTGCCGCTTCGGGGGGCTTCGCCCAAGTCTGAAGCATGATCCTCCTTCTCCAGGACACCCCTCCCCCTCCGCAGTCTTCCACTCTACCCTGGATCTTTCAGCCAAATTGTTTCCCCTCTTGGGTCCCCCAGCCCCAAGCTTTGCATGTAGACGGAGGGCCCCTTGCTTGAGCCCCTATAACCTCAGTGCAACCAGCAAAGAAGGAAGAGAAAAAGCAGGCGGAAGGGAGGCAGGGTGGAGTGGAGTGGAGTGAGGGAAGGGGTTGTCATTCTCTTCTCCCCTTCCTCAACAGAGGCAGCCTGGGGGCCTTGGTTTTGTGACTCATTCACAGGTAAATCACCTTTACGTTTTGGCATGGGTTCAATCCCAGCTCTGCTCCTTCCTAGCCATGTGCACTGGGCAAGGAACTCAACTTTTTTTTTAGCTAGGGTTTCCTTGCCTCTAAATGGAGCACACTGTCATGGCACACACCTCATTGATTTGCTGTGGGCCTGAAGTGAGATGCTATCAGGAAAGTGTCCAGCACAGAGCCTGGAGACCGAAAATTTCAATACATGAGAACTCCCATTATCATTGTCGGTATTGGTGCCATGGGCCCTGGGCCCTCTGCTCTGCAGACATACCTTAAATAATACATGACCCATTAGCCCCCCATATTCGCCTGGCTAGACAAGCATAGCCCCAGGATGTTGCACTAGTTATCGGCCAAAGCTTTGTGGTGTCTTCCTTTCCCAGGGCTAAAGGGATGATGTCTTTCAGCCATGGACAGCCTTGGCTCCCACTCCAGCTGCACTCTCTCATAAGCCTCAGCTTGGCTTGACACAGTTCTGTTATCCACACTCTCTTCCTCTTTAGAACCAGGGTGTGGGAGTGGCTTAAACCCCTAAGGGGCAGTCAGGACTTGGTCTGTGTTTTGGTTTGAGTATTGGTTCCCCTGAATTCAGGAGGTTGGCTCCTGAAGTCTCATGTGAATCGCCCTAAGAGGGTAGAAATATAATCCAAGTGTGGTGTTTGGAGGTGAAACGGTGATTGGATTGGATTGGATTGGATTGGGTCATTAGGATGGAGCTCCCACGAGTGGATCCTGGTAGCTTTCTAATAAACCACATGGACATACACACATGTTCCATGCCATACATGGTCCCTATGCCACCTGAAGACTCTATCAGCAAGCACACCATTATCAGCTGCCAAACCAACGGGTTGCCTGACCTTGGACTTGAACTTCTAAAACTATAAGCTAAATAAGCCCTTTTTTTTGCTTTAGAAAGTAGCTGCCTAATGTATTCCACTGTACTAGAGAAAAGCTAATACTGTTTGGAAAATGGAGTTGATGGGAAGACTAGCCACACTTTTAGTGCCAGCCAAGGTCCTAGGCCACCAGCCCCGACTCAGGGTCTAAGTGACTTACTGCTATAGGTCACCTATCTCACTTCTCTTTCTATCTATCCAGTAAGTATTCTAAATCCTACAGGACAGGAGAGAGGGGCTGGCAAGCCCTGGCCTGGTTAGCACAGCCCAGGGAGTGTTTCATCCTTGTTTGTTGACTGACTCAGCAAATAAGGGAACAACTGAAGGACTGTTCCATGAGACAGTCCCCTAGGGGACCCGTTTTGATGGCCTCCGGTTTATTACCTGTGACCCCTGACTTGGGTGTCAGCTCTATGAGGGCAGAGATGTGTGTCTTCTTGTTTACAACCGCATCTCCCATGCCTACCACCACCCCTGGCCCATGGAAGACACCGGAAGGAGACTGGACTCAGGTGACCTTGGAGCCAGACCAGTAGCAGGGAAGCCAATGCAGGCTTTAAGCTCAGATCTTGGCACCTGGCCCCTAACTGCCCTTGCTTCCCTTGGCTGTGACTGAACAGGGTTCTTTCTGGAAGGTTCCATTGCAGGATGGCATTTGAGAGGGCACTGACCTTTGAGCAAGATCCCAATCCTCAACTCTCAACCGTCTGGTCCCACACCCTATGGCAAGAGGGGAGGGCTTCTCTACCCTAGGATGTGTCTGCACCTGACATTGCTCTTGACCTTCCCTAGTCCCTCCAGACAAGAACAACAAAAAGTCTCCAAGTCTCCTTTGGAGTTGGTGCCGCCACCCCCGCCTTGATTACAGTTTAAAGGGCTGGGCAGGAATGCCTGGCTCCAGGGCCTCTGCTCATGTGACTGGCAAGCACTGTCTGGTCAAGCCAGGGACCCAAAATTACAACCCAGCGCTGGCACGATGCCCTTATCCACGAGCCCAGGCAGGAAAGCAGAGGCAGACTGGACCCGGGGCTCTGTGAGCACTGAGAGGGGGCAGCGAGGGAGGAACAGAGAGAGGAGAAGGCCAGAGGGAGGAGGGTGAGAGGGAAGATGAGGAAGCAAGGGAGGCACACGTGGCGAGGAAGCAGAGCCATGTAGACTGCCAGAGCTGACACACCGCCAGTGGCTTCCAAATGCCGCTCCTTGGATTCCTCCCCAGCGAGACGCATCCAGGGCATCTGGGGCACAGTGGGAACCCGGCAGAGGGGACTGTCGGGTCCGATGGCCTCTCACCCACAGCGAGACCTCGCTGTGCCCGATTCCACATTGGGCTTCCACCTAAGCTTTTGCTCGCTGAGAGTCTTCCCCTGCTAAAAAGGCAAGGGAGGGAGGGAAGGTGGGGAGGAGAGGCGGAAAGGAGAGGGAGAGAGGGAAGGAGCAGGGGTCTGGGCACCATACTACTGGGGAGGCCTTCGACCACAAACTCGAAAATCCGTGGGACACTGGAGAGAGAGGCCGCGGCTCCCTTCCCTTCTGGGTCCTGGCCCGTTGGCAGCCAGAGGCACAAGGGAAGAGCGAGAAGGCACACTGTTTCTCGTGGGTGGGAGATGTGGGGGAGAGCTTTGGGGACGGGAACTGGTGTGGGGGTTGCGGTCTGTGGCGGTGCTCCGAGGGTTCTACAAAGAATGCAGTACTTGCCAGCAAATCGGGAGGACGTGAGGCAGCCCGAGGGACTTGCCACTTGCCTTTTCTGGCTTTGGAAAAGGGAGAAGAAGGCTTCCCAGTGACAGCCCCGAGCCCACGCGCTGGGTGGACAGCTGATGAGAAGCTTTGGAGAAAGACAGCGGAGGCTTGGGCAGCAGGGGGGGAGTCGGCCATTGGGCTTGGCCTGGGTTCAAGGGCGCGGCGTGTGTGGGTTTGGCTGGAGATCCCAGGCGGTGGGGCGGCTGGGGAATGGTGTGTGTGTGTGTGTGTGTGTGTGTGAGAGAGAGAGAGAGAGAGAGAGAGAGAGAGCGAGCAGAGCTGGGGGCAGGAGCAGACTGGCTCAGGCAGGGGCTGGCTGGGGTTGGCAGGTGTGGAGGGACCCAGGCTGGCCCTTGATGGGTAGATCCCTGGCCTAGCGGTGACTGCTCCACTGGCCAGCAGGCCTCGCCCCTCCAGCGTTGCCATAGTGCTCCGTGGGTCTTCCCAGCAGCCTGCCAGGCGGAATGTGGCCTGGACGCTTTCCCAAGGCATGTAATCAAGATGTAAATGGGAGGGGGGAGTGGGGAGGCGAGGAGCTGGTCGATAGGGTTGTCACCTCCTCGGCCGGCCTGCATGGAGTCCACTGGCTTGGAGTGGCCTAACCGGGACAATCTCCTGGTTGGGCTGTGCTCAGGACAGCAGTGGCCGTGGCCATGGAGCAGCCTGGGAGACAGCAGAAGCCTACCCCGGGTGAGACCTGCGGTCTCTCACTAGACCCTTGGCTTGCTTCTTCCAGTGCACCCCACAGGGGTACCTGTGTCCCTGGTGTGTGGGAAGTGACCTGGCAGAGATAGGCAGGGGCCTCTAGGGCAGCTTTGCCTCAATTGTG
This sequence comes from Lepus europaeus, assembly GCF_033115175.1. NCBI lineage: Eukaryota > Metazoa > Chordata > Mammalia > Lagomorpha > Leporidae > Lepus > Lepus europaeus. Next base: position 87,212,450 of record NC_084850.1, read on the forward strand.
CAGTTCCACGGAGAGCTCCCGAGAGGCTCCAAAGTCCAGAGGTGCTGGGCAGAGTGGCACCTTGGACTTAAGTCCAAGGCACTGTACCATAGCTGCTGGCTCAGGCGGGGAAACTGAGGCATGCTCTGGTAGTCCTTTCCGCTTCTCTGAGCGGCACTGTGGCAATTCCTGACCTAGCTGCTCTTTAATGAGGCTTTAAAAGCCACTGGGGCCTGAGATGCCAATGGCCAAGGTGCCTGCCTCTCCTGAATCCCTAGGCCATGCCAAGGTGGCATGGCTCCAGGGTGCAAGAGCCGGTTGTGTGCAGTGCGAATTTTTGGGACAATCCCAAATCTCAATATGCATTCCCGTTAGCACCACGAAGCAGCGGCGTGAGGCTCAGATGTCAGCATGGTAGTGGGTCACTGTCAAGGGCCCCGCTGGCACCTCTGAAGTCAGCGCCACAGAGTCGGTGCTTGAGTTATTTCCCATGTTCCAGGCTCTGTCATGTCAATCTAGAGGCTTCGGTGGCCCTGGGTGAACCCAGCCCTTTGGCTTATCTTTCGAGGAAGTGAGGTTGGCCCCTGATTCCCCTGGAGGCCACTTCTGGCTGTGACACTGGGGCCCTCTGCTCTAGCCATGGTGCTATGAGATAGTGGATTGGAGTCACTGACTCTGCCCTAAGACAGCTCTTAGCTGAACTCCCTGAGCTGCTTCTTGCTGCTGGCCAGAGTGCTGCTGCCAGCCCCCAGGGTGGCCTCTGGCTGCTGGTGTTCAAGGGCCTTGCCTTACCAGGCCTGAGACCAGAAAGGAGGCCATCAGCTCCTGGCCTCAGAGCGCCAGCCCTCTGTTTTCACTCTGCGTGTTGATCGGCATGGGCACAATCAGAGCAGGGAGCCAGAAAGAACCAAGGGTGCCACCCACATGTTGACACAGGGCCTCAACTTCTACCACGCTCTTCCTCATCTTCTTCAGAATCCTTTGCCACCCTCGGAGGGGCAGGACACATGTTACCAATGTAGACAGACAGTAGCCCAGCCCCAACCTCACGGAGCTTCTGGAAACGTGCAGGAGACACAGTGAACAAGAAGTTATACAGCTGGGCTGAGCCTTTAGCTAGAGCAAGCCCAGGGGTCCCTCACCTTAGGAGATGCTGTTCAAGCTGAGGCTGGGAAAATCGGCAGAGGTGAGCCAACGTGTCCTAGAATCAGCGTGGTACCAATGGCATTGCAACCGGCATGTGTCAAGCTTCCTTTCAGTGAAGAGCAGGGATCTGTGCCTTGCATGTTCTCAGTCACCTCAAGGTCAGGGTCTATTATTAACTCTATTTCTCAGATGAGGATGTTAAGGCTCACGGAAGTAAGATTACTTGTCCAAGGCCACGGAGCAAGGTCACATCAGGCAGCAGGAACAGGACGGAGCCTGGGCCGTCTGGCAACACGAGGGAAGTGAAAGCAATGGAAAGCACCAAGGTTTGAAGCAGGAGTCTGGTTTTATTGGCAATGTGCCTGTCAAAGCACCTCCTAGCAAGGTGGACAGTGGCTTGAAGGGCAGTCAGAGTTGAAACGGGGCCCCTAGGATGAGCTCACTACAGGTGTCCAGAGGAGACATTATGGTGGCTTGGGCTAGAGTGCTGGCAGTGGAAGAAGGTGCAAGGGGTGGATTTGGGGGCTGCCAGGAGTAAGAGTCATGTTTGCACAAACCTTCCAGGTTATCCCACACTCCTACAGGTACTATTTCATTTCCTCTACTACTCCAGAGGCAAAAGCAAGAGTCCAGGTTATCCCTGTTCTACAAGTAAGAAAATTGAGGGAAGTCGGCGCTGTGGCATACTGGGTAAAGCCACCAGCTGCAGTGCCGACATTCCATATGGGCGACGGTTTGAGTCCCGGCTGCTCCACATCTGATCCAGCTCTCTGCTATGGCCTGGGAAAGCAGTAGAAGATGTCCCAAGTCCTTGGGCCCCTGCACACACGTGGGAGACCCGAAAGAAGCTCCTGGCTCCTGGCTTCAGATTGGTGCATCTCCGGCTGTTGTGGCCAATTGGGAAGTGAATCAGCAGTGGAAGATCTCTCTCTCTCTCTCTCTCTCTCTCTCTCTCTGCCTCTCCTCTCTCTGTGTAACTCTGACTTTCAAATAAATAAATAAATCTTTTAAAAAATGAAAACTGAGACCCAAACAGGGGCAGCAACTTGATCAAGATCCCAATTACAAATGTGTATATTCCAGCTCATGTGCGTGTTCCTGAGACCGTGTGTGGGCACTTGCATGCATGTGATCAGGCAGGGATACACATGCATGCGCCATGCTTGTAACAGACATGTGCAAATGCACATGTGTGTACAGGTGTGTGCAGACATGGGGCGGGTGGACCAGTGAATACCATGTGCAAATGTGTGCCGGCATCCTGAGTGTCTACTATCTTAGGTGGGCTCTTGGGCTGAAAACTGGGCCCTCTGTGGGTGGCTAAGTGTGCAGGAAGGGTGTGGGAGCAGCCATAGAAAAAGACACAGGACTGTGGAGGAAGCATGAGGCTGATGACCAACCTTGTTGGAAACTGGAGGATCCAAGGCCCCTGGGGGAGCTCTTGGGCTAGTGAATTCGGCACAATAACTGTTCAAGTTATGGAGCGCTTGTTGAGCGTCCAACCTTGTGCTCAGCCTGCTACATGCATTGTATCAGTCCATCCCTACCACCCTGGGAGTGATTGTTATCTCCTCCAGTGATAGATGAAGCGACAGAGGCTCAGGGAAGGTGTGTACAGTGCCCAGGGCCGTGCAGTTGGTACGGCATGGAGTCAGCCCGGGACGCTTGCTCTCAGCCCACTCTGCTACTGCCACCGCACACATAGACATCGAGACACAGACCCATGTGTGTTGGCAGCAGCAGGCCTTCTCACACCCGCACGGCGAGCCTACACTTGCGGGAACCTGGGACTGCAACACGACAGGCACTGCCATCACCATGTAGGGGCATCAAGACAGAAGCCCTAAAGATGGGACAGCCCTACACCCTCCTCCCCAACCCCTGGCCCCAGCCCCTGGCCCTGCTGCTTGTGAGCTTGGCTATCTTGGGGCCCGCTCAGGTTTCCGGCCTCTGGCCTCCAGGCTCCGGGCTTCAGGCAGCCAGTGAAAATTTATGGCTTGAGAAAGTTCTTAGCAGTTCAGTCCCCACACCCCGCTCCCTGACCTTGCACGGTTTATCAAGATATGGGGCTCCCCCAGCCCCCTCTCCTGCCTGCGGCCCTTTGTCTCTGGCCCGGGGTCTGCCCCTCGCTCGCCCTCCTCCTCCCTTGCTGACCCCGCCTGCCTCGGTGGTACCCACTGCGCAGCCTTCACTTGCAGATAACATTCCTTCTCCTTTCTTCCCCCTCCTGCTGGCCATGAGAGCGGAGGAAGGCGTGTGTGCGTGAGAGAGAGAGAGAGGTTGTGTCTGTGTGAGTGTACATGCTCGCGTGTCCAGCAGGGCGTGCAGTAGGGAGGGGCTGCGCATCTGTGAGTGTGCGGTGGGGTGAGGCATTGCAAACATGGACAGTTCACCACGTGTGGGGCCAGCACAGCCTAGGCCACTGAACGTGAGCAACAATGCCAGGGGACTTCAAAAGGTTTGGGGGGAGGGGCTGGCATTTGGCTGTAGTGCTTAAGACATCTCGCCATCCCATATCTGAGTGCCTGGGTTCAAGTCCCAGCTCTGCTCCCAATCCCAGCTTCCTGCTAATGGGCACCCTGGGAGGCAGCAGGTGGTGACTCAAATACTTGGCTCCCTGCCACCCATGTGGAGAAGCTGGATTAAGTTCCTGGATCCTGACTTCAGCCTGCCTCAGCCTTGGCTGCTGTGGGCATTTGGGGAGCGAGCCAGTGGATGGGAACTATCTGTCTCTCAGTCTCTCAAATAATCTAAAAAAATTGACGTGGGTGGGAAGAAGGGAGAGGAATTAAAAGATAAGTTTATTTTGGTGCAAAAAAAATTTTGTGCGTAGTCTTCTTCATCATACGCATTTTCCATGAACTTTTTGAATCCCTCTCTTTTTCTGTAGGTGGGCGTGCATATGCACGCTGTGTGTTTCTGTGCATATACAAGTCTCTTATGGCAATGAGACTGTGAGCTTAGCCCTAATTGCAGAAAAGGCGGAAAGCTCTAGGTAGAGAGGCAGTACGTGAGAGTGCTCAAGAAGCGTGGATGTTCGGCAACTCTATCACGTGCTGGTCATGTGACCTTGAACCAATTACTTTGCCTTCTGTGCCTTGGTTTCCTCATCTGTAAAATGGGAGTGATAGGGGCCGGTGCTGTGGTGTAGTAGGCTAAGCCTCCACCTGCAGTGCTGGCTTTCCATATGGCCATTTGGTTCGCGTCCTGGCTGTTCCTCTTCCCATCCAGCTCTCTGCTGTGGCCTGGGAAAGCAGTAGAAGATGGCCCAAGTGCTAGGGCCCCTGCACCCATGTGGGAGACCTGAAAGAAACTCCTGGCTCCTGGCTTCAGATGGGTAAAGTTCTGGTCATTGTGGAAAATTGGGGAGTGAACCAGCAGATGGAAGACCTCTCTCTCTGTAATTCTGCCTCTTAAATAAATAAATAAGCAAATAAATAAATAATCTTTTTAAAAAAATGGGAGTGATAATAATGGTGCCTACTTCAAAGGGTCGTCAGGAAGGACATAAGAATCAAAATGCTTACAGTGTGGACGGCACATAGTAGGTGTTGAGTAGATGTTGGCTATTCCCACGGGGACAAAGGAGGGGAAATTCACATGGGCAGTGCTTGCCAACATGCCTGCGATGGGACTCAGCACTTGACTTGTGCTATCTCATTGAATACGCGTGCTTAGTAAGTGTCTCCTGCGTATTTGCTGAACGTGTGAATGACATCTCCTAAACATTCTCTGAAGAGAGGACTTTTACAGATGGGGCACTCAGGAAGGCTAAGTCCCAGGAAGAGTCTTCCTGATAACTACAGATTTGGGTCCTGGAAATGTGCTTACAAGGGTTTTGGGTAAGCCATGTGGGTGCAGAGGCCTCATGAAGCGCTAGCATTGTCACTCTCTACATGCAGCTGTGGACACGGGGAGAGGCAGGGGTGATGAGCATGCGTGTGTGTACACGTCCCCATGAGAAGTTGGAGACCCCCACCCCGGAAGTGCAAAGGGTCTCCAGGAAGGGTGAGAGCAGCTTTGCGGGTGGGAGGAGACTTCAACGTGGCTGCAGAGAGCTCCTCCTAGAGGAGTGGAGCCACTGCAGGTGACTGGAGCCCCTGCCAGTAAGGATCCATGATCCCTTGGAACCCAAGAAAAGAATGCCAGGACCTGGAAAACCACCTCCAGCTCCTGGCATCTGACAACTGGAAGCACTCTGGGCATTCCCCAAGGCCCTCCTACATCATGTCCTTGATGAGAAAGAAATGAGGCCCAGAGAAGACAAGAGACACAGATATTACACAAAGCACAGGGCTGGGGACAGCAGCCCTGGGTTGAAGTCAGCCAGAGACAGAAATGTCAAAAAAAAAAAAAGCCATCTTTTGGGTCCCGACTGGATTGGTCACTGGCTGCCCCTGGCTTCTATGGTGACGTGCCAGCCAACAGCGTGACTCCCTGCTCAGCACTTGTCTCTCCGGCCAGGTCCCTGGGGTACCACATTCCCTAGAGGACCTGTGCCAGGCCCTAGCTGCATTGCCCCCTGCTGGAGGATCAGAGCTGGGGACTTCCACTCCTCTGGGTCCCTTGTGTCCATCTTGTCACACATACAGCATGTGAGAGTGGACAGGCCTGGAGGTACCTCAGAGACCACCGGTCCAGCCACCCCCAGCCTTGCCTTCACATCATGGAAGGACCAAGGACTCAGTCAAGAGCATGTGGATTCCCCAGGCTGCCCTACCCCAGGCTACTTCCTGTTCCTAGCCTCCACTATTCTTGGAAAGTCCCAGTCTCTGACCTCAGTGCCCAGGCCAGTCTGAACCCTGATGATCCAGCCCTCACCCCCACCCCCACCCTGGTCTGCCAGAGAATCTGCATGGACCCAGGGCCAATGTGGATGCCTGAAGCCCTGGGCCAGCTCCCTCTGAGAGGGGCCTCTCTCCACCATCTCTGCTCTGCCAGGCCCAGGGGTAGGGGGTACCTGGGCTGGAGGAGTAACAATTTAAGCACTTTGTCCACATGACCTCACACCAAGGCTTCCAAAAGCTGAACAACATGACCAAGTAAGTTGGGAAGCTGGACTCTCTTTCTAGTGCTCTTTGCACTCTTTCCACGTTTTGATGCCACTAGCTGATGGGAGACCCATGCTTTTGGCCTCCAGACTGCACACACCTAAGTCACACAAAGGGCCTTGTCATTGTCAGCAGCAAGGACCAGATCACCACTGCGTCTATGTGGCAATTATGCTCTGGAAATTCCTACCGGAGATAATGGCATCACTGCCCTGTAGGAATCTCCCGGGAACCAATGGCTTCTCTGTGAACTCACATTCCGCGGGAACTCACTCCTGGCTTCCTAGGGCCCTGGTGGGTCATACTTTCACTGTGAAGCAGTCCTTTGATGATGCCTTCGAATTGTTCTGTCTCCTGATCCCACAGTCTTAAGGGGCTACTTGAAAGAGGCTTCACCCAGGAGGATTTAGAACCAGGAAGGCCTGGGCCCAGCAATGAGTAAGAAGGAAGAGAAGGGGCCGGCGCCGTGGCTCAACAGGCTAATCCTCCGCCTTGCGGCGCCGGCACACCGGGTTCTAGTCCCGGTCGGGGCACCGATCCTGTCCCGGTTGCCCCTCTTCCAGGCCAGCTCTCTGCTGTGGCCAGGGAGTGCAGTGGAGGATAGCCCAAGTGTTTGGGCTCTGCACCCCATGGGAGACCAGGATAAGCACCTGGCTCCTGCCATCGGAACAGCGCGGTGCGCCGGCCGCAGCGCGCTACCGCGGCGGCCATTGGAGGGTGAACCAACGGCAAAGGAAGACCTTTCTCTCTGTCTCTCTCTCTCACTGTCCACTCTGCCTGTCAAAAAAAAAAAAAAAAAAAGAAGGAAGAGAAGGGATGGTCACCATTCCCATGGGCCAGTGCCCAAAGCATGCTGGGACCAAAATGGTTGCAGTCCATGGGACCAGGGTGATGGTTGGAACAATGTGTGGCTCAGCAGCATAAGAGAACCTCAAAATCATGTACTCAGTCTGAATATGGTGCAGCACTATCTCTGGGGATTTCTGTGCCCCATGCCGTTCTCCACAGCCCCACTTGAACCACTGTCGCGCCATCTATGAAATGGCAATAATAACAGGTGCTGACCAAATTGTTGATTTCAGATTATGCTTTCCAATACCCCGACGAGGCCCGTATTTCCCAGTATTCTGTTGTGCAAACGGGGAGAGCAGGGCACAGAGAAGTGAATTCACCTTGCTCAAGGTTACCTGGCTGGGGCTGGTGCTGTGGCATATGGGCACCAGTTCGAAATCCGGCTGCTCCACTTCTGATCCAGCTCTTTGCTGTGGCCTGGGAAAGCAGTGGAAGATGGCCCACGTCCTTGGGCCCCTGCACCCATGTGGGAGACCTGGAAGAAGCTCCTGGCTCCTGGCTTTGGATCGGCACAGCTCCGGCAATTGCGGCCAATTGGGGAGTGAACCAGCAGATGGAAGACCTCTCTCTCTCTCTCTCTCTCTCTCTCTCTGCCTCTCCTTCTCTCTGTGTAACTCTGACTTTCAAATAAATAAATAAATCCTTTTTAAAAAGTTACCTGGTTAAGAAGTGGTTGAAGTTGCGATTTAATGTCTAGTTTCAGAGCCCACATCCTCAAGCTCTGTTTTCTTTCTTTAAAGATTTCGTTATTTATTTGAGAGTCAGAGCTGCAGAGGCAGAGAGAGGGAGAAACAGAGAGAAGTCTTCCATCTGCTGGTTCACTCCCTAAATAGCTGCAATGGCCAGAGCTGGGCCCATCTGAAGCCAGGAGCCAGGAGCTTCTTCCAGGTCTCCCAAGTGGGTGCAGCGGCCCGGGCACTTGGACCATCTTCCACTGCTTTCCCAGGCCATTAGTGGGGAGCTGGATGAGAACAGGAGCAGCCAGGACGCAATCTGGGATCTCAGGCAGAAGTTTAGCCTGCTACACCACAGCTCTGGCCCTTCAAGCTCCACTTTCTAGAACTTGCCTCCTAGTGATCCTGGGAGGATCAAACCACATGGTGAATGCACAAGAGCGGGCTCAATGCTTAGGCTTCCAGAAAGGACTGGATGATAGTAAACGGATGATAATTATTTCCATGAAGTGCTTGGTAACTGCTGACTGATGAGATCCTGCCAGCTACCAAGACAAGTGAGGAAACCCTGGAGGAATGGTCTGGGTATGGTGAGTTCTCCACCCTCCCTGCCGAGGGTTCCTGTGCTGGAAGCTTGGTGCACAGCGTGGTGGTGTTGTGATGAAACCCCGAAGAGGTGCAGCCCAGTGCGAGGTGAACCCTTAGGGGCTCCTCCCTCATGAATGGATTAATTCTGTCTCATGGGAGTGGGCCAGATCACCTAAGAGGGGATTTGTTTTGCTGAAGGTGACTTGGTATACACAGATGACGTGCCATACATGCCCGTTCTACACACAACTGGTTCTCTTCCAACTTTTCTGACATCTTGCAATAAGCCAGCATGCTGGGGCCATGCTGTTAGCACCCTCTGGTCACCAGAATTGTGAGCCAAATACAAGAGGAAAAGAAAAATTCATGAAACATAGAATTAGAAGAAATAATATTGGTGCAAAACTTTTTGAAATGCATGTGTAGTTTTTTTTTTTTGTAATATGCATTTTCTTGAACTTTAGAAAGAGCCCTTGCAGACTTCTTTCCTTTATAAGTTACACAGCCTGGGATATGTTATAGCAACACAAAGCAAAATGGGCCCTGTTTGTAATCAGAAACTGAAATGCAAGCAGAAGGACCAGCACTAGAAGGGGACAGGGACAGGATTCTGACAGAAAGGGGGCTTGAGGAGGGCATTGCAAGTTAGTAACAGGGGCCCCATTGCTGTAGGAGGCCCAGCTCATCCAGCATGTCAGGCAGGTCCCCAGGGTGGGGAGTGGGGCAACCTGGAAGGGATAGAATCCCCATCCTTGGATGTTGGGGCCAGTCCAGAAAATGAAGGACAGGAATGGGACTGCAGATGGCAGCCAACAGTCCTGGAAGGGAGTGATGGCTGCCTCTCACTGAGGAGGGAGCTGGAAGGCAGAGACAGTGCCCTGTGAGGAATCTGGGTTTGGGGCTGTCACACCTACCAGTCCCAGCCCCCTGGGTCCTGCCCAGCCTCTCTCCCACCACCTCTATTCCACAACCTAGCTCATGTCCTTGGGCTGTTTTGGTCTTCACAGTCCTAGAGTGTGAACTCTGTTTATTATTCCCATTTCTCAGCACGGACAACTGAGGTCCAAGGTCACATAGCCAGAGGCTGGCCAAGTCAGGAACTGAACTGAAGCTGTCTGCTTTGCAGCCTACTGCCTGACCAGGGTCCCCCGGTGCCTGCCATCTGGAGTGTACAGCTTGTCACTCAACCAGAGAGAACCTAGAGTTCCAGCTCCTTAGCCCCAAGGCCTAGGGCCTGAGCCAGCTTTGAGCCTGAAGCTCAGCCATGCTTTACAGCAACTGGAAGATTTTGTACATGTTCATCCCTCTGTAGAGACCACTGTTCTTTTCTGCCCTTGTCTTACCACTCATCTTTCAGCTCTCGGTCTCAATATAAGCTCCTCTAGGAAGACTTCGCTGAACCCACAGCTGGGTGTGTCCCCTCCCCAAGCTCCCTTAGCTCACTGAGCAAACTCTACTGTAATTGCTTGCTTGTCTTCCCTGCTAGAATGGGAGCCGCTTGAGGGTATGTCTCTCTAGCTCGTAGCTGTATCCCTGGCACTCAGCAAAAGGCAAAGCACATCATAGATGTGGGGTGAATGTTTGGGAAATAAATGGATGTGCCTCCAAGAGCAGGGAGAGTTCTTGGTCATACTTTTCCTGGACTCTCCCCAAAGCTCTGATTTTGAGGTGCTTGTCTCATGAGCACCTGGCCGTACGGCTAGGGCTCCCCTCCAGAGATGCCAGATGTTCAAGATGCACCCATTGTGCAAGCCAGCTAGGGGCCTCATTGCTGCTGCCACCTTTTTCTACCAAGCTCTGAGCCCAATTCAGGCCAACTCATCCTGCTCCTACTGCCCAGCCTTCCCCAGGGTTCTCAGGACAGTTTCATCTGGTAGCCATCTCCCAGTCCCCATGTCAGTCTCGAAGCCCTGTTAACAGGCCTCCATTGGGACAACAGTTCTCCAAGGGGTGGTCCAGGGAGTAGTGGTGGTCTGTGGGGCCTTCAAGGGGGCACCATGGGCAGGTCCCAAATTCAAGGCAAGGAAAAGTATACTTGGGGTGTGGGTGCTTCCCACCCCCCCCCCGCCACTCTTTTTTGAGAATCTTTTCTGCAGCACATTGAAATGTCCATTTCAAAAGCCCACAATGGCTAGCTTTTCAGCCCAGTTACAATAATAGTTATTTATCCAGTCAGGGAGCCATGAGATCATTTGGGATTTGGGAATGTGCTAGGAGAGAACAGACAAGGCCTCCAAAGAAGTCCCTGATAGCAGGCCATGAAGTCTCCTAGAATAGTTGCTCCCATTTTGCATGTGGAAAAACTAAGGCTATGGCACAGGCAAAGAACAGAGCCCAGAAAGTCTAGTCAACCAGGGCTTATGGTAGGATTGGCCTCAAAAGAGGTACTGTGGTGACCTCGGTGATCTCAGGCCTTCAGGATTCACACTCCAGACCAAAGCCTCCAGGGGAAGGGCTGCTACATGCCGCTGCCCCATCTTTGGCCTCAGCCCCCAGCACTCCCAACAACCCCCCCCCCAAAAAAAAAACTGTGGCCCTTTAGGGGATCCTCCACTCCCCACTTGAGGCCAGCCATGCAGGCAGCCCCCTTTCCATTCCACATACACACAAACACAACCTGCATTCTTGAACAGCTGCCACCGCTTCATTGGCCTCAGCCCCAAGAAGGAGTGTGGAATGTGCTTCCCTGGGCCATTAGGGAGCCAGGCAGCATAGAAGGGGGTGTCTGCAGGGAAGGAGCTGGGAATAGAAAGATGGGCTGTAGAGGGAGAAGAAAGGTGATGCCCAAGGGCCAAACCTACTAGGGGGTAGGAGTCTGTAGGCAGTAGCTCTTGGGGCAAGGCAAGGAAGGAAGCATTGGGCCTGAATTTCCTAGCCTGTTCCCTGTGCCCACACTCATAGGACATAGGAAGTCTAGTATCCACGCTTTCTGGATGTGCCCATGAGGCTCACCCCAAACAGAAATGGGGTAGGTATGGCTAAAGAGGAAAGACTGGAATCAATTTTAGCATGTGGGAGGGAGTTTATCTCTCTTGCTTCTTAAAACAGATTTATTTTATTTATTTGAAAGACGAAATTACATGGCTGGCACCGCGGCTCAATAAGCTAATCCTCTGCCTGCGGCGCCAGCACACCAAGTTCTAGTCCTGGTCGGGGCGCCGGATTCTATCCCGCTTGCCCCTCTTCCAGTCCAGCTCTCTGCTGTGGCCCAGGAGTGCAATGGAGGATGGCCCAAGTCCTTGGGCCCTGCACCCGCATGGGAAACCAGGATAAGCACCTGCCTCCTGGCTTCGGATCAGAGCGGGACACCGGCCGCAGTGCGCCGGCCACAGTGGCCATTGGGGGTTGAACCAACAGAAAAGGAAGACCTTTGTCTCTGTCTCTCTCTCACTGTCCACTCTGCCTGTCAAAAAAAAAGGACAAAATTACAGAGAAAGAGAGCAAGAGGGAAGTCTTCCATTCATTGGTTCACTCCCCTGATGAATAGGGCTTGGCCAGGCTGAAACCAGGAGCCAGAAGCTTCTTCTGTGTCTTCCACATGGGTACAGAGGCCCAAGTACTTGGGCTATCTTCTGCTGCTTTCCCAACTGCATTAGCAGGGAGCTGGATGGGAAGTGGAGTAGCTGGGACTTGAACTGGTGCCCATATGGGATGCCAGCATTGCAGGAAGCAGCTTCACCTGCTATGCCACAGTGCCAGCTTTGGGAGTTGATCTCTTCAGATACAGAAAATCACATTCAACTTCCCACCCTCCTCCTTTGCGGTTACTAGCAAATGTTCTTTTCAAGTTCATTGTCAAGACACACTGGGGGTGATGAACTATTTGTCACTCGCTAATTATGACTTAAGAGTTGAGGCTTGTGGATCATTTCCTCTCTTTTTTCTTATGCATTCATAAAAAATCAACTGGAGCAGATTGATGGTTCTCCTGGTGGCCTTTCTTAAGTAGGAGATAAAAGTAACCCAGGGGGAACTTCTGGCTGAAAATGCGAAGGAGTAAGCAGACTTCTTTGGAGTCCTCCTGCTAAAACCTTTGGATGATGTATATATATTTACATTTATATCCATACATATCCATCTGCCTATCAATCGATCAATCATCTATCTCCATATTCCTCTCTGTGTAGGACTCTGAAAGCTAAAAAGAAGACATACCAGCTCATGAACTCAGGACCCAATGGGAACAAAGAAAATGCAACAAAACAAATGAAAAATCCAAGCCCCACAAAAACCGATTCTCTGTAGCCAAAGGACCAGGAAAGAGGCCTATAGCAATGTAGAAAACTACTGAAAATGCCACTCTACTTCAGCTCAACACCACAGAGAAAATTGGTGGCTCCCTTTCCTCCCCACTCATGACATCCAAACTTATACCCCAAGTAGGCTGGAGCTGGGTGCCCCGATCTTTGCCCTCCCCTTCCCCCTGCCCTGCAGCTCTTGGGATGTGGTCAAAGAAGGCCAAGGAGTGGCGCCAGGGGTTTTAGTCTTGCTTGGTGGAGATCAGGGCTTCCCTGCTCCCACTTTCAGGAGTGGTGTCACAGGGAGCCTGGCAACCCTGTAGCTACCTGGAAGTAATGATGTGCCCTTCCTACTCTTGATTGGCCAAGGCAGAGTTAGGAATCTGTACGTTTATCCCAACGTGGACATGAGAAAGTGATGGCTTGCCTCTCTTGCCAGCACCATGACACAGGACTGCAGATAAAACCAAAGATTTCAATACAGACTTCCGTAACATACTGTCCAAAATGCTCAAGTTTTAATGCAAACATTGTAGAGTTTAAGCTCTTCACTGTAGGTCTTTCCTCCATTTTGAGTTCATTTCTGGATATGGCTTAAGGTAAGGGTCTCCCTTCCTTCCTTTGCATAGGGATATCTGATTTTCCCAGAACAATTGGTTGAAATTACAATTTTTATCTCATGGTAAAATGACACTCTGGCCTTGGCACTCTTGTAAAGAATCAGTTGGCCAGAGATGTATGTGATCATTTCTGGATTCTCATCTCGACTCCACTGATCTATAAGTCTATCTCGATGTCAGTACCATACTATTTTGATGACTGTAGTTGGTAGTAAGGTTTAGAACCAGAAAGTGTGGGTCCTCTAGCTTTTTTTTCTTGTTATTTGACACTGTATTGCTTATTTGGGATCAAATGCATTTCCCTGGGTTTTAGGATCAGTTTTTCCACTTCTGCAACAAAGATCATTGGTGTTTTTGATACATTTTGCGTTGCATCTGTGCTGTGCTTTAGGGAGTATTGACACTTATCAATCCATACACCTGGGGCACCTTTGCAGTTTTTAAGGTCTTCTTTGATTTCATTTAGCAATGTTTCATGGGTTTCAATGCACAAGCCTAGCACCTGCTTGGTTAAATATATTACTAAGTATTTTATTTTATTTTTTTGATGCTCTTGCACATGGAATTGTTTTCTTTTTTCAAAACCCAGATTTACTGAGGTCTAATCAGCCAATTAAAAATGTACATATCTGATCTTTTTTTTTAAGAGCTTGACTCTGTTAGGTTCTAAAACCTAAAAGAGGTTGTGGGTGTGTGATATCTCGGTGTGTGATATCTTGCAGTACTTGTGTTTCTGTGCTTAACTTATTTTACTTCGGATAATTTCCTCCAGATTCATCCATGTTGTTGCAATGACAGAATTTGCTTCTTTTTGGGGGTTGAGTAATATTGCATTGCATATGTGTACACACACTACAGTCTTGAAATTCATTCACCCATCAATTGACATTTAAGCTGTTTCCTTACCTTGGCTCCTATGAACAAATTCTGCGATGAACATGAAAATGCAGCTATCTCCTCAACCTATGGATTTCATTTCCTTTGGGTAGAGACCAAGTAGTGAGGTGGCTGCATCGTATCCCAGGTCTATTTTTAATGTGTTGAGGAAACTCCCAACCATTTTCTATAATGACTGTACCTGTTTTTATATTCCCACTAGCAGTATACAAAGGTTCCCATTTCTCTACATCCTTGCCAAAAGTCGTTAACTTTTCACATTTTCCTAATAGTCATTCTAACAGGTGTGACGTGATATCACATTGTGCTTTTTGATGTGAAATTCCTTGATGATTTGTGATGGTAAGCTGTTGAGCACCTTTCCAAGTACCTATGGGTCATTTGTGTCTTTTCTTTGGAAAAACGCCTATTCAGGTCCTTTGCTCATGGCTATTGCCAGTGTTTTTTCACTCCTCAAATTCATGTGATAGCTAATTCCCAGTACAATACAATTAGAAGGTTGGGAACTGAGTGGGTCATGAGGGGGTCTCCTCTAATGAATGGAATTAGTGCCATTAAAAATGAATCCAAAGGGAGGACACATAGAAGGTGTCATTTCTGAGAAATGGGCTCTTTTTTAAGATTTTATTTATTTATTTGAGAGGTAGAGTTACAAACAGTGAGAGGGAGAGACAGAGAGAAAGGTCTTCCTTCCATTGGTTCACTCCCCAGATGGCCGCAAAAGCCGGAGCTGCAAGGATCCAAAGCCAAGGGCCAGGAGGTTCCTCTGGGTCTCCCACATGGGTGCAGGGGCCCAAGGACTTGGGTCATCTTCCACTGCTTTCCCAGGCCACAGCAGAGAGCTGGATCGGAAGTGAAGCGGCCGGACTCCAACTGGCACCCACATGGGATGCTGGCCCCGCAGACAGAGGATTAACCTACTGAGCCACAGTGCCAACTCCAAGAAATAGGCTCTTACTAGTCACAGAATTGTGGGCGTCCCAGCCTCTTGAACTGTGAGCAATACATTTCTGTTGTTTACAAATCACCCAGTCTAAGTTATTATGTTGGAATGGCCTGGACTAAGACACCCATTTTTAAAACCAATTATTTGCTTTCTTTGCTATTGAATCACCTAAGTTCCTTATATATTGTTGATAGTAACTCCTTATCAGGTATATGGTTTGCAAATGCTTTCTCCAATTCTGCAGTTTACCTTTTCATTTTGGCGATTGCTTTTAGGAATTTGAAACTTTCAGGTCTTAAATTTCAGTCTGCAGTGCAGTTAGAGCAGATTTTTGTGTGTAATGTAAAATAAGGGTCCAATTTCATTCTTTTCTATGTGTCTTTACAGTTTTTCCAACACCATATACTGATGAGATTATCCCTAATAGTGTATGCTTGACACCTTTGTTGAAGATTAGTTGACTGGAATATATACAGATTTTTTTTTCTAGGCTCTCTATTCTGCTTCTTGCTTCTATGCATCTGTTTTTGTACCAGCACAATACTGGTTTGTTTTATAGCTTTGGAACACAATTTAAAATCAGGAAATGTGGTGCTTCTAACTTTGTTCTTCCTCAACATTGCTTTCATGAATTGGGATCTTTTGTGGTTTCAAAATAAATTTTAAAATAGTTTTTTTTTTTCTGAAAAATGCAATTGGAGTTTTGATAAGATTGAATGGCATTGGATCTACAGGTTGTTTTCAATAGTATGGACTTTTTTTAAAAGATGTATTTATTTATTTGAAAGGCACAGTTCAGAGAGGCAGAGACAGAGAGAGATCTCCCCTCCACTGGTTCACTCCTCTAATGGGATTCTGGCTACGCCACAGTGCAGACCTCAATAGTATGGACATTTTAACAGTATTAATTCTTCCTACCGGTGAATATGAGATATAATTATATTTCCATTTATTTGTTTTATTTCAGTTTTTTTCCGCTATTTTTTTTTGTATTTTTCAGTGTATGGATCTTTCACCTTGTTGGTTAAATTTATTCCTAAGCATTTTGTTCTTTTTGATGTTATTGTACATGGAATTGTTTTCTTAACTCCTTTTTAGGACTGTTTTCAGTGTATACAAGCAAAAGTGAGTTTGGTATGCTGATCTTGTCTACTGTAATTCTACTGAGTTTATTTGTTCAAATAGGTTTTTTGGGGGACTCATTATGGTTTTCTATGTGTAAAATGATATTATCTGCAAACAGAGTCAATTTAACTTCGTTACTGTTAATTTTCCTTTTCTTGCCTGATTCCTCTAGCTAGACTTCGAGTACTATATTGAATAGAAGTGGCAAGATCGGACATCCTGGTCTTCTTCCTGCTATTAGAGAAAAAGCTTTCAGGCTTTCACCACTGAGTTTGGTGTTGTCCGTAGGTTTTCATGTTTGGCCTTTATGATGTTGAGGTACATTCCTTCCACACCATCCATCAAAGGATGTTGAATTTTATCACATGCATTTTCTGTATCTATTCAGATGACTATATAATTTTTAACATTCATTTTGTTACCATGAGGTGTCACATTTATCGATTCACATTTTTGGAACTATCTTTGTAAACTGAGCATGGTGGATACTCCTTTTAACGTGCTGATGAATTCTATAGAGAATCATTCTATCTATATCCATCAAGGATATTGGCCTATCATTTTTTGGGGGGCAGGCGATATATTTGGCTTTCATATCATGGTAATGCTGGTCTCATAATATGAATTTGGAAGTGTTTCCTCCCTTTCGATTTTTCAGAACAGTTTGAGAAGGATTGGCATGAATTTTTGAAATATTTGTTAGAATTCATCAGTGAAGCTGTCTAGTCCAGGAGTTTCCTTTATTGGGATAGTTTTGATTACTGATTCAGTCTTCTTACTCATTAGTGGAATATTCAAATTTTCTATTTGTTTGTGATTAGTCATGGTAGGTTGTTTCCAGGAATTTATTCATTTCATCTGTGCTATCCAATTTGTTTGTGTATAATTGTTCACCAAAGAGCCTTGTAATCCTTACATTTCTGTGGTGGCAGTTATAATGTCTTCTCTCACTTCTGATTTTGTTTGAGTCTTCTCACTTTCTCTTTATTTTTCTTTTAAGAGTTTATTAATTTTTTGAGAGGCAGAGTTATAGACAGAGAGAGGGAGAGACAGAGAGAAAGGTCTTCCATCTGCTGGTTCACTTCCCAAATGGCCACAACAGCCAGAGCTGCGCCAATCCCAAGCCAGGAGCCAGGAGCATCTTCCGTGTTTCCCATGTGGGTGCAGGGGCCCAAGGACTTGGGCCATCTTTCACTGCTTTCCCAGGCCATAGCAGAGAGCTGGATCGGAAGAGGAGCAGCCGGGACGCGAACCAGCACCCATATGGGATGGAGGCACCACAAGTGTAGGCTTAGCCCACTATGCCACAGCGCCAGCCCCTTCTCACTTTTTCTTGGTTTTTCTGCTTATCTTCAGAAAACCAACTCCCAATTGCATTGATCTTTTCTATTGTTTTGTTCATCTCTAGCTCAGATACTTTTGTTCTCATCTTTCTTATCTCTTTCATTCTGCTAAATTTGAGCTTAGTTTTTTCTTCTTTCTTCCTAATTTCTTAAAGTTATTGTCTATTTGGGATGATTTTTTTCTCAATGTTGGATTTCATCACTATAAACTTACCTCTTAGAACTGCTTTTGCTGCATCCCATGAGTTTTGGCACGTTGCATTTCCATTTTTGTTTATCTCAAGGTGTTTTTTATTTCCCCTTTGGTATCTTCTTTGAACCACTAGTTGTTCAGGGGCTATGTTGTTTAATATCCACATATTTGTGGATTTTCCCATTTTCCTCCTGTTACTGATTTTGGGTTTTATGTCATTGTGGTTAGAAAATATACTTGATATGACTTCAATCTTTTTAAATTTGTTAAGGGTAGTTTTGTGGCCTAAAATATGATCTACCCTAGAGAACATTCAGTGTCCACTTCAGAAGACTTTATCTTGTGCTGTTGTTGGAAGGAATGTTCTCTACATATCTGTTATAGCCATTTGGTCTGAAGAATAGTTCAAGTCCAATTTTTCCATGTTGATTTTCTGGATGGATGATCTATCCATTGCTGAATGTGGGGAATGTAAATACCCTACTGTTGTTGCATTTCTGTCTATTTCTCTCTTCAGATCTATTTTACCTGTTTTATATATTTATGTGCTCTGATATTTGTGCATGTTTACAATCATATCCTCTTGATTAGTTGATTCCTTTATCAATATATAATGAACTTCATTGTTTTTATTTATAGCTTAATTTGATATATGTAGTAGCTACTCCTGCTGTCTTATCATTTCCACTTGCATGGGATATAGTTTTCCATCCCTTCACCTTCAGCCTATATGTGTCCTTAAAACTAAAGTGGATTTCTTCTAGGCAGTGTACAGTGGAGACTTAACTTTTGTACAATCACCTTTAAAATTTATTTGAAAGCAGATCTCCTACATGGGTGGCAGGAACCCAATTTTGATTGGGAATTTAATCCATTTACATTTAAAATAATTATTATTAGGTAAGTAATTACTACCACCATTTTATTCATTGTTCTCTGTAGTTGATTCATTCTTTTTCCCCTTTCTTGCTATTTTCCTTTGTAATTTGATGATTTTATACACTGGCTTGCTTTCATTTCTCTATAGGTCTTTGTTTTGTGGGGAACATGGGACCTACATAAAATATCTTATAAGAGTCCGTTTTAGACTTGTAGCAACTTAAATTAAAAAAAAAACTTTTAAGAATAGTTTCAAATTTACAAAGCAAAAATTGTGAAGTAGTACGAAGATTTCCTATATAGCCCACACCTAGCTTCCCCTATTGTCAATGTGTTATACTAGTATGATGTGTTTGTCATAATCTATAAACCACAACCCATTTTCCCATTGTAGAATTTGATATTACTATGATATATTTGTCACAATTAATGAACCACACTCTGCTTCTCCTATTTTTAAAGCACAAGCTCCCAGGGCCGGTGCTGTGGTGCAGCAGGTTAAAGCCCCAGTCTTCAGCGCTGGCATCCCATATGGACGCCGCCGGTTCAAGTCCTGGCTGCTCCACTTGCAATTCAGCTCTCTGCTATGGCCTGGCAATGCACTAGAAGATGGCCCAAGTCCTTGGGCCCCTGCACTTGTGTGGGGCATCTGAAAGAAGCTGCTGGCTCCTGGCTTTGGATCAGCACAGCTCCAGACGTTGTGACCATTTGGAGAGTGAACCACCATATGAAAGATTCTCTCTCTCTCTCTGCCTCTTCCTCTCTGTAATCCTTTCAAATAAATAAATAAATCTTAAAAAAATAAAATACAAGCTTCCTCTAAGCCACCCACCCCTCCCAGGCTCTAATAATTAATATTCTGTGTTCAGATTGAGTTTTTCTTTTTAGCTCCCACACTGAGGTATAAATAATAAGATTCCATTCTTTATTTGGCTGAGTAATATTCTATTGTGTATACATGACATATTTGCTTTAACCATTCATCTGATGATGGATACCTTGATTGAGTCCCTGTCTTGGTTATTGTGAACAGTGCTGCAATAACCATGGTAGAACAGGTATGTATCTCTTTGATACGATGTTATCTCTTTTGGATATACACCCAATAGTGAGGTTACTGGGTCACATGGCAGTTCTGTTTCTAGTTTATTTTTTTAAATCTCCATATTATTTTCCATAGTGGTTGGACTAATTTACATGCCCATAAATAACTTCTCGTTTCGTACATCCTTGCCAGCATTTATTACTTTCTATCTTTTTATAATAGCCATTCTAACAGAGGTGAGGTGATATTTTATTGTGGTTTTGATTTGCATTTCCCTGATGGCTAGTAATACTGAACATTTTTTCATATACTTGTTAGCCTTTTATGTTTCTTCTTTTGATAGCTGTCTGTTCAGATCCTTTGCCCACTTCTTAACTGGATTGGCTGTTTTTTGTTTATTGAGTTTTTTGAGTTGCTGATATATTCAGGAAATTAATCTTTTGTTAGAGAAGTAGCTTGCAAAATCTTTTCTCTCATTCTGTTGGATGTCTCTTCACTATATCAATTGCCTCCTTTGCTGAACGAAAGCTTCTGAGTTTGACACAATCCCATTTGTCTAGTTCCTTTTGTTGCCTGTGGTTTTAGAGTATTGAAGTGTCTTGCTTACAAAAGGCCTTGAAGTGTTTTACCTATGTTTTCTTCTAGTAATTTCATAGTTTTAGGTCTTACATTTAGGTTTTTGAGCCATCTTGAGTTGATTTTTGTATATGATGAGAAATAGGGACCTAATTTCATTCTTCAACATATGTATGTCCAGTTTTGCCAGTACCATTTATTGAAAAGACTGTCCTTTCTTCAATATATATTATTGGCACCTTTGTGAAAAATCAGTTGGCTGTATGTATGTGGATTAATTTATGGGCTCTCTATTCTGTTACCCCCCATTTTCAGACATATTTTAAGTTTTTCTATGTAAATTTATTTCTTTTTTCTATTGAGAATTCATTAACAAATTATTGTAGTAGTAGCTATTTTTAATAGCTTTGTCCTTTAGCCTTTATACTAAGTGAAAAATGATTTATACAACATCACTGCAATGTTCCAGTATTCTAAATTTGGTCATATACTTAGCTTTTACCAGTGAGTTTTTTTTTATTTTCATGTTATAATTAACATCCTTTAATTTCAGTTCAATTAACTACCTTTATTATTTCTTATAAGGCAAGTGTAGTGGAAATGAACTCTTTCAGCTTTTGCTTGTCTGGAAAAGTTTGTCTCTCCATTTTTAAAGGACAGCTTTACTAGGTAAAAAAGTCTTTGTTGGCAGGTTTTTTTTTTTTCTTTTTACTTTCAACACTTTGCTTGTACCATACCTTTCTCTACTGGCTTACAAGATTTCTGCTAAGAAAGCTACTACTAGCCTAAAGAGTGTTTCTTTGTATATTATAAGCCCTTTCTCTTACTGCTTACAGATATCTCTACTCACCCTTGATTTTTGACAGCTTTTTTCTAATATGTCTTAATGAAATCTTCTTTGAGTTGAAACTATCTAGGGACTTTTGGGTTTCATATAAGTGAATGTCTGTATCTCCCAATATTTGGGAAGTTCTTACTCATTCTTTTTTAAAAATATATTTATTTATTTGAAAGAGAGAGAGAGAAAGAGAGGGGAGGGAGAGGGAGAAGGAGAGAGAGAGAGAGAGAGAGAGAGAGAGAGAGAGAGAGAAACAGTGAACTGCTGATTCACTTCCTGAAGAACTGCAACAGCCACGTCTGAGCCAGGCTGAAGCCAGGAGCCAGGAAGTCCTTCCAGGTCTCTCTCATGGGAGTCAGGGATTCAAGGACTTTGGAATCCTCTGTTGTATTCTCAGTCACGTTTTCATGATGCTGGATCAGAAGCACGGTAGCTGGGACTCAGGATGTTCACATCACAAGTGGTGGCTTAATCTGCTGCACCACAACACCAACCCTGAGCCAATTTTTCTTTAAATAAGCTGTCTTCCTCTGTCTCTTTCTGTTCTCCTTAGACTCTTACAACAAGAATTTAACTGTCTTGATGGTATCCCATAAATCCCATAAGCTTACATAATTATTTTTCATTTTTCTTTTGACTCATCTGACTGGATAATTTGATCTATGAATTAACATATTATTCTTCTCCTTGATCAAGTCTGCTGTTGAATCTCTTTTAAAATGTTCATTCCATTCATTGTATTCATCATCTCCAAAATTTCTGTATTGTCATTGTTTATGATCTCTGTATCTTTGTTGAACCTCTTCTTTTCTTTATGTATTATGTTCCTCATTTAATTGAATTCTATATCTGTGTTCTCTTGTACTTAGATGAATTTCCTTAAATTTGAATTTCCTTAAGCTTGAATTCTTTGTCAGAAAACTTATATATTTTTATTTCTTTGGGACTGGTTACTGGAGCATTACTGTTTTTCTTTAGTGGTTTCATGTTTCATTTATTTTTCATATTCTGTGAAGTCTTGCATTGCTGTAATCGCCTTTACCAGTCACCCTGGCTGGGGATTCTGAAATTATCCTAGACCGTGTCTCTTGTTCCCTCTTAAAATTGTATGCCTTCTCTTAACTCTACTAAGATAGACTGGGTGCTGAAAGCTTCTCACATGCTTCCCCTAGAGTAGTTCTTTTAAGTGCATAAATTTGTGTGCCTTCACCTAATCCTGCAGAGTTGATTTGCCTGACTACACATGCTCATGAGCCATCAACAAAGGCTCTCACTTGCCATCCAATGAGTAAAATGGAGAAGTTAGCCATGGTGGGCTGCACAGTGTGTTGAGGATGTCCATATGCCAGCTGATGGAGTCCATAGGTAAGACATCACAAATGGCTAGTAGATAGGCCTCCTGATGGAGACTGTAAACCAGATGCTGGGATACATTGTCTTTGTTAAGTTTTAGCCTTGATTGCTGTGAGTCTGTTCCTTAATCTTTAGTCTCTTCCAATCCCTGAGCTGAACTAATCCCCCTGGAGTTTTGCTGAGTCAAGTAGAAGGTGTACTCTTTGAGAAGCCTCAGCACAACTGGGGAACCTAGGTGCTCACTTACTTCAGTCTTACTTTACCCTGTGGAAAGAAACATAGAGTGAGGGAATATATCTTGATCTTGAGCTGTGACACTTGGTGTGAGAGGTGCCAATAGTAAAGTGAAATTGTTTTCCTTGCCCTCTTTAATGCATCTATTATAATTTTTTTGTTCCAACCATATGTTGGAAATTACATACTGGATACCTGGACTCCCACAAAAGTATTATCTGTTGGTGGTTGCCACAATCAGTGTAATGTAGGGAGATGATAGTAGAAAATTTGCCACCTTACTTATGTCACTCACTACACCAGAGCATTCTCTTCTTCTTTAAAATGTCTATACTTGGAAGAAGACATGGCCTAACCTGCTGGGGTTTTACAAGAACTTAACTGACTTGGGGAGATTGAAATGTCCAACTCCTGCCTACTTAAGCCATCTATCCCACCTAAGGAGAGGGACTGAGAAGTACATGTGAGTTTCACAATCCAGAAGCATGGGCTCAATAAAAGACTGAGACTTAGTCACAGGGCTATAAAGCAGCTCTCCCTGCCCCATGCCTTATTATAACATTAGTAAAAGCCTGTTTACAATGATTACTTTTATATAATACATCATCTATGGCTGTCAAGAAAAAATTACAAGACATATTAAAAGGCAAAAAAACACCCACAATTTGAAGAAATATATTAAATATCAAAACCAGATTCAGATATAGCAGGGATATTGGAATTATTAGGTCAGTGATTTAAAACAACTATGTTTCATATGCCACAGGCTAAAATGGATACAGTAATTAGCATGCAAGCATGGATGGACAATGTAAGCAGAGCAATGGAAGTTCTAAAAACTGAAAAGAAATGCTAGAGATCAAAAGCACTAAAACAGAAATGAAGAATGCCATTGATGGGCTCATGAGTAGCCTGGACGTGGTTGAGGAAAGAATCTGTAGCTTTGAGGATATGGCAAGAGAAACTTCCAAAACTGAAAATCAAAGGAAAAAGGACTGAAATAAAACCAACAAAACAGAATACCCAAAACATGTGGAACAACTACAAAAAAAAATACAACATACATGTAATGGGAATGCCAGAGGGAAAATAAAGGAACAAAAGAAATATTTGAAGCAATAGCAGCTGAAATTTTTTTTTTACCTCAAATTAATGTCATTCTCCAAACCACAGATCCCGGAAGCTCAGAGAACACCAAGCGTGGTAAATGCCCAAAAATGTACAGCTCAGTATATAATTTTCAAACCTTAGCAAATCAAAGATTGAAAAAAAATCTTTTATTATGCCAAGAATGAAAATGCCTTTTCTGTAGAAGAGCAATAGTAAGAATTATACCTGACTTCTCAGAAACCAGACAAAGAGATCAGAGTTAAGTATTTAAAAGTGTTGATAGGAAAATGCCTAACAATCTAGAAGTCTGTACCTTGCGAAATTGTCCTTCAAAAATGAAGGAAAAATACTGTCTCAGACAAACAAAAATTGAGGGACTTTGCTTCCAATAAGCTTTTCTTAAAATAAATGTTAAAAACAATTTCTTCAGAGAGAAGAAAAATGATATAGGTCAGAAAATTGGATCTTCACAAAGAAACGAAGAGAACCAGAGTAACTAAATGAAGAGAAAATAAAACATTTGTTTTTTTATTCTAAATTGATCTAACAGATAAAATGTTATTTTGTAATAATAATAACCACATGACATTCAATTGTGCATGCATATATATGTGTGTATATATGTGATTATGTATCAGTGAAATGAATGATAGCAATGATGCAAGGGGTGGAGGGAAGAATTAGGAATTTTTGTTGTTGTTGTTGTTGTAAGGTACTCATACTAGTGTGACTGGTGCTATGGTGTAGTGGGCTGAGCCTCTGAGTGTGATGCTGGAATCCCATATGGGCATCAGTTCAAGTCCTGGCTGCTCTTCTTCCAATGCAGCTCTCTGCTAATGGCTTGAGAAAGCAGTGAAAGATGGCCCAAGGCTTGAGCCACTGCATCCACACAAGAAACTCAGAAAAAGCTCCTGGCTTCTGGCTTTGGATCAGCCTAGCTCTGGCCATTGTATCCATTTGAAGAGTGAATCAGCAGATGGAAGACCTCTCTTTCTGTCTCTCCTCTCTGTCTATAACTCTACCTCTCAAATAAATAAATACATTTTTAAAAAAAGGTACTTACACTATTTATGACGTGGTATAATATTATTTGAAAATATGCTTGGATTAGTTGTAAATGTATATTGTGAACTCTAGGCAACCAAAAAAAGAGTGGGACAGATATATTAAGAGAAAATGGAATGACACAAAATGCTCAATTGAAATTGCAAAATACGGACAGAGTGGAAAAGAAAAATAAAGAACAAAGAACAAGGAAACAAACAACAAGCAGTCACAAATATGGTAGATATCAATTCAACTATATTTGTAACCACTTTGAAAGTCAATGGTCTAAATTCATCAACTAAAAACCAATGATTGAGGGGAAGATAGTTAAAAAAAAAACATGGAGAAAGTGCAATGTCACTAAGAGTTAGGGAGAAAACAGCAGAGGAAACTCAACATAAATTAGAGGGACAGTGCGGACCTACATGGAGGGTGTAGATATGTACAACATAGGACCCCAGCATCCGAGAGCCTCAGAATCAGCTTTGGAGAGTGAGGTGAGACCAGACTGCTGTAGCCAAAGCCACTGGTGATAAAGCTGTGGGAAGAGCCTGGAGTGAGTCTGTCTTGGAGCTCTATGGGGACAGTGTACCTGCCAACCTAGAGGAAAAAAGGGGGGCACGTTTCTCTCCTCCCAACCAACCAGAACCAGTATCCTGTAAGTAGCCAAGAGAGGTCAGTTGCCATTTTGGACATACATAACTGCTGCACCAGCTTGTGTCCACACCTCAGCAACCAGCTCAGAGGAGATGCCTGAATCTGGCTGGGAGAATTGATAGGGAGCTGGGTGCTCCTGAGTGTGGCAGCCTTGTGTGTTGAAACTGTGAAAATACTGTGGCTGCATGTGAGGATGCAGGGTGTGGCTGAGTCTTTGGGCAGTCACTGTGGGTGGCTCCACATACTTAGTATAGAGTTAATCTTCTATAAATCTTCAAGTATAAAGTTAATTGTCTAAATAAGATGAGAGTTGGTGAATTCAAGAGGCTTCCATAGCCTTGGCAGCTCATGACAAGAGCCTTGGGTGATTACTGACGTCATAAATAAGAGTGTCAATTCTTTTTTTTTTTTTTTTTTGACAGGCAGAGTGGACAGTGAGAGACAGAGAGAAAGGTCTTCCTTTTGCCGTTGGTTCACCCTCCAATGGCCGCCGCGGTAGGCGCGCTGCAGCCGGCGCACCACACTGATCCGATGGCAGGAGCCAGGTGCTTCTCCTGGTCTCCCATGGGGTGCAGGGCCCAAGCACTTGGGCCATCCTCCACTGCACTCCCTGGCCACAGCAGAGAGCTGGCCTGGAAGAGGGGCAACCGGGACAGGATCGGTGCCCCGACCGGGACTAGAACCCGGTGTGCCGGCGCCGCAAGGCGGAGGATTAGCCTAGTGAGCCACGGCGCCGGCCAAGAGTGTCAATTCTTAAATCAACAACGGGAGTCACTGTGCACCTACTCCCCATGTAGGATCTCTGTCCTTAATGTGTTATACTATGTGAATTAATAGTAAAACTACTACTGGAACAGTACTCTATATTTTATGTGGCTGTGTGGGTGCAGTCTGTTGAAATCTTTACTTAGTATATACTAAGTTGATCTTCTGTATATAAAGATAATTGAAAATGAATCTCGATGAAGAATGGGATGGGAGAGGGAGTGGGAGATGGGATGGTTGCGGGTGGGAGGGAGGTTATGGGGGAAAAAGCCGCAACAATTCAAAAGTTGTACTTTGTAAATTTGTATTTATTAAATAAAAAATAGATCTTAGTAAAAAAGTAAGAATGGGAAGAGGAAAGGGAAGAGGAATAAGGGTGGGAGGATGGGCACAGTGACAAGAATCTATCACTCTGTACCTAAATTTGTATTTTTGAAATGCATGAAGTTTGTCTACCTTAAATAAAACTTTTCTGGGGAAAAATGACCAATGATTTCAAGAATGAATAAAAATATATGACCCAAGTATATGTTGTCTATAGAAAAAAACCTTCACTTTAAATATACTAGTACACATAGATTAAAAACAAAAGGATGGAGATACATCATACTAACAGTAATTAAGAGAAAGCAGGGGTAGCTACATTTATTTCACAGAGAACAGATGTAAGAAAAATTATGACGAGCAATGACAGATTTTACATAATGGTAACTGGGTGGTGGCTTAATCCACTTTCTGTTGTTATAACAGAATATCTAAGACTGGAAAATTTATAAAAAAAATTTATAAAAAAAAGAGAGGGAGGAGATGAACAATTTGGAACATGCTCAATCGGACTGGCCGCAAATGGTGGAGTTAGAAATGTGCAGGGGATTCCAACACAATTCCATCAAGATGGCATGTACCAATGCCATCGCACTAGTCCAAGTGATCAATTTCAGCTCACAATTGATAGCTCTGATAGGTCTAAGAGTCAAAGAGATCACACAAACAAGACAAGTATCTGCTAATACTAACTGATAGAATCAAAAAGGGAGAGAAAGATCCAACATGGGAAGTGGGATACACAGCAGACTCATAGGATGGCAGATGTCCTAAACAACACTCCGGCCTCAGAATCAGCCCTCAAGGCATTCAGATCTGGCTGAAGAGCCCATGAGAGTATAGCAGGCATGGAAAGCCAAGATATCATGGAAAAAAAAAAAGACCTAAATGAAGGATCTCTGTGAGTGAGATCCCAGTGGAAAGAACGGGGCCATCAAAGAAGGAGGTACCCTTCTCCGAAGGGAGGAGAGAACCTCCACTTTGACTATGACCCTATCGGAATAAGACCAAAGTCAGCGAACTCTAAAGGCTTCCATAGCCCTGGCAACTCATGACTAGAGCCTAGGGAGATTACTGACGCCATGAACAGGAGTGTCAAATTGTTAAGTCAGCAACAGGAGTCACTGTGTGCTTACACCCCATGCGGGATCTGTCCCTAATGTGTCGTCTAAAGCCAAGTGATGCTATGACTGGTACTGAAACAGTATTTTTATACTTTGCGTTTCTGTGTGGGCGCAGACTGATGAGGTCTTTGCTAATTATATACTGAAGTGATCTTCTGTATATAAAGAGAATTGGAAATGAAAAAAAAAAAACAACCTGGTGTTAAAATGGAAATGGCATAGAAAATTAATTATTTTGAAAAAAAAATTATGTAGGATCTCTGTCTTTAATGTGCTGTACATTGCTATTTAATGCTATAATTAGTAATCCAATGGTAGTTTTTTCACTTGATATTGCTATATGGGCAAAATGTTGAAATCTTTACCTAATATATACTAAATTGATCTTCTGTATACAAAGAGAATTGAAAATGAATCTTTACATGAATGGAAGGGGAAAGGGAGCGGGAGGGGGGAGGGTTGCGGGCGGGAGGGAGGTTGTGGGAGGGGAGAAGCCATTGTAACCCATAAGCTATACTTTGGAAATTTATATTCATTAAATAAAAGTTTAATAAAAAAAAAGAAAGAAAAAAGATTGGTTTTACTCAGGGTTCTAGAAGTCTGAGAGTGTGGCATCAGCGTCTGCTTGGCCTATGGTGAGTGCCTCAGAGTGGAAGTGTAAGCAGGCATGTGTGTGTGTAAATGAGCATGTGAGGGAAAGACTGAAGGGAGGTGCCAGGTCCACTTTATAACAAGCTGCTTTCATAGGAACTACAGTAATTCCGCCACCAGGGCAGAGCCTCTGGGATTTAATTACCTCCTAATGGCCCCACCCCCTCTCAAAACCATTACATTGGCAATTAAGTTTCAACGTGAGTTTTGGTGGGGAACCAACCACATCCAAACCATAGCAAGGGCCAATTCTCCAAGAAAGCATAGCAATCCTTAATGTGTATGTGCCAAATAACAGAGCATCAAAACGTGTGAAGCAGAAAGTGATAAAAATTCTGAGGAGAAATGGATCCCCTATTAAAGCTGCAGATGTCAACATTCTCTATCATAAATGGGCAAATTTCAGCAGGCAAAAGATCATTAAAGACTGTTGAATTCAACAATATCATTGATCTACAGGATATAATGGACATTCAAAAACTATTTCATCCTACAAGAGTGAAATATATGTTCTTCTTAAGTACACATGGAACATTCACCAAGATAGACCACATTCTGGGTCATAAAACACACTGTAACAAATCTAAAAGAAAAGAAATAGTATAATGTCTGCTCTCAGACCACAGTAGAAGTAAATGAGAAATCTATAGCAGAATGATAGCTGGAAAATCTCCAAATACTTGGAGATTAAACAACATAGTTCTAAAAACACATGAGTCAAAGATAAAATCTCAAGAGACATTAAAAATATTTTGAAATAAGTAAAATGAAACCAAAGATCACCAAAATTTGTGGGACATAGAAAAAGCAATGCTTACAGAGAAATTTACAGCAATGAGTACATACAGTAGAGAAGGAGAAAGATCTAAAATCAATCATCTAAGCTTCAACCCCAGGAAAGCAGAAAAAGAAAGAGCACATGAAATCCAAAGTAAACAAGAGAATAGAAATAATAAAAATTGAAGCGGGGATCAATGAAATTGATTCAAGAAATGAATTTTAATGATTCTTAAATCAACAAAATCAACAGAAAAAAAAGACAACACCAAAATACGGTTCTTTGAAAAGATCATTAAAATTGATAGATCACTGGCCAGGCTAAGAAAAAAAAAAGAGAGAGAGAGGACCATAGATTACGAATGCCACAGATGAAGAGGGAACATTACTGGAGGTTGCATGGATACTAAAAGGATAATAAAGGGATATTATGAGCAAATATATGCCCATACATTTGAAATGGACCAATTCCATGAAGAACACAATTCTAGTGAGAATGAAGGTAAACTAAAGTATGTACATTGGTGATATTGGAACATGAACGTCATAGCGACTCTGAAATGTAGTCCTAAGCATACACTCATCATGCAGCATGTAAATTATACTTGGGGGCATTTATCCCAGAGAAATGAAAAGTTGTCCATTCAAAAATCTGTGTGTAATTGTTCAGAGTAACTTTATTAGTAGTAGCACCAAAATGACAGCAATCAAAATGAACAGGAACAGGTGAAATACTATTCAGCAATAAAAAGAAATTTTATTTATATATTTGTTTATTTTTGAAATGCAGAGAGAGAGAGAGAGAGAGAGAGAGAGAGAGAGAGAGAATGAATCTTCCATTCACTGGTTCACTCCCCAAATGTCCACAGAACTGGCAGGGTTGGAATAGGCCAAAGCTTGGAGTCAGGAACTCAGTTCAGATCTCACACATGAATGGCATGGTCTCAAGTACTTGAACCATCATCTGTTGCCTCCTTGGGTGCCCATTAGCAGAATCAAAAGCAGAGCTGGGGCACACAACCCAGGGACTCTGGCATGGGCTGCTGGAGTCCCCAGAGGCATCTTAACTTCCATACCAAACACGTACCCCAGATATGTGTGTGGATGCATCTCCAGGGAATCATGCTCAGTGAAAACGGCCAGTGTCAAAGGTCACATTCTGTACAATTTCACTTGAATAGCATCTGAAAATGGCAAAATTCTAGATTCAGAGAACAGATTTGCCATGGTTGAGGATGGTGGTGTGAAAAGGATAACGGTGTGACTATACGGAGGTAGTGTGAAGGTGATCTTTGTGGTGATGGAAGAGTTCTGTGTCTTGGTTGTGGTATTGTTTACACAAATCTATGCATGATAAAATTACGTGAGATACAGCCATTGGGAAACATTGGATAAAGGGTACATGGAATCTGTGCTCTCTCTTTTGTTCTTACACAATTTTAAAAGGTGATTTACTTATTTATTTGAAAGGTGGAATCACAGAGAGAGGACTAGAGAGACAGAGAGAGAGAGAGAGAGATCTTTCACTTGCTGGTTCACTCCCCAGATAGCCACAATGGCTGGAGCTGGGTCAAAACTAGAAGCCTAGAACTCCATCCAGGTGTCCCATATGGGTATAGGGGCCCAAGCTCTTAGGCCATCTTCTGCTGTTTTCTCAGGCGTATTAGCAGGGAGCTGGATCACAAGTGGAGCAACCAGGACTCGAACTGCCATCCACATAGGATGCCAGTGTCCCAGAAGGCAACTTAACACGCTGCAACGCAATGCTGACCCCCTTTATCTTAGGCAACTTTTATTGAAAAATAATGCCTACATCATGATATATACCTTTTAAAACATATAATGCAGTACTTTCATTGTATCCACAATTTTGCACAGATATCATCACTATCTACTTCTGTAATGTTTCATTACACCAAAAAGAAATTAATATCTATTAGGGGACATTCACTTTTTCTCTCCACCCTCAACACCTAGTAATCATTAAGTTACTTTCTGTCATTATTTTTCACATAATTTTCACACAGATGGAATTTTACAATTTGCCATCCTCTTGGCTGGCTCCTTTCATTTTGCATATTGATTTTAAGGTTCATCCATGTTCTAGCATGTGCCAGTACTTTGTTCCTTTTTATGACAGTATTATTTCATTGTATGTATATGCTGTGTTTGTTTATCCATTCATCAGTTGATACTGGACACACAGGCTGTTTCTACTTTGTACGAATTATGAATGCTGCTATAAGCATTCATATACAACTTTTTGTATGAAAATATGCTTCTAATTCCCTTGAGTACATACACCAGAAGCAGAATTGTTGAGTTACATAGCAACTTATTGTTCAGCATTTTGAAGACTAGCCAGTTTTCCAAACTGGCTGCACCATTTTTACATTCCCACCAGCAAAGTATGATAGATAGTTCAAACTTCTCTGTGTCCTTGCCACTATTTGGTATTATCTCATTTTTTAAAAAAAGATTTACTTACTTGTTTGAAAAAATAGAGTTACAGAGAGAGAGGGAGAGGCAGAGGTAGAGAGAGGATCTTTTATCCGCTGGTTCACTCCCCAGATGGCTGCAATGGCCAGCATTTGGCCAGGCCAAAGCCAGGAGCTTCTTCTGGGTCTCCTGCCTGGGTGCAGGGGCCCAAGCACTGGGGGCATTCTCAGCTGTTGTCCCAGGTGCATTAGCAGGGAGCGGGATCTGAAGTGGAGCAGCCAGGACTCAAACCAGCGTCCATATGGGATGCTGGTGCCACAGGCAGAGGCTTTACCTGCTATGCCACAGCACTAACCCCAATCCTTTGCTCTTTAAAAACTTTTATTTATTTATTTTTTTATCACTGACTTTTGAGCATTCTTTGTATACTCTGGATGTTAGTTTCTTATCATATACGTGATTTGCAAACTTTGTTTTTGACATTCTGTGAGTTGTATTTTCACGTCTTGATAGTGTTCTGTGAAGCCTGGAAGATTTCCTTTGGAAGAAGTTCAATTTATCTCTTTCTTTTTTTGTTGCTTGTCTAAAAAACTATTGCTTAATCCAAGGCCAAGAATTTTACACACATGTTTTCTTCTAAGGGATTTATAGTTTCAGCTTTTAAATGCAGATCTTTGATTCATTTTGAGCTAATTTTGTGTACAGTGTGAGGTAGTGGTCCAAATTCAATCCTTTGCATGTGGGTATCCATTTGTGCCAGAATCATTTGTTGAAAAGCCTATTGAATGTTGTCATCACCCTTGATGAAAACCAATTGAAAGAAAAATGTATGAATTTATTTCTAGATTCTTAATTGTATTCAATTCATTTATCCATCTATCATTAGGCGTGTTCCACACAATCTTGATTTACTGTAACTTTGTAGCAAGTTTTGAAATTGGGAAGTTTCAAAGAGAAAACTTTTTTTATTCAAGATCATTCTCGCTATTCTTGTTCCTTGTAATTCCATGCGAATTTCAGAATCAACTTGTCAATCTCTAAAAAGAAGTTATCTGGCACTTTGATAAGGATTGCATGCATCTGTAAATCAACTTCGTGGGTATTGCCCTTTTAACAATATTGTCTTCTCATCCACGAATATGAGATGCTTTTCTAGTTATTTAGATCTAGCTGAGTTTCATTTAGTACTTCGTAGTACTTACTTTTAAGTTGATTCTTAAAGATTTTAATGTTTTTGGTGCTATTATAAATGGGACTGTTTTCTTTATTCTATTTTTGTATTATTACTGCAAATAGTACAAAGAGATAAAATTTTTACGTTGACATTGTATACTATAACTTTCTTCAGTTCATTTATTGGTCCTAGTGGCTACATTTTTGTGAAGTCCTTAGGGTTTTCTTGAGTCAGTTTCAGTGGTTTGTGTATTTGTAGGAATTTTTGCATTTGTTCCCTCGTTTGTTAGGATACAATTGTTCATAGTTTTACCATATAATTACTTTTATTTTTGTAAGATTGGTAATAGCATATTCTCTTTCATTCCTGATTTTGTAACTTGAGACTTCTCCCTTTTTTCTTACTCTGTCTAGCTAAATCTTGGGAAGTTTCCTTTTCAAAGTGTCAATTTTTGCTTTCCTTGATTTTCTCTACACTTTAACTCTCTATTTCCCCTAGTTGTACTCCAGTATTTATATTTCCTGCCTTTTCCTTACTTTGTATTTAGTTTGTTCTCTTTTTTCTTGTTTGTTTAGTTGGGTTGTTAGCTTATTAACTGGAGTTTTTTTCTTCCTTTTTAAATATAGGCATTTTCAGCTACAAGTTTTTCTTTAAAAATTTCCTTAACTATAGGTCATAAGCTTTGTATGTTATGATTTTGTTTTCATCTCAAAGTTTCTTCTAAGTCCCCTTGTGATTTCTTCGATTTGTTGATTGTTTAGGAGGATGCTGTTTAATTTCCATTTATTTGTGCTATCATCAAATTTAGTTTTGTTATTGATTCCTAATTTCATTGCATTGTGGTGAGAGAATATACGTGGCATAACCTCAATCATTTTAACTGTCTTAAAACCTACTGTATGACCTAATGTACAGTCTGCCTAGATAATGCTACATGTGCACTTGAGAAGAATGTGTACTCTGCTCTTGTTGAGCAGAGGATTCTAGAGATGGATGTTAAGTCTAGCTGATTTATAATGTGCAAGTCTTCTATTTCCAGGTTCATTTTCTGTCTTGTTCTACCCCATTACAGAAAATAAGATACTGAAGTCTCCAAATATTATTATCTATTTTCCCTCTTAAGTTCTATCAGTTTTTTTAAAAGATTTTATTTATTTATTTGAGAGGTAGATTTACAGACAGTGAGGAGAGACAGAGAGAGAGGTCTTCCATCCTCTGGTTCACTCCCCAAATGGCTGCAACAGCAGGTGCAGGGGCCCAAGGACTTGAGCCACCTTCTTCTGCTTTCCCAGTCCACAGCAGAGAGCTGGATCGTAAGTGGAGCAGCTGGGACTCAAACTGCCACCCATATGGGATGCCCGCACTGCAGGCAGAGGCTTAACCTGTCATGCCACAACACCGGCCCCTCTATCAGTTTTTGATTCACGTATTTGGGAATTCTGTTGTGACATATATATGTTGATAATTGCTCTATCTATTTTATGTTTGATTCTTGGTTCATAAAATCCTCCACTTTATTTCACGAACAAGTTTGGTCTTAAAGTGTATTCTCTCTTACATTCATATAGACCCTATAGCTCTATTTTAGTTACTGATTGCATAGCATCTTCCTCCATCCTTTCACTTTCAAGCTATTTGTGGTTGAAAACACATAGAGTGTGTATATTTTAAGCAGCATATGACTGGATTATGTTTTTTAACCCATTTTGCCCATCCTTCCCTTTAAATTGGAGTACATAAGGCCGGCGCCGTGGCTCACTTGGCTAATCCTCCGCCTGTGGCACAAGCACACAGGGTTCTAGTCCCGGTCAGGGCACCGGATTCTGTCCCAGTTGCCCCTCTTCCAGTCCAGCTCTCTGCTGTGGCCCGGGAGTGCAGTGGAGGATGGCCCAAGTCCTTGGGCCTTGCACCCACATGGGAGACCAGGAGAAGCACCTGGCTCCTGGCTTCAGATCAGCGCGGTGCGCCAGCCACAGTAGTCATTGGGGGGTGAACCAATGGTAAAGGAAGACCTTTCTCTCTGTCTCTCTCACTGTCCACTCTGCCTGTCAAAAAATAAATACATAAATAAATTGGAGTACATAATCCATTTACTTTTGAGAGAATTACTGATAAAGTAGGATTTATATCTGCCATTTGCTTTTTATATATCTTATGCATTCATTCCTCTATTCCTCCATTAATGCCTCTTTTGTATTAAATAGATTGTTTTCCAGTATACCTTTGTCATTTCTCGTGCAATAATTTTGAGTTATTTTCTAGTTGGTTGTCCTATGGATAATTAATGTCTTAGCTTAAAACACTCTAGTTCAGATTAATATAAATAATTTCAATAGTATAAAGTAAACTCTGTTCCACTTTAGTTCCATTCCCTCCCTCTTCTTGATACTTTTATTATCATATAAATTATCTCTTTCATTACATGCCTATCAACACAGATTTATTTTTTATGTAGTTGTCTTTTTAATTAGGTGGGAGGAGGGAACACTGCACACAAAAAGCACTTGTGTTCTTTACCCATGTGGTTGGTTCAAGCTACTGTCTATTGTCCTTTCATTTACAACTGTATTAATCTCTGTGGTATTTCTTATAGGGCAGCTCTGGGAATGATGGATCTTTCAGCTTTTGCTGATCTGGGAATGTTTTAATTTCTCCCTCATGTTTTGAGGGATAGTTTTGCTGGACATAAAATTCTTGGTAGAAAGCCTCTGTCTTTCAGCCCTTTGACTATGTCATCTCACTCTATTCTGGTCTCCCTTGTTTCTAATGAGACATCAACCATTAATCTGATTAGGAAATTCTTTTGTATGATGTCACTTCTCTCATGCTATGCTCTAGATTCTGTGTTTGACTTTGGCTTTTGGCTGTTTGATTATAATGTATCTAAGTGTGGAGCTTTTTCATTTTACCCTTCTTCAAGTTCATTAATTCATTATGCTTCTTTGACATATATATTATTGGTTCTCATGAATTTTTGGAAAACTTTAGCCCCTTTTTCTCTCATCTATATTTCTAGGATGCCCATCATGAGTATATTGGTATGCTTCCTGGTTTCCCATGAAACTCTGAAATTCTGTTCATTTTTCTTAATTATTTTATCATTGTCTTCTTCAGACTGGATAATCTTGATTGACCTATCATCAAGTTGGCTGATTCTTTTTGCTATGTGCTAAAATCTGCTGTTGACCTCTTCTAGTGAATTTATCATTTCACTTATATTTTTCACCTCCAAAATTTCTACTTGGTTCTTTTATGCAATCTTTTAAAAAATATCTTCTATTTGGTAAGATATTCATTATATTTCCCTTTAATTATACTGTGCTTCCCTTAGTTCTTTGAATATATTATCAAAGTTGTAGGAGGTAGGCATTTGGCTGAGCAGTTAAGATGCTGCTTGGGACACCCATATGCCACGTCTGAGTGCCTGGGTTCAAGTCCTGGCTCCTCTAATTCCACCCCTGCCTCCTCTTAATGTGCACCCTGGGAGGCAGCAAGTCATGGCTGAAGTATTTGGGTCGGAGACCCAGATTGAATTCCTGGCTCTTTGCTTGATCCTGGTCTAGCACAGGTATTGCAGGCATCTGAAGAAAGTGGGCCGGCGCCGTGGTTCAACAGGCTAATCCTCTGCCTAGCAGCGCTGGCACACCGGGTTCTAGTCCCGGTTGGGGCGCCGGATTCTGTCCCGGTTGCCCCTCTTCCAATCCAGCTCTCTGCTGTGGCCAGGGAATGCAGTGGAGGATGGCCCAAGTCCTGTGGCCAGGGAGTGCAGTGGAGGATGGCCCAAGTCCTTGGGCCCTGCACCCCATGGGAGACGAAGGCTCCTGCCTTCGGATCAGCGCGGTGCGCCGGCCGCAGCGCGCCGGCCGTGGCGGCCATTGGAGGGTGAACCAACGGCAAAGGAAGACCTTTCTCTCTGTCTCTCTCTCTCTCACTATCCACTCTGCCTGTCAAAAATTAAAAAAAATTAAAAAAAAAGAAAGTGGACCAGCAAATGGAGATAGGAGATCCTCCCACCCACCCGATCCAATACATGAAACACATCAATAAGATTATTTAAAAGCTGAAGTCTTCTCAGTTAGCTTGGTGATCATCTAATGATTGGGCAGAGATTTTCTTAAGTGACTGGAACTCATAAGTCTCCCAGTCATTGCCAGAGGGCTCTCTCTGCATCCTGAGCACACCCCTTCAATGCTCAGCCAGGCAGTTTACAACTCCGCCTTGGGCTTCCTGGGTGTGCAGAGCGTCAAACTCAGCCAGCCGTGAGAGCAAGGGCCGTCTTAGTTCATTCAAGGGCAGGTGAACAGTTCTCAGTCGCCCTCTAGATTTCCAGAAATATGTTAAAGCTTTTCAAAGCCCTCTCTGGAAAGTCTTGTGCTTCAGTTTGTCCTTTCCAACTCCTTGGTCATCCTACTGCTTGCTCCTGTTTAGGAAGCCATGATGGTAAACATTTGCCACTTACTGTTTCCAACAAAAACTGTTTGCACGGGTGAGCTCCAAATGCAAATAAAGACAAGTTTTATGAGTGGCATCTCCTTGGGAACCCCTAGGCAGGTCAAGAACGGCCAATTCTCTGGGAATGAGAAGGACTTTCGATATTGTTCTTCCTTTACCAGTGGTCACCAGCCTGCTGGTTTTCACTATGCTATCAGGCTCTTTATTTTCAAGGCATCTGTAGAGCTACAGAGGTAGACAGGAATAAGGCAAGTTAGAAGGCCACAAATTTCATTATTCCTACCAATATCCACTCTCTTTTCTTAAAGAAACACTTCGTGGACTGGTGCAAGTCTTTGGTTCATTCCCAGAGTTCTGAAACATTTGATCTTGACAGTTGTTGTCAGTGTTCGGCTTGTTTTCATGGGGGAGGGTATTTTTGTAGTTTGTCACTGTGTCATTCTTGCTGCCATTAAAAGGCACTCAGAGGGGCTAGCTCTGTGAAATAGTGGGTAAAGCCACCGCCTGCAGTGCCGACATCCCATATGGGTGTTGGGTCAAGTCCTGGCTGCTCCACTTCCGATCCAGCTCTCTGCTGTGGCCTGGGAAAGCAGTAGAAGATGGCCCAAGTCCTTGGGCCTCTGCACCCACATGGGAGACCCAGAAGAAGCTCCTGGCTCCTGGCTTCTGATCAGTGCAGCTCTGGCTATTGTGGCCATCTGGGGAGTGAACCAGTGGATGAAGACCTCTCTCTCTCTCTCTCTCTCTCTCTCTCTCTCTCTCTCTGCCTCCCTGTTACTCTGCCTTTCAAACAAATAAATACATATTTTAAAAAATGCCCTCAGGTAGCAGTGTGCCCAGAGTACCTGAGGAACAGCAAGGGAAGTCATGAGAGACAGAGGGGAAGAATAGGAGGCAAATTCAGAGATATAAAGGTGACGGTGGAAAGACATCACGTGGGCAGCTGTTCTCAACCTAGGCTACACTTAGGATCAACTGGAGAGCTTTCATACACTCTAAACCCAGGTTTCATGCCAGATCAATTAAACCACAACCTCTCAGCCTATATCCCAGGCACCAGGAGTTTTAAAACTCCCTAGATGTCTCCAATACATGCAGCCAAGTTTGGAAGGCCACGATGCAGTGTCTTCTAGATCACTACGAGGCCTTTGGTATGTAGCATAGTTGACGAGGAGCCGAAAGATGATTTTGAGTACAGACATGAAATGATGTGGCGTATGTTTCAACAGGATTCCACCGACTTCCTTCTGCTTTGAGAATACACTGGAAGCAGGACGTAAGTTAGGGGCTAGTACAGTCTTCCAGGTGAGAAAGATTGGAGGTCTAGACTGTATCATTTTTTAAATTGAAACTATGAAGTTCAAGGAGTGAATGTGAGCCATGGGTAAAGCCACCGCCTGCAGTGCTGCCAGCCCATATGGGAGGTGGTTCGAGTTCCGGCTGCTCCACTTCTGATCCAGCTCTCTGCTATGGCCTGGGAAAGCAGTGGGAGATGACCCAAGTCCTTGGGACCCTGCACCTGTGTGGGAGACCCAGAAGAAGCTCCTGGTTCCTGGCTTCAGATTGGCACAGCTCCGGCTGTTGTGGCTATCTGGGGAGTGAACCAGCAGATGGAAGACCTCTCTCTCTCTCTCTCTCTCTCTCTGTGTGTGTGTGTGTGTGTGTGTGTAACTCTGCCTTTCAAATAAATACATAAATCTTTTTAAAAAAAATAGAGAGAGAACATGGGAGGCTGGTTGGTGTGATGCACTCAGTGGGGGATTCCCAGGGTTCCTGCCCTCTGATTCCCACGGAAGTGACTAGAAAGAAACTTCCAGAGTCACTGACTCTGGTCGATGGCCAATTTCATTTGAAGAAACACAAGGGAAGTTGGCTCTTGTCCTGATCGGTTCAGGTTCAGGTCACTTCTGCCAGAGCTGGAGGCTGCACCAGAGAAGGACTGGGGCTGGACACAGCCACCTGGATCTCAGGATATTGGATCGAGTAAAAATCTCCTGTAATATATCTTCGAATCAGAAGTAGGTCAAGCCTCACTCAGCCCATCAGTTCCAGGTCTCTTTTCTCCTTTCTGGTTCCTTAGCAAAGACTGGCAGGAGATGGAAACTTCCAGATCCTTCTAAAGCCACTGTTGGGTAGGGAGTAGTTGGGTGCCAAGGAAGTTGAGACTGAAAGAAGCTTGGAGGCTTGTCTAAGCTCACGCAGCTGGCAAGGGGTAAGGCTTGGCCTTAAACTCAAGTCAGTCTGATGCCCATGCCTGTGCTTTTGTCCCTGTTGTACCCTGCCTGCCCTCAAGGGGCTGACAGGCTACTTAAGAGCATATCCACACACTCACTGGGAATAAAGGATTTTCTAGGCAGCCAGAATAAAGGGCAGAAGGAGAAGCCAAAGCAAAAGGCATCACAAAACTTTCCCGGAGCGGGTAGCGTGGGACAGCTGAAGGCCGTGATGGCTCGGTGGGATTTGGGCACGCAGAGAGTGGTGGAAACAGCCCTGTAGACTGAAGGAACCCTGTGAGCAGAAAGGAGACTGCAGGTGGACGTAGAGAAGACCAGCCCACACATTTATCTGTGCATCTGTGGAGCAAACACGGCTGACACTTGCTGTGTGCCAGACACTGCTCCAAAGGCTTTGCGTGCAGCAGCTAATTGAATCCTCACAAGTCTATAGAGCAGAAATATCAATCTTTACTGAACGCAGTTTGGCTGGGCCATAAGATTTATAAGCATGAAAATGGAGTTAAACCTGGAAACATAGTTTGGAGCTTTCTGTAGAAGAGGCCCTGGATGGCAGACTAGGGGAGCTGCGCTTACATCAGCAAGCAGTAGGGAGTCCCTGAGGATTTCTAAACAAGTGCATGAGATCAAATATGCAGACTTAGGAGATTCATCTGGAAGCCGCTGACGAGGCTGAGGCAGCGTCAGGGGGCAGTCTGAGAGGACTTGACCTCTGACAGGCACAGATCCGTGGAGAGGTGCTGTTAGGCCAGTGATAATGCAGGGGGTGGGATCAACAGGATGGCAGGGTCCAAGGAGAAGGAGGAATCCCCAGGGCTGGAACTGTGCTCCATCCCCGTGAACCGAGGAGTTGGTAACATGGATCTCAAGTCCAGAACTGCCTGCACCACACCATCTGGCCTGGGGCACATCCTGGCCCTGTCTGGGTCTCAGTTCTCTGATCCGTGTCATGGGGAGTCTGAATGTGCTCATCCGTTACCAATGGCTCAGCCAGGACTGGCATGTTTTGCCTTTGGTTCGAGATGTCAGAGGGGGGTGTCAAAGTGGAGTCTGAGATGCAGCCTCCCCAAATAAAAAAGATCCTTCTCCCTCTCCCTCCCCCTCCCCCTCCCTCTCCCTCTCCCTCTTCTTCTCCCTCTCCCTCACCCTCTCCCTCTCCCTCTCCCTCTCCCTCTCCCTCTCCCTCTCCCTCTCCCTCTCCCTCTCCCTCTTCCCGTTAATGGTCAGGAGCATGAGTTCCAGATTTGTACTTACCTGAGTTCGATTTCCATGCCCCAAACTCAGGAGTTCAAGTTCTCCCTTGGTGCCCTTGGGACGACAGAAGCAGTACCCATTTCCAAGGGCTACAGTGAAGACTCAATGAGACAATGCACACAAACCCGCTCAGCAGCTGCTGGGACACGCGGTGGCTTCGCCATCATTAAATCTCTCACCACTGCTTGCTGGGACTCGAGGGTACAGGAATCAGACTCTGAGACACTCAAGTAGCAGCACCCCTAGGTGCTAGCTGATGGCACAGCTCCCCAGCCCCGAGCTCCAGCTGCCAAGAGCACTTCAGTTCATGGACCTCTTTCCCAATCCCAACAAGTCTAGGAGTTAGGCGTGCTCATCATCAGTTTACAGGTGAGGCCCCCTTGGGCTTATCCGGGAGCACCCTGCCAGGGAGCCTGCTCTCCTGCGAAGTCGTGTGTAGCTTGGCCACAGCTTTCAGGGCACCGGAGTACTGAGGGCTCTAACTCTCCAGTAAGCCCCTTTGGTCTATCTTGGCCCCGAGGTACAGAGGTTCCAGAGATGATACCCTCTTGGCCCACCCCCAGATCCACTGGGGACATTGGAAACCCAGGCAAGAGCAGGTGCCATCAGGAGCCTGGGCCTGGCTCTCATTTGCCGCTGGGATGGGCGCCACGCAGCTTGCCCAGGGCCATGATTCGGGCCCAAATTGGGGTGTTTGGTTCCTTTCTTTATGTCTCCTCTTGTAACTCCAGCTTAACATTCCCCAGATGGCCATTCCTGCCGGCTCCCTGCCCACGCCGCTATTCAGACGGGAAAGCAATCATTTCGCAGCCCCATTAATTAAAGACTAATTGCTGATTGGAAACACATTGACTGGGCCCTGAGCCGGTATCATGTTGTGGGCCCTCTGGCCCTGGTGAAGGCCTGGCCCTAACGAGACTCCGGCCCCCCAGCGGCTTGCTCGCTCACTGCGTGGCAGTGGAATTGGACCTGGACTTAGGCTAATGAGGTGTCAGCTGACTATTAGAACCACATTGACAGGGGAGGCTGGCAACTGGACCAGCTAGGAGCTGCCACATGCAGCAGCCATTAGCTCTGAAGTTTCTGTGCTTCCAATAGTAGCTCCCTGGGGGCCCTCTCTGCCCCTACTCTTTACCAGCCGGTTAGCAAGGGACTCATCTTCCAGCGAGACCCCCCACCCAAAAAGCCCAGTTGTCCTTAATCCAGGGTGCTGCAGGCCCCCTATTTCAGCCACCAAGCATCTTCTGTGTGCTAGGCCCTGGGGATGCAGCAATGCATGGTAATAGTCATATTTATTGAGCACTTACTATAAGCCAGGTGCTCCTCCGAGGACTTGGCATGGACTCTCGTTTGCTTCTGTCCAAAGCCCTCTGAAGGTTGATGCTATCATAATTTGCATTTTACGAAAAGGACACGGAGACCTAGACGGGCAAATGCATGTGGCCCCATGCACAGATCCACCGAACAGCAGCAGCAGGACCCAAAGCCAGGCAGTTTTGAGTCCAGAATCCGTGTTCATAGCCACAGCCATCTAACTGCCTGGGAACAGAGGGACCTCTGAGCCAGAGGGCAGCCGTGGTTCCTGGATTGGTGGGCAGAGGAGTGAGAAGACTGCTGTGTGATCAGCAAGGAGAGTACAGGATTAGCGACAAGGCAGTGGGGGCTGTGTAGGAGGCGGAGTCAAGAGACTTAGAGGCAGAAGAGGCCAGGAGTTCCCTCCCATAA
Source organism: Lepus europaeus (assembly GCF_033115175.1). Lineage (NCBI taxonomy): Eukaryota > Metazoa > Chordata > Mammalia > Lagomorpha > Leporidae > Lepus > Lepus europaeus. The sequence continues at coordinate 87,254,760 of NC_084850.1, forward strand.
ACCCTGCGCCACCTGCTCATGACCCCGAAGGCAGAGCAGACCCAGTCATTCTCCTGTTCAAAGCCTTCTGTGGCTCCCAATATGGAGGTGGGCTTGAGAGAAATTCCAGCTCTTCTGCAAAGACGCTTCAAAAAGCTTACTGAGGGGCTGGCGTTGTGGCGCAGTGGGTTAACGCCCTGGCCTGAAGCGCTGGCATCCCATGTGGGCGACAGTTCTAGTCCCGGCTGCTCCTCTTCCAATCCAGCCCTCTGTTATGGCCTGGGAAAGCAGTAGAAGATGGTCCAAGTCCTTGGGCCCCTGCACCCATGTGGGAGATCTGGAAAAAGCTCCTGGCTCCTGCCTTCGGATCGGTGCAGCTCCGGCCGTTGTGGCCATTTGGGGAGTGAACCAGCAGTTGGAAGACCTCTCTGTCTCTACCTCTCTCTGTAACTCTGTCTTTTAAATAAATAAAATCTTTTTTTTAAAAAAAAAGCCTACTGAAAAAATGGGAGTAAAAGAGAAGTTAATTTTGGTGTGAAAGTTTTTGAAATGCATGCAGAGTGGTTTTGCATGCTCTGCATTTTGCACCAACTTTTTTTGCAGACTCCCTCATGCTTGCTAGCTGCCTGCATTTGGACCAGTGCCCCAACCTGTGAGCCACAGTTAGTTCATTGATGGCAGTTGCCTCTGGGGTTCTTGGATCACAGGATGGCCAGGCGGATGAAATGAGTTCCTGGACGTGACTTCCTCCCAGGGTACCAGCTAGGGAGAGGAGTCTTCAGAGACTAGGGGTCAGCAAATGATAGCTGCCATTCCCCTCCCCACCAGCTGTCCTCCCTCAGCCCTGGAGCCAGTCATCCAAACCCATGCAAGGAAGGGTCCCCAGGATGCAATCCAGACATGGCCCTCTCCCTGGTCTTGCCGCCCTAGCTGCTAACTGCATCATCCCTTCTTTTCCCTTCGCCATGCATCCCAATCCTATCCATCCTTCCAGGCTCGCCTGGAACCTTCCCCTGACTTCACTCTGGCCGTAAAAAGCATCACCTCCTCTACTATCTCCAAGCACTTTATCTATGGACAACACAATGATCTGTGTCCCTCGCTTACATCCTCTGCTAGACCCGGTGGAGAGAGAGGGGCCTGGATGGACAGGCAGAGGAAAATGAATAAAGGGGCTGGTATTGGAAGCTCATGGGTGCAGGTACTGAGTCTCTAGGGCTCCCTTTGGGTTCACATTGCACCCCAGGAGGCACCAGCCTGGATGCCCATTCAGGCCAAGCCAAGGGTGTGAGAGCAGGAAGAGAACAAATGACAGGAAACACTGACACAAGCGTGTTGAGGCGTGGCAGCTGGGGTGACAATAGGGAGCAGTACGGACTTCGGTGAAGCAGAGAGCACGTGGCCCATCTCCAGGAGCAGCGGTTCCTTCAGCCCCGTTGGTTGTTGCCGCATTGGAATGCAAACCGAGAGTTGCCAGGGCTCCTGGAGTTTGGGAAAGGAATAGGAAATCCGGATTTTTCTATAAAATTGCCCAATTTTGCAACCCTGGTGACTCATCTTAAACTTCCTAGAAACAGTCTAAGCAAAACAAAGAGTATCTCTAGGCTGACTTTGGCCCGTGCACTGCCAACTTGCCTTCACTCATTTTCTGCAGATGGTCACATGCAGTTCTGTGCTAGGCACAGTTGGGCACTGCTGGGCACTGCTGGGCAAAGGCATGTTGGGGGCTCTCCAAGGGATTAGATTTCTCTGGGGACCCCAGGCAGGGCCACAGACTCACACAGGCCATGGCTGGCCAGATTATGAACAATGGGCCTGGAATCAGACAGATGTGAGTTCATGTCCTGCCTCTGACACATCTTAGCTGTGTGCCCCTGGGCAAGTTGCTTAACCTCTCTGAGACTCAGCTTCTGTCTCTGGGGGTGGGGGCAAGGTAAAAAAAAAAAGAAAAGAGAGGAAAAAAAAACCAGCTCAGTCTCCTCGGATTGGTATGCTTGCCAAATGAGCTAACGGCTGGTGAGCCCCTCGTGAGTCATCGGCTGTGCAGGTGTGCGGGGTGTGTTATACCAGGACTGAGAGTACAGGGGTGAGGCCACACCTGCAATGGGCTGAGTCTTGGGTGTGCATTCAGATGGCAGATGACTGGGCAGGGTGCTCAGGGCAAGAGGGAGAGGGACCCCTGGGTTCAAAGATCCTATCTCGACTTCACGGCCACCGTCTTACTACTAAGAACAAGCCTCACTTATCTGGAATGTACTGCGTGCCAGGTGCTGCTCTTGACACTTCTACATACATTGGTTGGTTTTCCCCTCCCAGTGAGCCCATGAGCTACACACTACGGCTATTACGTTTAGTTTCCAGATGAGGACACTGACACCCAGAGAGGTTTACTGACTGAACCAAGCCACACAGCAAAGTGTAGAACCAGGCCACGAAAGCTGGGCAGTCTGGCTCTTGAGCCTAGCTACCTGGCTCATGCCTCTGGATGAAATCCCTCCTGTTGAAAGATCTAGGGTGGTTTCTCTTTCCCTGCCTCTCCCCAAACTCATACCCAGTCTCCATCTGCGCCACATGGAAGGACAGAGATGCCATTGCATTGCGTCCTTGTTGATGGCTCTTTCCTATTCTACTGGTGGCACCCTGGGCCCTAGCCCGAGCTCCCAGGAACACTGTCACATGGAGTCTCAGGATCCTTCCTCATAGTGCACTCGGCTGCCCCTGGCCATGGAAGCAGACAGCTTATTGATCTCGGCACGACTTGGCCAGCAGGTGTGGCCTAGGTGCGCAGAGGAGGCTGAGGCTGGCCAGCTCAGCAGAAGGGTCTGGTGGTTAGCTCTGTGTTCCACAGTCTTCCCACAGCCGCCCTCACATGCAGGTACACACACACATACACACACACGTTATTAATACACGCCCCCAGGAGAACACACAGTCACACGTGCTCACCCACGAAGCTCTGGTTACACACGCAGAACACACTGACAAATGCACACCTGCCCCACCCCCATACACACACACACACACACACGCACACCAGCCCCTGCATACCCTCTCCCCAGTCCTTCTCCAGACACATGCAAATATGCACACACACAGACACACATGTCCCAGGTGTGGGCGGAGGGGGATAGGGGAGGAAGACTTGCATGCATTGAATGGACAAATGCCACCCACTGGGGGAGGGGATGAAGGGAAAGAATGCAGGTGACCATGAAGATCAGATCTGAAGACAACGGTCACCCAATGGAGTGTAAGGGCAGAAAGCTGGGGAGAACACGGCTCATGGTAGAGGAAGCACTTGGGCTGTGGGTCAGGAGTGTTGTTGTAGAGATGAACTTCCCCCATGGATTTTCTGTGGGACCTGGGTTGGGCAAGTCTCCTGTGTCTCTCAGCTTTGGCTTTCCTGTTAGCATAGGGGTTTGCAGCACATCTGGGTCTCAGCCCTGCATTTTACCAGCTGTGTGAGCTTGGACAAGCTACTTAACCTGTTTGTGCAGCAAGTTCATCACACATATAAGGGGGCTCTGTGACAGTATTTGGCGCCTAGCATGGTTGTGAGGACTACATGATTTGTTGTATGAAAGTCCTTAGAGGGGTCGGCCCTATGGTGTAGTGGGCAAAACTGCTGTCTTCAGTGCCAGCATCCCATATGGGCACCAGTTCGAGTCCCAGCTGCTCCACTCCCCATCCAGATCTCTGCTATGGCCTGGGAAAGCAGTGGAAGATGGCCCAAGTCCTTGGGCCTCTGCACCCACGTAGGAGACCCAGAAGAAGCTCCTGGCTCCTGGCTTTGGAAGGGCTCAACTCCGGCTGTTGTGCCATTTGAGGAGCGAACTAGCAGATGGAAGACCTCTCTCTCTCTCTCTCTCTCTCTCTCTCTCTCTCTCTCCCCCCTCCCTCCCTCTGCCTTTCAAATAAATAAATAACTCTTTGGGAAAAAAAAGAACTCTCTTAGAATAAACATGTACCTGAATTCTTGGACTCGTGGCAGTATGATGGTTGTAAAATGGGGATCTGAAAATCTACTTCGCAGGATTGTTGTGAGGAGTATATAAGGCAGTGCTAACAGCAAGGGCTCCATCTTCATCACCATCATGGGATGGGGCTAGAGCCATGGCCTGCCCAGAAAGGGCTCCATGTGACATGTTAGGGCTGCCGCTGGCCCTGCAGCGCGCTCCTACCTCCCAGCTGTGGCCTATGCCTTGAAGGATCTTGCTCCAGATATCTGCACAGCTAATTCTCCCTGGTCCCTCAAGTCTTGGTTCCAATGTGATTCTCTCAATGAGGCCGTATCCCGGCTCTCACGCCAGCCTCCCCAGTCCCCAGGTGCCTCTCTCATAGATTTTTCTGAAGCATGGATCCCCGTCTCAGATGCTATAAAATGACTGTATTACCGTGCAGTGTTTGCTTTCCCCTGCTATGCCATAAGCTCCATTGAAGAAACAGTGTTCGCTCATCAAGGTATCCCAAGTGCCTACACAGTGGCTTTTCTTGAATGAACGCAGCTCTAAGAACTCTCTGCGCTTCCTTTGGGATGGTAGGCTGGTGGGGTTGGGGGCAGGGGTGAGCCTGGAGTTGGCGAGAATGGGCAGGGAGCTGTTAGAGGCCTCCCGGGAGAGGTCTCCAGGCTGGACCCAGAGCCATGGCAGCGGGAGGGCAGCGCCAAGAAGCAGGCTGAGCCCAGGAGAGCAGGAAGCTATTCCCGCTTGCTTGTTGGATGGATGGCTTCCCAGGTCCTGGCACAGCGCCTAGCGGAGGCCAGGCGCAAGGACTATTTGTCGAGTGAGCGATTAAATACATGAGCCATCGCAATGTCTGCCAAGTTGATTGGATGTGGGGGAAGAGGAAGAATTCAAACATAACACCCTCCGCTTGAGCCTGGGTAACCGAGAAAGTCAGTGGCAATGTTCCCAAGTGCATGAATCAGAGACCCAGAGAAGACTTGACACAGATCACACCTTCTGACATCAGCTCAAACATCACTTCCCCTAGAGGGGCTGCCTGCTTCCCCACGTGAAGGCACATCCACCTGATGGACCCGCCCCGCACTCCTCTGAACTTGACCTCGGCAGAGCCGGCCTCATTTGTATTTGTTGAGTCTCCAGAGCCTTAGAGGGGTGTCTTCAGGCTCGGGCAGGCTCTCCAATCGGCTCTCCAGGCTCTATCCTCTCTCTCCTCTTGCTCCCTGCCCCTCACCTCCTCTCCTTCGCTTCGCTCTGCTGCTCCTCTGCCCCGCCGCCTCCTCTGTTTCCCCACAAGCAAAGTACTCAGGGCACTTTAGCTGGTGGTTTGGATTAAAGCGCAGGAACTGAGGGCGACCCGACCTGCAGGGCGGGAGTGCGGTGGGAAGAACAACGTACCCAAGAATTTGGCCCCAATTCACCTGAAATTGGAGACCACAGGGTCTGAGCTGCAGGCATGGGAACTAGGTTTGGGGTTCATGAGCCTCATGCCACACAGGTCACAGCCTCCCAGCAGACACATACATCTAATGACACCCAGTGTGTTGTCACTGTGACACCCAAGAGTCTCTTGAAGCCTCGTGACGTGTCCCCTCATCTCACACTAGACCCCACCAGACCCCAGAGCACTCTCTCTCTCACACACACAGTACTCTCAAATTCACGTTCAATGCCTCCAGCCCTGTGCCACACCACCCAGTATAAGCACATTGAACACTAGCCCAACGATAGCCCAACGAACACCGAAGTGGCACCCAGAAGTTTCCAACAGTGACACAACACAGACACCACCGCCATTCCACCCACTCCCCCCCACTACTCCCCTACACACAGAGAGAGAGAGCAAGGTGCGCCCTCTCTTGTGCTCTCTCCCCTGCCTACATCTTGGCTGTCAGCCATGCCAGGCCTGCCTCAGGACTCTGGCTACACAGCACAGCTGAGCGGGTAGGTGCCATTTCCTAGAAGGCTGTGGATTTGGCCTCAGCTGCTCAAGGTCCATGTTTGAACTCCAGCTCGTGGGGTGGCTGGTATGTGGTCCCCACCGAGGAGCTGCAGGCAGCAGCTGGCTGCCATGGTTGGGGGGGAGGGAGGGGACACGCCCTGGGGAGGGACTCACTGGACCAGGCTTGGTGGGTGGGGTCCAGGCAGGGCCCAAGCTGACTTGGGGTGAGGAGAGCGTCCAAAGTTCATGTTGCTGATTGTGGCCAGGGATAGTGGTGAGGCTGCGGCAGTGGGGGCGGTGGGGGGCGGGGCAAGCACAGGAATGCATGCCCCGGTAGGGGCCTGAGCTCCCCGCTGAGTCATGAGTTCAGAGGAGATGCTGTGGTGGGGAAGGAGGGTCTGCAGGCCCCTCTATGTTCATCCCTCAGGAAAAAATGACAGACAGGGTCCAGGGAGAGAAGGCATGGGGTGGGGGGCAGAGCTGCAGTGTGGCATGGGGCAGGCCTTCAAAATGAGGCCTTCAAAGAAGAGAGGCTGGGGCGGAGGACAAAGAAAGGCACTTGGTGGCTGAGCCAGCAGCCTGGGGCACATGGCAAGCACCCCTGCTGCCCACAGTGAGGGGGAAGAATTGGACGTTGGTCAGGAAGAGGCCCCGCTAATGAAAGCTGAGGGTGGGGAGAGTTGGACCATTACAATGAGAAAAAAGAGTGGGCTGTCAGTGAGGAAAACCAGGGAGGGGGCCACATTGCGAGAGCGAGAGCGAGAGCGAGAGAGGGAGCAAGAGCGAGAGCAGGAGCGGTTGTGGTGCGGGCTGTCGGGCCTCGGTCCCGCCACGCAGGAGCTGCAGCCCATCTGAGCTCCTCACTCAGCACAAATAGCCTCCTGACTTCAGGGCACCCACAAGGGCAGGGCCCACAGTTTCCTGGGGGAAGTGGGTGGGGGTGGAGGTGGGGGTGGCTGGTGGTGGCAAGAATTGGCCAATTTCTAACACTGGTCAGCCAGAATCCTGACCACAGGAGAACCAGAAGGTGGGAGGAAGGAAGGGAGGGAGGGAGGCCATTGAGCTTTTGGGGTTGCCATCTGGTTGAAGACATCTCCAGGCGACTGAGTTAAACCCTGCAGCTGACATACTGACATGCGACTTTGGGCAAAGTACACCCCTGGGCCCTCCCCTTCCCCACCCCACTCAAATCACACATGAATGACCTCATGGCTGGCTTCCAAGTCCATGTCCCCAGATAGCCCCAGAACCTCTCAATGCTTTGACCTTGGGGTCCCCAAGGGAGAAAGCCCCTGGGTTGGGTGCTAAGCCTCCCCTCCTTCCCTCACAGACTGAGCTCATAACACCCACACATCTTCAGCACTTTGCACTTCCCAAAGCATGAGCTCATCTGAGTCTCCTAACCACCCTGCCAGGCTGGCAGAGCAGGGATTATTATCCCGATTTTCAGATGAGTAAACTGAGGCCCAAGGAGGTAGAGCCATTAGCAAGGTCACACCACTAGCAAGTTCTCTGACGCTAAACTCCAGTACCCAGCTGAGTAGACATGCATAGTGTTTTTGCAGTTAAATCGTGGACTCTCCAGCATCATCGAGGATGTGGGGTGGAGGTTCCAATGGCATGGTGAGATGGGGGTGTCTGTGCCCAAGCAGAAACCTGGCCAGGGGATTCAGCCATGCCTAGTCTCTTCTGAAGGGCAGGAGTAGGGGAAAGAGAAATAACGTTTTCAGAACATCCACTAGGTGCCAAATAGTATATCAGCTACCTTACATACACGATCTCACTTCATCCTTATAAAGAGCTCTGGAAGGCAATCCTCCTTTTTTTAAAAATTTTATTTATTTATTTATTTGAGAGGTGCAGTTACAGACAGAGAGAGGGAGAGACAGAGAGAGAGTTCTTCCATCCACTGGTTCACTCCCCAATTGGCCGCAACATCTGGAGCTAGACCGATCTGAAGCCAGGAGCTAGGAGCTAGGAGCTTCTTCTGGGTCTCCCATGTGGGTGCAAGGGCCCAAGGCCTTGGGCCATCTTCCATTGCTTTCCCAGGCCATAGCAGAGAGCTGGATGGGAAGTGGAGCAGCCAGGATTCGAACCAGCACCCATATGGGATGCTGGCACTGCAGGCGGCAACTTTACTTGCTACGCCACAGCGCCGGCCCCAAGGCCTCTTTTTACAGAGGGAGAAACCAGCTCTCAGAGAGGGACATGGCTAGGCCTGAAGTCACACAGTGAGTAAGTCGAGGAGTTAAGCTCCAGCCCTGCCTGTGACTCCAAAAGCTCAAGTTCTTTGGGCCAGAGTCTGTGTTCCTTTCCCGAGCCACGTGACCAGCGACCTTGGTGCCCATCCAGTTGTTGCAGGAAGCTTGTCCCTGATGAGGCTTCAGTGAGTGGCCTTCGAGAGAGTCAGGGAAGCGGGACGAGGGCAAAGGGGAACTGCGGGGGAGGTAAGAGCTCCAAAGAGCTTGTGGGAGAAACCAGACGCCGCCCAGGAATTGGGAGCCATGCCCCCCGCCCCCTTTGCTTCCTCTCCGCCCCTCCTTCTTGCCACAGTCTGGTTGGGGGATGGAAGCGATGTCCCTGGAGGGCGGCCTCTTGGCAGAGGCAGGGCTGGAGGCAGCGCCACAGAGGCCCACATCCTGGGTCACCTCCCACTCAGAACCACAAGGAATCTGGACGAGAACTCTGGCATTTCTCTAAACCACCAGATCGCATTGCCTCTTCCCTTCCCTGCCCTTCTTTTCTCAGCTCCTCGCCATGAGCCTCTGCTATGGTTTGGCGATAGTATGAGTATGTCTGCCAGGGATCCTGGGTTAGAGGCTTAGTTCCTAGTATGGTGATGTTGGGAGGTAGGAGGGGCCTTTAAGAGGCGGGGCCTAAAGGTCCGTAGGTCACTGGGGGCATGGACTCCAAAAGACTTCTGTGTCCGCAGTCTCTCTGGCTCCCTGTTCCCCGCTGGGATCTCTCCCTCTTACATGCCTCCACTGTTAGGCTGTCACCGAGGGGCTGAACCAATGGTCTTGGATGTTCAGCCTCTCAGATGGTGGCGAAATAAACCTCCTCTCTTCCCAAGCCCCCAGCCTCAGGTATTTCATTACAGAAACAGAACATAGGCAACTGCAGCCTCAGAGATGGAGCATCAGATTCCAGTAGACAAATCCACTTTCTTTCCCTGTAGAGAAAGCCAAGGAGTCAGACTTCTTTATTTTTTAAAGATTTATTCATTTTAAAGGCAGAGAGAGAGAGAGAGAGAGAGTCTTCCATCCACTGGTTCAAGCCCCAAATGCAGCAGCCGAAGCTGTGCAGATCCGAAGCCAGGAGCCAGGTGCTTCTTCCAGACCTCCCACGTGGGTGCAGGGGCCCAAGTACAGGGGCCATCTTCCACTGCTTTTCCAGGCACACTAGCATGGAGCTGGATTGGAAGTGGAGCAGCTGGGACTGGAACTGGTGCCTCTATGGGATGCCGGTGCCACAGGTGCAGGCTTAGCCTTCTACACCACAGCACCAGCCCAGGAGTCAGACTTCTGAAGCTGGCTCTGATCGCATAGATCATAATGTCCCTCTCATGCCTTTTGGGCTGCATAAAACATGCCCTCTTCAGGTAACTTTCCTGTGCTGCATCCCTCGCCATCAGAAGGCTCTTCGTAATAACTAACTGTAGCCACTGATGTCAACAATTCTTTTCTTTCTTAACTTTAGCGGAAATGAGCGAATGTCACTGCCTCAATTGTGGATCTCGCAACAACAAATGAGATGAGAGGACCCAGTTGCTCTTTTGGCAACCAACAGCGCCCCCATGTCTTTATTAGTTGGGCCAATGTTCTGATTCCCCAGAAATAGTAAGAGTAAGGTGAGGCTAAGATGGAGAGTATTGCAAGAAAAGTATTAGCATAAAAATAAGAACCTAATAGACCTACTGAGTTGACCTGTTAGAGGTTAGTCATTGTCATTGTCATCACTCTCTTTGATTGTTGCAGTCTTCATCATCACCATCACCGTGACAACTGCCACTACCATCATTAGCCCTGTCGCCATTTTTATTGCTATCCCTGCCATCATCAATGTCATCAGCGTCCTCATGAGGGCAACCACTACCACTGTCACCCCCACTACCTCCATCACTACTCTCAGCGCCACCAGCGCTTTTATCAATCACCACCACCATACCACCTCTACAGTCACAAGTACCACACCTACTGTTATCACCACCTTCGTTGCCACCATAGCTACCTCTACACAATTATCTCCATCTCGGTCATCATCACCCTAGTCCTCTCTCCTGCCACCATTTCTACCTCCAGTATAACCATCATCACCTCCCACCATCATAGTCACCACCTCTAGCACCATTAGAATTAATGCCATTTCCATAAAGACATGTGCCGTCATCATCATCATCACCACGACTATCACCACCTGTTTTGTCATCATTACCTTCACTGCCACGACCAAAGATATCATTCACACCATCATCACCACCATCAACACTGCTACTGTTTTCATGGTTGTGAGATGCTCACCACCTTTGCTGGTCATTAGCAAGATACATTGTTGTGGCCACTGCCTCCAAGGGCTCAGAGGCAATTGATAGGTCCTTATTCAGAAAACACAGAGCCAGAAGGCACAGACCTTAAGTGCGGGAATATGGAGGTCCTCAGATGTCCATCATGGGTGCAGGTCTCTCCTGGGGAGTGCAGAGAAGTGGAACAGGGCTCCAGACTGAAAAGTACATGTGCTAAGGGTAGCGAACCACTGACTCACAGAGAACACGCTACTTACAGATTGGATTCAGTTGAGCCTAAGAAGTGATGAGGGGCTGTACCCAGGCGAGCTGGGACCCTGAGGACCAGAAGCCACAGGATAGGGGCTGGGGTTGGCTGAAGATTACCGTGGAGGAGAACTAGGGAGCCGTAGGGAGAACCTGGCTCTCAGATTCAGTAGCAGGTGAAGGAGCAGCCCTTCCACATTGCCAAGGACTCTGGAGTTTCAATCACCGTCCAGGTTCTCAGCTGCAAGTCTAGCCACTGGAGCATGGAAAGCAGCCCTAGAACTGGCCCTCATGACTCACTGGGAAGCTACAAGCTAAAGGAGATCCCAGCAAGCAGAGGGGGAAGAAGCAGGGGGCATTCCCTGTGCGACTTCCCTTCCTCTTCCCATCCATGTGCACCAGAGGCCCTGCTCGCCTACCCCTCCTTCTTGCACATCCCTCCTCTTCTCCCAGCACCTCCAGCAAAGTTTTCACCTCCCTGCCTCCCCTTCGGCCTACCCCTCCACATTGGCTCCCTTCTCTCTCCTCCCCATCTCCCCAGAACTCTCCTCCCTTGGCTCGGCCAGGCAGGAAGTAGAAAGGCCTTGGGTGAGAGCCACAGCCAGAGAGAGTTTCTTCCCTCGGGCTGCCCTGCTGGGGGCTGTTTCCTTACTCTCTAGCTAACGTATCCTTTGCCCACTTGGTGCCATCAATCCTGCTGCCAAGAGAAGATGCTCACTCAGTCTTCAGATCTTCCCACTCAAGCCCCAGATCCTCTCAGCTCCACCTGTACCTCTGGGCCAGCTTTCTGGACTTCTTTCCAGGAGGGGCATCCACCAGGGGCTGCCCAGCCCTTCCAGCCTCCCCTGTCCAGCCTACCTTCACCCATCACATCCTACCCTGGAATGCACACGTACACACACACACACACACACACACTCAGTTTCCACAAGGAACAGCCAGTCTGGGACAGCCAAGCTCTCTGTTCCTTTTCGTTATCATCAGTGCCTGCAACAGTCAGCACCTCTCCTGAACCCACCGTGTGCCAGGCCGGGTGCGAGGAGTTGTGCCTACATTAGTGCATTTCAAGGCTTGTGAGTTTGGTATTTGTAACTGCTTCTCCCTCCCCTCTCCCCTCCTCTTTTTTATAGGCTAGGAAACTGAGACTTAGATAGATTCAGGGACTAAGAGAACACTATGAGTTAATACAGGGCAGGGACTCCAAGCCAGGTCAGTCTGCTTCTGAATTTGTGCCCTGGACTCTACATCACTGTCTATCCTGCCTGACCCATGCCCATGGGGACAGATAGAGCAGCACAGCACACACTCAAGGAACCCACACGTCATACCCCCAATGCACCCATTTCACACACACACACACACACACATACACATACACAGTGCTTCCAGGAAAAACACTCCTACTCCATCTCATCATTTGATAGGATCATGGGAACACGTGTGAGTCTGCACATAGGAGGAGACTTTCAAAAGTTCATGAAAAAGGGAATAAAAATTGTGAGGTTATTTTGGTGCAAATAAAATTTTGAAATCCAGGCATAGTTTGTTCGTGTGTGTTCTACACGTACTATGACAAAAATTGTGCCCCCCAAAATATCTTGCACAAAAATAAACCCACATGTTTAGTTCTATTGTTCCATGAACTTTTTTTTCAAAGATGTATTTATTTATTTGCGAAGCAGGGTAGGGGGAGGGAGAGAATCTTCCATCCGCTGGTTCACTCCCCAAATGGCCGCAATGGCAGGAGCCAAGAGCTTCTTCTGGGTCTCCCTCGCAGGTGCAGGAGCCCAAGTAATTGGTCCATCTTCCACCACTTTCTCAGGCACATTAGCAGGGAGCTGGATTGAAAGCAGAGCAGCTAAGACTAGAACCAGCACCCATTTCGGATGCTGGCACAGCAGACAGAGGCTTAACCTACTGAGCTACAGCACCAGACACTGCACAAACTTTTTAAAGTCCCTTCATATATGTGCACTCACACTATAGCTAGAATTAGTCCCGGGCCTGGCACTGCTAGGGTCTTAGGGACTGTGGGGACAGGCAGAGAAGGGGGCCAAAAGGCCTACACAGAGCAAAGAAGTTGGTCTGTGCCTGCTGGCTTGGGAGTCTCTGGCCCACGGAGGGAGAAGATGTCCCTGGGCTTGGCAGCTGGTGGCCTGTGGCTGTGGAGCTAAGACAGCTCCTTTTAACCCTAGAGGAAGCATTTGAGCACGAGGACTGTAAACGTGGGGGAATCCTTGATCAGTATCCTGTTCTGGAAATTTCCCTGTACTAGGAGGACCCCCCACCCACCGCCGTGCCCTGGTCCTATAGTATCCTGTGTGGCCTTGGACAAGTAATTTCTCCTCTCCAAATGGCTACAAAGAATTAAGCTTGAGGGAGAAGAAATGAAATGAAATGATAACAACTAACATACAGCAATTCCTCTACAAACTGACACAAGGACTGGCAGATTTTTTTTTTTTCTGCAGGTGTCCAGAGTGTAACTATCTCAGGCTTTGCTGGTTACATGGTCTCGGTTGCAACTACTCAACACTGCTCTTGTAGCACAAACCAGCCACAGACAATAAGCATGGCTGTGTGCAAATAAAGCTTTATTTACAAAAGCAGACCGCATGAGTTTACAAAGGCAGAATTGGCCCGCCACTTGTCGACTGCTGACCCTTGAACTGGACACGATGCTAATTGCTTTATTAACATTATCTCATTGGATCCTCAAACAACCCTGGAAGTATATTATTATCCCCACTTGGTAGGTGGGGAAACTGAGGTACAGAGCCATCAGGCAACCTGCCCGAGGTCATACAATGAGAAGTGAATTCAAACAGCCCGGTTCCTTAGCTCATGGTCTTACTCTTTATGCTGCCTGCTCTCCAGAATAAGAACAATGAGGATTGCTCTAACGGCACCAGGCATAACATTCATTTGCACAAGATTTTGCTCGTCTCCCAAAGAGCTATCAGAATCCCCAGCAGGTCTCCCTAAGGAGTTCAGATCCACTGGTGATGGGTCATCGTCACTTGCAGAGTGTATCAAAAGTCTCTTGTTGGGGGGGGGGGGGGCAGTGCTGTGGCATAGCGGGTGAAGCCGCTGCCTGCAGTGTCGGCATCCCTTATAGGCGCTGGTTCAAGTCCCAGCTGTCCACTTCCAATCCAGCACTCTGCTATGGCCTGGGGAAGCAGTGGAAGATGGCCCAACTCCTTGGGCCCCTGCACTCACATGGGAGACCTGGAAGAACCTCCTGGCTCTGGCTTCGGATCAGCTCAGCTCCAGGTGTTGTGGCCAACTGGGGAGTGAACCATTGGATGGAAGATCTCTCTCTCTCTCTCTCTCTCTCTCTCTCTCTCTCTCTCTCTCTTTCTCTCTCCCTCTCTCTCTCTCTCTCTCTCTCTCTCTTTCTCTCTCCCTCTCTCTCTCTCTCTCTCTCTCTCTCTTTGCCTCTCTGAAGCTCTGCTTTTCAAGTAAATAATTCTTCAAAAAAATGAAAAAAGTCACTTGTTGCTAATAACGCTTTTTTAAAAAAGATTTATTTATTCATTTGAAAGTCAGAGTTACACAGAGAGAAGAGACGCAGAAAGAGAGAGAGCGGTCTTCCATCCAATGGTTCACTCTCCCAATTGGCCGCAACGGCCGAGCTGCACCAGTCAGAAGCCAGGAACCAGGAGCTTCCTCCGGGTCTCCCATGCGGCATAGCAGAGAGCTGGATGGGATGTGCAGCAGTTGGGTCTTGAACCGGTGCCTGTATGGGATGCCGGCACTTCAGGCCAGGGCGTTAACCTGCTGTGCCACAGCACCAGCCCCGCTAATGACACTTTTTAAAACATGATTTACTGGGACCGATGCTGGGGTGTAGTGGGTAAACCTGCTGCCTGCAGTGCCGGCATCCCATATGGGCAGCAGGTTTACCCACTACACCCCAGCGTCGGCTGCTCCACTTCCGATCAAGTTCCCTGCTAATGAGCTTGGGAAAGCAGCAGAAGATGGCCTAAATGCTTGGGCCCCTGCACCCGTGTGGAGACTCAGAAGAAGCTCCTGGCTCCTGGCTTTAGATCAGCCCAGTTCTGGTCATTGCAGCCATCTGGGGAGTGAACCAGTAGATGGAAGATCTCTCTCTCTCTCTCTCTCTCTCTCTCTCTCTCTGCCTCTGCCTCTCTTTGTAACTCTGCCTTTCAAATAAATAAATAAACCTTTAAAATATGCTATCTTTTAAAAAAAGATTTACTGTTTTAATAAACAAGAATTGACGCAATGCTATCCCTCTAATGATGTCGCTCTCATCCACTTGTGTTCAGATATGTTTTCTGGAAAGAGAGCCAAAGGGCTGGAATTTCAGCTGCCTTGCCAAAACTCCTGGGGACAATGGTGTTTAGAGGCACGTCATGTGTCAGTCACATGGAAGGGACAGGGAAAGGCGATGACCGGCTGATCTCGGCAGTCTCCCTGGACTGTGCACAAAGCTGGGGGCTTGGGGTAATTATTCCCATTGGGCAGCTGAAGAAAGCAAGACTCATAGAGACATAGTGAGGTGCCCGAGGGTCACCCGGCTGCAGTGTCAGACACAAGCCATTGTCAATGGGAAGACTCAAGTGTTGCATTCAAGGAAAAAACGAGGAACTAGGCAGAATGCTTCAAAGTCTGACTCTACCATTGACTGCAGGATCAGAACCACTCTCATCAAGCCTCAGTTTCCATATCTGTAAGATGGGCATGCTGACAGCCGCACACACCTGGCAGGACGTGTTGCAATGATCCAAGGAGGCGGTAAGTGGTGCTGGGATGTGCTGTTTTGGCTGGAAAGGAGAGGAATCAGCGAGAAAAAAGAGGGGGAGAGAATGACATCTAAAAATGCATGCAAATAGGACCGTGTCGTGGCTCACTTGGTTAATCCTCTGCCTGTGGTGCTGGCATCCCATAGGGGCACCGGGTTCTAGTCCCAGTTGCTCCTCTTCCAGTCCAGCTCTCTGCTGTGGCCCGGGAGGGCAGTGGATAATGGCCCAGGTGCTTGGTCCCCTGCACCCGCATGGGAGACCAGGAAGAAGCACCTGGCTCCTGGCTTCGGATCGGCGCAGCGCTGGCCATGGCGGACATTTGGGGAGTGCACCAACAGAAGGAAGACCTTTATCTCTGTCTCTGTCTCTCTCTCTCTCTCTCTCTCTCTCTCACTGTCTATAACTCTACCTGTCAAATAAAAAAATGCATGCAAATAAATAAATAAAATTTTTAAAAATTTTAAAATCTACTCTGTACCAGGAAAGCTCTCAATGCTATCATCCCCCCACCCCCACCCGCCTCCACACACTCCTCCCAGCAATTCAGAAGTGGGAATACATGTCTCCAATGCACAGGTGAGGAAACTTGAGTCTTGGGATCACTCAGCTCGGAAGTGCAGTGGGCAGCATTGGAACCCAGTTGGTATTTGAGTCCAAAGCACCGTGAGCCTTCAGCAGCCTCCCGTTACCTGAGTGGCACATTAGTTGGGAAAACACAGGGGTTCATACGGCCAACAGATGCCCATTGAACACTTCCGGTGTGCCAGGCCATCTCTGTAAGCACCAAGGGCACAGCCCCACCCAACACAATGGCCCTGCCCCCTCAGAGCCAGGATTCTAGAGGACAGCTAAAGACGCCTTGTGGTCCCTTCCAGTCTGGGGTGTCATTCCAAGTCTGCCACGATCCTGGGCCAAACGTCTGAGCCCTGCCTCCGTTTACCCTCATCGTAAAGGGTAATCAAAGGGCACACTGTGCACCCCAATGCTCGCCCTTCCCCTCAGCTACGATGTCCTGTGTGGCTTCCTGTCCAGCCGAGAACAAAGGCTGGAGGAACCGCTTTTCCGGAACATCGTGTGCCTCCTCCTAGGGTGTGGGGCCCGTGGACCCTGGCCTGGCCTTGACCCGACCCTGGTGAGCTGTCCCTTGGAACAATGGCTAGAGGTGTCTCCCCCAGGACTCCCACCACGGATGGGAAGTAAGGCTCAAGACAGGCTGGCCTGGGCATTGTTTAGAATGCACATTTCCTGCTTGATTGGCAGCCAGAGCCGCTGGGATACTGGAGTGGGCCCAGGAGGCCCTGCATCTTTCTCCTCTCCTGCAGAACAAAGCTACTATTTCTGTGGCCATCTTCGCTTGGAGGTGGGCCCAGGGCCGCAGAGCTAGGTTCTATGTTGTCTAGCCCCAGGCAGAACACAGGCTAACACACACCCATACTGCCACACGGGAGTCACGGCCCCAAGCCAGGAGGCTCAGAGCCACCCACCAGCCTTGGCCATTTCTCATGCAGGGCAGAGGGGCACTTTCTCAAGCAGTGGGCAGGTGGCCGCCAACACAGGGCCCCCTCCCCTCCACAGTCAGTCCAGGCAGCAAGCAGTCCGTGGGTGCACTTGCAATAACAGCAAGGTACAGCAGCACTCAACTAAGTGGGATCCCCGGCCAGCTAGCCAGGCAGGTGCCCACCAATCGTCTCCATAGCTGCCCAGGTAGTATACGGAGTTTCCTCTTCATTCACGCCGGGCCTGAGTGGGGGCTGCGGCACGGGCCCGTGGCGAATACTGGGGAGGGGGGCGAATACCGAGGCATCTAGGCAACCAAGAGAAAGGACTAAACCCTCAGCAATGCAAAGAACTCACCCCCAGCCTCTGCCCCACCCCACCCCATGCCTTTGATCACACACACACACACACACATACACACACAGGCCAGCCCTGGCCCTGCCCTCCACATGTCCACATTTCTTCTGCACACACACTCCCCCCACCACCACCACCACCACCACACCACATCTGGGGAAGGGCGCTGGGCCTTTGGGCCTCACCTCTGTGTGAACCTCTCCTTTGATCACCACAAGCAGCCACAGGGAGGGAGAGAGACGTCGGGAGGGGAGAGAGGGGAGGAGAATCGCTCCCTTTCTCTGGCCCTCTGCACACAGCTCACACGGAGGCTCGGGAGGATCAAGCTGAAGCAGCCTCCAGCAAAAATCGGCAAGCAGCGTTCTGGGCCCTGACCTTCCGTGGGCCAAGGCCTCAAGGAATCCCACGGTGTCAAGTGGACAGAACTGGGGAATGTGCCCCCGGATGACAGCGAAGCAGGATGGCCACCTGTTCCTCCTTCTCCATTCCAGCCGTGCAGATAAATATAACAGCCTCCTGTTACAGCCCTCGACTGTTTACAAAGCACTCCGCATATGTGGCGGCTCTGAATCCTGCTCAGTAACCCTGCGAGGGAGGACTTCTTCTTAGCCCCACTGCAGGGATGAGCAAACTGAGGCTGGCACAGGCAAAGTGACATACTTGCCTTGCCTCAGGTCATGTAGCAGGGAACAAGTGGCACCAGGAGTTGAAGTCAGGCCTGTGGCTCCTGGAACCTGGAGATCTTTCTCGTCTGTCATATCCCCAGCCCCTGCCCCTGTCCCCTGAGCCCCCACCATTGCAGTGCCACACCTGGTTGGTATCAGGAGTGGAGGCTCTTGGGCTCCTAGAGTTGGGCTGCCCCGCAGCTAGCTCCTCTCTCTGCTTGGCCTATGGCACAGCTCGGGGCGGGGGTGAGTGGGTGGGGGCGCTGGGGAGGGAAGCCTGAGTCATCCCCAGGCCAGGAAGCACAATGTTTGGCAGCTTTCCTGGGCCCAGCTAAGGAATCAGCAGGAGCATTGAGTTACAGAGGCCAGCCCAGGGCAGGCAAGAGGCGGTGGAGAAGGGGCTGTCCCTGGATCCATGGAGATGGGAGACTCATAGCAAACTGGGGTTCCCAGAGCTCTGGCTAGGGGCAAGGACCCAGGGGAGCACTGGGGGCAGCTGGCTGGGGGAGAGGGGGCACAGGAGGCCAGTGGGCCCTTTGTTGTGTCCGGTCCTTGCTGTCAAACCAGAGCCCCCATTCAGGGGCCCTGTCTCCCTGCAGAGCTGTGTGACAGCTGGGGTAGTTCCAGAGGAGGGATCCCCTGAACCCCACAGTGGGAGGGCGCCACCTCCCGCCGCCTCCCTCCACCTCTTCCTGTCACGTCCTTGGCCACCAGTGTTTCAAAATATACTGGCTTCGGCTGGCTGTTGACTTAGGAATGGAAAACATCAAGTTTGCGATTCATTCCCACAGCTTCAGCTCTCACCTCTGGGCAGAAGCGTGCAGTCCAAACTTCTCCTCCGAGCTGCAGGCCCGTGGAGCTGAGATCCTCCTGACTACATCCTCCAGGCTGACCCTTGGCCACCTCCCGCTTACCAGCACCTAGCCCCAAACACTTCTGTCCCCACCCCGCAATGAGATCCTGCCTGTCTTTAGGAAGATGTCACCATCCATGAGTTGGATGGCACTCTGGATCCATCCCACTAACTGAGCATGTCCCAGGCCCTGTGAAAAGAGCTGAGGGCCAGCCAGGAGCAAGATGGGGAACCAGAAGAAAAACACCGCCCAGGAGAGTTGGGACTGAGAGGGGTGAGTACCAGGGACAAAGAGAGTGCCCAGAAGTGTCTGCTCCCTGCTCGGAGGTGGCCATCATGGAAAGCTAAGGTCTGAGCAGTGCCCAGCATTGAGTCCAGAGTGTGATGCTGTAGAGTTAGGCTCAGGACTGGGGGATGGGGTGGGATGGGGGTCGGGGCATCTGGGTTAGTTCCCAAAGAGGAAGAGGAGCATATACAAAGGCCAGAGGTAAGAGAGCGCTTAGTAGACAAAGGTGTGAAGTTGCAGGCTGAGGAGGCCAAAGCCAAGACTTAGGGAGTGAGACTGTTAGGTGCCAAGAAAATATTTGCAGCAAAAAAAGTGAAGCTCCCAGGTGCATCTCCCTAGGATTCCATAGGCTTCTTCCCCATGACATTCAAATCGTTTAGCTCCACGCTGGCTCGCCAGAGCCTCTTGTCATGCTGGGGTTGGACCATTTGCACCGACCTCATCTTCAAGCCAGTTCCTCCCATGCCACCAAGCAGCCTCCCACAATGAAGGGGGAAATGCTAGGCTTATGTGGCCATAGGAGGGAGGCAGGGGGTCTTCAGCAAGGTCTCCTGGAAAATGTATGCTATGAAAAACTGTGTATGGATTTCAAAATGGTTTTGTACCCAGACAAACGTTCCTGTTATTGCTCCCATGGAAGGACTCTCACCTCGAGCAGTCTGATCTGATCTGCTCACTTGAAGTAGGCTTCAGGTACCAATAGTCCCCAGCTGGAAGAGGGTCCCTTGACTCTGATGCAGAAGAGACACACATCCAGTCAAAATTGTACAGCAGTTTCTGCTGCCTGCTCTCCTCCTGAGCCGGTGATACACACTTGCAGTGCTGGGCAGTCACCACAGCTCTGTGGGCCTTGCCATTGCGTGGGGAAACAGCGCCTAGCTCTGCTAAGTGCTGTGTTGCTAAGCCAGGATGCTCAGTAGCTTGGGGACACTACATGCATTTGGGACTTGAGGGTATTTGCAACTTACCATGGGTAGATCAGGCTGGAATCCCACCCCAAGTGGAGGCCCAACAGAGCGCACACACAGACCTTTCCCTCTCCAGCCTTGGCTCTGCCCCTGACCTACTCACCCTGCGTACTCAGACCACAGGGCCCAGAACAGGATGTCCCAGGCCCAGCACTCGCCTCCACTGTGTCCTCCTGCTCACTTAGTCTCCTCTGTCTCCTGTCATTTCTCCTTCATGCTTCCAGGTCTGATTCTAATGTCCCCTGCAAGCTATCACTGGGTCCTCTCCTTTTCCATCATGGTCCCCAAGCCATGACAGTCAGCACCTCACTGCTGGCAGGCACTCTTTGGGACTTACCTGTCATTTTCAGGTAGCCACAAGGATAACCACTCGGTGCAAATCTGCCTCTCAGCTTCCCTCTGGTTTTGCCTCTGCTCTGCCCCTCTGGCTACAGCTTGCCAGCTTAGGGCCCAGGCATGTGCCCGGGAACCCCGATCTGGCCGTGTCTGTCAGTTCCCTTTGGGCTTCTCAGCAGTCCCTGGCTGCCCTATGGCCTCTGTAATCTTCAATGTCGGCAGCGCAGGGGCCAGGTGAAGTCTTCCTGGCCAGACAGCCCCCACCAAGCCTGGGTCCCACTTTTGTATGCCTCCTTCCCTAGCACACCCAGTAGCTGAGCGGCATGGAATGGAATTTCCTAGCTCGTGATCAGGGCTGGCCTTGCCTGCCTAGGAGAGCGGTAGAAGCCCGTTGAGGCTTTCCCTGGGAGGGCATGGGGTGGGGTGGGGACCCAGGGAGCCTGCTCAGGCTCAGGGCTGGGCGCATTTAAGAGGCAGAGAGCTTCACACACAGTCCCCAAAGCAGGGCCAGCTCAGGAAGCTGGTGGGAGTGGGGGTGGGGAGTGAGGGGTGGGGAGTCGGCATCCCTCCTCCCAACATCCACAGTGCTGAGCCCCTCTCTCTCCATTGGCTTGGGGCCCCTGGGCTGCTTTCAGGAAGTGGGGTGCTTCTGTACAGCCCAGCTTGGGGTGGGGAGGGGAGGGGAGAGATGGCTTGATATGGATTTTTGTGGTCGGAGGTGATTGGAATCCCAGCTGTGTTCCCCAGCCCCCTCCCCTGGCCTCCATCAGAACCTCTCCTCCTTCGGAGATGGGCAGGGGGAAGGGCAGGGGAAGGAGAGGGGCTCTGCGGGCCTCTCAGTGTCCTGAGATAGCCCACGGGGAATCCGTGACATTTTCCCAAAGGCCCAGCAGGCCCCAACGCTGGACACTGAGGCCAAATATTTGAGGCAGAGACTTTCTTGGGTGGTTTGGACCATCTCCAGCGTCCATCCTTCCAAACTGTCCCTGGAGAGGAGGTGCTTGACCTTGGCTTCACATTGTAAGCATGGGGTGACATGGGGAAGATTACAAAAATGCAGACTCCTCGGCCCCAGCCCCAGAGGTTTTGTTCTGATTGGTCTAGCCTGGAGCCCAAGTGTGAGCATCTTTAGAAAACTCATTGATCCGGCTCCGTGGCTCAACAGGCTAATCCTCCACCTAGCAGTGCCGGCACACTAGGTTCTAGTCCCGGTCGGGGCGCCGGATTCTGTCCCGGTTGCCCTCTTCCAGGCCAGCTCTCTGCTATGGCCCGGGAGTGCAGTGGAGGATGGCCCAAGTGTTTGGGCCCTGCACCCGCATGGGAGACCAGGAGAAGCACCTGGCTCCTGCCGGCCGCGGCGGCCATTGGAGGGTGAACCAATGGCAAAGGAAGACCTTTCTCTCTCTCTCTCTCTCTCTCTCTCTCTCTCTCTCTCTCTCTCTCTCTCCCCACTCTGCCTGTAAAAATAAAAAAGAAAAGAACAAAAAAAGGAAACTCATTGAGTATTGCAAACGTGCCCACTGGGCCAACAGCCCTCGCATCAGAGCAGGGTTTCTGGATCTCAGCACTGTGGACATTTGAGGCTGGCTAATGCTTGCAGCATGGGGCCACCTTGTGCATTGCATGGCGTTTGCCAGCATCCCTGGTCTCTACCCACTAGATGCCACTAGCAGCTCCCTCACCTCTGCCCTCCATATGCAACAACCAGGTCTTGCCTGCTACCCCCTGGGCGGCAGCAAAGCTCCCTGATTGGGAGCCTCTTCTTCAATGTACCCTGTGAGCTTCCACACTTCACTCACATTTCACAAATGCTTCTGCACCACCTGTCAGCCACCAGTCATTGCGCTGAGTGCTGAGGGCCTGGGAGGGATCCAGACAAGACACTATCTTTTTCTGCAAAGAGCCAGTTGGTAAGTGATTTGGGCTTAACTATGCACCACTACCATTGTAGAGGGAAAGCAGCCACTGACAACAGGGAAGCCAATAAGCCGGACTGTTCCAATAAATCTTTATTTACAAAAACAGATGGCACACCAGATTTGCCTGTGGGCTTCAGTGTGTCAGCCCCTGGCCTAGTAGAGAAAGAAAGAAACAAACACTCAAGTGGTTTACAAGTCAGGATGAAGCATGTTTTGATAGGAGTTGGGGGGAGGGGAGAAGGGGTATCTAACACAGACATGGAAGACAGAGAAGTCTGGGAAGGCTTCCAGAAGGAGGTGACACTGAAGCTGAATCTTTCTTTTTTTGTAACAATTTATGTATTTATTTCTTTGAGAGGCAGAGTTACAGACAGAGAGAGACAGGGACAGAAAGGAAGATCTTCTTTCCACTGGTTCACTCCCCAGATGGCAGCAAAAGCTGGAGCTGGACCAATCAAAAGCCAGGAGTCGGGAACTTCTTCCAGGTTTCCCTGGGTGGAAGGGGCCCAATCACTTGGGCCATCTTCCACTGCTTTCCCAGGCCATTCACATGGAGCTGGATTGGAAGCAGAGCAGCCGGGACTCGAACCAGTATCCACATGGGATGCCAGTGCTGCAGGCTGAGATTTAACCTATCACGCCACAGCGCCGGCACCTGAAGTTGAATCTTAAAGCAGACCAACAGGGTGATGTATAACCTGAGCCCTGAGAGCCAGGTAAAGGCCAAAGGCATCAGAGTTCCAGGCAAAACAGTAGCTTGGGCAAAGCTCAGGAGCGGAAGGTGGCCTGGCATTTCATATGGCACAGAAGAGAAAATGCAGTAGAGGAGCAAAGCAAGAGCCCATGGGGCCTTGAACTTGATCTTTAGTCCCTTAGTAAAGATAGCAGTGATACGGTCAGACCTGGCTTTGGAAACACTCCTTCTAGCTGCCTTCGGGCACATGGGCTGGTGGTGGCGGCAGACAACGTGGAAGCCATGATGCTACGGCAAGAAGTGAGCGGACTGGGCATGCATCTGAGGTAGAATGGGAAGGCCCTGGCAGTGGGTCGGAAGTGATAGGGGCTAGGGGGAGACACGGGTGTGGGGGTTGATGACCCCAGGATTCTGGAGGGGATGTGGTGACGTCATCCACTCTCGCAGGAAGAAGAGCGGGTATACCTGGAATGGCAGCTGACGGATTTAGTTGCGATATGCTGGATTGGAGATGAGTATGGGATATCCCGATGGAGACAACTGGGGTGAGAAATAGTGTCCTGTGGCCTCCTAAGGAATACTGTGTTATGAACACCCCCTGAGGGGAGAAAGAGATGGGGAAGGGAGGGGTGGGGGCAAGTCTAGAGCCCTGAGGATCTCCAACAGGAAAGGGACTGTGACACAGTGGCCAGCGGCTTAGGGAGAAAAGCAGGAAGATTTCCACGCCCCTTCCTGTCCCCTGCTCTCCTGAGTCCCTTGTCAAAGCCTAACCATCCAAGAGCCATCGTGATCCATGGGCACAGCTTCTCATGCCCCATGACAAGAGAGCAGCTCGGTAAGTCTTGCTGGCTCGGGAAGTCTCAGCCATCACAAGAGACACCAGGGCTCTGATGAGGAAGGATTTCCCCAGGCCCAGGAGGGGAGAACAGGGGGAAGTGGGAGGGGAGGCTCAGGGTGGGGTGGACATTCCAGGCCGAGAGGAGCTGGGTGAGGAAAAAACACCGAGGCAGGAAAACGCAGGGAGTGTTTTGGAAATCATGAGTCGTTTGTCACGGCCGGGGCCTAGGATGCATGGGGCAGGGGCGTGGCGGGGGGAGCATGGGGGAGTTGGGTGATGACATACAAGATGAAAGGGACTGTGGCTGTCGTCTTGGGGCAGAAGCCACGGAACAGAGCCTCAGTTGCGTCATCTGTGCCAACACTTGTCCTGCCCTACCAGGGAGGGGACAGAAGAAGGCCTTTGAAGCTGTGGAGTTGGTGTGTCTTCAGTCCCCGGCTGGGGTTCTAGAAAGAACTTATAGGTGGGGCTGGCACTGTGGTGTAGCAGGTAAAGCCGCCGCCTGCACTGCTGGCATCCCATATGGGTGCTGGTTCAAGACTCGGCTGCTTCTCTTCCAATCCAGCTCTCTGCTATGGCCTGGGAAAGCAGTAGAAGATGGCCCAAGTCCTTGGGCCCTTGCACCTGCGTGGGAGACCCAAAAAAAGATCCTGGCTTCTGGGTTGGGATCAGCCCAGCTCTGGCATTTGTGGCCACTTGGAGACTGAACCAGCGGATGGAAGACCTTTCTCTCTCTCTCTCTCTCTCTCTCTCTCTCTCTCTCTCTCTCTTCCTCTCCATAACTCTGTCTTTCAGATACAGAAATAAATCTTTAAAAAAAACTTATAGGTGCAGAATGCAGGGATTCCACACCAACGAGGCTTCCTCGCTAAAGGGAAGGAGCCAAGAGAACAGAGGCTCTGCGTGGGGCTCCAGGCAGGCTTAGTCAGGGCCTCTGAAAGGCAATTGCCCTTGCCAGCCACTGTCTGCCTCATCTGGATAGCTTCAGAGAGGGGACGGCAAGAAGGGGCCTTGCATTTCCTGGATGCGGGCCATGAACCTTCCCTGGTGCTTTTCTCATTCCCATTTCACAGATGAGAAAATGGGCAGGCAGCCAAGGAAGGAGCGAAGCCAAACAAGGAGTGAAAACGGGGACCGTCCAGCTCCCATACCCCTGCTGAGCCTCTGCCGCTCCAGCCGCTGTGTCAAGGGGCTCTGCAAGCGCCCCCTCTGTGGCTGTGTGCGGGGAGAGGTCTCTGCTGGCTCCCTTTGCCCACCACAGCCCGTGGGCTCCCTTTCTGGCTTGCCACCGCCTTCCCTTCACCTACCCTGTGCTGCCCTGGAGTGTGCCGCAGCCAGCCAGCTCTGAAGCCAGTAGCTGTCCTCGCCACTGGGATCCAGATAGATGACATTGGAATAATGGAAGTGTCCTTCTCGTGACCTTGAGCCCTGGCAAGGCTGACTTCCCTTATGGTGATTGGAGCTGATGACAACTGAATGGCAAAAGTGTTGGGGGGGGGGGTGCTGCAGCCTGCGGTGCTGGCATCCCATATGGGCACCAGTTTGAGTCCTGGCTGCTCCTCTTCTGATCCAGCTCTCTGCTATGGCCTGGGATAGCAGTAGAGGATGGCCCAAGTCCTTGGGCCCCTGCACCCATGTGGGAGACCCAGAAGCAGCTCCTGGCTCCTGGCTTGGGTTCAGTCCAGCTCCAGCCATTGCGCCCATTTGGGGAGTGAATCAGTGGATGGAAGACCTCTCTCTCTCTCTCTCTCTCTCTCTTTGCCTCTGCCTCTCTGTAAACCTGCCTTTTAAATAAATGAATAAATCTTTTAAAAATAAAGAATGTATGTGTGCACAATGGACAGGACCCAGCCACCCCTCCTGCCCGTCACACACCAAGGGATGTAAACTACATGGATGACTTGTACACAGGCTCTTGGAGATACCCAGGGCTCTCAGGGATCCCAGGAGCCTGCAAACATAGATGCCAGCTGATAAACACCAGTGCCACCAGGCCTCCATGCCAAACGTAGCTGGTGCAGGGTTTGGGGGAGGGCCCGGTATACAGGGGTAGTGTGGGTCCTTCTGTGGCCCAGCCCACTCTCCCAGTTCAGGCTGGGTCCCCGGTGAATGCACATCTATGCACGTGGCCCTGGCTCTCAGCTCCCTCGACACACAAGTTCTGACACCAGCTCTGAGCCAAGGTCCTGGGCTGGGCATTGGGATAGCGGAAAGAGAAAAGTTTCCTGGAGCTCCCGGGCTAGTACAAAGCCTTCAGATGGTGAATCTGATGAAACCTTAGGGTGACCTGCCGAACTGTTGTGTATGGAAGCAGTGAGATGACGTTCAGGCTCTCTGTGGCCTTGCCAAGTCCCCCTCCTGGGGGACTTTGTCCCGTGATGGGCTCCACACCTTAAAGGATCACACATGAGGCTCTGTGAGAACAGTTGGGGCTGCAGGGACTATTTGGCCTGGAGAAGCGTGAACTCAGGTATGGAGAATTCTAAATTCAGGTCTCTGAAGGGCTGTCACTAGGCAGGTAAGGTATATGGCCCCAGGAGACGGACATAGGTAGGATTCATGGTGGAAGCCACAAGCAGGCCAATTGCAGATGAAGCTGCTAACAGACAGCTATAAGCTGAGATAAAACAGGGTGGCAGTGGAGGAAGGGAGCTTCCCATCGCTGGAGGTATGCAAGAAGAGCAGGGGGATTCAGGCGCTGGGTAGGCGCTGGGACTGCACAGCTTCTAAGGGCATTTCCAATGCTGAGATTCCAAGAGTCTGGGATTTGAGTCCAGCTTCTTTGTGCTACAGATAAGAAGAGTGAGGTGAACAGAGAGGCAGGGACATAATCAAGGTCACACAAAGCACTCAGAGGGCTAGACCCAGGATTCCCCACTCCCTTCCTTGGATCCTCCCACTCCCTGGACTGCCTCGGCCAGAACAAACCTCCTCAGTGTATCCAGAAGCTCCCTCCCATCCCTGCATCCTGGGTGGCCTCACACCCCACAGTCTTCTTTCCCAGCCCCGAGTCTGACTTGAACTGATGGCCGAGCTCCTGGTTGGATGGTTTCTGGCTCTAGCTCTGGTTCCGCAGATGGATGCTCTCAGGCTGCTGGCGACAAGGAGATCTGCATTTGACCCGGAGCCAGCTGGGGAGCAAAGGGAAGAGAGAGAAGCAGTAGATCCAGGGCCCAGAGTGTGTGCTACGGTGTCTGGGAGCAAGACTGAGACCCACAGACCTCTCGGAATCTTGGGGCCTGGCACACAGTAGGTCTTCTTAGATTGCTGCTGACGGGGGAGGCAGGCTGATTTGAATCTGGAGTAGTGGAAGCATAGCGGAAATTAAGAGGCCTTGGACATGGACATTAGAGAGGTTCCTCCTTCACAATCCCTAGTCCTCATTGTCCACGCAGTCTTTCTTCCCTGTGAATACTGCCACGGTCTTGGCCTTTCCCCGCACCCTCCTCCTGCCCGACACAGAGGACTTCCTCCGTTCCACCCACCAGCAAACGACAAGGCAACTTGCGAGCGTGGTGAATGACTTCTGCAGAAGAAGTTCCCCCTGTTGTCATTACGATTGCCGAAAACAAACCATCTGGCCATTGGCCAAATTACCAAGTGGAGGTTTGGGCCTTTGGACAATACAAAAGGGCTGGTCCCAGGAGACCTGGTGACAGACCTACGACACACATCTCCGGTTTTCCAGAACACAGATTATTTTCACATGATTCCCCTCTGCGTGTTTGGTGACATGGTCCCTTTGCAATTACACATGCCGTAAGCATTATTTACCATCATATTAAGAAAAAGGAAGTCGAAGCCAAATGATGCTCAGTGGCTTCACAGCGACCTCTCCCTAAAAACCGGTAGGTAACACGTGTGTTCACGGAGGGTGGTGGCGCCACTAGAAAAGGGGACCTGTGACCTGCATTGTGGACATTCAGGCCCATGAGGGACTGAGTGGATATATGGCAATTCATTGACAAACTGCTCCATGTACAAGCTGCCCGGAAGTCACCTGAGGATCCTGCAAGTATGTGTGGGGTGTGTGTGTGTGTGTGTGTGTGTATTCTTGGATTGGATTCTAAAGATTCTGATTGCACATCATTAGGTAGGTCCAGGAATCCTTATTTCTTAAGAAGCATCCCAGGGGGCCGACACTGTGGAGTAGCAGGTAAAGCCGCTGCCTGCAGTGCCGGCATCCCATATGGGTGCAGATTCAAGTCCTGACTGTCCCACTTCCGATCCAGCTCTCTGTTATGGCCTGGGAAAGCAGTATAAGATGGCCCAAGTCCTTGGGACCCTGCACCCGCCTGGGAGACCCGGAAGAAGCTCCTGGCTCCTGGCTTTGGATCGGCACAGCTCTGGCCATTGCAGCCAATTGGGGAGTGAACCAGTGGATGGAAGACCTCTCTCTCTCTCTCTCTCTCTCTCTCTCTCTCTGTGTGTGTGTGTGTGTGTGTGTGTCTCCTCTCTCTGTGTAACTCTTTCAAATAAATAAATAAATAAATAAATATTAAAGAAAGAAGCATCCCAGGAGAATTTGCTGTGTAGCACAGCTAGGGGACAACTGGTTTAGAGATACCAGAGCCTCACAGTCTAAGGCTGGATCCATCCTGGAAGGAAATTTCCCAAGAGGACACAAGTCTGCGTGGGCTTCCGCTTCTCTCCTGGTGCTCATACAGAGCAAAAGGTGTCAAGGATGATGGAGGCCGGCACCGTGGCTTAACAGGCTAATCCTCCGCCTTGCGGCGCCGGCACACCAGGTTCTAGTCCCGGTTGGGGCGCCGGATTCTATCCTGGTTGCCCTTCTTCCAGGCCAGCTCTCTGCTGTGGCCCGGGAAGGCAGTGGAGGATGGCCCAAGTCCTTGGGCCCTGCACCCGCATGGGAGACCAGGAGAAGCACCTGGCTCCTGGCTTCGGATCAGCGAGATGCGCCGGC
The DNA here is from genome assembly GCF_033115175.1 of Lepus europaeus. NCBI lineage: Eukaryota > Metazoa > Chordata > Mammalia > Lagomorpha > Leporidae > Lepus > Lepus europaeus. The sequence continues at coordinate 87,283,517 of NC_084850.1, forward strand.
CGCAGTGGCCATTGGAGGGTGAACCAACGGCAAAGGAAGACCTTTCTCTCTGTCTCTCTCTCTCTCACTATCCACTCTGCCTGTCAAAAAAAAAAAAAAAAGGATGATGGAACGGCCATCTCTGCTTCTGCTCATCCACTAGGCCCTCCAGTTTTATTCCCCTGTCTCTGAACAGGCAGCACATGGCAGGCTGGGCAGGCTGGGCTAGGGAGACTGAATCCTGGCTTGCCTAAGCCAGCAGTTCATACCCCTGGCTGCATATTTGACTCACTTGGGGAGGTTTTTGAAAACACCGCTAATTGAGTCCCATATCCAGAGATTAAATTGCTCTGGGAGGAGAGTCTGGACACTGGTATTTTTTAAAAGCACCCCTAGGAAATTCTAATGTGAAACCAGGGTTGGAAATACTGGCCGAAGTTAGTCATGATAATTCCTAGCTCATTGCCATGTGGTTGAGTTCAGCTTGGCCTGCGACACAGTTCTGGCTAAGGAGTGGCAGGGGCAGAAAGCTGCTGGGGTGTTCAAAGGAAGGCCACCTTGCTCTTTCAAAGGGACATTAGAGTCAAGTGGTTAATTCTTCCAGTCTTTGGAGTTTTTTGAAATAAAACCTGATATGTGGAACCACGGCAGCCACTTTCTGACCACGAGGCACAGGTCAGAGGACAAAAGCCAACAGTTGGGAATGGTAGAATGGAAAGTTGGAAAGAACTGGAATCTTCGATGCTTGGTGAGCCAACATTGAAGCACCCTTCTTGGGATTTGGGGGGGGGGGTGTTAATAAATTAGCTTATTGTTTTAGGCATTTGAGGATGATTTTTTTGTTACTTTCAACCAAATGCTATGCCCATTTGCTGGAAGAGGAAACTGAAACTCAGAAAAGTTAGAACTCCAGATTATAGAACTAGGCAGTAGTAGAGCTGAAATGAAGGCTCTCCCATTTCTCGCCATCACACACACACACACACACACACACACACACTCTCACACCCCTCAGCCTCAAACCCTAGGTGGTGTTGGTTAGTAGAAGAAGCATTAAGTTCTGAGAGGAGACCTGGGGTGGGGAGATGGGGAGACATGGAGATAGAGGCCAGTGGGTGTCCCTGCCTCCCAGCAGGGGGTGGCAGCTGGCGCCTGCTCTGGCTCCATCAGTCATTAATTAAAACCTGACAAGGAGATTCATACACAGGGGACAGTTTTAATTAGAGTCTCCTGGAACGTTAGTGCTGGCACGGCACTAAGAGGCGGCGTCTGCCGAGCTGCTTACTGTGTAGATGGGGAAACTGAGGCCCAGGGAGAGGAAGGACTGGCCTGTCTTCGGTGGGGAAGGGGCATGGCTCAGGAGCCTAGGTGCCCTGGGTGACTCCTTGGCTAAGTCTCTTTCCTCTGCCCTGGGATGCCTCGCATATGGGGCAGCTTTAATTAACTTATTATCCCATTCAATTTGTCACTGATTCCCAGGGCCCCAGCAAAGGCCTACAACTAAAGCTCCCCTTTGTGCAAACTCCGCCTGGCCCCAGGGGGCTGATGGGATAAGGGCAACTATTGAGGAGGCCGGGGCAGCTGAGTTTGACCACCTACCTCCTAGGGGTCAGCTCAGCCAGGGCTCCAAGCCAGGGACCAGTCGGCTCGAGACAGTTTGCCTTTGCCTCTTTTCACTGGAGGGAGAGGGGAGAGCACCATTCAGCTGTCCCAAGCCCTCCGTTTGCAAACCATTCTGTCCATCATCTTTGGTATTTGCTCCCCCCCCCCCTGAGCGTTTGCAAGCATCTTGTCCTCACAAAACGACTTCCATTATTTTTCTTTAAGTGAACGATGTTCTTGGTAAGAAAATGCACACAGTGCCCATGTGGAGGCAGCCAAAGTTCTGTTCTCCTTGTCCTCTCTCTCCCTCCCCAGCAATAGCCACTGAAAACAGGTCTGTGGCATGTCCCTCCCTGGCGCCATCTGCCCCATTTTAGAGAGAGCTCCAGGGCACAGCAGGGAGCGGAAGAGGAGAGGGAGGCCAGCCATGGTTCCCCGGGCAGCACGGTCCCCTCCCTCTGGGAGTCTCCTGGAGCCTGCCCTGTGTCTCCAGCAGCCATCCAACCAGGGCCCCTCGTTCGCCAGTGCAGTGCCTGGTGCCAACTGAAAAAATGTGTCCCTTCTAGAAGGAGACCCCTTCTAAAAGGTAGACAGACACTCCCCCTTAGCAGGGAACATAGCTGGGGGTAAATGGCTCTGCCTTCTCACGCAAAACACCCCTCATTGTTGCCTCTGTGTGTCCGGGCCATTGTCACTGCCTTCAGTCAGGATGTCACTACCTTTCCTTGGGCTTTCAGTGGTATCTCAGCCTTCTCAGTCGTGTCCCTGCCTCCCATTAGCCCCTCAAAGTCCTCCTTGTCACCACAGCTAAATAGATGGGTGGCCTAGGCAAACCGATGATGTCTTTCTTCTTGCCTCAAGGTCAAGGCCATGTTCCCGAAGGATGGCAGAAATGCACTGTGGTAGGCACACGGGCTCTGTACACTTCCCAGCTGTGTGACCTTAGACAACCCAGATACCGCCCTATGTCTCAATTTCCTTATCTGGGAAGTGGGAATGATGAGGATAATACTGTGTCTGCCTCGCTGGATTGCAGTGAGGAGTAAACACAGATCACTGAGGTCAGAAAGCTTAGGCCGGTAGCCACAAGCTGAGGTCCCAGCAACACGAGAGCACTTGAGGCTGGGGCCACAAAAGGGCCTCAGCCCCAGGCAAGTCAGAGAATGGAGCCGGAGGAAGATGTAGCTTGTGGCCAGACAGTTCCTGGAGGCAGTCCTGCCAAGGGGTCCAAGCTAGACTCCCAGGCGCCCAAGGCCCTGCAGCCCCTGGTCTGGGGCCTGGCCTTGGTACTCTCACCTGCAAAGTGGGCATGCTGGTGACTTAACATCCCATCGTCTTAGTTTGCTCATCTATAAAATGGGGATAATCATAGTACTTACTTTGCAGAATGTGGGCGCAAAGTTAAAGAGGCATTTAAATAAACTTGACCTTCCCCTCCATGTAGACACTGCATACGGAGTAGTATTTTTAAAGATAATATTGTTCCTCAAAGAGTGAGCGCAGTTCTGAAACTGTTGAGTTCCTTCTCCCAAGCCCACCATTTAGCCCAAGCTCTGTAGACAGCTGGCACTCAGTCAACCCTTATTAGCTAAGGAATTCTTTGGCTCTTGGCAACTGTCCGGCATTATGCTCCCTCAGACCTGTAGGGACTGCAGACGAGCACTGATTGAAACCAGCCCATTCTATAGATTGGAAAACTGAGGTTCAGACAGCAGCAACAGCCAGGCCTCCAAAGGAGCTCCATGAACACAGCAGCCAGACCTAGGACCAAGGCCTTGTTTTTAGAAGCCAACAACCCATGCCCACCAAGGGCGCCCCTTTTCTGGGGCTGTTTCTAAATGACAGGGATGGCACACCAGGCCATGGGACATTTGTTGTGGCTCTGCAGAATCCCACCAACCTATTCATGTCCCTTCCCTGGCCTTGCCCCCAGGCCACACCCCGCCCGCAGCCTACCCCCCCCACCCCCCAACCCACTCACAGCTCCTCAGCAGCCTAGGCCGGGTGGTCCGTAATTGCTTCCTGTCCTCACAGGCTCTGTTTGTTTGCTCTGTGGCCGCTTCCTCACACCCCAGCACACCGGAGGCGCTGACCAGCAGTGTGGGACTCCTGGGGCCCAGCCCCCAGCCTGCTCTCAGATGTTGGGCCAGCCCACCCCAGACCCACCACCTGGAGCCCAGGAACCCAGCTAAGGCCCTGGAGACATCGCCCCCCCACACCCCCCCACCCCCGCTGCAACCAGCACTTCCCCCAGCTTCCGCCTCCCCCACCCCAACCTAGCAGCTGGTCATGCCCCCAGCTGGGGGAGCAGCCAAGAACTCAACAGGTGGCAGTCCACAGTGAAGCCCTGGTCGGCCTTGGGCTGCAGGGGCCTGGAGGCCCCCCCCCCCCCCCCCGCCGCCACCGCCGCCTTCCCCTGGCCCAGCCCCACTCCCCACGGAAGCCCCAGTGGAACTCAGGCAGTAGGTCCAAATGACACTGCCTCATGTCAGGACTTTGAAACTGTTGAGCTTGGAATGCGTGTGGGGGAGGCGAGGGGTTACTAAGTTTGTCCCGGAGGTCTGGGAGCTCGAGATGAAAAAAAAAAAAAAATCCAAAGGCAGTGCAACGCCAGACCTTGGGTTCAAACAGCCCGATTCTGTGTGACATCAAAGGAGGTTCTTTCGGGTTTTCCTGGCACCCCTTTCCACATCTGTACAATGGGGCTAATGCACCGGCTCCGCCAGCCGCGGTGTTGTGGGACTGGAGTGAGCCAGTTGGGGAACCCCGCCTGGTAGGCAGAGCGGTGGGTAGGGCAGGTGGCACCGGGGAGGAGTTTGGGGATAGGGGCCTTTTGCAGCGCTACAGCCGGGACAGTCTCGAGCTACCTGCCATGGGTTGGTCACAGGAGGATCCAATGCTATATGAATGCTTGTTTCTGGAACGGACCTCCGCCGCCCACCTCCCAAAGCCCTCACCACATCACTCCACCACCCCTAGTGCTGCTCTATCTAAAAAGACCCTCCCCCCAACTCTGTGCAGATCCTTGTCCAGGCAGCCTGTCGTCAGAGCCGCCCGCACCCCAGCTTGCCTGGGGGCTCCAACCACAGCCGCACGGAAACACCCTGCTTGTCCGCTTGGCCTAAGCCAAGCCTTGCTGCACATGTACATGCACACACACACGCACACACACACAGTGTATCTGAACTGCAGCATGTAAGATTTGCATTTGACTAAGGAACCTCCTGCCTGATGGTGGGATACGGCTCAGAAGTGGTGACTGGGGGTGGGGCTGGGGGCAGAGGGGAGATCGCTGAACCTTTCTTCGGAGAGTAGGGCTGTTAGATACACAGCAGTTGTGGAGGCCTGGGGTGTTGCCTGCGGGGCACAAGGGTAGCCACGGTGATCTCTAAGGGGTCCACCCAGGTCGTCCTTTGCTTTGCCTTGCCCAGAGCCCCTGCCCTTGAGGGCTGGGGCAGGCCAGGCCAGGAGAAACACACGACTGAATTCCATTGAGTTGCTTTCTGTGCTGTAGCTATTGGAGGGAAGCACGTGAGCCAGAGTGGAGGGGGGAGGGCGTTGGGTGAGCAGCCCCCCCAACCTCCTGGGCCTGTTCCTGTCTCTGCAGCAAGGGAGACCCCGGGAGCCGGCCGCGAGGTCCGGACGGCAGGAGCATGGGCACGGAAGAGACTCTGCTCTCTCCTCGGGGCCCCGGCCGCCCGCTCACACTGCCCCTCCTTAACCCCCGGAGGAAAGCGCCGTCAGCAGAATTCCTCGCGTCCTGCTGCTGGGGCCATGTTTATCCAGCACAGCCAACCTCCTCCGAAAGCACCCTGTGGCAGCCTCACAAGCACAGACTCAGGGGAAGGCCAGCGAGCTCTGGGGAGACAGGGCCAGAGCCCCCTCCCCCCGCCCCAGCATGCGGGAGACCTCAGGGACTGCCAGGGCTGAGAAGCCAAGGAAGCCAGGAGGGCGCACTGGTGGAGGATGCACTGCGGGGGGGGGGGGGGGGGGGCGCAAGATGGCGTTGGCGATGCTGCGGCAGGACGGTCCCACGGGCGAAGAGGCCGAGAGGGGAAAGCACACGCCTTGAAGAACAGGGCCAGAAAGAAGCGGAGAAGCGAAAGGAGAAGGCATACAAGGGAGAGACATGGCCATGGCAGGGGAGCTGGAGAGAGAGAGAGAGATGGCTTGGGGGGGGGGGGGCGGTCAGCACATCGGGGGTGGGGGCGGGCTGGAGGGGGCGCACACACGCAGGGCCAGGCCGGCCCAGCCCCAGCCCGGGCTGTTTGCAGAAGGAAGCCAGCTCTGTGGTCAGGGCGCCCCAGGCCCGGCGGCGGCCGCCCCCTGCACTTAATGAGATTCTTGTTCCGAGCTGCGGGAGATGGGGCCGGGCTGAGGAGGCCCCGCCGAGCCTCTGCTCTCACCCGAAGGGGGCCTGGGCCGGGACTGGGGGCCCCCGGGCGGCTGGAGGGGCTACGCAGGAAGGCGGCCAGACAGAGGCTGGCCATGGAGACTGGCGGCACATGGGAACAGAGGGGGTGGCCCTGGCAAAGCTCTGGGCAGGAGGGGTGAAAGGGACAGGGGAAGGGCTGGCCGGCAGGCAGCAGGGCGTGGGTTCGGATCTGCATTCTGCCAACTGCCGTCCTGTCTCGCTGGGCCTCAGTTTCCCCATGTGCTCCATGAAGGGCCAGCTCAGGGAGGTAGGGATTGGGAAGAAGCCTGCGATGACTGTGTCTTCAGAGGTTTCTTGGAAGTTGTCAATCTGGATTTTTTTTTTTTTTTTGGTGCCTGTTTATGCCCATCTCTGTGGCCCACGTGGGCTCTGACAGTCGCCGCATCCAGAGCCCCCTCCCCCTTACCCTGACGCCCTCCTCAGGAGCGATGTGCAAACGTGCCCCCAGTTCCACGCCCTTGGCGAATGGGCAGAGCATGGCCACGGAAGGTGGCTGCCTTGGCCTGGCATCGGGAAGGTGGGAACACGTGCTACAAGATGCCAGGCTCTGGGAGGGCCTGTTTGCGGGCCAGTGAGTCTGCTCCCACCTCCATCTTGCCTTCCCAAGCCCCCAGCTCGCCCACCCTCGGCCCTTCAAGGCCTGCTTAGGGGAGCACCTTCCACCCGGGGCCCGGACCAAGGCAGATACCATTCAAGGCCCGAGTTGCTCTGCTGCGTGCCCTCTGCCCCAAGCTAAAGAGAGGTAGAATCCACTGGTAACCCAGTCCTTGATCCAGCACTGTAACTCCAGAACGCACCCTCGCCCCCGCCTCTGGCCAGGCCCGGGGTGGGGGAGGAGGGGGGGAGGGGAGGGGGGAGAGAGGAGGGGAAGAATGGGCCTTCCCCTCACCTCCTCATGCCTACCCCTTCCCACTCCACAGCGCCTGAAGCCCAGCCAAGCATGACAAGGGTTAATTGGATCCCCACCCCCACCCCCCACCCCAAACAGGAATCATAGAATCATAAGGCTGGAACGGACCTTGGAGGTCATCTTGACAGGGGTAGAGGAGAGATTTTAATTACCCAGTTCAGCTGGATTGGAAGCACCCGCAGCCCCCAGCCCCCACCCCCAGCCCAGGTTGTTTATCGAGGTGGAAGAGGTGAGGCCAGGAAGGGTAGGGCCTGGCCACATAGCTCCCGTTTCTGGTGGGGCTGTGGGGTGGCCACCGGGCCCCTTGGCTGAATAATCAGCAACAGGCAGAACTAGTGGATGGCACCAGGTGAGACCGTGCACTACACACCCTGAGCCAGGAGCCAAATGCTCAGGGCTGCAGCACCAGCTCCATGCAAGGCCACACAGCTAGAAGAGCCTGCACGGAGCACGTGAGCACGTCCCCATCACCCGCTGGTAACCCCTTTTCATGGGACTGGGGCAGGAACCTCAAGAGCAGCCAGGAGAGAGAGAGGGCAGCCACCTGGGCTCCCACGCTAGCAGGCTCATGGACCCTCCGTCCCCCCACCTGGGCTGCCCAGCCCAGCCTTGCACCCCAGGCTCCCGAGCGCCTGTGTGACCCTAAACAACAAAGCTTCCTCTCATGAGTTTTTGGACAGAATCAGGAGAGAGAGAGAGAGAGAGAGAGAGAGAGAGAGATGAGTTGGCTGCAGCAGCAGAGTTTAGGGCAGACACCAAAAAGGACTTCCTGACAGACTGCACAGAAGCAGCAATCCAGGTGGGTGCTGGTGCCAGCCTGCCCTGGAGAATGGGGAGCACCATGGAGGGTGGGGAAAGTAACTTGAGATCCGGGCAAGGACAGCCTACGTGACGTAACGTTCTACCTGTGGCCCTAAGTCTCAGAGCTCAGCATTAGCTTGCCGATTCGATTAGTCGAGGACGTTCAGGGCCACCACCATCTCTTTCTCCCCAGAAGTCCTACAGGGGGTGGCCCCGAGCTGAGAACCACCCCCAAATCAGGGCTGGCCCCTTGACTCAGAGCCCCGGATGTGTAGTTGGGGGGGCTAGGCTAGAGGACAGAGAAAGGGATGCGAAGTGAGCGGGGGGGGGGGATGGAGGGGGCGGTGGACTCGGACGTTGTGGGAGCCACGTCTCCATCCCAAGGTGGAGGGAAGTGAGAAAGACGCAGAGCTCTCTGGGGAACTCTGAATATCGCTTTAAAGGGTGTTCATAGTTACCTTGTTCCCTGCTTTAAAAGTCCTAAGGGCTCCATAACACTTTTAAGTGGCATCTTCTGTGGGAAGTTCCCATTGGCTGCAGGCCCAGCTGTGTCATTTCCCTCCCAGCCCCTTTTCCACAGCCGAGCAGCGCACTTAGCCCAGCCCGGGAGTCAGAGCAGGCTGGCCCTGGAAGTCCCCCTTGATATCCAGCCTCCATCCTTCCTGCTGCAGGAACCCCACTCTCTTTCCTCCCGCCCCGCCCCCAATTGGAAACGAAGCCCTCTTTGGGGGCCCTGAAATGAACAAAGCTCCGATTGGAAAGTGGCCTGCTGTTGCAGGAGGTAATCCCGGCACCCTGCCACCCGGCATTCCTCGGCCACTGCCATCCCCAGCGTGTGCCCTCCTGGGAACCGGCTAGTGTTGCGGGGATTAAAGGCAAGGCCTAGGATGAGCCAGGCTAAGTGGGCCTGAGGATCGCTGCTAGCAAGAAGAGAAAGCAGGAGGGAGGGGTGCAACTGGGTGGCCTCTGGGCTAAATCAGAAAATAAACCTAAGCCACCTGCCGCTTGAGTCCAGAGTATAAATCGTTAATCGGTTTGGGACTTGCACATCCGCTAATGAATTTCTCTCTATTCCCAGAGGGTCTCCCTGGAACCACCCCCTCCCCTGGCAGGGGGCCAAGCAGGGAGTTCCTGGGGTGGGGCCTGGGGGTGGGGGCAGCTTTCGCCATCCTCCAGGCCTGTTCCTTCCAGTCTGTCCCCTCTCCTCCATGCAGCTTGCCGGGACTGAGAACTGAGAAGGGGAGAGGAGAGACGGGGGCAGGGGAGGGGGAAGCTCAAGGCAGGGTGGGTGCATCAGAGACCCCAGGCAAGTGTGGCCAACCTCTCTGAGCTTTGGTTCACTCACCTGGGAAGGGAGACAGTCCCACCTGCCTTATGGGATTGGTTGCAGTCAGGAAACTCATGCAAGAGAAGCCCCCAGGCTAAATGCCTGGCACATAGCAGGTGCTCAATTCGTGAACCGTGTTCTCCTTCTCCATCCCTCACGTCACCCAGAGAGAGGTGCCCAGCCACACTAGGGCTCCAAGAGGGAATGGTCCAAAATGGCCGCTGAAGCTAGTTGGGTGCGGGGGTGACAAGCCGCCTGCTCGAGCCTGCGAACCAGGAGGCTGCAGAGCTCCGCACCCCAGATTTGGTGATATCAGCAGTTCCCACGGCCAGCTGCCTGCTCAAGGGGCCCTGGGCCCCCAGGCAGGGGGGCTGGCTGGGCAGGGTGGGCTCACCCGTCCGCAGCTAGTGCACTCCGCGGCCTAAGGACAATGGGCGCAGTGCTCTGGGCTCTGCTGGGCACACAGGGGCTGCCTAGGAAAGGCCCCAAGTCAGCACAATTGAGGGGGTGGGGGAAGAGCTCTTCCACTGTTTCAACGCATATGGCCACAGCTGTCAGGGCCCTGGGCCATGGCTCTGCCAGCTGTTCTTCCTCCCCCCACCCCGCCCCGCCTGCCTGCCTGCCACCCCTTGCTCCCCCATAGACTCAGGCAAGCAGCACGAAGCTGGCCCTCTCTGCTCACCTATAGCCCAGGTTTCCTCTGCTGTGACTCTCCTGTGGTCCTGAGAAGCTAGAGAAAAACCGATAGTCACATCAAGCCCCAGTGACACGGGACGAGATAGGCAGCATGGGCTCATTCTTTCTCCCCTCCTGGCCTCAGTGTCTCTGCTCTTAGAATGGAAAAGAACTGGATTCAGTATTTTCCAAGGGTCCTGCAAGTCTCAAGGTTGGAGTTGCCATAGATAAGATCTCCTGAGAGATGGGGTCAAAGATCGTGACCCTTATTGCCTGCAGAGACTGCGATTGTCCTTTGCACCCTTGCTGTGTGACCTTAGGTAAGTGTCTTGCCCTCTCTGAGCCTCCGTTTTGTCATCTGTAGCATGGGACAAGCACTGTCAGGAATCCCCATATTAAACACTATGTCTGTCGTTATAAAGCCAGGGTGAGGGGATCCCAGTTCTGTTCAATCCCAGATTCCGGGCAGGGGCCTGGCCTCCCTCTCCCCCCACGGCTCTCCCAACAGGTGCCAATATCAAATGTTCACGTTCTCCAGGGTGTTGATGGATGCAACCCAGCTCCGCAGCAGGGCTCTCTGGACCAATGCAGCCCAAGCTAGCCTGCTTTGGCCAGAGGCCCCACCAAGCTCGGATCAGATAAGGACCTAGTCCCTGGCTCCGCGGCAGCTCACGTGCATAGTCTCAGCTTGTTTCAGCTGCTGGAACTCAGGCCCGCAGCCTGGGTGAGTGCAACAGAACACATAGATTTCTCCCAGTTGTGGAAGCTGGGAGCCATCTTCTTGCCGTGTCTCTTCTTCTAAGGACACCAGTGCCGTCAGGAGGCTCCGCCCTCGCCACCTGAGCACCCGCGCCACAAGTCTCACCCCCAAAGACCATCACAGTGGGCACTGAAGCTTCAACACGTGGATTTGGGAGGAGGGGAGCCGGGGGATATTCAGTCCCCAGTGCTCACCTGCCTTCCACCTCGATTCATAAAGACCCCAAGGAGAGAAGAGCTGCAAAAACCAAGAGAGGAGAAGAGAGAGAAGGGTATCCCCCTCCCCACAGTAATAACAGCAGGCATTCTTACAGGGCTCCACATTAGCTCAGTGAGGTCGCACAAAACAGCCATGGAGCAGATTTCTTTATGGTCCCATTTTCCAGATGGGGAAGCCAGGGCCCATAGGGGAATGCACTGGCCCAAAGCCTGGCAGCCTAGAAGTGGCAAACTCTGGCACTGGACCTAGGACTGGCTGCCATGGAAGTTAATCCTCTTAGTCTCTACTGCTCCCAGGGCCCTCCTGGATGGACTCTCCCATCTACCCCTGCTAGGCCCATGCACCTGCTGAGGCTCAGGGCACCGGCAGAAGCCCGGCAGCATGTCGAAGCTCTCCTAGCTCGGGTCCCTAGCCTGAGGGTAAAGGAAGAGGCGGGGCAAAGGCTAACTTAGTGATACGCAGAAATGTGGCTGGTTCGCTGATGTATGGACAACTCTAGGCACAAAATAAAATGGCTCAAAGCAGACACACAAACAGCCACTGAGTACATAAACAGGTACTCAGCATCCCCAGTCACCATGGAAGTGCAAATTACAGCCACACCGAGCTGTCACCTCCCACCTGTGAAGACAGATCTTATCAAAAAAAAAAAGGGGGGGGGAGGGCACTAGCACTGTGGGTAGGTAAAGCCACCACCCGCAGTGCCGGCATCCCATATGGGCACCGGTTCAAGTCCCAGCTGCTCCACTTCCAATCCAGCTCTCTGCTGTGGCCTGGGAAAGCAGGGGAAGATGGCCCAAGTCCTTGGGCACCCGCACCCGCATGGGAGACCTGGAGGAAGCTCCTGGCTTCGGATCAGCACAGCTCTGGCTGTTGTGGCCATCTGGAGAGTGAACCAGCAGATGGAAGACCTCTCTCTCTCTGTTTCTCCTTCTCTCTGTGTGTAACTCTGACTTTCAAATAAGTAAATGAACCTTTAGAAAAAAATGTTTATGTAAAAGACAGAATGGCAGAGAGGGAGGGAGAGGAAGAGAGAGAGAGACAGAGAGCCATCTTCCAATTTCTGGCTCACCACCCCCTCAAATGGCCAAAATAGCCAAGGCCAGGCCAGGCCAAAGCCAGCAGCCAGAAGCTTCATTTGGGTCTCCCACGTGGGTGGCAAGGGGCCTAAGGACCCAGACCATCTTCCACTGCCTTCCCTGGTGCATTAGCAGGGAGCAGAGTAGGAAGTGGAGCAGCCAGGACTTGAACCCGTGTTCCATACTGGATGCCAGCATCACAGGCAGCAGCTTAACCACAATGCCGGCCCCGCCATGAAGTGTTTTAAGTTCCCTCGTTTATACAATGGAGTATTACGAGCCTTCAAAGAGAGGCTACCACACAAATAAACCTGGAGAGCATCTTATTAAAGTGAAACCAGCCAGTCACGGAACCAATGCTGCACAGTTCCACAAAAGTCAGGCCGATAGAAGCACAAAAGAGATGGGTGGATACCAGGGGTTGTGAGAAGAGGGAACTGGGGAGTTGCTGTTCAGTGGGGCAAGCACTTCAGCTGTGCAAGATGTTCACATTGTATGGAGCTGGCGCTGTGGTATAGCGGGTAAAGCTGCTGTCTGCAACGCCAGCACCCCATATGGGCGCCAGTTCAAGTCTCAGCTACTCCACTTCCGATCCAGCTCTCTGCTGTGGCCTGGGAAAGCAGGGGAAGATGGCCCAAGTCCTTGGACCCCTGCACCCATGTGGGAGACCCAGAAGAAGCTCCTAGCTCCTGGCTCCTGGCTTCAAAGGCCGAGCCCCAGCCATTGCAGCCAGCTGGGGAGTGAACCAGCGGACGGAAGCCCTCTCTCTCTCTCTCTCTGTGTGTGTGTGTTTGTGTGTATGTGTGTAACAGAGGGGTCTGGCACAGCACTCGGGCTTTACCTCACCAATACCATTTTGCAGACTCAAGTTTTCTTATGAGGATAGATCTCAGGCACTGGGGTTTTGACCACAACAGAATGGCCTGTATGCGCTCGTGTGTGAAAAGGAGGGGTGTGTGTGTGGAGCGAGAGAGAGAAGAAACATTGACTAGGAAGAAAGGGAGCAGAGAGTTAACAGTGGCTCTCCCTGCTTCGTGTGCGTATAGGTTCCATTTTCTGGGGTGTGCAGTTTTCTGATCTTCTACAGAGTGTGTGCATTGATTTCATCATTTCCCTTCTTCTCGTGCCCCCAACATATGAGCAAGAGCAAACAGAGAAACCAACCAGCCACGCTAACAGGCCAGTTTGCAGCCAGCCACAGAGAGGTCCCATCGTGGCCACGCCTCTTCCGGCCGAGCGATAGTGGACAAGTCTTAGCTGTAGGGCCAACAACGTGAGCTTTTCTTTGGATCCCTCAAGGGCGACAGAACAAAGATGGACAGTCTGGTAGCCCAGCCCACAGGCGGGGCTCTGAGCAGCCCCCACAAGTGCCTTCTGCCTGCACAAGAGCTCTGCCCTGCCGCTCGCTGCCACTGGTGGAGGTCAGGGCACCTCCCACTGCTCAAGGCCAAGTGCTTCTTCTTCAGAGCTCCCTGACCTGCCTCCACCCCCAGACACACCTGGGTGACTAGTCCCAGGGAATTCTCCTGGCTGGTGGCGAGGGTGGGGTAGCGGGGGTGAGGGCATCAATGACTGTGGGGGTACTCACCCTGCCACACCTAACGGCCTCACACCAGGGGGCTCCACCCTGCCCAGCCCAGCCCCCCAGGCCTGCTCCCCTCAAGCCTGTGTGATCTCTTGCACCATGGAGGGGCCGCAGCACAAGGACCACAGTTTCCGCTGCTTTCTGCCTCGGGTGGACAGCAACATTCGCACTCGCACCCCCACTCTCAGTTGTGCAAGCAGCCTACAGGCTCCCTCCTGTTCTCTCCGTCTGTCTCTCTCTGTGCCACTCTGTCTCTGTCACACACGACATCCACGCACCGTATTCTTCCATGCCCTTCTCTCGCCCGCTGTCCATTGTTCAATCTGGTTGTCAGCCTGTCTTAGACGCACCCAGCTCCTGGCCTTTTTGGCGTGGCCCTGCTCTCCTCTCTGTCGCTCCCGGTTGCTGCGACTTGCTCTCTGCACCTTGCACGCTTTCGCCATGTCTCTCCCTTCTCACCTCACCCCTCCCAGGAGCGGGCGGAGGCATCTGGAGCAGGCTCCGCTGTTGCTCTCACACAGCACCAGACTCATGTCTGGGGGCTGAGCTGAGCTGGGGCAGGGCCCCGGGGGGCTGGCGGCACCAGACCTGGCTCTGCTTGGGAAGTTCCCTCCCCACCCCCTAACCCCCACCAATGCCAGCCCTTCGCAAGTCAGGCCCTGAGGAAAAAAAAAAAAATCCCAATTAAACCTTGCCGCTGCCGGCAAGAAGGAACAGCTCTGGCCCTGCGTCGGGCCTGTGGGCCTGGGAGTTGGAGCCATCTGCTTCTTTTTACAGCAGGCCCGGAGCTCTGACAGCGTCTGATTCGATCCTCCCTGAGAACCTCTGATGGAGGCAGAATGGGAAGCTCTTCCCGCTTTATAGACAAGGGCTGCGCGTTCCAAAAAGCTGCAGGACTTCTTCCAGAGAAAGGCACAAGCAGCCGAGCAGAGCAGAGGTCTGCTGCCCTGGGCGCTCCCCTCCCCCAGGCAGGCACCCAGGAGCAAAGGAGCGAGCAGAGAGCTGGCTAGCGGGAGGCCTTTCCTGAGAGGTCGCACTCCCAGCCAGAGCTGGGGAGATACCAAGGCAGCCGAGAAGAAACCCTAGCGCGAGTGCACGCTCCTGCTGGGAGCTGAGTGGGTTAGCTGGCTACGGAGTTCATGGCACAGAGGGATTAGGGTGTAGTCATTGCAACCCCTAATCCACAGCTCATCCTGCCAGGCTCCCCCTACCCACCCCAGGCAACGGGGCCTCTGGGATGGAGAAGGTTGGTCCTGGCCACAGGGCCTGTGCCACACAAGGGCTCTGTCATTGCATTCTACTCTCAAATTCTGAGTCCAGGGGCATAGCACTTTAAGCCTGAGATGCCGGTATCCTAATTGGGTACTAGTTCGAGTCCCGGCTGCTCCACTTCTGATCCAGAGTCCTACTATTGTGCCTGGGAAAGCAGTGGAAGATGGCCCAAGTGCTTGGGCCCCTGCACTCTCATGGGGGACCTGGAAAAGTTCCTGGCTCCTGGCTTCGGATTGGCACAGCTCTGGCCATTGCAGCCAACTGGGGAGTGAACCAGCAGATGGAAGACTTCTCTCTCTCTCTTTCTCTCTCTCTGCCTCTGCCTCTCTGTAACTCTGCCTTTCAAATAAATAAATAAATCTTTAAGAAAGAAAAAGAGCAGTGGGCACACCCCTGTAAGAGAACAAAGGAGACTCCCCAGCGTGTTTCTATGGGACGCAGGTGGCAGCCCAGCCTGGTCTCACCCCACAGATGTGTAGGATGTCTGGGCAGGCAGGGGGCACTGAGCCTGTTCCCACAGCCCAAGAGACTGAGGCATGGAGAGGAGGGGAGTTCAGCCAGACCAAGGCCACTCTGTGGGTTGCAGGTGGAGCTAGGCTCACAGGGGTCAGAGAAGCCAGAATGGGAGGCTTCAGGGACTTCTTGGGCTGGTGCCCACAGCAAGCCCCCTGTCTCTGGCATACCTGGTGTTCTTTAACAGGGGGCTCCACCACCCTGCGTTTCCTACCCATGCCACCCTTGTCCCTTCCTGGGCAGCTGCCACGGGCTCCGAAGAGGGACTTCCGTCTCTGCCTGGGTGCCAGACTCGAGCCCACACCGGGTTCAGCCCTGCCCGCCGGCTCAGCCACACCCCTCTGGGTCTCCATTCCTCTCCGCAGACACTCTACCCACTGCCCTCACACTTGCTCCATGTATATCTCACCCCCTCAGCTTTATGGGGTGAGATATGGGGTGGCTGTGGCGAGAAAGACTTGGGGCAGGGAGGGGGCGGTGCAGCTCAGGGACTAGCCATTATTAGTTCTCTCTTCCTGGCGGAGTGAGAGGCTACAGTTGGCAGGCGATATGGCTGGGGGGAGCTGGCCTCTGGCTGCTGGGGAGGTGGCACATGTCGGGGTGGGGGGCCTGGGAGGGAAGCGGAGATGAATTACCTGAGTGTTCTGGGAGAATCAATTGGGCATGTGTGCATGCTGCCTGCTCCTCTGGAACTAGGGAGCAAGGTTGGGGGCTCCAGCTGAGGGCCTGGGAGCAGGCAGTGGCAGAGCCTTGGGAGAAAACTCAGTCACCCTGCAAAAGAAGAAAGAGCTATTATCTTTTTTTCCAAAAAAGATTATTTTGTTTGAAAGGCAGAGTTAGAGAGAGGGAGAGACAGAGAGAGAGAGAGGTCTTCCATCCACTGGTTCACTCCCTAACTAACCGCAAACAGCCGGAGCTGGGCTGATTCGAAGCCAGGAGCCACTTCCGGGTCTCCCATGTGGGTGCAGGGGTCCAAGGACTTGGGCCATGCTCCATTGCTTTCCCAAGCACAGTACCAGGGAGTTGGATCAGAAGTGGAGCAGCCGGGACTCGAACCGGTGCGCATCTGGGATGCCGGCACTGCAGGTGGCGGCTTTACCTGCTACGCCACAGGGCCAGCCCTCAGAAGGGGTATTTTCTTGCACAAAATAACCTCCGAGCCACACCCTCAGGCCCCACCTCTCCCCACCCAGACCCAAACGGCTTCCAGCTTGGCCCTCATATCTTGGTTCTTTTACCCAGCTGACATGGGTACCCCTCAACCCTCCGCCTACACACGCCCAAGGCCTTCTCTGGTGACTCTGCCACTTATAGGTTGTATGTGGCCTCAGTAGTCCTCATCTGGAAAATGGAACTAATGCTTCTGGACTAGAAAGTCGTATGGCTTTGAAACCGGGCTCCTCTGCTCTTGTCCATGGTTGGAAGTGGGGTTGGGTGGGAAAAGTCTGGACTTTTACAGTCGAGCAGAATGGAGTTCAGAAAGTTCACTGACTCGCTGAGTGACCTTGCAAAGGTCACGTCACACAAGGTCACACAAGGGGACTTCAAAAAGTTCATGGGAAGATGGAATGAAAAGATAAGTTTCTTTTGGTGCAAGTAGCTTTGAAAGTCAGGCATAGGCTTGTGGTTTGGTTTGGTTTGGTTTTTCCCCACAGCATACATTTTCTGGGAACTTTTGGAAGATCCCCTGGTACCTACCCCCCCAACCCCCCACCAAACCTCGGTTCCCTGCAAAGCGGCTGAGAGAGCGCATAGCGGACATGCTGAGAAGAGCGAGTGTTCCGCTAGCTGTCCCAATGCTTTTCCCTCCTCCCTGCCCTCCCACCCCAGGGGTCTCCCAGGCTCCAGGCAGGAATGCGCCTCCTCAGCTCCCGAGGCGCCGCCCGGAGAGCTAGCAGGCGGCTTAGGGTCAGAGAGCCAGGTGGGCTGGCTGGGGCCTCAAGGTGGCTCTCTGGCTGCTGGGGACCGTGAAGATAGCTCCTCCTTCCCACGCCTCTCTGCGCCCCCCACCCCAGCCCACAGCCATTCGGGTCCCTTGCTCTCCAGGAGGCAGCCCTCTCTCTGACATCATCTGCAGCCAATTCCCCCGAGAGCCATCCCCAATTTTCATTTCCTCTCACTAATCCTCACACACAGTCCCTTTGCACAGCCCGGAACAGCCTCTGTCCCGGAGCTGGCTCCGCTCACCAGATATGCGTTGCGGCTCACAAGACCCAGGTTTCTCAGCTGGGAGGGCCTTGCAGAGTTCATCATCACCAGTCCTCTGCCTCCAGGGCCCCGTGATGGAGAAGTGGTGAGGGGGGGTACCATGAGCCAGGACCCCTCCTACTCACTCAGCACCTTTGTGCTAATTGCAAAAGGGCACCCAACGCTGCCCGCTGTAGGCAGATGCAGCCTGCACTAGTGTGTGCAAGATTAGTAAGCAACATGCAGGCTGGTTTTCAGTCCTCACGCACACCCTTGGCCAGGTACTCTTGCGCAGTCTGCAACCTATACCACTATCCATGGTGGCCCTGGAAGGTAACAATATGAGCCTTTGAATGCATACTCAGAGATCCTGCTGCAGGGACAGCTCGGGAGATGGAAAAACCCCAAAAGGCGGTCAGGTGAAGCAAACACACAGAGGTCAAAGGCCACCCCTCTCTGCAACTCTGGTGGTTAGAGGTCCCAGCCAAGGCTGGAGCAACGGGCTCAGGAATAAAGTGCACAGCAAAAATACAAAGTGGAAGACGTGGGGTTCTGCTTGGAGAACAGAAGGCAAGGCCAAGCTGCAGCGACCATCAGTGCAGTTAGGGCTAGAGGATAGGAAGGGCAGCCTCCTGGATACGAGGAGCCCACTGACAGGCCTGGCCCAGGCCATACACGGCAGGGCTGGGGGGAGGGGGCAGTGAACGGGGAGGAGCCTGGAGCCCCCGCCCAGCCCTACAGTTCTCATCCTTCAGCTGCCTTCTAGCCCCAGGACTCCAAGGTTGTAAATAATCATTAGAACAGTGTACCACATTCACTTAGCACCTTCGCATTCCTGGTCCCCCAATGCCTTGAGGGGACAGACTCTCCCTCCCTTTTTTCCCCATGTATGCCCTGGCAGAACCCTGATGATCTTTCAAGCCTCGTTGAAACGTCACCTTTGTGAAGCCCTCCCTGATGCCTTTGCCCATAGCATCTCGGAGACTCTGAGCGTGACGTCACCACACAGATCACACTACATGGCCTCACTCAATGCGTCCATTACCCCCACCTGAGAACAGAAATTCTGATTGGCCTCTGTGCGCCCGCAGGCCTGGCACTGAGGCTGACACCAGTTGGGTGCATGAATGCAGCCACATGGGCACATGTGCACACACAGGTCACTGGACCCTGGGCCTGGACCCCTGTCACTGCTTGAGTCCAAGGCCATGGCTGGAATCGGGCTGAAGGCATGGCAGTGGGGGCGGGGAGGGCAGATGGGGGGCAGCGGCCCACACAGGGGGCTTCCCACTCATCCTCAATCCATCCTCCTGTTTCTCCTCCCGTCTGGCCTCAGGCCTGGGACAAGCTCCAGGTAGCCAAGGCAGAGGATGTCCCAGCGACACTTGACCCATCCCTCGGGTGGGCGCCATGCCAACGTCCTGTCTCGCTTGGCATGCCAGAGGACTCTGGCTTCCCCGTGGGGCTTGGCCGGGCAGCCCAAGCCCTGCTCTGAATCACCCAGCCCATGCATCCCTCTTCCACTAAGCTGGGGCCGAGCCAGGAGGACTGGAGCCAGGAGCGTTGTCAGTAGCCTGTGGGGTGACGGGAGTTGAGGGTCAGATCCTCGCTGACCCCTCAGAACATCCCCATCGGGGTGTGCAGGCCTGCTGCAGGGAGCGAGGCTCCTGGGCAGGCCAGAAGAGGCCCGCAGCAGCCCAGGCAAGCGGCGTCCGGCGCCCGCCCGCCTGAGCCTGCGCCCGCCTGGCCACAGGCTGAGGAAGCATAAATGTACTGGGCTATTTCAGACCCATTATCTCAGCTCAGCTCCTGCTTCCTGAGCAGGCCCCGAATTAGCCTGGCGCTTTGTTCTCAAGTGCATTTGTCAGATCGCTTGGCCTGTACCTCGGGGGGGGGGGGGGGGGGGCAGAGGGGGGCGGAGAGGGAGCGGGAGGAGGAGGAACTCGACGCTAATTAAGTCTCATTTAAAAAAAAAAAAAGAAAGAAGACTACGACAATGAGGACTAAGGAGAAGAAGAAAGGAGCCCGAAGTGGAGGGGGAGGGAGAGGCTTGCTGGGAGAGTGAGAGAGAGAGAGAGAGAGAGACACGCACCCCAGCACGCAGGCACACACACGCCCACAAAAAGACACACAAACACACACACACACACAGCTCTCCCTCCAGCAGCCCGCGCTTAGCCCTGCCCTGCCCGCCTCCCAGCCCTGCACGTCCCTTCCGGGGCCCAGGCTGGGATTCACAACCTGGCTCAGCCCTCAGCAGCTCCTTCAGGCCCACTGTGGGGTGGGGGCGGGGGTGGGGCACGCAGGAGACTCCCCAGGCCCGGCTGAGCAAGGGGCTGCGAGCTCCGCTCCATGTGCAAAGAGAGAGCTGGGGCTGCTCGGGACACTCTTGGCCGGAGCCCTGCCACCAGCGGCCCCGGGGCCACTTTAATGGACTATTGCTTGGGCAACAGACAAAGCCGCTGAGGGCAGGGAGGCTCCGCATCTCCACAAAGGTCCCACGGATCCCTAATGAACTCACTGGAGCTCGCTTGTGCTCTCACACAATTCTCGGTTTCTTAGTAACTCACTTCTCCCAAGGCAGGGGCCTCACTCTATGCCAAGCTTGCCTTTCACGCTGCTGCAGCCAGACCCTGCGTGGACAAGGAGACTCAGGACTGGCCAGGTCCGCTCCAGCCCTGTGTGGCTGAGCCACAGCCTTCCCACGCACGTGTGTGTGTGCGCGCCTGTGTGTGCACGTGCAAGCTGAAGAAAACTGCCCACTCCGGGCCACGGTTCCTACCTCCAAGGCAGGCCAGCGTTGCTCGCCACCCAGAGAGAGAGGGAGGGCCTCTGCCAGCTGCTGCCCGCTCTTTTGAAGGTGAAGTTCAATCTGTGCCTTTGTCACTTGTGCTGGAGTGCAGAGGTGTTGCGTTCAGAGCCCGTTCTGAAGCTCTCAGCCCAAAGCATCTATTTTAAAAAAAAGCAGCTTCAGTGGCAGGAATGTTCGTCCAGGACCCGGGCCTGGATTCTGGTCTCTTCTCTGCAACTCACTGCCCGTGGGCCCTGCAGCCAGTCAGCTCTCCTTTTGGAGCCTTAGTCTTCACCTCCATACAATGGGGCCAATGGCTAGAGCTACCCCAGCCAGAGCCTGCGAAGTTGACCCGAGCTGTTGTTACTGCCCCTGCCTCTGTTTCCCCACACCATCCCCACCCCATCTGGCCAACCCCAGACCCAAATCTGCTCAGGGCAGCCCAGGTGCCCCCAGGTGTGGCAGGGCAGACATCATGGAGGGAGGGAGGCCCCTCTCTGAGGGGCCTGAGCCAGCACTGCAGGGATGCACCCCAGTCCTGAGTCCATGTTGCTTCTCTGGCGGGGCCAGGTGGGGGGTAGGATCACAGCAGCTCAGGTTGCCTGGGCACTGAGGTCAGAGTCTGGGTTTTCCACACAGGAAGTAGTGGGTCTAGGAACCGGAAGGGCGTAGAGCCACAGTTATGCCAGAGAGTCCATGTGGTTTTGGCTGAGCCCCTGCCCCTACATGAGTGTCAGCCAATGCCCCGTCCCCTAAAGATGAGCCTTCAAGGTCTGCAAAAGTGGCAGTGACTGCTAAGCGCCCCCACGCCCCCCTCCCCCACGCCCCCCCTCCGCAGGGTCAGCTGACAAGGCCTCCCTCCCGCTGCCTTCCCCTGCCCGCATGTCTTCACTCCCCTCCCTGTTCGGCAAGCGCGCCCTCTGAGCCTTTTCCACCCCACATTCCTGCGCAAGCCTTCGAGCACAGTCCCAGACTACGCGGGGCTCCGATGGGATGCACTGTGCGCTGAGGTCCCATTGTCCGCAAATCGGCACCAGCTGTGAGCAGCCTGACAGCCCCGGGCTCGGGCCGCCCCCACTCCTGCTGCAGTTACAGAAAAAAGGGGAGAAGCAGGAGCCCGCCGCCTCCCAGGGGCTTGGCTTGCTGCTCCCCCACCCCCACCCCCACCCCCACCACACACAGCACAAGCAGCTCCCTGGCCAGGAACAATCAAGTATTATGAATAAAGATGTGCAGCTGGACAGAGAATTCCTCCACACCTACCTGGCCCACCCAGCAGCTCACAGCCTTCTTCTCCCTGGCTAGGTCCTCTCCACCTCAGGGCTACCACACCCTGACACAGGAGCAAGCAAAATTCCTGTTTCCAGGGGACTGAGGACTGCCCCAGCCTGGCGCTCCCCTCAGCAGAGCACCCCAGGCCTCTGAGGGAAAGCTTACCTGACCTCATTACATCATTCATAATTCAGGTGGTCTCACCTACAAGGCAGGCTGGGCCCTCACCCTCCAAGGTTGCTGGGGTAGGAGGAGGAAGCCAGGCCCTGGAGAGGCTAGGGCCAAGAGCTAATTCCAGGACAGAAACTTTGACCTTGTGAGATGTGGACCCTGACCCTGGACAGGGTCAGTACTGGGGCAGGTCCAGGCCAGGGGATTGGTAGCTGTGTATTGGCTGCAGAATCGTAGAGTTCTAGATACCCTGAGTACTGACAATAGCATTCTAGCCATGGCCTGAGCACACGAGAAACAGCATCGAGACCCAGGAAGGGAGCTTGGTAAGGCTTTGAGTGGGGGCTTCGGTTGGAGCATTTACCCTGCAGGGAAGAGATGCCCATTCTACCCTCAGGTGCTAGACCTCATACAACACTCCAAGTACCTTCCCCTCCCACCTCCCACCGCCCTCATCCTGTCCTCAGCTCCACTCACACCCTTATCCCCCAAACTAGGTGCCCCATTCACTGGTAGCTGCAGACTTGAAGGCTGCACCTGTGGCCCAGGAGGTGTCCATCCTGGCCACCCAGTGAAATCCCCAAGGGAGCCCTGACCCCCCCCTTCCCCCTGCCCCCACCACCAAGGCCCAGGCTGTACCTCCAGACCAATTGCATCAGGATCTCTGGGGGGTGGGATCCAGCCATCGCTAATTTTTCAAGCTCCCCCACGTGAGTCCCACTTACAGCCAAAGTTGATACCACTGTTAGCAGTCGGCGTCCAGGAAAGCGTTTCAGAGCAGGCATTTTGAAAGTAGAAACACCTGCGTTAGACTCCAGGTTCTGCCACTTACTTAACTGTTGCCCCAGGTGGGCAGATAGAATGGAACCTCTGGAAAACTCTATCTCCATATCTATAAAGCTAGGAGTTGGTGACGGACATGCAAAGTTCAGGAGAAGACTCATGCAAAGAGCTTCGCATGGTACCCAGTAAGTGCTCAATAAATGCTGCTGCTGTTGGCGAAGCATTGGAGCAGCTGAAGCAGGCAGAGGCTGACAGTCAGGTCTGAAGCCATCCCTTCATGCAGAGGCTTGGAAACTCAGCTTACAGGTTGGCCGTGGCAATGGCTTCCAGAAAGATCAGGAGATTTCAGCGATGGCAGAGGCGTAAAGTATACCCAGACCGAGAGCGGCGCTACAAACCAGCAGACATAGTGCAGAAGTGGAAACTGAGAGGCAGGGAGACCAGAAAGCTGGTCCTCTGCCTTCCAGGACCCACGCATGTGCTGAGGCCAACGTGCGTTTAGTGGGTAAACTTACTACGTGCCGGGTGCTAAGTTGATTTGGAAGGGGCAGAGAGGTGACTACAACAGGGTCTCTGCTCCCAGAGGGCTGCGCCTGGAAAGGAAGGGAAGCCATCAGCTCTGCCTGGATACAAAGTCAGACTCCATGTGCAGAGGCCCAGAGGAGGCTTCAGTAGGCAGAGCTGGGTCAGAGGTCAGAGGTTCCGGGCAAAGGAGGAGACGTAGGTGCAGACACCTGGGAGCAAGAGTTAAGCTTTTGGACATCTTTGGAGAGTAAACCTGGCTTGTGCGTTGAGGATCGAGGGAAAGGGAGAAGCAGAGAGGCCTGCTTGGAGGCGAGGGTAGTGCACTTGACTCCCTCAATCCTCCGCGCCTTCCTCAGTTCCCTTCTCTCACCGCCAATGACCTTGCCTCATTAAGGACACAGGTGCCATCGGACAGGAGTTTCCTTTTACCCCCACAGCCCCACTGTCTGTCCTCGCAGCCTCTTAGAATTTGGGATGAGGCCCCTTCTTCACAGCGAACCCGGGAGCCCGTCCCTTTCCCCTTCCCCCAGGCCTTTTCAGGTGGCTTCTTGCCCTCCCCGTTGACTCATTCTCTGTAACAAGGACCCGAGTCCCAAGTCTTCCTTCTTTACCAGACAGGAGGGGACAGGACAGGACAGGGAAAGCAAACAGAATGGAAGGGAAAAGATGGCAAAGGAGCAGGGAGGGAAGGGAGGGGCTGGGAGGGGCTCGGAGCGGAGGGCACCAGGGCGGAAGGCAAACAGGAAAAGAAAACAAAAAGGCTAGGCTTTGCTTTGACCAACATCTCCCTCCAGCTCTGGCCCGGC
Source organism: Lepus europaeus (assembly GCF_033115175.1). NCBI lineage: Eukaryota > Metazoa > Chordata > Mammalia > Lagomorpha > Leporidae > Lepus > Lepus europaeus. The sequence goes on from NC_084850.1 coordinate 87,307,209, forward strand.
TTCTATGCTTTCCTTCACAGAGAAATTTCTCAAAAGAGTCATCTACGCCGTGTCTCCACGCCCTGACATCCATTCATCCATCGGCCGCTGCTTTCCAGCATGAACTCTCACCCCTCCAGTAAAATCCCTCTTGTTAAAATCCCCAACAGCTGCCCAACGGCCAAATGCAGCGAACACATCTAGAAGCTGCTATCCACTCCTTGGGCCTAACGAGCCTCGCTGCTTGAGGCGCACTGCCTGGGTTAGGACTGCGGCGCTGTCACTAAGCAACTGGGTGACCTTGAGAAAGAGAGTTAACCTCTTGGAGACGCAATGTTCCAGTCTGTACAGCGGAGATGAGGATGATGGCACCCACCTCTTAGGTTTCATCGGAGGATTAAAAGGGTTCCTATGCGTTACATTCTCTAGCACGGGGCTTGGCACACAGCGAGTGCTCCACATGGCTGGCTCCATCAATGGCTTCTATCTGACCCGAAGCCCCAGGAGACTTTGCCATCAAACCCAGGTACTCTGATGTAGGACACAGTCATCTTTTTTTTTTTAATTATTATTTGAAAGTCAGAAGAGGCAGAAAGAGAGAGAGAGAGAGAGAGGTCTACCATTCAATTGTTCACTCCCCAGTTGGCCACAACGGCCAGAGCTGGGTCGATCTGAAGCCAGGAGCTTCCTCCAGGTCTCCCACGCGGGTATGGGTGCAGGGGCTCAAGGACTTGGGCCATCTTCTACTGCTTTCCCAGGCCACAGCAGAGAGCTGGATTGGAAGTGGAGCTGCCGGGTCTCAAACCGGCGCCCATATGGGATGCCGGCGCTTCAGGCCAGGGCATTAACCCGCTGCACCACAGTGCTGGCCCCGGACACAGCCATCTTAACTGCTGACCTAAAAGCCCCCTCCAGCCTTATTTAACCAAGCACTCACTTGAAATCTTTACTTGAAGATAACCCAGCCTTAGCTAGTCTTTAAGAATAGGCCAAACTTTCCATGCCCAGAGTGCAAGTATCGATGCACCTGAAATCTTGCTCTTTCCCAAGTCTGCCCATGACACCAGTTCCCAGTTGCCTGAGCCAAAGTCCCAGGAGCCATCCTCAATGCTTTCTTTCCCTTCCCACCCCACGTCCAGTAGATCGGCAGGTTCTGTGGTTCCGCCTGCAGTGGATCTCTTCCAGCCGCGACTCTTCACGGGTACTGTCATCACCATCCTCTCTCTCATGGACAATCACCGCAGGCTTCCTCACCCCTCACCCTGCTTCCACTCTTACTGTGCTATGCTGTGGCACCCTCACCATCGCCAGAGTAATTGTCTTTCAAAACACGGATCAGACTACTTGTCTCCCGCACCTTAATGGGATTTCTGACTGTGCTTAGGATACAATACCAGCTTCTTCCCAAGATGTATGGTACCTGCCTCCCTCTCTGGTCACACTTTGTCCCATTGACCCTCTTCTCTGGTCCTCAGCACATTCGAGTGCTTTCTGACCTCAGGATCTTTGCACGGGTTGCTCCCTTTGCCTGGAAAGCGCCTTCCGGAGCCCTGATCACTGTAGGTGCCCTGAGTCTGGGGTAGTGACTGCTACATGCAATTCTATCACCATTTGTTGAAATGAACACGTCAATGAAATCTGAGAAAATGAGACTGGGGAGAAGGGACCTAGATCAGAGAAACATTGAGGCAAATAGACATAAGTCTTGGTGATGGATTGGATATGGAGGGTGAGAAAAAGGAAAGAAGCAATGTTGGCTCCCATTTTTCCAGCTTCATTGGCTGAGTGGACATTTGCACCTTTTAATAAACTGAACAATAAGGAAAGGAATAAGTTGAAGGGAAATACAATTAATTCAGCATAATGTGTTGAATTTGAAGTACTTGTCTCATATAAAATGGACATGTCCAGTGGGTACATTGAGACCTGGGTTTGGAACTGGAGAGGGCTCAGAGCTAGGAACAGAGAATGGAACACCATTGCCATGGCTGAAAGCCACAGGGTGGACATAACCATAGACAGACAAGACCAAAGGCAGAAGCAAGAGAAGAATCAATGCTTGCAAGATGAGAGAGAAGCGTCAAGGAGCCACGAGATGCAGCAAGAGAGACAAGAAAGTGCAGAGAACATTCGATGGCTGCCAAGCCAACGGGGGAGAGGACAGCAGACAGGAAGGACAGCTGGCAGGGTCAGAGGGCAGGATGGGAAAAGGCCACTTGACCTGGCAACCAGGAAGTCACTGGTGACCTTTGAAAGGGCAATTTCGGGCACAAAGGGGAGAGGACACATTGCGGTGGACTGAGGAGAGAGTGGGAGGTGAGGAAGCAGGGACAACCCTTCCAAGAGGCTGGACTGAGAAGGGAAGGGAAGAGAGGAGGCAATAGCTTAAGAGGGAGGAAGGGTCGAGGCAGGGTTTCTCTGAAGAATGGGGGAGAGCTGAAAATCCTGGTAGGCTGAAGAGGAAATAGCACTCAAAGGACGGGGGGAGATGGAGATACGGGGGAAGGAAGATAATTGATGGAGCTAGGGGTTAGGTATGAAGAGGAGGATAGACATGTCTTCCTAGGAGACAAAATGGAGAGGGGGGGAAGGAAAGAGAAAGGAGGGAGGGAACGAGGAAAGTAGGGAGCAAAAGTGGAGGGGGGAGAACACACAGCGATATGCTGAGATGGGCAGCCTTAATCTCCACAGAATTAGAAGCCAAGTACTAGGAGGATGTGGTTGTGGTGCTGGAACATAAGGAAAGCGTAAGATAGGAATGGCAGTGCCCGTGTGATGAGTTCAAACAAGGACCTTCCACTGAAGCTGGCTGTGTTCCAAGTGCTAGGAGCTAACTGGCCAGGGCTGGGGACAGCAGAAGGCAGGACCAGCCGAAGGAGCGCAAAGCTTGAGTGGCTTCAAGTCGTGAAGGTCATGGTTGGTGCCGTGGTCTAGCACAGTCCCAGCAGGGAGGTATGGAAGAACTGCAAAGGGTACGGGTTAGGAGAATGGGGCTGGGCAGTAGAGAGCAGGCACAGAAATGCTTGAAGGTGGGCAAATGTTATTGTTTCCATTTATTCAACAAGTGCTCAGTTAACAGTGCAGAGCTGAGCACTGGCACCAAGACTGGGTTCAGGAAGAATGAAAGAGCCAGTCCTCTGAGAAGCTGGAGTGGGAGTGGGGGTGTGTGTGGCTGAACATCGGAGGTCGTGTGATGACGTCATCGCCAAGGGATGACGTCACCACCAAGGGATGGCGAGGCTCGAGATGTGGCCAAGCCAGTAGAGGAGCCTCAATGGAGTACTCAAGTCATGGAGGCTGTAGGATGACTGCATGTTGGGTTGAATGGATTTCATGAGGACGCTAAAGCCAGCGAGGAAGACGCCAGGGGCCACGGTGAAGGTGAAGGTCTTGGGGGCTGCTGATGTGGACACTGAGGATGGCCAGCTGACATTCTGGAGGGCAGCAGGAGAGAAGCCTTGAGGTCAGCAGGATGTCTTTATTCAGAAGAGAGGGCACGCATTGGAGCCGAGTTGGGTAGCCGCACAAGCAGAGCACCTGCTGGCGGGAACTGGTGAAGGAGGACAACAGCTCTTGATTCTGATCTGGGATTACAGGATAGATATTTTTGGAGAAAAGCTAGAAGCTGGTGGCTTCCATGGACTACAGCCAGGCTGGTGACAGGGTAAGTAAGACTGACCTGTGAGAGAAGGACCAGGGATGGGGGAGGTGCCCAAGAGAGCTCATTGTCCTTGGCGCAATCACTGCAGGTGGCAAGACCAAGAATGAGGGACAAGGGCATTAGGAAGGTGAACTTGACCTCTGGGGATGTGACCACAGCATCCTGTCCACCCCCTTCCCATGAGAGCCAGGCACAAGAGAGACGCACAAGGGTCAGACTACCTGGACCCCTGCATCTCACCAGCAGACAGCATGGCTGGCCTCGCACTTTCTTTTCCTGAACATTTCTCAGCTGCCGCACCTGTTCCACTTCACCCTCCGAGAAACTGGTCTTATTATCTCCTGAGCGGTATGGGGCCTGGGTGTTTGGTGGCACTGACAGGGCACTGCATTGGCCTAGGACAGTGTAAGCTGGCCTGTGTCTGTTCTATCTGGTGGTTTTGCCTCTCTGAACCTCACCTGAAAAAGAATGCCTCCCTCCCAGGATGGTGGTGAGGATTAACGGAGAGAATGCACGGAGAAGGCTTTGTAAACCATCAGTCACCGCAGAGCTGTCAGCGGGGAGTGTCTCATTACCGCTGGAGGAAGGCCACGGCCCGGAGGCACTCTCTTGCAGGCCAGCTGACCCATCAGCTCGTCCAGCTGTCCAGCAGCCCTTCTTTCCACCTGTCAGTACAGGAAGCTGGCAGCCAGGGACCTGTGCCAGGCTGGGAACCTGCTGGCTCCCGGGCAGGTTAGGGCTCCAGTGGACAGAGGGCTGGGAGAACCTGCCTGCTGGGGAGAGGGAAGTATGGGGATGACGCGACCCATGAAGAGGGCATCCAGCTGCATCCCACCAAATGCCATCCCGTGGAGGACTCCGGGACCTGTCGAAGTCCTGTTTCTCGCCTCCCTGGCTGGTTGGGGGCCCCAGGCTGGCCAATGAGACAGCACTCAGGAAGCACAGAGGGCCAGCTTGTGCTGGGGGCGCTTGTGGCAGGGGATTCTCAGGGGACTAGAGAGTGAGAGGAGAAGAGGTGAGGGGTCTGTAGCCCTAGGCCGATGCTGCCTGGGACGGAGGGGATTCAAGTGAAACAGCTGAGCTGGAAACCGGAGAAATCAAGCATAAACCACGCCAATAAAGCTGTCAAGGCCAGAAAACTCCCTTTTTTTGTTCCCATTGCTTGACCTATACTTGGCTTCCAAAGGGACAGCAAATTAACTCTGGTTTTGAGGCAAGGCCCCCGGCGTCCCTCTGCCTGGGTTGGGATCCCAGCTGGGCCACTGAACTAGCGTCTCCGGGCCTCGATATTCTCATCCACAAAGTGGAGCTGTTGTGCGATGCAGTGACTTAACATTGGGAAAGCAGTGGGAGCCAGTTTGCTGTACCTTCCAGGCTGGGAAGCAGGGCTTCTGCGAGAAGCGCACGATCTGGACTCTGCAGGATCTGGATGCAAACACGTTTCCTTTTCTCTCTCGACCTTGCTGAGCCTCGGATTCCTTGCCTTTAGAAAGGAAATTGTCTATGGCTGTGTCTGCCAGCCCTGGCACATGATCAGTGTTCAAGAAGCAAATGAGCACCTACCGGAATCCACCAAACCTGGCACCATTTCCCAGAGACTTCCACAGACACCCAAGCCATCAATGGTTCAGGCCAGGACCCCTCTCAGAGCCTTCATTCAGCCCCGTGCCCATCAGTATGGGGGTAGGCGGACTGTGACCCAAGGGCCTGAGACCTTCCTGGAGGAGCTTCGTGCTTTGTGTATCTTAGAGCAGCTGCCCTTCTCAGTGTGTCCCAGTCACACTGAGGGCTTGCTGAGACACCAAGCGCTGGGCCCACCTCTGCGGTTTCTGATTCAATCATGTTGGGCCAGGGCCTGAGAATTTGCACCTCTGACAATTTCCCAGGGGCTGCTGGTGCTGCTGGGCCCCCTGGACTGCCTCAGTAGCAGTAGCAGGTGCACGAAGTGGTGATGCCAGGCAGGCGGCGGAGGGAGGGGCACCTGTCGGCTTGCGATTGAGGGGCCCTGGGGTGGGGCCTGGGATTCTGCATTTCTGAGAAGCTCCTGGGGTGCGGGGTGCTAATGCTGCTCCACTGCCCACCCTTTGGCCATCAAGGCTTAGAAGAGTGACTGAGCCACCTCATTATCGACCCCTCCCAACAGATTGGCAGGCGAGCAGAAGTAAGCGGAGCTTAGGAGGGGAGTGCAGGCTCAGGAGGCTGCAGTTGAGTGAAAAGGCGGTGTTGGGGAGAGGGTGGAGATAAATCAAACACAGAACGACAAACATCGCGTGTTCTCTCTCCTTTGTGGAAGCTAAAACAAGTGCGTGCGAATGTGGATTAGTGATTCCGAGAGGCTGGAAGGGTAGGGGATTAGGGGAGAGAGGGAGGTGGTATTCCGAGTACAAAAACCAGGTTAGATGGAAAGAAAAATATCTAGTGTTCTATGGCAGAGTGGGGTGACCCTGTTCACATAACTTAGTACGTATTTTATGTTACTTAGTGTTCATCAAAAAAAGTATAAGGAGATGGAATTGCCACCTAACCTCACTTGATCACCACAGTTCTATTGAATTTGGGGCGGGGCAGGTGGGGAGAGAGAGAGAAAGGAGGTGAGAATATGGCGCCCCCTTTGCCAGCCAAATAAGGTAGCAATAGGTGAGGACCACAGTGTGGGACTGTAGCACAGGCTGGCAGCCTGTCTCGAAGGCACTAATACAGGAGCAGTGCGCACACACACACACACACCCAAGAGGGAGCCAGCCAAAATTTTTGAAAGAATTTGATATATTTTTTCAAGCATCCAAGTAGCATCATGGGAAAAATCAAAACTTTGTTGGACTTCCTTACACGTATTTTATGAGTTAGTATTGTTTTTAATTTTAATTATATGTGGCCAGGGGGTGGTGGTGGCAGGGGCTACGCAGTCTGTTCAGAGCTTCAGGTCTCTGAAGGTCTGAACAAAATCCAACCCCGGTGGCCACTGAAGTCTTTGTCCCTGAGCTTTGGGGCCTGGAGGTTGTAGCCAAATGTGTGTCGAGCTGTTTCTCCATCGCCCACCCCATGTTCCAGGCCCGGGGTCCACAGAGGACGTTCAGGCTTCTTGCGTGCAATACAAGAATAGAGAAGGCCAGGGCATTGGTGTTAAAGCCCCAGGCTCTAGGAACACAGGAAGGGCAACTTGTCCCCCTGGAACCTCCCAATCAGTGTACACGTGGCCCAGCAACCCTTGCTCAGCTGCTGGCACATGAGGATCCTCCCCCAGCCCCTCCCACAGGGCGGAGGCACAGGACTCCAAGTCTCACAGACCTGCCTGTGTTCGAGGTTCAGCGCTCTCTCTCGGGATGAGTGAGTCACTTTTCCCTTCTGAGCCTCGGTTTCTTTATCTCTTTTTTTTAAAAAAAAGATTTATTTATTTTATTTGAAAGGCAGAGTTACAGAGAGGCAGAGGCGGGGGAGGGGGGGTGTGTCTTCCATCTGATTGTTCACTCCCCAGATGGCCACAACGGCTAGAACTGTGCCCGCTCCAAAGCCAGGAGCCAGGAGCTTCCTCTGGGTCTCCCACGTGGGTGCAGGGGCCCAAGGATTTGGGCCATGTTCTACCGCTTTCCCAGGCCATAGCAGAGAGCTGGATTGGAAGTGGAGCAGCTGGGACTAGAACTAGCACCCATATGGGATGCCGGCACTGCAGGCGGCTACGCCATAGCACTGGCCTGAGGTTTCTTTATCTTTAAAATGAAAAAATGAGAATAGGTCCTGGAGGCCAGTGGTTTCTCTGCACTGGATCCTGGCCCACAAGAAGGCCCTGGCCGGGGAGGGGCAAGTGAACAAGTCAGCTCGGGGCTGGTCCTCTCCAAGATAGAGGGCTGGGCATGGCCACTGGGCGCCGACCCTGGCCGCAAGGCAGGCAGAGTTCAGAAAAGTGAGCGAAAAAATTGAGACAGCAACACATGGTGGAAAGGTGATTCTAAGACTCTAAGAAAAATGAGGGGCCCGGCTCTGTGGCATCACAGGTAAAGCCACCGCCTGCAGTGCCGGCATCCCATTTGGCTGCCGGTTCGAGTCCCAGCTTCTCCACTTCCAATCAAGCTCTCTGCTATGGCCTGGGAAAGCAGTAGAAGATGGCCCAAGTCCTTGGGCTCCTGCACCCATGTGAGAGGCCTGGACGAAGCTCCTGGCTCCTGGCTTTGGATCCACCAAGCTCTGGCTGTTGCGGCCACATGGGGAGTGAACCAGTGGACAGATGAAGACCCCTCTCTCTCTCTGCCTCTCTCTAACTCTGCCTTTCAAATAAATAAATAAATAAATAAATAATTCTTTAAAAAAGAAGAAAAAAGAAAAATGAAAGACTCCTGTGTGACCTGAAAGGGAGAACAAAATTGGAAGAGAGAGAGAGAGAGAGAGAGAGAGAGAGAGAGAAAGGAGAAGAGATAGGACCAGCAATAGTATTTGGCCCTCTTGTCCGTCCCACGATGCTAATAGAGATCCGAATGTTGTGACCTTCCTTTCCCAAGACAGCACACCTGGATGCAGAGGTGTTTTCAGGCCCCAGATGTGCCCAGCCAAACAGCTACACGGGCTGCAAGGGTGCTTCCACAAGGTGATGAGAGGTGGCCCCTGTCCCTTGCCCACTCCGCAACCCGTGCCAGCCCATGCAGGCCAGTGAGTTCCCATTAGGATCACTCATCACCTCTTTCAGTAGCTGCTTCTCTGGGCTTTGGAAGGTTTACTCTCCCAAACGCACCCAATTGGTGGTGTCTTCCTCCTTGAAGTGCACCGTCCTCCTGGGCTGCCAATCAAAACCTCCCCAACCCAGGACGAGCTGTTGGGAGGGCCAGTGGCTTCCAGCAGCCGCTGCCTCACCAGCTCTTCTGGTGGCTGCTGGCTTGGGATGGGAAGAACAGCCCTTGCTCCCCCTCCTCCATGTCCCTGGAAGGGGCCGGTGGCTAGCCCAAGGGCACACTGGGAGAGGTGAAAAGCAAAGCCAGGTCTTGAGCGGCCGGGCCCTGGCCTCCAGCCAGGTTACCCGATCGCCTCAAACTTTTACAAACCTCCCTCCAGTGTGCACGCAGTGCCTATTAAATCGGTCTTCTTGGCCTGGCCTAAGCCCTCCTCCCCTTCCCCCACAGCCTCACATCCTGCACCGCAGACCCCGCCCCTGCAGCTTCGGGGGGCCTAATCCCAAGTGTCCTTTTCACATCAGCACCCCTCCGCCTCCCCTCCCCCAGGCTGCTCTCCATAGGCCTGGGCCTCTCCCCTCCCACCCCCCAGCCTTCCCATCTCCTGATTCCCACCGCCCTCACCCCCAGCCCTATAGTGTCATAAATTCTGACGAAACCCCATCAGGGGAAGAAAGGGAGCAAAAAAGTGCGTAATTGGCAGGGGCCTCGAAGCTCTCGGTCCCTGTGGTGGGATTGATAAGGTTCCTGGGAAGCGGTAGGGGTTGGGAGAGGGGTGGGGGAGGCTGGGGGCCTGCCTGCCAAATGTAGCCAATTAATGTCAGTGCTGCCTTTCATGCCAGCCAATTAAGTCCCACATACTTGTCACCAGCCCTGGGCAGGGAGGGCGGGGCAAGGGTTTCAAGGGAACAACTCATTTCCCTGCCGCCAGGATAATGTGGCCTACGCAATGGGGAGAGGGGTCTTAGGGCAAGGTGGAAGGTGGCTGGGGGTCACAGGCAGGCAGGCAGAGCGGCCGCGGGAGCGAGGTGCAGGACGCTGGAGCTGTGAGGAGTGGACGTGGTATTGGCCGCTGAGGCCAGTAGCTGCTGGGAAAGAAGAAGGGAGCTCACTTGCTCCCTGCGGGCCCCCCGCCTCTCCGCCACAGAAACCTTCTCAGGGATCTCCTGCAAACCTCACAGCCTTTTGGGAACCTGTTCGAGATCTGCCAGAGGTTGGCCCAAGGTCCCAGCTCACCCTAACAGGGACACACAACCCTGAGGGCTCCCAGACAGCAGTAGAGCCGAAATGTAAAAGAGCTTCCAGGGCAGGAGAGAAGCCAGTGGGAAAGGGGGCCGCGGTGGGCAGAGGGGGACCAGATGTGAGCCAAGGAGCAGCGCTGTGATGGCTAGGGACACTCGCGGTTAAGCTTCCAAGGAGGTACCTGGCTGTAGCGAGAGGGGGACATCTCAGAGAGCTGGCTTAGGGGACTCGCCCGGCTTGCTGGCTTCCGCGAGAATTCCAAGAACCACTGAAAGCAGAGGCTGTGGGGGTGGCGTAGGAGCCGGCTGGCAGAGACAGGCCTTCCCTTCGCCAGTCCCCCGGTTCCCAGGCTCACCCCACGGCGAAAGGGAAGGAATGAGACAGAGGTGCGTTGCCATCCTGGTTCAGCCACCTCTGAGCTGAGGGACCTTAAGGCAGAGCTGGCCACTCCGGAAGCCTCAGTTGGGTCATCTGTGAAATGGGGATGAGCAGGGTTACCTCCCTCCAGGGGGTGCTGTGACAATCGGAGGAAGGGAAAGGGATGAGGATGGCTTTGGAGGGCTGACTGGCCAGGTTGGGGATGCTTCTGGGCAGGAGGTTGGGGCAGGGGGCAGATGTGCCCAGGAGCGGGGGCCACACAATGGCACCAGCTGCCCCCTCTGCCCTGGGTGCAGGCAAAGGCGCCACAATGTGTGCATTGTCATGTAGATGCGTTGCCTGCCCGCCCACCCCTAGTGGGCCCACTAATGACCCTGAGAGCTGGTTGGAGGCTGGGGCAGGCTAATTACATGGCCCTGAGCCCGCCAAGACCCAATAATTACACAGCAACTTGTACGGAGAGGGTGGCTAATTGTGTGACAAGCTGTGAGGGGAGGGCCGGGGCGCCCCTCGAGCTAATGAGCCTCCCCCAGAGTCCGTGAGGCAGGGCCAGGGCCAGGAGGGGATGTGGCAGGCAGGTCCTTCCCGTTCCCAGCCCCCCATGGCGCCCAGCTCCTGGGAGGGTGGCAGGGCGTGCGGGAGGGCGGGAGCAATGATTAAGAGCCAAAGCTCGCCTCAGACCTGTCTCCTCTTGCCAAGTGTTGCTCAGAGCCGCACCTGGCCAGGAACTATGGGCCTGGCTGTCTCAGGAGCAGCCCCACCCCCACCCCCACCCCCCACGCCGCCATGGCTCCCTTACCTTACTTAGGGTGGTTTCAGCGGCTGTCCCAGGCCTGCCTTCCTGCCCCCTCCACCCGCAAGCCCCGGTTCGGCCTGGCTGGCTGAGTGGCCACAACGAGGAGGACCAGAGAGAACCCCGGGGGAATTCTGGCAAGGCCGAGGGGATGAGGTCTTGCAGCTCGGCTCCCTCTTTGCGGCCTGGAGAAGCAGGCGCAGGGCTCCCCGGATGCTCTCCAAACGAGGCCTTGGAGTTGGCCTGTGAGACTCTCTGTCCAGGAGCCTGCCAGGCCTGCAAAGTGACATGCTTCCGGGCTGGGGGGAGGAAGGGGCGACAGGAGGCACAAGTGGTGGAAGTGAGAGCGCCACACCGAGCACAAGGTGACACGGCCACCACCACCGCGCACACCTCAGGGGATCTACCCGGGCCCCCTGCTCCCACTCTCCGAAGGACACGGGGGGGGGGGGCCAAGCAGTGCACAGCCCAGGCCCCCACCCGTCCGCTCCAGCTGCTTTCCAGCCTCCCTCCCAGCTTCCAAGTCCTCCCTGCACCCCCCTCTTTCTTTCCCCTGATCCTGGAGCAAAGCTGGAAGGGACGGGGCTTCAAGGGCTGGGCACCCCTGCTCTCCCCCTCCAGGACAACCTCCCCTCTGTACCCTATCCCTTGGCTCCTGACATGCTCAGCACCCCTGCCGCCACCCCCCCCCACGCCCCACCGCCCCCCAAAGCAAGCAGGAGGCAGAGGCATTGAAGTGGCTGCTGACAAGTTGGAACAGCCTAACAAATTACTTCTAATAAACTACTGGGGGCGAGAGGAGGGGAGGCCGGAAGCCAGCCTGCTCCTGCAATGGCCCCTCTCTTGTGCCCTGCTCCACCGGGCTGCTCCCTGGGCCAGGCCGTCTTCTCAGCCTGGCAACGAGCACAGCCTGGGGGCTGGCCTGCAGGGAGACCTCCATGGAAAACCTCCCTGGCCCCACCCACCGGCAGCCCTGGGCTCTGAGTTTTCCCAGGCCTCTGAACCCCAGGAGGTCTGAGTTCTTGCTTTTTGTAAAAGCCAAGGCCTCGGCCCAGCTCTGCCTGGTACAGCCCTCAGCGAGAAAGACCCGTGGCTCAGTGAAGAAGCCCCCTGTTTATTTGGTGTCTGGCCATGGCCACCAGCATCTGTGCGGGTGGGATGCCCCCCCATTAGGAGCACAGCTCCGGCCACTGACCAGGGCAAATCATTTCTCCTATTGCCCTTGCGTGCTTTCTCCTGCTTCACGTGCAAGCTGCTCATGCCCTATCTGTCCACCTCCTGGGGCTGCCCTAGGTCAGAATAAGATCAAGGCCAAGAAAGGGCTTCCTGCACTTGCAGGTGCCACCCACGGGCCGGGGGGGGGTGGCATGGCTGCTGATTGCTCCTCCTTTTCCTCCTGAATGCTTCACCCCTGGCCTCAGCCGGACTGGCCCAGCAGGAAGACAGCATTGACTGAACTCCAACAGCGATTAGGAACACTTGCAAAGCACTTTCGCTGAACACATCTGCCTTAATCCTAATGCATCTGATTTAATCCTCACGTCGGATGCTTCGAGGGAGGCGTCATGGTCCCCTTTTGAAAAGGAGAAAACGGAGGCTCAGAGAGGCTAGGCAACTTGCCTGAGCTCACACAGCTGGGAAGCGGTAGAGCTTAGCTTCGACCTTGGGTCTCCAGAGCAAACCTCATGCTCTCTGAATAGCCTCATTGGTGGGCCTGGATCTTCCCAGGTTGGACAGAATGAGATGGGGATGGGGGCTGGTTTCCACAGTGAAGGCTCAAATGCCAGACTTCAGAGTTAGTCCCAGCCACAAGGTATGGGCTCCAATGTGGACAGCCCTGGAACTGAGTGGCGCTCCAGGGTGAGCAGGGCACTGCTGGGACATACCGTGTGCCGAAGCCTATAATCTGATTAAGCCATTAGAGCCACTGCCCCAAGCACGTGCTGCCAGGCCGCCAAGTCCCCACATTAATCCCCAGATTAATCCACTCTTTCTCCCCATTGCCTCCCCCCACCCCAAGCCCCAGGAAGTCCCCTCAAGCCTGGAGAGCAGCCAGCCCACAGCAGGGGCTCCAGGCAGCTCCCCGGAGTGCCATTGCTGCTGCCCCTTGGAGCAGGGGGTTTGCACCTGAACTTGAGTCCGTCTTCCCCTTCAGCCCTTAGGCCCTCTACTGTTTAAGGGGCTGCGTTCCTTCAACAATTTATTGAGCACTTAGTACACGCCAAGCAGTGATCAGAGGACCTGCAGGTGAACAAAACAGACGAGGCCTCCAGGAGAGAAGAGAGGCAGGTGCAGACGGACAGCCGGTTCGGTGTGCTTGGTTCCACAGCAGGGGTGGGGCCAGGCACCAACCGTTATTGAATTAGGCTGAAGGCAAAACGGAGCATCCCATCCAGAGGGGGCACTGCAGAGGCCCCACACGTATCATGCAGTCCCACAGCCTGCTTAAGGAAGGCAGCTGGGAGACAGGCACAGCCTCATGGCTCCTGAGGCTCTGGGTGAGCTGCAGACGGGCCGAATGAAGCTTCCACGTGTGTGTGAGATGGGATGAGTGACGCATCGGTGTCTGTGTGTGCGCAGGCTTGCTCAGCTTGTGAGCTTGCACGGTGGTGATTGACACTTGGATCTGAATGTGTGCTCCTACATATGCCTAAATTTGGGGAGGGGGGCGGTGCGTGAGTCCACAACCACCTCCTCCAGGAAGTTTTCATGGGTTCTCCTGAGCCATCTCCAAAAGCCCTTTTTCTCACTGCCCCTTCAACTCCGGCAGATATCGGGGCCAGCCACAAGCTCTTCCTTAGTCAGCGTGTCTCCATATGTATTGGGTCTCCTCTACCACACTGCCAGTAATCCCGGGGGAGCGACTAGGCTCATCATTTCTCCTGTAAATGTTTTACCTACCAAGGATCAGGAGGCGTGCTCTGTACATGAGCAGCTTCAGGCACAGCATCACTGGACAGCTCGCTCACTCAGACATGCCAGCTTCCCAGTGCGTGGCAGCTCCTAGCACAGGAATCCTGTCTCCCATGTCACTGTGCCCTGATGCACCCTGCTAAGCGCCTCTCCAGCCCCACCCACCCTGGCTGACCAGCAAGACTGCTGCCAGGCCTCCTTCCTGTTTCTCGGCTTCCCTTTGACCCACTGAAGCTGCTTCATCAGTTGCCCGCTGCAAGGCACACAGGGCCTCCAATCTTGCTCAGAGGAAAAGTCATCACCTCTCCCGTGGCCCTTACCGTGGCGTTCCAGGATGTGGCCTCACCATCCCCCATTATCGCTCCTCTGACCTCCTCTCCTACCACTCTCCCCCTTGTCCAGTGCCTTCCGCCACAAAGGCCTCTTTGCTCCTTCCACAGTCTGGGCACTTTCCTGCCTCAGGGCCTTTGCACTTGCTCTATCTTCTGCCTGTGGGCGTTTCCTCTCTCTCTCCTCCTTCACACACCTCCTACCAGCTTTACCATGAGGTCCACCAGGACCACTCTATTTAAAATTGCAGATCTCGGCCCACCGCACCCTGGCACTCCCCAATCCCCTGTCTCTGATCCCTGTTCTTTCCAGGGCACTTGTCAAGTTCCAACACCGTGTGTGATTGATTTTGTCATTGTCTGGCTCCCCTTGCTAGAACATAGCTCCACGTGGCTCTCTGTCAGATCTAACAGCTGCGTTCCTGCTCCCATAACATGGATTGGCACCCATGTAGGCACACAGATGAAAGGATACAGCCTCAGAGCCGGCGCTGTGGCACAGTGGGTAAAGCCGCCACCTGCAGTGCCAGCATCCCATATGGGCGCCGGTTCCAGTCCCAGCTACTCCAGTTCCGATCCAGCTCTCTGCTATGGCCTAGGAAAGCAGTAGAAGATGGCCCAAGTCCTTGGGCCCCTGCACTTGTGTGGGAGACCTGGAAGAAGCTCCTGGCTCTGGGCTTCGGATTAGTGCAGCTCCGTTGTGGCCAACTGGGGAGTGAGTTGGCGGATGGAGGATCTCTCTCTCTCTCTCTCTCTCTCTCTCTCTCTCTCTGCCTCTCCTTCTCTCTCTGTGTAACTCTGACTTCCAAATAAATAAATAATATCTTTTTAAAAAGAAAAGAAAAGAAAGGATACAGCCTCAGCAAGAAATCCCAAGGCCAAAGTTCTTCAGGTTACAGGAGCAAGCTTTCAACACGCTTTGGGATACAGGCATTCCAGTCCCCAACCCCAATGATGCTTCATCGCCTCCCCTGCTACCCAGATGCTGCCAGGTTCCCCTGCATGCCAAATGGGTTTAGACTGGCCAAGCAAATGTGTATGCACACGTGTGTACACACACACACACACATTGCTCAGAAGTGGGCACTGTTGCCAAGTTCTTTTTGTTAAATTTTACTTGAAAGGTAGAGTTACAGAGAGGGAGAGACAGAGACAGAGACAAGAGAGAGGTCTCCCATCCGCTGATTCACTCCTCAATAGCCTCAACGGCCAGAGCTAGGCCAGGAACCAGGAGCTTCTTCCAGGTCTCCCACGTGGGCACAGGAACCCAAGCACTTGGGCCAACCTCCGCTGCTTTCCCAAGCTCATTAGCAGGGAGCTGGATGGGAAGTGGAGCAGCCAGGAATCGAACAAGTGCCCATAAGGGATGCCAGCACTGCAGGTGATGGGTTAACCTACTATGTATGCCACAGCGCCAGCCCCTGAGCCAGGTTCTTAGGCTTCAGCACTGGCTCAGAGAAACCCGAGGCTGCGTCATTATCTGCCCGGGGTGCCCACGCTGCGGCCCTCGTCTCCCCACTAACTGCCCTTGCTGCCCTAGAACCCCAGCACCTGTCTCTATCTGTGTTCAAAGTCTTCCCTGCTCCTCCTCCAGTGCCCCCAGGCCTTTTCGTCTCCCCCTTGCCAGTCTGTACAGTTTTTGCTCCTGTACCCTGTTGTTCCCAGACCTTGATCCTTCCCCCTAGGAACATGCCCCAGCCACTTCCCCTCTGCTCTTAGGTTTCGCCTATCCACTGCCCCCTGTCCCTTTATGGACCCCCATCAACCCTGCCCATCTCTGCCTGGTGCCCTCAAGTTCTGCCACCCCCCCACACACACACACACACTACGCTCTCTGCACACCCATCCCCATGCTGGGAAGGGTCCAAGCTCAGCTCACATAGCCTGTGTGCATTGCTGCCTGGCCTTTGTGCCACCTGCGGGTCCACCATCCCCAAGGGCTCTCCACACAGCCACTCGCTAATTAGGTCAATTATGAGGTCAATTATCTAATCCTCTCCAATGCAGCTCTGCATTGCTCCACACACTCGAGTCCTTATGCACTTTCAGGGGCTCTGAGGCGGCAGATGCTCCGGCCCTCCCACCTCACACAGAACTGCCCCCAGCCAGGCCTCCTGCCAGAACAACTTCTGTTTTCGTACAGGACTTTGAAAGGGGCAGAAAGCACTGAAGGACAGTGGTTTCTGGAAGCAGTGTGTGGGGAGTACATCCCCAAGGGATGCCCCATCACTGCGGTCATTCGCCAGCATCTACATTCTGTGTGTGTGTATGTGTGTGTGTGTGTGTTGGAGAGGACGGGGAGGAACCTGCCTGCCTAGAGACAATGGAAGGGGTAAGATGACCTCTAGAACAAGCCTTATCAATCTTTGCCTGAAGTTCCTGAGCCTCATGATCGTCTTCATGAAAGAAGCAGACTCTTGGGGCCGGCACTGTGGTGCAGTGGGTTAACGCCCTGGCCTGAAGCACCGGCATCCCATATGGGCACTGGTTCTAGTCCCGGCTGCTCTACTTCCGATCCAGCTCTCTGCTGTGGCCTGGGAAAGCAGTAGAAAATGGCCCAAGTCCTTGGGCCCCTGCACCCACGTGGGGGACCCAGAAGAGGCTCCTGGCTTCGGATCGGCACAACTCCAGCCATTGCGGCCATCTGGGAGTGAACCAGCAGATGGAAGACTTCTCTCTCTGTCTCTACCTCTCTCTGTAACTCTTTCAAATAAATAAAAATAAATATTAAAAAAAAGAAAGAAGCAGACTCTAGAAACCTACACTCACACCAGTTTTCAGTTCAGTAGAAAGAACTGGTCCTCACACCCCCTGGAAGCCGACCAGAGACTCTGGCCATGAACTTGGAGCTGGAACATCAGATCCAGCAGTGTTCCCCTGCATGGTGCCACCGCTCTCCAACAAGCTCGCCCCTGTTTTACGATGAGCCCAAGAAGCCCTCAGCCTCCTCTTGCCCTGTCCCAGAGCCACAGTTTCCATTTTGAATGTGTCTTGCTAGGAACTCCTGGTGCTGGTGTAGCCAGTATGGCAGCCAGAATTGCCCCAAGGCCCTGGTGTGTCCATGGACAGCCTATGCTGGAGCCCTCCGCACCCACAGTGTCTGCCAAATAGGGCTAATATGACACACAAGGGGGGTGTCTGTGGACCAACAGGGAAGAGGCCCAGCCAAGTGCAGGGAACTAAAGGGAGGTGTAGGTGGCCGGGCAAAAGTGAGAAAATGGAGAAAGGGAAGTAGGGGACCCAAGAGAGAAGGAGATGGGAGCCAGAGCAAGATGCGGAAGAGAATAATGGCAAAGAAGGCAGCAAGGAGAGGGCTTCCATTGCCATGGAAAACCCAAACAGCACCAAGTGTGACCTCCTCCATCGCACGCACAGGGTGATGGAGACCATTCTGCCTGTCCCTGACAGGGTTTCCGACACCCAGGCCCAATCACAGCCTCTCCTCAGCTCAGGGGTTGCCCAGCAGGTAAGGGGTCATACACACCACACCAATGATTACAATAGGAAATTTTAAAAATCGGTATGTATTTATTTGAGAAGCAGAGAGACAGGGGAAGGAGAGAGAGAGAGAGAGAGAATAAATGAGATAGAGCATTCCCATCTGCTGGTTCACTCCCTAAATGGTCTCAAATGTCTGGGGCTGTGCTGGGCCAGGCCAAAGCCGGGAACCAGAAACTCAGTTTAGGTCTCCCACATGGGAGGCAGGGACCCAAGTACTTGAGCCATCACTGCTACAGCCTAGAGTGTGCGTTAGGAGGGAGCTGCAGTATACAAGCTGGACCCAGGGATTAAACACGGGCACTCTGATGTGGGACATGGGCATATTAATCACTAGGCCCAATGCCCACTGATCCTAGGGAAATTTTTAATAATAACATTGTTGGACCAGGTAAATAAATTCTAGTTCGCCCTTAGCATGGAATACCTCTTAACAATACAGAATTTATAGATTAGATATAACAGCAAACAATGATTGTGCTATGCTTTAAAGACCAGCTTATAAAACCCAAACAGTCACTATATACAAGGAAGCAAGAGCACAAGGAGGAAATACACAAAAATGTTACCACTTCTCAGGACCGGCACTGTGGTGCAGTAGGTTATACCTCTGCCTGCAGTGCTGGCATCCCATATGGGTGCCGGTTCGAGTCCTGGCTGCTCCTCTTCCAATGAAGCCCTCTGCTATGGCCTGGGAAAGTAGTGGAAGATGGCCCAAGTCCTTGGGCCCTTGCACCCACGTGGGAGACCCCAAGGAAGCTCCTGGCTCCTGGGTTTGGATCAGCGCAGCTCTGGCCATTGCAGGCATTTGGGGAGTGATGAAAGATGGAAGATCTCTCTCTCTCTCTCTCTCTCTCTCTCTCTCTCTCTCTCTGTAACTCTGCCTTTCAAATAAGTAATTAATAAAATCTTTAAAAATGTTACCACTTCTCATGTCTATCAGGGATATTGCAAATTAGTGTTATCATCATTTGTACATATCTACATTTTCCATATTTTCTTTAATAAGGCACATACTGCTTTGCACTAAAAAAAAAAAAGGGCAGGAAGTTGCTATTTGTAAAAAAAATTCAAAATCTGTCTCCAGCTCAGACATTACTATTGACCCTCAGGCTCCACAACTCTTAGTTGGCTGTCCCACTAGCCAGCTAGCCAGGCTCAGAGCCAGAAGACTAGGCCACAGGCTCCTGCCCGTCCAATGGCCCCTGCAATTTTATCTCCACAATGTCTATGTCTCTGGATCCCAGGCCCTTCTCTCCTTCCCATAGCCTGGGCTACCTCACGGTCTCAGGCCAGGGCCCTGCAGCCTACTCACTGGTCTCCCCCCCCCCCCCATCCCCACAGTCAGGCCTATCCACCTCACCTTCCTGTCTCTGCCACCTTCAGAACAAGATGATGGCTCCCAAGTGCACATGCAAAGAGACCTACAGGCCTTCCAGTGTCTGCAAAGCATGTTTCTCAGACTCACTCTCCAAAGGAGGAAGAGCACCCCCCGCCCCCCGCCCCCCCCCACATGCATGCACTTCTCACCTTTGCTCCTGCTTGGCAGAAGCTCTATCCATGAAGATACACTTAGGCTGCCTTCCCTGCATGCAGGCCCTCTGTTCACACCCCAGGCCATGTGTCCCCCAACTGCCCAACTGGCTATTGGTTTTATATGCTCCCCTGGCCAGCCAGGGCTGGTTCTTACATCCAGGAGTAGAGCCCAATCTCCTAACGAAGGTGATTCCAAAGGGCAGCAGCATGAGTCTGAAGCAGCAAGAATGGGGACTGCCTCATGTGCCTGGCAGGCTTCACGTGCGTGCACACACAGCCCTCCCCTCGTCCCTAGCCCAGGTCAGTGTCCACACATGTCCACACTGTCTGCACAGTAGTCTCCTCCCTCAGCCCACAGAGCTCCACATCCTACAGAGAATACACAGTCCCCTACGTGTGCACAAAACATGCCACCCCTCCTACCACTCTCCACGCCCAGGGGCCTCTACCTGCTCCCATACTCCTGCACATCCTGGGATACGTCCCAAACCCGGTGTGTAGCCAAGTGAGAAATGTGCCATGTGGCAGTCGGGAGCATGGATGCTGGAGTCACACTCTCTAACGACATAGCCTAGCTCCAACACGGTCTAGCTGTGTGGTCTGGCTGCAAGGTATTTTACCTCTCTGAGCTTTAGGTTCCTCAACTGTAAAATCAGAATAATAATAACACCTACCCTACAAGGCTGATGCGAAGGACGAAATGAGTTAATGTATGTAAAATGCTCGTCACTGGATGCTTGTTGTTATTACACACTGTAAAAATGTATACCTATACACACACACTTCAGAACCTTTTTGCAAGAGTGATAGACGTGTGTGTGTGTGTGTGAGAGAGAGAGAGAGAGAGAGAGAGAGAGAGACTTCATGTATGAATGATTACCTATGTGGTATGATTTAGAGGGGACTACCCACCCCTCCATCCACAACCAACACCACTGCCTGAAATTCCACCAAAATAGCATATATCATGGAGTCTTGCAGGCCATTCCTTTTCACCGATCCCCTATTAAAATGCACATACCCCTTAGGGGGTGTTAAGCCTTATCAACTAACACCTTAGTTGTCAGCTAACACCTTAGTTATCAGCTAACACCTTAGATATCAGTTAACACCTTAGTTGACAGCTAACACCTTAGTTGACAGCTAACACCTTAGTTGACAGCCAGCTGAGAGCAAGACCCTGCAGGACTGGTTTTTGGAAGCAGGAGGGCAGCGATGGTAGAAATAGAGGGGCTTTGATAGGGTTAGGAGGAGGGCGCTGGGGCCAAACGCCACCAGGTTCCTAGATGCTACAAAACTACTGCTGTCCTGCCGTGTGGAGAAGGAATGGAGTCTTTCCTTCCAGCTGATGTCACAAGACATGCGTGGGGGTGAGGCCGAAAGGAAAGGAGAGCATACAGCAGATGTTCCCCATGGCAGCTGGAGAGTGTTGGCACAGCGGGCCTCTGCCTTCCTGAGAAAGTGGATGGCAGTTGGGAGCTGGAATCTCCGTACCTTCCACCTCTCCTGCAGTTCCCACTCCTGCTCTGTCTAAAACCCTCTCCGCCCCACCCCCAGCCAGGAGCTAAACTACCAGAGTTGGGGGAGGGAATACAGGTAGATGATCCCACCCCCCCCATTCCCACCAACCAGAATTGCTGCTCTGGAAGCCTAGGGCTGGTCTCTGATTGGGCCCTATGGGGTTACTTCCCTCCCAGTGACCTTAGAGAGGTCAACACTGCCAGCTCCTGCTCAGAGCCATCCATGTCTCTGGCATTTATCATTCCATCCAAAGCCACTCCTGTTTCCTGCCTGGACCACTCTTGTGTGTAATGAAAGCCATAAGCTCATTAAGTTGGGGTGAAGAAGGACTTCCTTTGATTTGTCCTCAATTTACCTCCCTCAAGCTTCAAAGAGGCCTCCCACAACCTCAGAGCTGCAGCTTTAATGGCCAAAGGAGAAGCCCCTGTTTTCACGATGCTCCCAATTTGCAACATTTAAACTCAATTTATTGCTACCAACAGTGGAGACCAAGCATGCCTGGGACGGCTGAGTTAGAAAGAGGTTCAGGTATCACCTAGTCCCTAATCCCTGCCCATCCTCCAGATAAGGAGACCAACGGCCAAGGAGGCTATTGATCCCTTGTATATGCACACGCTGATTCAGCAGGTAAAGCCCTTTGGCGTGCGTTCCCTCCCTTGGAGGAAGTTGAGGGTCAAAACTGCTTAAGAACTTGACCAAGGTCTCAGCAAGCATGTGCTGGTGGTGGATTCTAACCCCAGCATTCTCTCGATGGCACTTTCTGATGTGAGGGAGTGGTTGACAATGCAGACTTTGGAACCAAATACACGTTGGATTGAGTCGCACTAGTACCACTTCCTAGGTGTGTGGCCTTGGACTCTCAGCAAGTTCCCTAAATCTCAGGTTGCTATTCCGTAAACCCAAAGGGACAGCTACCACTCTCACGGGACTGCTGTTGGGTGGAGGGAGCTGACACATTGTCGAATATTTAGTCACTCAGGCCACAAAGACTCAGTGAGCGTCTATGGTGTGGCAGGCAATAATATTCCAGGTGCTGGGGCTCCAGCAGTGAGTAAACAAAACCAGACAGTAACCCCTGACTTGACAGAGCTTACAGTCAAGAGTAGTGGGGGAGCAGACAAATAAATGAGTGAGCAAGATAGCTTCAGCCAGTGATGGGGGCTGGGGGGGGGGGGGGAGGAAACAAACAGGGACATGGGATAGAGCAGGACTGGGGTACAAGGCAGGAGGTGACTTTAGACTGAGGAAATGGTTGAGTTGCGACCTAAAATGAGGAAGAGGAACCAGTCACATGAAGATCAGAAGGCAGAGTGTTGGGGCAAAGGGAAGAGCAAGTTCAAAGGCCCCCAAGGAGGGAGGAAGTATTATCAAAGTGGCTAAGACACCCCTGTCCCATATTAGGGTATCTGGGTTCCATTCCTGGTTCCAGCTCCTGACTCCTGATTCCTGCTAATGGACACCTTAGTAGGCAGCAGGGATGGCCCAAGCACTTTGGGTTCCTACCGTCCACATGCGACAGCTCAGATGGAGTCCCCAGACCCCAGTTCCAGGCTTCCTTCAACCCATTCCAGCCCCAGCTATTGTGTGAGCATTTGGGGAGTGAAGCAGTAGATGGAAGAGTTTCTCTCTCTCTCCCTCTCTCTCTGCCTCCCAAATAAATAATTTTTAGAAAGGTACCAAAGTGAACACTCTGATACCTTCCATGCTTATATCTCTACTGAGCTCCAGGCAACTTGGTACCTCCACTTGGATACCCAGTGGGAACTTGAACTTGACATGGCCAAAGAAGAGTTCTTGATTCCCCCCACCACCAAACCTTCTCTCATCCACTATTCCCCAGTTCAGTAAATGACCTCACCACCAACCCACTCAGTTATTCTGGCCCCAAACCTTTTCTTACCTCGTACCGCCAATCCAAGTCAGCTGCTCTATCCCCCAAGCACTTTCTAATACATCCACCTTCTGCCACCTACTCTCCCATCATCTTGGTCCAAGGCGCCATCTTCACTCATCGGGGTTATCAAAGAGGTTTTCCAACAGGCTTCCTCTCACTGTGCCTCCCCACCCCTCTTTGCCAAGTCCATTCTCAGCACAAAGACCAGAGGGATTTGTCTCGCAACAATGCAAATCAGATCCAATCACTCTCTTGTTTAAACTCCCATACCGGCCTCTTGTCTCATTTAAGGATAACATCCAAATCTGCCCATGGCCCTGACCTTGCCTGGGCTGATCCTGCCTGCCTCTGCCCCTCAGCCCTGATAGATGCATGGTGACCAGGCTCCACCTTACTTGCTCAGCTCCAATCCCACGCACCTGCTCCTTGCAGGAGCCTCCCACATGCCGAAGCTCTTAGCGCGTAGTATAAGCACTGGCAGTTGTTAGGTGGTAGAGAAAAACTAAGGAGCACGGAGCCAGGCAGAGAGGGGAGCAGAGAGAGGAGCAGGAGGAGAGACATCGGGCCTGGAGGAGCTCTGAGCAAGCCTCTCCTTTAGCTCTTACCTCTCCTGACAGAAGACAGAGGCTTCTCCCTTCACGGC
The DNA here is from genome assembly GCF_033115175.1 of Lepus europaeus. Lineage (NCBI taxonomy): Eukaryota > Metazoa > Chordata > Mammalia > Lagomorpha > Leporidae > Lepus > Lepus europaeus. The sequence goes on from NC_084850.1 coordinate 87,330,254, forward strand.
CCAGCCTTAGAAGCGCATCCTGGTTCCATACACAGCCAGGGCCGAGGGCACAGGAATAGGAGAGTTTGCAGTGGAGATGTTGGGAGAGGAAGAGGAGGAATCCTAAGGGAAGCACGGTGCGGCGTGAGAACGAGCAGAGATGGGAGGAACACAGCATCAAAGCAGCCTAGGCAGGCACCGTGTGAGGAGAGGCCGGGCCAGTGCATGCTAAGGCCAAGTGGGGGCTGTCAAGACCCAAGTGTTGGGGGGAGGAGAGGACCTCCAGTCACGCAGACATCACTGGTTTCCGCAGTGACAGCAGGGAGTGGGAGGCAGGCCAGCCAGGAGACAGCCAGCGAAGAGGACTGTTTCAAGACGCTTGGCTGCGAGAGGGCAGGCGAGCAGGAGGCGGGAGCTCAAGGGGCCAGCAGGGTGGAGGGGAGGATTTTTTTTTTTTTTTGAGATGGGAAAAACCGGAATGTATTTGCAGGCTGAGGGCAAGGAGCCAGCAGAGGGGAGATAATTGCTGGAGGGGTGGCCCCTTTGGGGGATGGGCTGGTTGGACTTGGGTGGGAGGCAGAGGCCCACTCTTTCCTCCAAGGAGGGTGCAGATTGCAAGAGGAGGAGGGAAAAGGGGGCTCAAGACTGTGGCAGGCAGCCTCTTGCCCTATGCCTTCATCCTTTGGCCTGCCCTGCTCTACCCACAAGGGACTGCATGGGGGCAACTGTTCTCCAGCTAGAACCACCCCTTTCCCCTGCTGGAGCTTGGGGAATCTTTCCAGGTTGGGCTCATGTGGCTGTAGGGAGACAAATGGAGCCCATACCTGATGTGGTCAGTCTCTCTCTGTCTCTTTCTCTCTCTCTCTCTCTCTCGCTCACTTGCTCGATTTCCTGAAGACTCAGCCCAGCACCTTCTGCAACCAATCTCTTTGTCCAGCCACTCAATTCCTACCCTGCCCCAGTGGTAGAGGGCGCTAAACTGGGCCCTGGGACTGCAGGCACAGTGGGGGATGTCACCACTAACCCAAGATGAATAACCCTGCTCTGGAATGTATTCCCCAAAGCACATGTGCTGGAAGTGGAATGTTCGGGGCAACAGCGTTGAGAGGTGGGGCCCTCATGAAGTGATCAGGTTATGAGGGTGTTCGTTATCACAGGAGAGGGTTGCTGATAAAAGGATGACTTCAGCCCCTTCTCTCATTCTTTCTGGCATGTTCTCATGCTCTGTTGCCTTCTGCAGCAAGAGGGCCTTGCCCGGATGCAGGCCCCTGGACTTTTGGAGCTTCTCAACTCCCAGAGCTGTGATCTATAATGCATGTCTATTCTTTTCCTTAAAAGATTTTATTTCTTCATCTACTTGTTTCTTTGTTCGAAAGGCAGAGAGGGAGATGGTGAGAGAAAGAGCAAAAGAGAGAGTTGCATGGGTGTGTGTGCGGGCACATGCACACACACACACACACAAATCTCCCATCCACTGGTTCACTCCCTAAATTGTTACAACAGCCTGGGCAGGGCCAGGTCAAAGCAGGAACTCCATCTGGGTCTTCCACATGGCTGTTGGCAGGGAGCTAGATGGGAAACAGAGTAGCAGGGACTCAAACCAACACTCCAATATAGTATATAAGCATCACAAACGTAATGCTGGCCCGAAGTCTGTTCTCTATAAACACCCAGTATTTGGTGTTCTGTGATGGCAACGCAAAGACAAGCCCCAGGCTGCCTGGGGCCCACAGACTCTGAGCCAGCACTTGTGCACACATGGGCTCTCACAATTAATGCCCCCAAAGATCCTATGAGCAAGACTGGGCCAGGCCAAAACCAGGAGCCAGGAGCTTCTTCCGGGTCTTCCACGTGAGTGCAGGGGCCCAAGGACTTGAGCCATCTTCTGCTGCTTTCCCAGGCGCATTATCAGGGAGCTGGATTGGAAGTGGAGCATCTGGGACGCGATGCTCCTGTGTGATGTCCATGTCACAGCAGTGTTCTTGTGCCCCCCCCCCCTTTTTTTAGCAGTCGAGGAAACTGAACTTAAAGAGATGTCTTCAATTGGCGAAAGACAACCATTGGTCAAGGAAAAATAGCTGCAGGAATTTTCAGTCCTAGATCTTCTAGCGTGTCCAATGATCATTGAAGAAGGAAAAGCACTCCCTCCCCCGAGACCATCTTGGTGCAACGCCCCCCCCCCCAATTATACATGGGAAAACACAGAGAGCCTGGCAGGGAGGGTAACTTGCCCACAGTCCCAGATGAGTGAAAGTCGAGACCTGAGTCTCCACACTCCCTGGCCCGTAGAACCGCCAGCTGCCTTACAGGAGAGGAATAGCCAAGAATCCACTGATTTCCGTGGCAGGTCCAGGGCTGTGTGTCGTCCGGGTTCTAGGGCCAGCTCAGTTCCCAGGCATCTGCCCTCCCTTTCACTCTCCCATTCACCCTCTCACCTGCCTTATCCGGCCCCGCTGCCCTCTGGCACATGCACAGGGAGGGGCTGTCCCAAAGCTGGTGCAGTGGGAATGTGGACTCTCCCATATGGCCACTAGCCCACAGCCTGGCGCGCACGTGTACTTGGCTGCACACATACGTGCATATGTCACTCTACACACACACTGGCATGTGTGGACACTCAGGCACACAGATGGATCTGTGACAGAGATAGAAACCCACTCCAGGGGCTGGCACTGTGGTGCAGCAGGTTAATCCTCCGCCTGTAGCGCTGTCATCCCATATGGGCACCGGTTCTAGTCCCGGCTGCTCCTCTTCCAGTCCAGCTCTCTGCTATGGCCTGGGAGAGCAGTAGAAGATGGCCCAAGTCCTTGGGCACCCGCACCCACGTGGGAGACCCAGAAGAAGCTCCTGGCTCCTGGCTTCGGATTGGTACAGCTCCGGCTGTTGCGGCCATTTGAGGAGTGAACCAGTGGACAGAAGACCTTTCTCTCTGTCTCTCCCTCTCTCTGTCTGTAACTCTACCTCCCAAATAAATAAATAAAACCTTTAAAAGAAAAAGAAAGAAACCCACTCCGTTGGGCCCTAGGGCCAGTCTCTGGGGTCTCTTTCCTGGATGCACCTGCCTTTTCTTTGGGGCAGGAGCAATAAGGCAGGGTGGAGATTGGGGAGGAGAGTGAACGCGATTGTGTCTCTTGCGATTGGGTCCAAAGAACAGGAGCTACTGTGGTTTGGAGATCACTTCCCTTGGCTCTCTCAAGTATCAGCCTCTCTCTCTGTGGGACTTCTTCCCAAAGCTCAGCGCCCTGCCCAGTGCCCAGCCTGGGGCTCTGGCCAGGCTCTGCCCCACCCAGTCTTAGGAGTGCCAAGCATGTGGCCAGAGCTCAAGTGGCAGAGCTGGGAAACTACTCTGGGGGTTGTAGGTAGGCTTTGCAGGCCAGAGGCCATCTAGCGTCCCACCCCCACCTCTAAGGGGGTGCAGCTAAGATTGTCTGAGGCCTTCCCTGAAGAGAAAGCAAGTAGGGTCCCCCAAAGAGGCAGCCATGGTTACCCACCTTAAAGAGAAGCCCCAGCCTGGATCCTGGAAACCAGGACACCAGAAAGGAAGAGCACTGGGAGCCATCAGAGCTGCAGGCAAGGGTGAGCCCCATCAGGGATTGCCGGGACCCTGGCTGTTTCTTTCCCCCTCATCCTGCCTCTCCTCCCTTCGCCATCTCTCTCCTGATCCTCTCATGAAAAATGGATGGAGCTTTTATTAAACTGTTTTCTCTTCAAAGGAGGTTTCAATTTTTAATGCCTCGCCAGGGCGGGGTGTGGGGGGAGACAGACTGGCCCAGACAGATGCAAGGAGGGGGCAGAAGAGATGTGCCCTGAACTGGGGGAGGGAGCAGCTAGGAGGAGCGGGTCGGGGGAGGTGCCTGGCCTCCCTGGGGTCAGGGATGCAGAAGAGATACCTGCCAAGAGAGGTCTGTAGATTTCATGGTGGAACTCATTTCCTAGGCTGGACACAGCTCCTCCCTTCTCCCTCTTGGAGATATTCAAGCGGAGCGCACCAGCTTGTGTGGAACGGCTACTGTGTGCAGGGCCCAGCAGGAGCCAGGCATTTGCGGAACTGGTGCTCCTGTGACTCAACATGGATGGGAGGCCATACAGCAGAATGATGAAGGAAAAGGCTCTGGAGTCGGCCTTCCCATGTTCAAATTCTGATCGCATTGTTTGCTTGCCGTGGGACATGGGACAAATGCCTTAATCCCTCCAAGCCTCAGTTTTCCCATCCGTCAAATGGGTCCAGTAGACACCTTCCCCCCCCCCCCCCGCCTTGTAAGATTGCCATGTAGATACAACCTATCACAGTGTTGGTTACATTACATGGTTTGGTCCTGCATCGTGAATGGTCAAGTGCATATATATATATATATATATGACCAGTACTAAGTCCTCCATTCATACTTAGGGTGATAGTGTGAAGTTAAAAGACACAGAACCACTGAAGGTTAGAGCTAGAATTTGGATTCATTCTTTTTGGTTCCAGGGCCTACACTCATGCCCATATGTCCCACTGCCTTATTCAGCACTCTTTTCCCACCCCCCACCCCACCCCAGCTGGCACGTACTTGGCACTCAGAGAACAGGTGCGGAAGAATTGCTCCTGCTATCTTAAATGGCATTGTCTTATCCCAGCTCACTCTCAATTGATTGTGTCCCCTTCAGCTAATCCCTTAGTTCCTTTGGTGAGCGAGACTACAGCATCCAACCCGCAACCCTGGCTTTCTTGGCGGGTGATGCAGGACGGGGGGGCATGCGAGGGGGCCGGTTACTAACTGAGAGAATGATCCCTCAGGAGGACCAGAGTCCAGGGCAGGCATCCACTGTACCAACCCCAAAATGCCTGTCAGTGTTGGCTACATTACATGGTTTGGTTCTGCGTTTTCACCGTGTGCTTCCAGATGGTGTGTTGTAGCATTTATGTTTGCTAATTACAAGAAGAATACAATGATCCCTCAGTATCCATGGGCCATTGTTTCCATGACCCCCCGTGGATAACAAAATCCTTGGATACTTACAGAAAAGAGTGTAGTGTTGGCATGGAACCCACACACATCCTGCCGTCTACTGTAAATCATCTCTCAATGACTTAGAATAACTAATACAATGTAAATGTTATGTAAATAGTTGTTATATTGTATTGCTTAGGGAATAGCAACAAGGCAAATATTGGCATATGCTCGGTACAGATCCAATTTTTAAAAACTCTGTTTGATTCACAGTTGGTTGAATCCACAGGTATGGAGCCCGTGCACATGGAAAGTTTGAAAAAGGGGGAAAAAGAAGAAGAACTCCACTTTGAACCCACAACGGCAACAGGGTTGATTTGACCTTGACTGGTCCACATGCATCCCTTAGCGGAATTCTGTAAGCCAAAGGCTCAAGTTCAAGACCGGTATTATGGTGCAGGCATAGGAAGCATTGAAGCCCAGCTAAATTAAATTCCACTGCAGAACGAGCAGTGGCCTAGGCACCTCTGGGGAGAATGAGATAAGGACTTGTGTTCCAATCGAGTTGGTCTGGCTCCAAGTGAAATGATGAAAGAAGACTTGGTTCTAAGTGGTACACTAGAGAAAAATTAATTCTCTGAGTCACTGGTGTTTTAGGGATTAGTGGTTGTGATGTACTATGAGATGCTTTAGCCAATTTTTCATCAACTTGAAGCTTTTTTAGTGCATTACGCCTGTTCAGAGGAGGAAGGGCTTTATTATTTGTTGGGGGAAATGCGTGTAACCGATTTAAACACCTCTTCTTCCTGTTCAGCTCTGTTTGGGGCAATCATTTCATGTTGGTGGAAGGATCCATGCATTCAACTCCAGTGGGGTAACCACTCCGGGCCCAGAATCCAGACCACTGCCACCCAAGAGACAGAGAGAGACAGAGACAGAGAGACAGAGAGAGATGCCACTTTTGAAGGAGAGCCATGGTTGGAAGCACCGAGCCTCAGACAACATATACAGTCACTGAGGCAACAGGAGCCTGGTGGTCCAGTTTTCCCTCTGTACTCTGTACTTGTTGGAAGGCTGAAAGCAAATGTCTGACCCTCCTTGGACCTTCCGCAGTGAAACGCAAAAGGGCTGGCCAAGCTCAGTGCTTCTGAGGCTTAGGGGGCCAGCACATGAGTCTTCCCTTTTCTGGGACAACAATTCCAGCAGAAACAGAGAGAGTCTGCGAGGGCTCTCTACGGTCAGCTACAAGTCCCACCTCCAGACCTGCGTGTCTGCGCCTTGGGCAACATTTTCAGACCTGAACACAGGCTATGAAAATGACTTGCCATTGTGAATTATAGCTGTCTTCCGAAGTGTAAGAAAATTGTGTTTAGATTACCACTGAAATAACCTTACAGAGTTCAATTCTCAAAGAACTTGGGGCCCCCGAGAATACATCAAGAGACACCCCCCAAATTGCACAAGCCCCAGGTCGAGAATCATTGCACCAGATGTTTGCCAACATGCTTTGGACCAAAGCCTACTTTTTATGGTCCACTGACTGCGTGTGTATACCTTACATCTAGGGGGACTCAGAGATTCCCGCTTTCCCTGTCGCATCCTGTCACCCTCTAGCAGTCCCCTCTCGCTTCCCTTGCCAGGAACCCTAGGCAGGAGTTGGCCTGAAGCCCCACCTTTCACCTCGGCACGGGCTGGGGTCCTCTCTCTTGGGCCGATGCCAGCAAAGGCTCCCCACCCCCGCCGTAACTGATGCAGGGAAATGCAGAGGGGACGTGAGAGTCCTCCTCCAGGATCTGCCCCTGGGTGTGTCCTAAAAAATGGCCCTGAGTCCCTAGAGCCCCGCCTCCTTCCTTGGCACCCCTCTCCTTCCTTGCCAGGTAAACTCACCTGGGGAAGAGGGAACTTGTTCTACAAGTGTGGCTGACAGCAGGGAGGGACTACGGAGGGAGGGTGCAGGCAGTAGGCAGCTCCATGATGGCCACGTCTCTAGTCCTCTCTCCTGGGAGGCTGCTGCTTTGAGGGGAGCCCTGGGCTAGCACAGAGGGCAGGGTTGGGGGAGTGGAAGAGAGCTTGTGCATGCTGTTAGGGACTGGCTGTTACATGACTTCACCTCTCAGGATGTCAGTTGAGTCACTGAGCAGTGGGCGGGATCCCACTTCTCCTGGGAGAAGCTCTTAGAAGTTAAAGGTGAGACGGCCCTTTGGAAGATACCGGGCTCTGTGTGCTGAGTGCACGTGCGCCTGTCCATGCAAGCGGGCGCCTGACTGTGCTGCGGGGCGGCTCCTGTCCTGCAGGCAGCTAACACTCACACGTCCGCACGCACCAGAGTCCCCTGATTCAGTAGCACTAGAGTGGGGCCCAGGAGTTTGCATTTCTTTTTTTTTTAAGATTTTATTTATTTATTTGAAAGGCAGAGTTACACAAAAAGAGGAGAGGCAGAGAGAGAGAGAGAGAGAGAGAGAGAGGTCTTCCATCCACTGGTTCACTCCCCAATTGGCCACAACAGCCAGAGCTGCGCCAATCTGAAGCCAGGAGCCAGGAGCTTCTTCTGGGTCTCCAACGCAGGTGCAGGGGCCCAAACACTTGGGCCATCTTCTACTGCTCTCCCAGGCCATGGCAGAGAGCTGGATCAGAAGTGGAGCAGCTGGGACTAAAACCAGTGCCCACATGGGATGCCAGCCCTGCAGGTGATGGCTTTACCCACTATGCCACAGCGGCAGCCCAAGGAGTTTGCATTTCTGACAAGTTTCCAGGTGATGCTGCTGCTGCTGGTGCTGTGCCCACAGCTGGAGGACTGCTCTCACACCTACCATGGTATCAGTGCATGTTCTTGCTAGGTGTGTCGCTTTTCCTAAGGGATCTGGACATGAGATCATGGCTACCCTGAACCACGTGCACTCTCCCTGCCCAGCCCCCCTCCCCTCCTCCCCTAGTCCCTGCCAGTCCCCACATGGGCCTAGCAGGGAGAGAGCACTTAGAAAGCTAAGCCCTGGGGCTGGTGTGGTGGCCCAGCAGGTTAAGCTGCTGCCAGTGATGTCAGCATCCCATATGAGCGCCGGTTTGAGTCCTGCCTCTTCCGCTTCTGATCCAGCTCTCTGCTAATGCACCTGGCAAAGCAGCAGAGGATGGCCCAAGCGCTCAGGCCCCTGCACCCACGCGGAAGATCTTGGTGGAGTTCCAAGCTCCTGGCTTCAGCCTGGCCCAACTCTGGCCATTGCAGCCATTTGGGGAGTGAATCAATGGATGAAAGATTCTCTCTCTCTCTCTCTCTCTCTCTCTCTCACTCTGCCTTTCAAATAAATAAAGTTAATCTCTGTCCCCCAGGCAGCCCCTGTGCACAGCATGAAAAAGCAGTTGGGAGTCAGCCACTCTCCACCACACACACACACACACACACACACTCATCTCACACCTGTATAACCTAGTGGGTAAATACAGACTCATGAGCCAGACTGGCAACACTGCCCAGTTTCCCTGCTTCCTGATGCCGGGCCTTGCACGAGTCCAATAACATCTCTGTGCTTTAGTTTCGCCATCAGTGAAAGCAGGTACCCTGTGAACACAGGATGTGTTCACAGGGGTGCTGAGGGACTACAGCGAGATAACAAATAGTAACCCCGTGCTTTAGCCATTATTGCAGTTTTTCACAGCAGGCTCCAGACTCCCCAAGGAAGCCTCAGTAGGAAGAAAGGCCACGCTGGGCCATCACGATGGATGAATTCGCTCGGGTCAGAACAGCTACCTGGGACCCAGGAGACACGGATCCTTCTGCCAGGTGTGTTTGCAACTCACTCTGCACCCTTGGGCCAGGTCCATGCTCTCCCTGGGCCTCAGCAGCTGCGTCTCTCCTGGAGGGGCTGAGCCAGCACATTCAGCTGGGCTGCTTTCCAGCTCTGCCCCTCTGTGGGTTCATGCCCAGTGGTGCGTGGCAGAGGCAACAGCCACAATGCCACAGGCCCAGCCCGTGGCCCAGTTTCCTCCTTACTGGAGCTGAGAAATACTGCTCGCCCTCCCCTGGGCGAGACAACTCTCAGAAGCTCTCATTGCCTCTCTTCTCCTGGATCCTCAGCCACAAGGAGCCGCAGGGCTGCCCCAGGCCCAAGTAGGGACACCAGAGAGAGGACCCCTGATAACCATTTTGCGCCGTGTTGTTCACCATGGCCTCACAGCCCCAGGTGATGGAGAGCATGGCAGAAGATAGAGGCCCAAAGAGGCGGTTTTTTTGCCCAGTGTACCAGCACTGTAAGCCAGGACAGTATGATCTTAAGCCCACCACCCTGGGCTGTGATAGCAGTTCCCACATTGCTTCTACTTTCTATGTTCACCTTTGTGCCTGAGTATCACTTTCTCAATAAGATCTCAAGTCATTCCCCCAGCCCACCTCCAATCCCAGTTCGCCTTGTGCTCTAGTGTATCGTTTTCTGTTGCTCTCATTGCCTGCCAACATCATGCATAGGTTATTTATTAGGTCAACTCTTTCTTTGTAGTCTGTCTCCTTCCGTTAGAGTATAAGTTCTCTGCGGGCAGGGAGCTTGACCACATCGTTGATTGTGCTAATTCCTTTGTCCAGCACAGGGCCTGGTGCCTAGCAGGGGCTTGCTCTGCATGGTCTGAGGGTTCCCCCTTCAAAAAGCATTCATGTGTTGAATTCTTAATCCCCAAGGAGGGGTGTTAGGAGGCAGGGCTTGTGGGAGGTGATTGGGATTAGTGTCCTTATAAAAGGAGCCTGAGAGAGACCTCTCCTACTCCCAATCCCTTCTCCACCATGTGAAGACACAATGAGAAGCTGTCTGTGAACCAGGAAGCCAACCCTCAGCAGACACTGAACCTGCTGTTGCCTTTGAGCTGGGACTCCAGAACTGTGAGAAATAAATTTCTGGTGTTTATAAGGCACCTGGTTTATGGAATTGTATTACAGCAGCCCGGACAGCCCAAGACAATGCACAATAGATACTTGAAGGCCAAAAGTGCCTCTTAGCTGGCTGGTCTCCTTGGCTCCGCCTTCCTCACTGCTCTGACCAAGTCCCTCCCCAACCTCTAATCTGGCCAGGGCTTCCCATCAGCTGTGTGGAGGATAAACTGCCAGTCCTTGACTCTTGATTTTTAGGTGGCCTCCTTGCCTCTCCAGCCTCGTTTCTCAGGCTGCCCACCAACCAGAGGGGGTTTTTACTTGCAGCTTCTCCAACATCCCTGCCCTTACGCCTTCCCCATGAAGTCCTGTGTGCAGCTAGCAAATGGTTACTCATCCTCTGCCCTGCACTCAGCTTCCCCTCTCGGGAGCTGTTTCCTGAGATGATGACTTGAAGCGACTTCTGACTCTTTCTCTCTGACCTGCTTGCCTCAGTTGCAGCACACCTATTTGATCATCTGGAGTCTTCTGGCGTGTCTCACTCAGTGAGTCAGGAGCCCCTTGAGGGCAGGCACCTACCTACCAGGCCTTAGTCATCCCTGTGTCTGCAGTGCCCAGCCGCCTAGTAGAGGCATGATGGCTGCACACTTGCATGAATAAGGGGTCCCCAAAGGCGCTGATGAACAGCCATGTGGATCTCTATTTTCAAAAGCCCTATGGGAGAAGGAACACTTCCTTGTGGTAGGATTGTACATACTATGACAGAAAGTGCTTTTGCCCTTAGCTATAATTATATCACCTCGATGAAACAACCCTGGCTATCTTACGGGAAATCCAACCATATCTCTCATCTCAGTGTCTGCCATCTTCGCCTATCATTCCCTGCCTCTATCTGTTTATCTAATCCATTGTTCATGCCCATGCACCCCCCAGGTGCCTGCCTGTTACCTACCTCTCAGCGTTGGTCAGAGGCAGCACCGCTGAGGGAGCACACAGCTCGGGACTCTAAGGGGACAGCCTCATTCTCACATAAGTTAACTTAGTCTTGGTAAGCACTGGTGACAGTGAACATTCACTAAATGATGGTGGCTCTTTGAACAGTCATTTCTATCGCGTGTTATTCATCAAAGGATTTAGAGCGACCGAACAAATGCCATAAAATGGAAGATGATAAAGTACGTACTTGAGAGAGATCAAGATAAAGGAAAATAAGGTTAGGAAAAGAATAAATCCAGAGGTAAGATTGATACGCACAAAATGCCTTCTCTAAAGTGCTGTCCAGCCCCGAGAGCCTGCATTTGGCTCTCAACTCCCCTGGTAGCCACATAAAAGAGGGAAGCGTCATCAATTATAAGCTTCGCGACATCTGTAACATAAAAATAAACCAAGTATTTCCAAGGAAGCAAGGCTTTCCCAAGTCGGAAAAGGGATACATCGTTGCCTCAGCCCCTCGCAAAGAGGATCTTGGGAGAAGTGACCACCCAAGGTCGTCATTCACAGCACCCCTGCAGCGCATGCCAGGTCGACCAGCATGACTTTCTCATGATGCTTCCTCCAACCACCAATGAATGTTGAGGAACTGCGGCAACTCTACAACAGGGACAAGAAACCATCATCGCCATTCACAGTGGGCTAGGCACTGGATGGCCCAACTTAACCCAGAAGATGAGAACTGCTGCTGTTCACTCACTTTGCAGGCGACAAAGACTGAGAAGCCAGTGAAATCCCTTGCTCAGGAACATACAAGACAGGAGGAGGTGCTAGGGCTAGAAGTAAACTCAGGCCTGGTCTGTTACTGCAGCCCAGGTTCATAACCACTATGCTCTCCAGCCTCCCACAAGGCCATGGTGCAGCAGTCCCAATGGCCGGGCACCTGATGAGCTGCCTTTAGCCAAGAATAACACGACACCCGCGAGGTCAGGCTGGCCCGTCTGCCTACCAGGCAGTCCATCACGAGTGCTCTTTCTCCCAGTGGAGCTCTCAACGAGGCTGGGACTTCAGGGCTAAATTAGCTGGAGTCACAAGGCCCTGCGTTGTCACAGTGATGAGTTGCCGATGCACGCCAGAGCCCCATGCTGGCAGACAGTCCAGTAAAGGTGAGAATGTAGAAGGATCCAGAAGGCCAGGGGTGATTGTCCCAGAGGGGCCTGCGAGGTGGCCACAGATGAAGGCAGTTTCCCCCTGAAAACAGCTCTGCACTCCTTGCAATGTGCAAAGTTCTCCGCCACTGAGCCAGGCCTGCAGCCATTTCTGTCTGGAATGCTTTCAAAGCAGGCGTTACCAATTGCCACTGTGGCCATTTAAAAACTCTCAATAAAACACCCCTAGAACATCTAATTTAGGCAATATAGCTTCCTGGTGAACCCTCCAAGATGAATTAGTTGCAAATTGCACCCGCAGGTAACTGAATGATTTGACCTGCTGTATTAAATTGTTGGAGAGAAACCAATTGAATGCTGGGGGCTGCCTGCCAAGGCTGATGATCTGAGTTTTCGGGTAGTTGATCTTAAGTCCTGCTTTCTGACAATCATTGGGCGGTAGGATCAATTGTCTGCTGCAGTCAGACCAAGAGCATGACAATAAAACCATATCAGCAGCAGAGAGAAAAATACCAATCATTCTATTCCCACTTGTTGGGGGCCTAGTCCAGGCATCCGGTTTGCCCAGAAGTCCCAGGGAGTCATTCAAAGTCAAGTTCAAGAGCAACAGGGTTGGCAGAAAGTAAAAATCCATATACCTCTCAAATGTAGAATCTGATTTCCTAGAAGATGGGCCCTTCCTGTTTTATATATATATATATATATATATATATATATATATACACTTAAAAGTGGGTTGTTTTGTAGAGCTTTTACCTTTCCCAAATGGTTCCAGATCCGTGGCCCAGGGAACCTTTGAGGCTCCATCTAAACCCCGCCCTGCAAACCCTCCACCCCGTGTACCCACAAACCACCTCTCCAGGATCTGACTTGGAAGCCATCAGCTTTGGTGCTGGATTCCAAATAACCTCCGGGGAGAGGTGGGGATTGTGTGTTGTGTGAATGGGGTGTTTTCTGGCGGGGAAGAGGGAGGGATAGGGGAGTGGATGTCATTCTTGGAATGGCTTGGAAGCAGGCAAGAACCTTTGGTGTTCTGGAAGCAAGGTGCCCCTTGAGATGACGGATGGAAGAGGCTTGAGTGGTATCTTTAAGGAATGTAGGCTTGATCCTGAAGGTCCTGCGGAGTCAGAGAGAGTTTCTGGGGAGGCAAAGTGATGGGGAAATGAAGAGAACAAATGTGTGCCCTGTGGGGGCCTGCATTGATCTGGCTACAATGGTGCCCTGGAAGCTGCACGGTCCCCCACCATGACACAGGGCATCTGAGGCCTTCCCAAGGCACTGGACATGAGTACCGAGCAGCTCCAGGTTTTAGTCCCCTGGCCAGGGCAACTGTGGCCAGGAGATGGAACACAAAGGGAGAACAGTCGGAGCCAGGGCCCACTGACCGAGTTGAGGCCTGCGGGAGTCTGCATCCAGGGCCCCCCTTCTGCCTGGCTGTCACTTAGGGAGATAGCTCCAGGGTGCTTCTTTTTTTTTAAAGGTTTATTTATTTATTTGAAAGTCATAGTTACACAGAGAGAGGGGAGGCAGAGAGAGAGAGAGAGAGGTCTTCCATTTACTGGTTTACTCCCTAATTGGCTGCAACGGCTGGAGCTGTGTTGATCTGAAGCCAGGAGCTAGGAGCTTCGTCCAGGTCTCCAATGCGGGTGTAGGGGCCCAAACACTTGGGCCATCTTCTACTGCTTTCCCAGAGAACTGGATCAGAAGTGGAGCAGCCGGAATTCGAACCGGCACCCATATTGGATGTCGGCACTGCAGGCGCCGGCTTTACCTGCTATGCCACAGCACCAACCCCAATCCAGGGTGCTTCTGACTAGAGATGAACAGGCCAGGGGCTGCGGGAAGCAAGGCAAGAGGCCGAGGGAAGTGCTCCCCATACCCTGCCACTGGGAACAGAGGCGCACAGTAGAGGCCTATGGTTCTAAAACCCTCCCTCTGGTTACTGAGGTGCGTGGTGCGAAAGGGTAGGACTGAACGCCATCGCAGGAGGGCTGCCTGAAGGCCACAGCAGCCGCCACCATCCCTTGCCTTGCCATCCCCACCCCCACGCAAGCCAGCTCCTGGTGGAGACTGAACAAACACGAGCAGCTGGGTCCTGTCGGGGATGTCTTTGGTTAGGGCAGAGGAGAGGGTTTCTGGCCATCCCTTGCAGGCAGGTGTGACAGGAAATCTCTCTCCAAGCTGCCTGTGCGATGACAAATCGAAGGAATTGTCATCTCTATATCAGCAGATCTCGGGCTGAATCCCAACTTTCCCAGCACTGCACTAACGTGGGAACGTCTGTTCTCCTGTCTAGGCTGTGGGATCTGCTGAAAGGTCTCCGCTCCTTCTTGCCTACAAGCCTATCTATAAACCAATGGAGGCCTCCGTGTCTGGGTGTCTGGGTTCTGGCTCTGCTCCATATCAGTGGGTCTTGTCTTCATCCAAGCCTCCGGGGACTGACGCTGTCCTAGGCAGATTGGGGTGGGCTGTACGGAGAAAGAGAAGCCCCGGAAGCAGAAAGCCCCAAGTGTGAAGTCTCGGCTGTGCCACAGAACCTCATCGTGTGACACTGGGCGAGTCCCTTGCATTGTGCCCTTAGCAATAGACAGGGAGAGAACACCACATCTCTCCCTCATACGACGCTGCCACAGAGGATTGCAGGAGATGCCACATCTTCAGCCCCCATAGTCACTCCAGGACTGCCCTCCCTGATCAGCCCCCCCCCCCCCCCCCCGCCATGCCCCAACATAGATGCTCCTACATCAACAAGCTGGCCTGGCCAAGAAGGGGACAAGAGGGACGAGGGGCCAGACCAAGGCTGGAGAGGTGGCTTCCACTGCAACAGAGGAGAGGGTACAAGGCAGGGAGGGGCAGAGGCACTGGAAGAAAAGGGGACCTCTGAATGGAAAGGAAGGGAAAGGGGGGGCAGGCGAAAGGAAGTTTATTATTCTTCCTGCAGACCAATCATGGGGCTCCTGGAGTGTCGAATTCCAGCTCCTGCAGCCAGATGTGACCTGTTCCTGTTATCATGGAATATTAATCAGAGGGGCCCTTGGGTAATTGGGGAGTTTTGATTAGAGAAATAGCCCTTACAATAATAAGCAGGCAGGGGCCTGGGGAAACCCACCCCCTCCCTGGCCGCCCACCTCTTCGGCTCTGTGTACTCCTGAAGTGCAGGGCCCCCAAATTGCAGAGCTGGAGGGTGTGGAGAGGGCAGGATCCCTCCGCTGCGGTGGGGATCACGGTTGGACCTCGGGGGGCAGCAGGGTAGGTGGCTGAGAACAGGGCTACAGACCAGGGGTTCTGAGGGCCTGGGCTGGCCTGGCTTCACTCACCTCCCCATCAATCATCACATTAGCTGGGCTCTGGCCTTCCCCCTCTCCAGGCCTCCCTCCCAGCCAGCCCTCTGCAGGCACTGCTGCCTCAGGCTCTGGCCCTGCTGGGACCCCAGCTCTGTTGCAGGCTGCACATGGCCCCTGGACTCTGTATATTTAGACGGTTAATGAATCTTCCTGTTTGACTGGGCCAGGCTAGAGCCCCGGATGGAGGGAATGAAGGCAAGAATTGGCAGGCAGTGGGGGTGGGGGTGGGGCGGTGGTCAGAACAACTTCTTCAGCCCTAGAGACCTTCTGATCATGGGAACCCCAGACCCAAAGCCCCAAAAGAGCCCAGGATGTCCATCTTGAACAATCCATCCTCACTCCCAACTCCCCAGACGAGCACTGTTCAAGGACACAGGACCCGAGTTTGAGTTCTGAGTCATGATTGTCTTCTCTTGGGCCTCGGCTCCTTCTTCTCTGTATTGAGGACATTGGACTGAATTTATTCTTTCCCCAAGCTCACTCTGTGTGCCAAGCTCTGTGCTGGGCACTGCAGGTCCAGAGAGAAAGAAAAGCTATAGTTCCTGCCCTTGAAGATGATACAATCTAATGACAGGCAGACAGGGAGCTGTCTCACGTTGAAATAGTAATCGTCATCATCAAATCGATTGAGTGACTGTGATGTGCCTGGCACTCTACCAGAGCTTCCTATATATCATCTCACAACGTCTTCTCAACAGCCCAACGCCATAGGTGCCATGCTGCCCGCATCCCCATGGCAGATAAGGAGACCACATCACTGGGAAAGGAAGCCCAAGTGATGGCAACCCAACCTTCTGGAGTCAGGGGAGACTCGCACGGGACTCAGGAGTGGGAGATGGGAAGATTTCAAAGCAGAATACACTCAGCGGTATTCTCCACTGACAACTTTTCAGTGTTACTGGATGTGTTTGTGAATGCCAGTACTTCAACACAGTGGTGGAAAAGTAGAATTAGAAGATAAGTTTATGTTGCTACAAAAAGAGAGAGAGAGAGAGAGAGAGAGAGAGAGAGAGAGAGAGAAGGGGCCGGCGCTTCGGTGTAGTGGATAAAACCACCACCTGCAGTGCTGGCATCCCATATGGGTGCCAGTTGGAGTCCCGGCTGCTCCTCTTCCAGTCCAGCTCTCTGCTATGGCCTGGGAAAGCAGTAGAAGATGGCCCAAGTCCTTGGACACCCTCACCCGCGTGGGAGACCTGGAAGAAGCTCCTGGCTCCTGGCTTCGGATTGGCGCAGCTCAGGCTGTTACGGCCAATTGGGGAGTAAACCAGCAGATGGAAGACTTTCTCTCTCTCTCTCTCTCTCTCTCTCTCTCTCTCTTTCTCTCTCCCCCTCCTTCTGTGTCTCTGTAACTCTGCCTTTCAAATAAATAAATAAAATCTTTTTTAAAAAAATAAAAGAAATCATGCATGGGTTTTTCACAATATTCATTTTCCATGAACTTTCTGAAGATCTTGTGTGTGTGTGTGTATTTCAAAATTTTTGAACCAATATAAACTTATCAGTTAATTCTGTTTTACATAGACTTCTTTGAAGTATCGTGTGTGTGTGTGTGTGTGTGTGTGTTATGAGAACGGCTCAGTTCCAATTTTTCCATATTAGAAAACCAACTGCAAATACACACGGCTGTGATGAAAATCCGTTCGTCCACATTCGAATTTCTGGGTCAGAGGGACTGTTTTTAGGCTTTCCTTGTGCGTTATTATCCGAGTGGCCCCCAGAAAGGCTGTCACCGTTCAGACTTCACCATCATAACAGGAGCGTAGAGAGGAATCGGTTAAGGTAGCACCTTCTTTCAAACAGGATCGACCTGCAGTTTGGGCTGCCCTGCTGAGTGTCAGAGCACAATAAGATCTGGATTGCAGGCCTTGGTTAATGGGCTTTTCTTGAACATGGTAACAGATCCTTGTTGTTGTTTGAAAGATATATTTATTTATTCATTTATTTAATAGAGCAACAAAGAGAGAGGGGTTGAGACACAAAGAGAGATCCTCTATTTGCTGCTTCACTCTCCCAAATGGCCACACAGTTAGGGCTGGGCCAGGCTAAAGCCAAGAGCCTAGAACTCCATCTGGGTCTCCTACATGGGTAATAGGGGCCCAAGAACCTGGGCCATCTTCTGCTGCTTTCCCAGGCACATTAGCGGGGAGCAGGATTGGAAGCAGAGTGGCAAAGACTCAAACCGGGGACCGGCACTGTGGTGTAGCAGGTAAAGCCGCCCCCTGCAGGACCAGTATCCCATATAGATACCGGTTCAAGTCCCGGCTGCTCCACTTCCTATCCAGCTCTCTGCTATGGCCTGGGAAAGTGGCGGGAGATGGTCCAAGTCCTTGAGTCCCTGCACCTGCATGGGAGACCCAGAAGAAGCTCCTGGCTCCTGGCTTCGGATCGGCGCAGCGCTGGCCGTTGCGGTCAATTTGGGAGTAAATCAGTGGATGGAAGACCTCTCTCTCTCTCTCCCTGCCTCTCCTCTCTCTGTGTAACTCTGACTTTCAAATAAATAAATAAATCTTAAAAAAAAAAAGACTCAAACCTGTGCTTCCTTATGTCGCAGGCAGCAGCTTCGTGTGCTGCGACAGAACACCAGCCCCAACCAGGGCCCTGTAAGAGTGAGTCTCCTGCTTTGGAATTGGACAGTCTCTGGCTGCTGGAGTCTGGCTATGCAGGGGCATAGGTTCTGGGCAGGACAAATACTCACTTATTATTTATGGGCTCTTTCCTGACACCCAAGTTCACGGCCCCCAAGGAATGAACATTCTGCTGGGGAACGGAAGCCCATTTACTGCCTTATTTTTTAAGATAGATAGATTTATTTATTTATTTATTTGAAAGGCAGAGTTGCAGAGAAGCAGAGGAAGGAGGCAGAGAGAGAGGTCTTGCATCTGCTGGTTCACTTCCCAATTGGCTGCAATGGCCGGAGATGTGCCAATCTGAAGCCAGGAGCCAGGAACTTCTTCCGGGTATCCCACGTGGGTGCAGGGGCCCAAGGACTTGGGCCATCTTCTACTGCTTTCCCAGGCCATAGCAGAGAGCTGGATCAGAAAAGGAGCAGCTGGGACTCAAACAGGATGGCGGTGCCACAGGCAGAGGCTTAGACTACTACGCTACAGTGCTGCCCCCCACTTGTTTTGTTGCAAAACAGTCCAGCTTACAGCCTCGCATTAATATTCGATAGATGCAGAAGAAACTCGGGCCTTGAGACATGACATCATGCAAGTAGTAGTGGCAGAGTTAGGTCTCCAATGCAAGTCTGTAGACCATGACTCTCCATTCCTTGAAGAGCACACAGCTGCCTAGGAGCTTCCCGACTTGGGCCTTGGGGCCTCAAGTCCAGGGCAGTCGAGCTCTGCAGCTGGGGTCCAGGGAAGCTTTGCAGTATCCTTGCTGTAGGCGGGGAGAGACCTTGGGCTGCCTGAAGCTGAGTGACAGGAACCAATGACTGCCTCGGGCCTCAAAGGGCAGTGAATGACACTTACTGAGCAAATGACCAGGGCCAGCCCCAGTTCAAGAGCTTGATGCGTACTCATTCATTTAGTCCTCAGCGCAGTCTCGTGAGATGACTACTACTCTCTGTCCTGTCATCCCGTCTTTGGTAGGAACACATGGGAGCACGGCGGGGTGGGGTGGAGAGGGGGACAGGGTTAAGTTCCCTGCTTGAGGATTCCTAAGGAGAGAGTGGTGGCTGGCGCCACGGCTCACTACACTAATCCTCTGCCTGCCTGTGGCGCTGGCACCCCAGGTTCTAGTCCTGGTTGGGACACCGGATTCTGTCCTGGCTGCTCCTCTTCCAGTCCAGCTCTCTGCTGTGGCCCGGGAAGGCAGTGGAGGATGGCCCAAGTGCTTGGGCCCTGCACCACATGGGAGACCAGGAGGAAGCACCTGGCTCCTGGCTTTGGAACGGCGCAGCGCGCCAGCCATAGCGGCCATTTGGGGGGTGAACCAATGGAAGGAAGACCTTTATCTCTGTCTCTGTCTCTCTCACTATCTAACTCTGCCGGTCAAAATAAAATAAATTTAAATTTAAAAAAGGAGAGGGTGGAGAAGCTGGGAAGGAAACCCTGACAATCTGTCTCCAGAATCCGGCTCCTAGCTAGCTCACCAGACCACTTCTCAGACACATGGCTAACATCAACAGCAGAGGCCCAAGACCCCAAGCCTCCTCACTCCCTAAGTGGGCACCACTGCTTTGCCTCACCAGCATGGCATAGTACCCTGGCCTTTGGACTCCAGGATTCAGGCTTGTTAAGGTTCAATCCGTGCTGTGCTGCTTTCTCACCATGTGTCTCAGCTAGGTACTTTCCCCTCTCTGAGCCTGCACTTCCACGATAGAAAGGCCAGGATCATCATAGTCCTCGCTCAGTTAGGGAGCTCATGGACACATCCCTGGGCCAGCAGGTGTCCATGAGCTGTGCCTGCTCCATACTCAATAAACGCCAGCATTTACTGTAGAGGTAACACAACAGGATGACTCCCCAGATAGGCAGTGTGTGCAGCAGAGGGCAGGGCTAGAGCCCTGGCATGACTGTCCCAGCCCAGCCCAGCCCTAGTCCAGCCCATTCACTTTGAGTAACATTTCAAAGCTTTATTGACATACGTTTAGGCTAAGCTCCAAGCTGGGCATTCCTCTAGGTGAGACCCAGGCCCTACCCACCAGAAGCCTGTAATCAAGGCCAGGGGGGAAGCAGACACAAGCACGAAGAGCAGGAGGAGAAGTGCCAGGGGAGCTGAGAAAGAGAGCGCCGACTTGGCTGGGATCGGGCAGAGAAGGGGACTTTAGAAACATGTAGTAGAGTGGGTTAAGCCGTGGCTTTTGACGCTGGCACCTCATAGAGGAAGGCTGGTTCAGGTCCTGGCTACTCTGCTTCTGATCCAGCTCCTTGCTAATGCATCCTGGGAAAGCAGCAGAGATGGTTCAAGTACTAATGCATCCTGGGAAAGCAGCAGAGATGGTTCAAGTACTAATGCATCCTGGGAAAGCAGCAGAAATGGTTCAAGTACTCGCACCCCTGCGGCCCACACGGAGTTCCTGGCTGCTGGCTTCGGCCTGGCCCAGCCCTAGCTGTTGCAGTCATCTGGGCAGCGAACCAGCAGATAGAAGATTCTCTCTCTCTCTCTCCTCTCGCTTTGCCTTTTAGGTAAATAGATAAATCTTTTTCCAAAATAAATAAATATCCATGAAGGCTCCATAAGCATTTGGGGGCCGGAGCCAGGAGGGTCCTGGGCCAGGGGCCTGGCATTTCCGTCTGATGGAAGTACATAAAGAAAGGCACAGAGGCTTCAGGACACCTGTCCTGGTCAAGCACCCATGAGTCAGGTTGATGGTGTTAGGGCGCAAGTTGTGCGCAGCTGGGGGGAATGAAGGTGATAGGTTAAAGGGACCAGACCTGAAAGCCACTGGGGGGTGAGGAACAATCGAGAAACTTGAGCAGAGGGTGGACATGACCGAGCTTGAGCTTTGGGAGGCTGCTGGGAGGAGAAAAGAAGCGGCCCCGATGCGAGCAGGGACACGGGTTAGGACGCCGTTGTCATCATCTAGGTAGGAGAGACTTGTACCGGCGTGCTTGGCGGCATGGGGGGTGGTCAGAAATGGTGCTTTTTCCGAGGCGGAACTGCAGGCAGACTCAAGGGTGAGCTGGCCGCTTCTTGCCTGTGCCCATCTGTGGCAAGACCTCAGCGGAGCTGGGAGCAGACACACCTGTGCTCCGTAAACTCGTCTCTTTTCCCCGCTTTGCTGTTTATTTTCATTTCCTTTCATTTCCTTGCAAAGTTCATGTCAGAAAACTCCCATCTTGTTTCAGCTGCAGGGGATGGGAGATTTTTCCATCCCTTACTGGGCCCAGGCTTCCCAGCGCCGCCCGCCCAGGGCCCAGGCTTGGCTGGTGGCCACTCCAGCAGAGTAATACTGCCCAACCTGAGCAGATCTGGTGGGGCTAGGGCCCGGGAGGTGGCTTGGCAGTGCTTGGCAGGCCTGCTGGGGGGCGGTGGGGGAGTGGCTGGGTCGGGGAGGAGGGGGGAGAGGGAGAAGCGAGCCCATCTTGCCGGTTGACTGTTTCAGAGAATGGCTCCCTTGCCTGAGCGGTGGCCTTAAGTCATGGACACTTCGGGCCTTTTCTTCTCTGGATTTCACACTCCCAGGCCCCACGGAGGGGTGCCTGGGATGAGCATCTGTGCCAGAGGGAGGGATCCTGGGAGTCCATAGTAAGCAACCAGCTCCAGGAAGGCGCAGGGGGAGGACGGGCACAGGGCGGGAGTGGGAGGGGGCTGGGGTGGGGGGTGAAGAGGCAAGGGGCTGGAAGTCAGAAGACCTGGGCGAGGGCCAGTCCCGGTGAACTCTCCCCGTGACTGTGGGCAGTGCCTGCTGCCCCTCTATGGGCCTCAGTTTTCCCAACCATCCAACGAGGGGGCTGGACTGGAAGGTCTCTAAACGCCCTAAAGGCTTGAAAGATTCCATTCTCTTCTCTGAATCTGCCCAGGGGGAGGCCTTGGGGGCTGGGGCACCAGCAGGGGCTGAGAATTCCATAGCAATTTGCATGTGAAAGCATGTTACTGCCATGGCTATTAGGGTGTGCAGGGCTACTGAAGACAGGGCAAGGACAGCGAAGTGTCAGGCTGCACCAGAAAGGCCCAGGCAGCCTTGCAGTGGGGGTGGGGGTGCCCTGAGGTGTGCATGGGAGACGGACTGCCTCTTTAAGGCTCTGCCCACCCTCAACATGCCCAATCCTGGATCTGGGCCACCAAGCAGAGGTCTGGTCCCTAGGGATGCCACCCCCCACTCCCTGCCACAGGAGAGGGGCCCTCCAGGGAGGGGGTGGGGTGGGTGGACGGCTAGTGCATTGGCAAAATCTCCTCCAAACCAGACCTAAACCTCCCAGTACTGTATTCTTGATCACAATACATCTGTCTGGTAAGTTGGCTTGTGTAAACTTACACCATTTGTCAATATAAATATTGGGTATACGTAGGTTTGTTTGGTTCATTTATACAACACACACATACACACATTCTCTCTCCCCGCCCTCCCCTCCCCCGGAGCCAGTGGGCAAGAAGCATTAAGAGCTCCAGCCTGTGAAGCAACAAACCTGGTTCCTAGGTCTGGGGGCAGCCAGCCCGGCCACCAGCCAGCCAGCCAGTGCCCCTGAGAGCAAGAGTGGAAGTCCAGTGGAAGCCAAGGACTATGAAGACTCTGGGGCAAGGGTGGCTCGTGGGCTCTCCCTTGGCTTCTCCTGGTCCCCAGGAGCTGGAGGGGCCACAAGGAGCCCCCCCAGGGGTCTGGCCAGAGAAAGAGGGGGCAGAATCCTCACTGAAGCCAGCCCCACACACCGCCTGCAGGGAGACTGGGAGACATCAGCCATGGGACCACAGGGACAGGCAAGGGCCAAGGAGTTTATCATGAGTCCATTTTGCCCAGGTCCCTGGGCTGGCGGCTGGGAATGATGGGAACAACGAGGTCTTGGGGTCCACTCTCAAACAGGAAGAGTCCCCAGGAAGGCCTGCTCTAGAGCCAAGCTATCCACCCTCTACCTCATGGGAGAAACAATGACTACCGCTGATTAGCACTTAGCACATGCCAGGCAGTCCATATTGGGGGGGGGGGGGGCAAAAAAATCGAAAGACTAATGTTAGAGCCCAAGTTTTAAAATCTGCATGTCCTCCATTCTGCCTCTCACATTCCCACCACCCTGTGATCACATAAGCAGTGTCAGGAGATAACTCAAGCACTTCCAGACCTTTCTAGAACATGAGGTCTCTGGGAGCAGGGACCTTGTCTATCCTGTTCATCACTGGACTGCAGTGCCCAGACCACTGACAGCATAGAGTAGGTGCTCAGCAAATAGTTCTCAAGTGAGTAAAACTAGCACTATCCCCTCATTACCCAGACAAGGAAATTAAGGCCCTGCCTGGTCCAGTCCAAAAGGCTGTCATGGTAAGGCAGCCACAGGCCCCCTGGATGAAAAGGCCCCACGGCCAGCTCCTCCCACCTCCCCATATCCCTTCACAAGTTCCCCATCTCCCCACCCCCCACTCCGGCTTTCCTCCTTCCCTTTCTCTTTACCAGCTGGATAATTGATAATTAACTGTTGGAAACAGAACTCAGAATTACTGCCTCCCGCCGGCCCTTGCATTGCTTTCCTTTTGAGCTCTGTGGCCCCTGTCCTGGGTCGGGGGTTGATCTTGGCCTCAGCAGACTCCCCAAAGCTGGGGGGCCAACCTATGAGGCACCAGCTGGGGCTCTAGCACCCCTCCCCCTCCCACACCAGATCCCACGGCCAGCTGTACAGGAGGCTGCAACAGATGGGCAAGGAGGGTCCCCAGGCAGCCTGGGGCTGACTCAGCTGGGGTGACAGTGGGGCTGTGACGCTCCCAGGCAGGACAGGAGGCCAAGGCAGGCAGGCAGGCAGGATTTCCGAGAGTGATAGATGCCAGGTGGCCAGAGGGCCACTTGTTCAGCAGGACTCAACCCAGGATGGCTCCAGTTGAGCCTGGGTCTCCCTTGAGTCCTTGCACCTTGGTTTCATACCTGCGCCTACAGGGTGCTAGGCCCTACACATCCCTAGTGGTGCCTCTTGGAAATTTAAAACTGACCAGTGCAATAAAATCAGTAGAGCCTGGGTCTTCCGGCTCTGCAAGGCCTCTTTAGGGAAACTGAGGCCCGGTTAGCACTTGCCTAGTTTGTCTTCACTGGGGAACTGGGCTCAGCCTGTGAGGAAGCCAAGTAGCCCCACCTGGGAAGCATCCTCTATCCCTGACTCACAGCTGGGACAGGAAGGCGAGTGAAGGGTGGGGCAGGTCCTAGCACTGCAGGCTCACACCTCCTGCCTCCAGCTAGCTCAGTCCCTCCCTGCCCCAGACAGAAGGGAAGGGAGTGGGGGTGGGGAGGTGAGGAGGGGCTCCTGTTCTTCAAGACCCCCAAGGAAGAAGCAGGCTTGCTCACTCTCACCTGAGACAGAGGCAAGCACAGGGATTGGGGGAGGGGGGTGAGGAGAAGGGGAGTCACCCCCTTGCTGTCAAGGAACTTCTCACACCTGCTCCTGGGATGATGCAAGGCCTGGGTGTGCGCCCTGGTGCTGCCATGTACCTGATGTGTGTTCTTGGGCAACATACAGCCCTTTGCAGTGTCTCTGCTTCCTCATTTCAAACAGGAGGCAAATCATTCCCCACCTACCATCCTCAAGGGGCAGTTGATGAGACCCAGTGAGCTCCAACATGTCAGGGTGTTTGAAAGCAGTGGCAGGCGCTGGCTGGGTGAGGACAGACAGTGCACTACAAAGAGCTCCAGGCAGCCCCCGCCATGGCACCCGTGCCAGGGCAAGCAGGAACAGCCAGCATGAACCTGGGCTGCCCCCTCTCTTCCTTGGCCCTCTCCCTCTGGTTTTACTTTACATTCCCACAGCGGACTCCCCAGGAACTCTAGTACCCACCTGCAGGTAGTGTGGGCTAGGCAGGGCCCACCAAGAAGCCACTCCATTGGAGAAGGGTGGGGAGGGCTCAGGCTCTACAGCCAGTGAGACACCAACCTAGCCTGAACCAGCCCTGGTTAGAGACCCCCAGTCTAGGCAGGGCATGGGGGGGGGGCGGGCACTCCAGGCAGGCAGTCAAGCAGCCAAGGCTCCATCTGATCCAGGCACTTCCTTTGGTTAATGAGAAACCAAATAAACAGCCTCTGCCCCAGCTGGCTCCGGGAGCACCCCAGGCCAGCCCAACCTCCCATCCCGCCTCGCCACAGGTCCCGTGGCTCTCCTCTCGCTTCCTTCTCCATGGGCTCCCCACTCCCCTCCAAGAGCCCAGAGTGCTCCTTGGCTGGTTAACTGGGGCTTCCTGCTCTGGCTCACTAGCTCGCCCTCCCCTTCCTTCCTCCTCCTCCTCCTCCTTTCTTCTATTGCCTTCTCACCCATTTTTAGCTGCTGGGATCTCACTTGTCCTCCTCCTCTGACATCTGTCTTAGCCATCTCCACAAGGAGTCCCCCCACAAGATTCACAGGCCGCTCCAGGCTGGAGCAGGACGGCCCCAGGCACTGCCAGCCTGCATTTCTGCTGTGGGATGAAGGCCAAACCCTCTTGGGGGGCCCTCGCCACACTCCCTGACCTGAGCAAGTTACTCATCAGCCTGTGCGGGGGAGACCAGGTGCTCCGGGCTGTGATGGCCAACTAGAAGCCCCCAGAGTATGCCCTGGTGGTGGTGGTGGCTCTGATGTGGGCCAGCTCTGAAGACAGGAGAAAAAGGAGGATTCTTTTGGCTGAGAGGTGAACCGGGCCAGCTGCAGCCACCACAGTCAGTACCCAGTGGGCCACAGCTGTGGCTCAGCTCTTGGGAACTTCTTTCTAGCCACCTCCAGGCAGGTGGTGGCGGTACTCTGCAGACACACCCAGGTCCCCATGGAAACACCCCTTCCCCCATCAATCCTCTCTAGCTGAGCCCGATGCCAGATTGGGCAGATGCCCGCAGCCTATGCCACAGAGGTAGCAGGATGGCCCGGGGAGGAGGGGGAATACAGTCCCAGGCTCCGTGACAGCCAAAGGAGAGAGCAGAGAAGGCTGGGGGGAGGGGGAGGGGGCGGGGAGCAGGAGGGACAGCCCCCACTACCCTTCTCTCATCGCGGCCGCCATCACCGGTGGTTTGGGTGCAGGAAATCTCACAGGCGTGCACGTTCGGGCATGCGCACACATACGCTCGCACACATGCACACACTCATGTTCGTTCCCCGACATCACGACACCATTTTACACTCATTTTCTCCATGTGGTTAATTTTTTTTTTTAGTTCTCATTTTTTTTTCTAAGAAAAAAGCAACAAGAAAATAATTCAGAGTTTATACAAAACATCTTTACATTATTTTTTTTCCAAAAAGACTAGTATTTACACAAATGGCAACAGAAACAAAAACAAAAACAAAAAAACAAAAACAAAAAAAAAAACAAACAACCCTTCCAGCTGCCACCTGGAAGGGGC
This sequence comes from Lepus europaeus, assembly GCF_033115175.1. Classification (NCBI taxonomy): domain Eukaryota; kingdom Metazoa; phylum Chordata; class Mammalia; order Lagomorpha; family Leporidae; genus Lepus; species Lepus europaeus. The sequence goes on from NC_084850.1 coordinate 87,356,401, forward strand.
TGGCTGTTCTGCTCCCTCTCCCACCTGGCACCGGGGTGGGCACCCAGCCAGGAGGCAGTGTGGAGGTGGATGGCATAAGGCCCAGCTCCTTCCATGGCTGCTCTGGGAGTGCCTGTAAGGCGCTTTCAAGTGGCAGTCTGTTAGCAGCCCTGCTGGCAAGGAGCCGGGGTCAAAGTGCACGGGGGGCTGACCCAATCCCAGGCAGCCTCTGCCTCTTTCCAGGCCCCAGTGCGAGACTAGGGGGCCAGCCAGCGGGGGCCGAGTGGGGTGGGGGAGCATCCACCTGTGCTGAAGCCCGGAAAAGGAGCAGGCCACCTGGCCTTATACCCGCTTACGTCTCCACCCTGGGCCTCTGTTTCCCCACCAGACCAAATGATGCCAAAGGTATGGAGAGAACAGGGCAGGGGGGTGGGGTGGGGGGAAACTCCTAGCTCTTCAGGGCAAATAGCCACCTGGGCACCTCACCTCCCTCCACCCCCCATGAGGTCATCTGCCTGTAGCAGCTCTCCTGTTCCCCGGGCAACAGCCAATTAAGACATTAATTACCGTGAGAGTAAGGGAGGCAGGAGATGCCCAAGAATCTCACAAGGAAGGGATCTCTTTTTTTTTTTTTAACGTTGAAGGGTGGCAGCCAGTACCCTATTGCCAGGATCAGCTTTGTAGAAGGAGGTTTAGGAGGGGAGGATGGGACACCTTGCCCAACGGCACGCTCCTCTTCCTTCACGGGCATCAACAGCCACGGCCTGCCCTCCACCCCCAACACTGAAAGACCAAGAAGTCTATAAAAGAAATGCCATCCTATGCTTCCTGGCTGGCTAGCTCCTGCCCCAGGCTTTCTTATACTGGGTCAGGCCAGGCTCAGAAAGCCTGGGGAGGGGCTGCCTTTTCCATTTTTCCATTTTTCTTCATAAAAAAATAAAAAAAAAAACAGATGAAAATGAGTTGACAGCTTAAAAAATGAACACAAAAGCATTAAAAACAGTGATGATAGTGGACGAGCAGTCCTGGGGAGGGGGGGGAAGGGAGCGAGGGAGGGGCAGGACCAGGGGGCCGCCTCCCTGCCTGCTGTCCGTCAGCATCCGTCCCTGCCTCCAAGAAGGGGCGCCCCCACAGAGCCCAGAGGCCTGGCCAGAGGGGGAAGGCACAAGAGCATGGGGATTGGGGGCACAAGCACCCCCCTCCGAAGCCCAGGGGGCAGGGGGAAAAAAGGGGGTGGGAGATTACAAAAGCCAAGAAACTACAAAACTAAATACAAACGTGGGCACAGCTGGCAAGGGGAGGGGCCGCGGGAGAGAAGGGAGAGGTCCCGTCCAGGCCGACTGTCCCTCCGGGCTCCAAGGCCGCAAGGGCCATCTCAGACCTTGTAGTAGATGTTCGCCGGACTCTGCGGAGGCATCTCCTGGACGATGTAGACGGGGTGCCCGTAGTCCCCACTCACCTTCTCATAGTGGGGACAGTAGTTGTTCTCTGTAGTCCGTAAGGGGATGATGATGTCGCTGGGTTCCGTGCCCGCCGTGCCGCTGCCCCCCTTGGGGCTGGCCAGGGTGCTGAGCGAGAGCGCAGCCGCCCGCTGCTGCGTGTGCTTGCGGTGCCGCTTGCGTAGCTTCAGTAGCAGAACCGTCAGGAAGATGATGATGAGCAGGAAGATGACACAGCCCGCTCCAACGGCTGCGAACAGTGCCACCTTGGAGTTGAAGAAGCTGTCGGGGTCGCTGCCACCACCGCCGCCCCCACTCGCGCCCGGGCCGCTCTTCTCTTCCTGGTTCACAGTCTCTGAAGGGAAAGGAGGGAAGGGACGGTGAGCCAGGGGACAGACGATGAGCCAGCCAACACCAACGCCAGACAATGCCACCTAGGACAGGGAAAGAGGCCACCGGGGCCCCGGTGCTGTCCCGACTAGCCAGGGCCAAATGGCCAATCTCAGGCGGGGGCCCAACTTGCGTTTCTTCAGATGTGAGGCCCGAGAGGATGACGGAGCAGCGGCCCCTGCCCTCTGGGAAACACGTCGTTGGCACTCACCGTGCTTGCCATCAGAGTCACCCAGGCGGCCCCGACCAGGAGCATGCGTAGCTGTCTTGACAGTGTTGTCTGCCTCCTTGCTGGGCCGGCTGGTGGTCAGCTGCTCAGGTGTCACAGCATTGGGATCTGAGGGCCAGAGAGGGCATGGGTGAGAGGCAGGGGACCCTTGCCAGCATCGGTGTCCACGATCATCGACACGAGGCTGAGAACAGCCGGGACGCCGAACCTCCATGCACTTGAACCTTCTTGCCCTGTCCTATGCTCCCAACACCCACTCACTCAGGAACATCGGTTCCCAAGGCCAACATCTAGGGCCCTTGGACCAGGCGCTCACCTTGCCCAACCTTCATGACGATCTTCATGGTGCGGGTACGGCACACACCTCCCTCGCGGTTCTCCAGCCCCTCGAGGCTGCCATTGGATGTTGCTGCAGGAGGAGACCAGAGATGTCAGGGGGAGGGTCAGAAAGAGAGAAATGTCTGCTGGCATTACCCACAAACCCCAGTGCCACCAAGAGGGATGGCATTGGGAGTCAGGTGTGGAACGCAGCCCCTCACCTCGCTGGGAACCTTTCTTCTTCCCTCCTCCCCACTGATGAGAGTAACCCAGATGGCCCAGCCCAAGCCCCGACCTCAGGGACATTGCTCGTCTCTCATGACCGAGCCCTGGCACCTCTTGTCTTAGTGGCAACCCCTAAGGTATGCCAGCTCACTGGGAGACAGTAGTCAGAGGCAAAGAAATTTGAACTGGCATGGTGTGGGAGCATTCTACACAGACAAGGAGGAATTGTGGATTTGGGGTCAGGAGAACTGGGCTGCAGGCCCAATGCTAGCCCTGACTCTTGGATCTAGGGCAAGAAGCCTTTTCACCTCTTCGTGGGCCTCAGTTTTCCCTAAAGAAAAGCTTAACAGCTGGCCGAGCCCCCAGGGCTCTGCCAACCCAGCCACTGCCAAGACTAGATCTTGAGCAGGCAAAGCAAAGAAGAGAAGCAGCCACATGGATCAGAGGCTGCTCCCACCCGACCCCCGGAGCCAACAAGGCGAGCTGGCAGCCCGCTGCTCGCTGAATGCCGGGGCCAGAATTTCCAGGCCTGGCTAGGAAGAGACTGTGCCAGTCTCCCAAGGGGGTTCAAATCAGGTGGGCCTTAACTATGGGCGGCATCACCGTGAAACCTAGAAGTTCCTTCTGCTTTAGGGTAGGAGACAACTCAGCCTAGGGAGGGAGCCCCAGGGCAGGGCAAGGACTCACAGGTAATGTAGTAATCGTGGTGCTTCTTGAACTCCAGGCCCATGTAGTTGGGGCTGAACTCCTGGAACTTGATGGTGAAGCGGATTTCTTGCTCTGGCCGGTTGCACGTGACCAGAACGTTGGGGTCCAGCACAGTGCTACAGGCAGCTGCCTGCTCAGGCCGTACCAGGTATAGCTTATAGTACTCATAGGGCCGCCCTGCTTCTGCTCGGGGACAGATGATGTCCAGCTTGTCACCAATCTTCGGGTAGATCACCAAGCCCTTCCCGCTCAGGAACCTGGCCAGGAGGGAGGAGATATTTAGCCTCTGTACCCGGAGCAGGGGGTGGGGTGGGGGCAAGGTGGGTGGAGGGGGGTGAGGACAGGCCATCCCCATGGAGACCTTGAGAGGAGGCCTTGTGCCTTTCTACCGTGCTCAGGCTAGGGGTGGGGAAAGACAACCACACTGCCAGTAGGGTGTGGAAGGGGTGGCCCATGGGCAAGGCTTCTAGCCTTTGACTGCCTGGCAGGGTGGGGCACTGCCTGGCTGGAGGAGCCCTTTGTCCTAATGTGGCATTTCCGCAGGGGGTTGACGTGGCCAATGGGCTGGGTACCAAGGTGCCAGGCCCAGGCTGCCTGGAGGTGGCAGTCCTGTACCCCCGCCCTCCCCCCAAACGCATTCAAGATTCCTTCATGGCTGCTGCTACCCCCTCCCCTACACACACACATGCACGCACACACACGGATACAGAGCAAGCCCACACATGCCTTAGCCACCACCCCCGCAGCTCCCAGCCAAAGGCTAGGGGAGCTCTACCTGTCCAGGACCTGTGCCTTCTCCTTCATCCTTGCTAATCTTGGGCACGATGGGGAGACAGGAACAGGCATGGCCTGGAGCCAAGGGGTGATGGCTATGGTCTCTGGCCAGGGGTCCTACTGGCGACCCACCCCACCCCTATATTGCAAGAGGAGGAATTTCCCAACTTGACCAGTCTCACTCCTGAGGACACGGAGGGAGGGGGAAGGGGCTCCAGCAGGGACAACAGCATACAAGACAGGGCCCCAGAAACCCCCAGCTGTGCAAGAGTATAATGAAAAGTGCAAGTAAAAGATGAGTTCTTTTTGGTGCAATTTTTTTTCTGAAATCCATGCACACTTTTCATCATGCACATTTTCCACAACCTTTTCACAAGGCTCCTTGTATTCTAACCCCTCACCGCCACTCAGCCCCTACTCCAGATCCTAAGGAAGAACTGGACAGATGCCTTGGGAGCCAGGTTTATGTCTGAGTCCAGCAGGCCGCATGCTGGGGGGACGGCAGCAGAGGTCAGCTGCCCTGGGCCACCTATTCGCATGCCTCTACCCCTGCCTAAGCTCAAAGTCTAAGTTGTGCTCTGTCGGCCATTTCTGAGCTGGGCCGGTTGGAGCCGAGAGCAACGCAGTGGCACTTTCAGAAAAGGAACACAGACTTTGAAAGAAGGTTCTAGGGCTTGGTCCATACTAGCTCTTTCACCTCAGATGGGCTGCCTGGGCTCACTGAGCTCCAGTTTCTGCATTAGGAATAAATGGGCAATGGTAAGAGGGGAGATGGGGCAGCACATGGAGAGTCCCTTCTATCCAGCAGGGGCTCAAGATGTTCAACTCCTCCTTAAAAGCCATGGCAGGAGTCTTTCTGGGAGGAGAAATAACGAGGGAAGAAGGGGTGCCCCACTGTCACGGATTTCACTGGCTGGTTTGCGCCAGGAAAGAAAAGGGCCCACTCTCTAGCGATAGACAGCTCCAGGCTGTCTGTAGGTCAGGTATAGGAGCAGGCATTGAAACAGCCAGGGCTAGAGGCAAGGTGAGGAAGGAGATGGCCCCGTACAAATGGCAGGGTGAAAGTGGGTGCTGGGTGAGGGACCAGAAGCGAACACACAGCACGAAAGGATGGCAGTGGCCAGGAGTACATAGACAGGAGCAGAAGAAGGCATGGAGAAGACCGGGGGGCAGGGGGAGACCAGACTGAATGGCCTCAAAGCTCACGACAAGGGGAATGGGTTTCATGCCGTTGGCGACAGACCCTCTAGCAGGAAGAACAGAGTGTGGTGGCGTTTTCTTAAGCATCGCCTCTAGCTCCCTGCTGACCTTCCTGCTAGAGGATCTGTCGCCACTACAATCAGCCAGGAAGAGATGCCCCCGGTAGGCAAGCAGCCCTCCATCCACATCCAAAGAGATTCCACCAAGCTGATGTGGGAGGGTGAAATCCAGAACACACTGGCCTTCCCTGGTTGGCACTTTACAGATCTACAAGGCCACAGAAACATGTTGGAGGGAATGCTCCCCCTGTCCCCCCACCCCCACGTGCACTGCACAAAGCCAACACGTTTCACCAAGGTCTCTGATCACCAAGGTGTTTCTCCCTTTCCAAGTTCTGTCCAGCTGACAAAATTAGACAGCTTCTAACATCGTGGAGCCCAAGGGGACCTTCGGGACAAGGCCCCTCAGCTGAGGGACTGTAGGATCACACAGGTGTTGCCATTGAGGAGAAGTTCTCAAAGACAACTCAAGGGGCCTAAACCCACCCAGGCTGGTTAATCCTGGGGGGAGGGGGGTGGTCTCAGAAGATCTAGAACAGCGGCTTGAATCCTTGTGTAGCTGCACCTCAACAAGAGGTATAAATGCAGCTATACAGAGAGCATGGACATGGGGATAGGCCAGCTCCCCCTTCCAATCACTTGGTCCAGACTTACTCACCAGGCAACCTTGGCCATCCAGAGTGTATCATCCCCCAGGGATTGGAACAGGGCTTCTAGCTACTCGGGGTTCTACCTTGGACCCAGAGACATTAAGGAAGCAGATGTCTACGTGGTGGGGGAGGGGTAAGAAGACTATGGCCCCCAATACCCTCAGCTTCTCTTCAACCTCAGTGACCAGGCTTCATACATATTCATGAGTTCATTTGCATAGCAGCTGGCAGAGGGAAACTCACCTTCCCCTAAAGTGCAAAAAGGAGAGGAGCCTTCCCTGACCTTGATCCCCTGTTACTGGGGCCTTCTGAGCATCTTCCCTACCACCAAACTTCATCTTGGCCTGGGGGAGCCCTTTCAAGAAAGGGTGAGGGACTACGAAGGGTGCGCACATAGCCAATGTGAGTGAAGCTCAAAGCTGGGTACATCATTGGGAATACTTTACAAGGGGGGCCCCATGGGTCTCCTTGCTTACTGCCCAGGTTAGAAGTTGGGCTCGAAGGGGAGAGGGAAGAGATCAGGTCCCCTCAAGTAAAACTGTTTATGCCTTACCTTTCAAAAACTACTACTTCTCCCCCCCCCCTTACCCAATATCTAGCCAAGCCTCCCTGCCTGGGGCCACCCTCACACAAAGCCCTTTTCTGGAAAATAAGGGGATTGACATGGCCCAGCAGGACGCCTGAAACAGGTCTCCATGGTAACTCCTGAGGCCTTCCCTCCCTAGCCTCTGATAGCCTTGGGACCCCAGGGAGCCACCCCAAGGAGCAAAAGGACTTGGGGGAGGCAGCCTGAGCTATTGCGGCTCCTGCCTTGTGGCCTGTGTCTTCCCCCTCCACCCTAGCCAAAAGCCCTCAGTCTTTTTGTGGCACTTAGAAGGCTGGCCCTGACTGCTAAAAAGAATCCTGGAATATGAAAAGTCAGAGGGGTCTGGAGACAATAGCACCCAAAGCCCTGGACTGGCCAGAATGCAACTGGCCACCCCTACCCCACGCAAAAATCACAAGTTCTTTTGTCCAGATGAGCCCTTTGCCATCCAGATCCATGCCTTCTACAGGAGAGCAGAGCTTAAAGCTGGGCCCATCATGCCCTGGGAGCTGCCTGCATCCCACCATGTCTACATTCCTTTCCCTTTGGCTCTAGAAAGTGGCCAAAGGAGGCGCCTGGGTCCCAGACCATGCTCCTCTGAGTTCAGAAGAAGAGAGCCACAGCCTTGATTCCGTGACGCCCACCGCCCCCTGTGCCTCCACACCTTCAACACTGGCAAGACCCAGGGAAGACAGACCCCAAGCCAGCACTCAAGTCTGCTCTCATCCCAGCTAGGGTGGGGAGCCCCCAAATTAAAGGCTCCTCTTTCACTCCCCCAGCTCCACCCAGCCCCTGAGGCAGCAGGAGCAGGCCTGGCGTGTCCCAGCAGTGCCCGCCCAGGCGTGGGTGGGCAGAAACAGCAGCTGGGTCCTGGCACACACACAGCTCTGTCGGAGGCACGGAAGCCATGAGAGTCCCAGAGGAAGTCACCCCTCCCCACCTGTACTGAACTATGCCCTCCCCTCTGCCCCACCTGGCCAAAGCTAACATCCACTGTGCGGGGGGGGGGGGGGCTGGTTATCACCCCCTTCCCCGTTGTTTGCTTTCTGTGGAGTTCCTAAGAGGAAGAGAGAGTCCAGGCCCAGAAGAGACCAAAGGTACTCGTTCAGAGCTCAGGGCGGGGCAGAGAGAATACCAGGCAACGAGCTGGCTGTCTAGTCCAGTTCACCCCGGCAGACTGCTGGTCCTTGGAGCGAGGCCTCACAAGGTGAAGTGAGGAAGCCAGGGCACTGTTCAGCCCACACAGGCAGGGCCTGAGTCACAAGCACAGATGCACTGCACACCTGTGAGGTGAGCAGGGAACCAGGGGGCACGGGGCCGGCACTTCTTCCCAGCCCCAGCTGGAGTTGCCGCCTCTCCTCGAATTCCAAGTGAGCAGGCTGGTGTGGAAAGATGGCACACAGCACAGCTGTGCCTTCGAGAAGTCACTTCCCTTTTCCGAGCACATGCCGCCTTCGTCCAGAAAATGGGGCCAATGTCTCCGTCCCAGGGTGGCTGGGAGCATCCGATGAGCTCACACATGACAGCGTGTTTAAGTAGAAAGTGCTGCCCGACTCCCAGCATGCGTGCCAAACAGTGTCCTTTAGAAGTGAAAAGGTGAAGGAGCTCACACTCTTGGCTGCTAGCACCCTGACCCAAAAGAGCTACCACACCCAGGACGGGGCTGCTGTGGTCCACGGGGCAAGCAACCCAGCATGTGGCTGCTAAGCATCCCCCTCCCCACCCCACCTCAGCCTGGCCCCCCAACAACCCAGGCCAGCTCCCCTAATCATCACAGGGTGGAACCTCCCCCAAACCTGGGGTTTCCATGGCAACCAGCAACCTCCTGGCTGGCCCACTCTCCTAGCGCTAAGCACAGAAAACAGTGACACACACAGGAGTATCCAGGGCCCACCCATCCCCATTCACCTGCACTGATGAGGCACCAGGGAGCCTGAGGGAAGAAAGGGAACCCTCCATTCAGTCTCCACCCCAGCCTCACAGGCCCTTCTTGCCCTGACCTGGCTGCCCTGGGTGGGGCAGGGTGGGGGTGGGGGAATGGGAAATGCAAGGGAACAGGGAACTTGAGGAGTTGTTGGGTTCCCAGCACTCTCACGGCTCCCACCTGTGGCCAATCAGCCACAGGGTGGAAGGGTCAGGTCCCTTGCCACCCTGCAAAGAGGCCCTGGAGCTGGCCTCCCCAAGACTGTGAGCTAGAACAGCTGTGAGGGGCCTGTAAGCAGGCAAGCATGGGTTGGGGTCTGCAGCTGCCCCCACCCAGGCTGGAGTCAAGGGTCCTGGATGCCAAGCGGAACCTCTTCCCCCTTCTCCTCCCCCCCATCCGCCCCCTTGTAGGGAAGGTCTGTAATGTGAGCCCGGGCACATTCCCACTCCCTGGAGGTGGGGGAACCTGAGTGGGGGGCAGGAAGGGGTCACCACAGGACTGAGAGACTGAACTGTGGCAGCTGGACCTGGTGGAGGACTCAAGTGTGAGGCCTGCCGGCTGCCCTAGAGCTCCCCGGGGTGGGGAGGGTGGGGAGGGAGAGGCTGGGGGGCGGGGGCCGCCCGGGGACCATTTCAATCACACACACACACACACACACACACTGCTTCCCACTCAACTCTGGCAGGACCAAACCCAGGTCCCCATCTTTGTGCTCCTGGGGGCAAATCTGACAGGAGAGACCATGGGGGCAGAAGCTTCTGCCACCCAGGGACTAGCACCTAGGAAGGCCCGGGCACCCATGCGGGGAAGAGGCTGGGAGTCTGGAACCTGCCCTTCCGGCTCCCTCTCCCCAGGCAGGGCTGGGCTGTGCACACCCTAGAACCTGGAAGCAGAGCCCCCAGCCCCAGTACTCCCTTATTTTGATTTTTTTTCCCAAGGAGGAAGCAATTAAGTGGGGTTTATAGGCACTGGGAGATTTTTTTTTGGGGGGGGGTTGCCAGCTCTTAATAGGGCTGAGGAGAGAGACCAAAAGCCAGGGAGGGGAAGAGGGAAGGGAGGAGAGAAAATGAGCCTGCAAGGGAGAGCTCGGGCATGTGCGAGAAACAAAAGGACTTGAGAAAAAGAGGCAGAGAGTGACTAAGAGTGAGAGGGAGTGAGAGAGAGAGAGAGAGAGAGAGAGAGAGAGAGAGAGCGCCTAGCTGGAGAAGGGGAGCTGAGCACTGCTCGCCAAGGCAGCCAGGGGGGAACGGACAGGGTCCCAGAGAGCGAGAGACACACAGAGAAGCTGTTTATTTGAAAGGCTGTGGCGGCCCGAGGGTTGGGCGCGGTGGCAGGGCAGCCCCCCCACCCACCCAGAGCTTGAGGAGAGCTGAGGGCACTGACTCCCTCCTGCCCTCCTGCTCGCAACCCCCCCCCCCGCCCCGCGCCAACACACACAGACGGCTGCATTCCAGACCCCTGGGCAGAGATAGAAAAACTGGGGGGGGGCGGGTGGCAAGCGGGGGAAGAGGCGAGAGTGCACCAGGATCCCTCTCCAACCATCCTGAGGATCTGCTCCATTGCACAATGGCATTTGGGCAGGTTCTGCTGAGTCTTCAGACACCCCCCCCCCAGCCCAACCTAGGACGCCCGCCTTCAACTCGGGGGCCATGGGGAAAAAGGGTGGGGGTATAAGGATGCAACCTCCCAAACCCGTAAAGGGGTCCAGAGGACTCCAGGCTCAGAATACAAAAAGGGGGAGGCTCAGAACAGATCTTGTTTCTCTTCAGTTTTCCCCCTCACCCCTGCAGGAGTGCTCCCTTCCAGCTGTGGAGCTGCCTGCAATCTCTGGTTAGAGACCTGAGAGAGCAATTAGGTCACTCCCATGAGCCCCTGTGAAGGGCTACCCCAGGCGGATTGTAGCTCTCTGGGCTCCAGAGAAAGCGTGGTAGCGGCCACCGTCACAGCAGGAGGAAGTGCACACTTCACAACCTTGCTTTCCCCTGGGCTTCCCTGGGGTCCCCAGACCATTTTGAGCCCCTGCTGCACCCAGTTTGCCTTCTGGGTGAGGACAGGATTCTTGCCCATTCCCTTTCCTTATGCCGAAGCACAGAGCTCCACCCTGACCCTCGTTTAGCCATCCTCCTGATCAGTAATAGGACCCTACCTTTATCCAAGGAGAAGCAAACTAAAGAAACTGCCTGCTCCCACACCACGGCTGAGAAATACACTGCCCCTGGGGACCCAAGACGCTAAGGCGGTCGGGAGCCTGGGAAGTTAGTGGAGAGCCCAGGAAGAGTGGACAGGAAGAGATCAAAGATCCAGGAATCAGAGAGCGTGGATGGAGCAGGTCAAGACCCCCCCCCCCAACTCCAGTTTCCTGCTAAGTGGATCTGCCTGCACACTAACAGGACCTCCAGAAAACCGGGCAGAAGAGAGATTCTGAACCTGAGTTCCAACCCTAGTCATGGATGCCAAGAGGTCACCGCAACAGCCCCTCAAACTCCCCATGAACAGCCCAGAAACCACTGGGCCACCGCCTGAAAGGTGTGTGTGTGTGTGTGTGTGCTGTTGGGGGGGGTGCAGGCAAGTGGGGAGTGGGTAGAGTTGTGAAGTGGAAGGAGAAGAAAAGAAAGGATTTCCTTTATATAACTGCCCCCCCAAACCCTTGGGGAAAGCTAAGCACAGCTCCCCAATCTTGGAGACAAATGTGTGTGGGGGGGGGGGGGGGGAGGGTAATGGGACCTGCCTGGACAGGAATCGCTTCTTCCCCACCCACCTCCCTCGCCTGCTCTGCCGCCACTCTCTGCTGCCGGCTCCATTGGACCCCCGACGGGCGCTGGATCGAACCCACCCCCCCCACACACACACACACAACCCCTCTTCCACTCCGCCCCTCTCCACCCGCCGCCTTTGTGAGCCTGGGAGCGGCGCCCGCCTTTCTACCGCCCCGGCAGGGAGAAAGGGGAGTGGGGAGGGGGGGGGAGCAAGAAGAGACGGTAGAGCGAAAAGCCAGGAGGCAAACAGGGAAGAAAGAGAAATGAAAATGGGAGAAGCCCGAGCGGGGATGAAGGCGCTGCCAAGCCGCCCAGAGCGCCGGGTCCCGCGCCGCGCTGCCCCCACACCTAAGCCAACGCGGAACCTGTGTTCCGGCCTCGGCCCCCGCCTCGGCTCTGTGAATGGCTCTCGGCGAAAAACCACTACATTCCCAGGGGCCCCGGAGAGGGTTGCGTTCGTTCTCGCCCCCACCCAGTTCTCGGAGCCCAAGCTCATGCAGCTCCGCCTGCTGCGACCATCTCCACTCGATCCGGGCCGTGAGGAGGTAAGGACGGGGGTGGGGTGGGGGAGGGAGACGAGGTTGGGTCAAAACCCAGCCGAGAGCCCCCAGCCCACCTCGCCGCAGCCTGCCCCGCCCGCCCGCAGGAAAACACACTTGGAAAAAGCCGGAGATAAAAAGGGGGCGCCGCTCCTCCTCCCGACACCTCCCCACACGCACTTGGAGGCGCGCGGCCTCACCCCGAAGGAGTGCCTCCCACCCCTAGGGACCAGAGCAGATAAGTTACTCACTTAGGGTTGAGGGAGCTCCAGGACACGGGCTCCAGGTTCTTGGCCAGCGGCGTGGCGAGCCGGCACAGCGCCAATACGACCATCGCCACAAGCCACTTGCCGAGCCAACGCTGCCCAGGCCGGGCCATCTTCCTGGGGGCAGGCTGCACTTCGGACTCCGCAAGCGCCTGCTTAGCAACGCTCGCCTCGCCTTCCCGGGCCGCGCTGCGCTCCGCACCGCTCAGGCGCCCATCCTCTGCAGCCGCCGGCCTTGAAGTGCTCCCCTCCCGCCGGCTTCGGCGTCGCTCTTCTCCTCCCCGCCGGCCAGGAGGACTCACTGGGCAGCCGTCCCCAACCCGGGCATGGGCTGCGGCCTCTGAGGGCTGGCTCTCCTGGCCTCTCGGCCGCACGAGGCGCGACGGGGGCTCTGCGCCCCCGGGTGATCCCGCCCGACTCCACTCGGCTCCCCAAGACTGTTCGGGACTGTGCGCCCTCTCTCCGACAGCGTCTCCCCGCCGAGGACTCGGTAGCCGCTCCGATGCCTCGACCGTCCCGGGATCGGTGCACCAAGGAAGAAAGGGAGGTCTCCCCACAACACGAGCTCGGTCCCCAGGCTCCCGACCGGGTCGCCCTGGCACGGGCTCCGTTCCTCCGGGCCACACTGGGACTCCGGGCTGCGCGCCCCTCGACAGCTTCTACTTGAGCGCGGGCCCCCGCTCAGTGTACTTAGAAGAGCGGCGAGACGCTGCCGAGTGAGCCAGTCCCATCAGTCTGCGCCTCTGAAGCGTCGGCTGGGTAGCCCAGCAGCCCCGTCGCCCAGTCCTTGCTCCCCGGCCGTTGCGCCCGAGGGTCTGCGGCCGGTGCGAGCCTCACACACCTCCCACTGCTGTCCAGCGCGCATAGACTCCCTCCGCCGCCGCCGAGCTGTCTACTCCCCTGCTCAGGCGAACGCAAGGCCAACCCTGCTTCTTCTAGCCAATAGGAAGCTCCGTGGCGGGGTCCTTGCCCCAGGCCACGCCTCTCGAGCAGGAAGGGGGCGGGGCTTGAGGGCGCTCTTAAGGATGCCGCGCTGCCGATGGCACCAATCTGAGTGTGCGGCTCGTGCGGTTAGGGTTGGGTACCGCTTAGTCTTGTTCCCAGAGCGCTCAGCCCGTGGGAAGTTGGCGCTTCACTAGAGTTGCCGGCCTGCTCTCTTGCCCGCGCGTCTACTCGACACTCCCAGCCTGCTGACCTGAGCCTCCCAGGCTTTGTCCCAAGTACTGGGAAAACAGTGCTTCCCACTCTTCTTTTTACACACACGAGCCCCGAATTCCTGCTCTATGCCCACCTCCGTGGCAACGACAGGCCGTCTGCTCCCCGTCCCGTCACCACGGGGCTCGCGGCTGGGCTTTCCTCCTCCTGCCCTCCAAATGCCTGCACTGTCGCTTGCACTTGGAGCCAGAGTCCAGAGCACACAAGTGGATTGCGGTGGGTGGTGGCGACTTGGGAGGTTCAAGGACAGGATCCGAAGGAAAAGGCCAGTTCTTCAAGCTGGGGGAACTTCAGCTTTGAGGGAGAGCTGATGGGGTCCTTGGAGCCCAAATTTACAGTTCTTTCCTTTCTGAAGACCTGGGCAAGGCCCTGGGATAGGCACACGGGAATCTGTGCGCACCATGATCAAAGAAGACACCTGGAGGGCGAAAAGGAAAAGGCGGTAGGTAGGAGGCTTTTGAAAAAGCAAAGGGCCGATATCCTAGCCCGAGGACGCAGGACTCCAGCCTCTTTGGGCCCCGCCATTAGGGTCTTTGTCTCCCATCTCCGGCCCTTTCTCCCCGCCCCCCCCCCCCTTGCCTCTTTGCTTATAACTTGGCTCAATCCCATAGCTCAGACCCTCCCGGTCCGACCCACTCCTAAATCGGACCGCAACACGCCTACTCGTGTGCTAATGTCTCCCCCTGCTGCTATGCCGTCACATTGCGGGCGCCTGGGCCAAATGGTGAGCTCCTACCCTCCCCAAACACCCCCCCCCCCCACGCTCTGGAACGCCAGACCTGGGACAGGCGTGGCCTTGACAAGAAACCGTCGCCCGGTATGCAAACGAAGGCACAGAGCTAGGAGAAATATCTGGGTTTGGGGGTGGCTTTGAGGCTGCCGAGGCAGCTATTAAGTCATCCCTGGGGAGGATTAGGTGAGCAACATTCCCAAAGTGTTCTGCCGTTTATATGTTGTCTCATGTCTGTGATCTCACTTCATAGGAGACCGAGGTACGCGATCTTCTAAAGATCTCGGTAGCTGTAGGGGACAATGGCAGGAGAAAAGGACAGCGCCTTAAGGGTGAGATGATTCTGGATAGGCAGGAAAGGGTGGACTAGGATCTCCCAACTCCCACTACGACCTTGCACTGGGATGTAAGCAAAAAAAAAAAAAAAAACAAAAAACAAAAAGAGCCTAACAAGGGGCAAGGACCCACCACCCGGTCTAGCTAGGACATAAAAAACCTGAAGAGAGAAACGACACTTCTGTTTACTGAGTGCTTATTGTTGGGCCAAGAGCCACATTGGGTGCTCTTCCTTTCCTAAAACTTTGACATGAGTTCTGCTATCTCCCCATCTTACCTGCCAGGAAGACTGAGGCTCAGGGAGAAGTGACTCATCTGAGATCACTGAGCTGATCCATGGTGGAAGCAGGATCTGACTTCTGATGTATGAGAGCACTCAAGAAAGGTCGTAGAGAAATGGAATTAAAGAGAGGTTTATGGGGCCAGCGTTGTGGCGTGGTGAGTGAGGCCTCCACCTGCGAGACCAACGTCCCACAGGAGCACGGCTTTGTGTCCCAGCTGCTCCACTTCCAATGCAGCTCCCCTGCTAATGCGCCTGGGAGGGCACAGATGCTGGAGCCCCTGCCATCCATGGGGAAAACCTAGATGATGTTTCTGGTTCCTGGCTTCAGCCTGGTCCTGCCCCAGCTGTTGCAGTCATCTACAGAGTAAATCAGTGGATGGAAGATCTCTCTCTCTCTCTCTTTCTCTCTCTGTAACTCTAACTTTCAAATACAAAAATAAATCTTGAAAAAAAGAAAGTGGTTTCTTTTGTTGCAAAAAGTTTTTTTTTTAATCCAAGCATAGTCTTTTTTTATAGTGCACATTTTCCATGAACTTTAAAAAAAAAGTTTGATTTACTGATTTATTCGAAAGAGCAACAGAGAGGGGGAGGGAGGGAGGTAGACGGGGAGAGAGAGAGAGAGACTGACTCCATCTACTGGTTCACTCCCTAAATGGCCACAGCCTCTGGGGCTGGGCCAGGCTGAAGCCAAGAGCCAGGAACTCCATGCGAGTGGCAGAGACCCAAGCACTTGGGCCATCCTCCACTGCCCTCCCGGGCACATTAGCAGGAAGTCGGATTGGAAGTGGAGTGGCTAGGACTTCTCGTGGGATGCTGGCTTCCCAAATGACAGCTCAACCTGCTACACCAAGGCCCTCTCATGACTTGATGGGGAGGATGGGGGTGGGGGAGATATGAAGCCAGGCAGCCAGACCTGAGAAACAAAGGGAGACAGGAGCAGTTCCTGAGCGTGCCAGCACCTAATCCTGGGCAGGGACCATGGTGGGGCAAGTGAGGAGGAATTCTGTGCCAGGGCCTGCTGCACACACTGGTCGCCCCTGCCCACAGCACAGCCTTTCTGCCCCAACCTGCCCTTGCCAAGCACAGGAGCCCCAGGAACAAGACTGAGCCTAGTTCTTGCCACAACCAACGACCAGCGAGTGACTCCAAGTTCCTGCGTCTTGATCCGGCGTGGATCCGGCTCAGGAGGGAAATGGACTCCTACTAGCAGTCACCACTCTCCCCACCCCCACCAAGCCTTCCACAGTGGCAGCCATAGCTTGGAGCAGTCAAGTGCATCCCGAGAGGAGCCCCAGCCAGCGCTGCCCACGAGGAATGCCAAGCACCAAAGAAATCAGCATAGAGGAGGCGCCTGCGCCAAGGGACACAGAACAGCTGGCAATAGCAGGAAGCCTCGGGTGGGGTGCAGCCTCCAGAGCTCAGCTTGGCACACCCGCGGGAGGCAGGGTGGTAGGAACTGTGGTGGCATGCATTTCGCTGGGGGCGGGGGGGGGGAGTTACCTCTGTCTCTTTGGGCGGAGTCACGTCCCCTGCATTTGTTCCAGTGATAGTCCCTCCTGCCCAGAGCCTTGGCGAGGGATGAATGAGAGAATGCACAAAAAAGGACTTAGCAGCATGCCTGGCCCCACTGCGGGGCTTACGGAATGGAAATTCTTATTCTTCCCGGGGCCTCCCACACAGACACCCTCACTCCCCTCGCACAGGCAGGCTTTGTGTGCCACACGCACCAACTTCCATTCTTTCTCCCTCATCCACTCAAGCAGCACCTGGTGTCAGGCCTGGGTCCTGGCCTCATGTTCACTGTCATCCTTGTCCTGGACCTCTCCCTTCCTGCTTGGCACTCAGAGACACGGAGAGGTGAGATAACTCACTCAAGGTCACACAGCAAGGAAGTAGTCATGTCAGGTACAACCAGAGCCAACACTCAAAGAGCCCGAATCCTAACCCCTCTCCTCTCCACTGGCTGTCATCTCTGGCTCCGCCCCCTGTCTCCTGTCTGTCCCCTAGGAGAGACAGGCTGTCTCTGCCCGCACCCTTCTCAGGGATATACACACAGAGCCAGGGAGCGCTACCACTTCTCTAGCACTCCTGGCTGCTACTAGGGCTGGGTACTGTCACCTGCTGCTGTAGGTATCTTTGTTTCATTCTCAACATACCCCTGAGGTTACTGTTTATAGACTGGTTTCAGAGATGACAAAGCAGAAGCTCCGGGCTCAGGCTGGCTTCGTGCCCTGTCCCCGCCAACCTCCGCCTGCAAAACTCTCTCTGCTTGGCCAACTAAATCCCCTCCCTTGCACACCCCTCCCCCCACTCTCCTGCTCTTTCCTCTGCCCAGCTGGGGTTCATGTTGCGCCCAGGCTGCCCTCCCTTCACCACGAACACCTTGCTTTGCCCAAGTCACTCCATCTCTGGGTCAGCCACAGGGCAAACCCAGGGTGGGGCCTAGCCCTCCCACTCTTCCTCCTTCCCTCTCCTGGCTGCACACCCCCCCGGGGGGGTGGACTAATTCAAAACTACCCCAGGTAGGTAAGCTCCGGAAGTCTGGCTTTGCTACAGCCATGATAATCCCCAGGAGCTGAGGACAGAGAGGGAGTGGTCCCACCGGCCAAAGGTTCAGCCCAGCCCCTCCCCCTGCCCACCCCAGCTGCAAGCCTGGTTTATGGATGTTTGCACAGAGATCACCTCTACCTGCCAGGTGCCGCCCTGACTCCTGCATCAGGTTGATGGCAGGATGACACCAGGGATGGGAGGAGCCCCCTTTGTCCCTCCCTCTCTCTTTATCCTCTCCTTGCTGCTATGTACCCCTACCCTGGTCTCCTGGACACCTGTCTCCAGCTCTCAGGCCCCACACATGCCTGCCTCTGCCCGTGCCCAGAGCCCGGAGCAGGGCACGTGACAAACGGAGCAGGGCTCAGTGCGTCTAGCAGGTGGATAGCACTCTAAACTGCAGTTGGGACCCTGTGTTCTGTGGTCTCGGCTGGGCTTCCTCTGGCGGTCCCCCCTCCATGCCCATCCTCTGTGTGCTCTGGCGCAGCAGGAGGCAGCCCCAGTCTGGGGTGGGTGGGGGAAGCGTGCAGCACCCTGGGCCCAGCCCACCTGTTGCTCCCTCACTCTGGTTACCTGCGGAATGCACAAGGAGGGGCTGGCCATTCGTCACTGTCAGGGGCTCAGGAATTCTGCAGAGGGGAGAAGCAGCTGTCCCCACCTGTCACCGGCTCCAGCCCAGCTCCCCTATCTCAAGTAGGCTTGCGAGAGAGGGGAACGCCAGCCCCGTCCCGCGGCTGGCTCTGTAGGGAACATGCTGGACGCACCAGGGAATGAAGTCCCCATGGAGGAGCACCCCCAAGCTGAACAAGCATGGGGGTACCCCGAGGAGCAGAGGGAAGGGGAAGCTGTGTTCTCATCTCTCCAGCCCTCCTAGCTCGCCTGTCCGCGCAGGCCTGAGCCAGCCTCCTACCTCCCACCTCACCAGGAAGGCTAAAGGGTCAGTTTCTTGGGCTCTCCTAACTGATAACCCCAGGCCTACTGGGACAGAGGGAGAGAGAGAGGGAGGGAGGCTAGGAGCCCCTGGGGACATGCTGATAAGAGACCAGACCCAGCTGTCCAGATAATCCCTGGCAGAATTATGGCAGCCTGGCCCATGGACCCTCCAGCTGCCCCCCAGAGCTAAGCCAGCCAGGGTGAGCTGGAACCTCCCCTCCCCCACTGGCCATCTAGTCCAGCTTCAATCAGAAAGGCCCCAGGGCATCTGGCTGAGTGCACGTTCCCCAGAGATGGCCCAGTGTCTTTCTAGGCCTTCAGACTCCCCACCTTGCCCAAGGCTGCCCACGCTAGGGTCCGGGGAGAAGCAGACGCTGTGACAGACCCTGACTGACAAACCACCCAGCATCTTCCTGGTCAGGAAGCCAGTCCTCCAGGGGAACATAAATCTCCCTGGTCTGGCTTGTTTTTCTTTCACAATCCCTTCTCCGGGACACAAAGCAGAGCCTATGGCAGCCCCTTGCCTCAACTGGGAGGGCTGGGGATGTGGGGAGAGAGGAATTTTCCTCCTTGGGATCCGTGTCCTGGGCAGAAGCACCAGAAACCGCAAGTGATGGGAGCTTCTGATCTAAGAGCGCCTGAGGGGATCCCGGATTCAAAGACTGCGGAGGGAGGTGGTGGGACCAAGGTGGTGGGAAACCGAGGTCTAGGCAGAATGTTGAGTCCAAGAGGTGGAGTTCCCGAGGCAAACTTTCCTCTCCCTAGTCCCTCCCTATTCCTCAAACTCTGTCGACCCCCAGTGGCCATCTCAGGACTTGCAGCCCAAAAGCTGACCCTCCCAGGAGCCGAGCTCCCAACAATGCCACAACTTCCAGGGACTAGCCTGAGTTGAGCTAAACCAGAAATGCCATCATTCCCCCACTCCCCTCTCCCCCTCCCAATCTATCCAAGCCTGTCTTCCCACCCACCTCCTCTGGGCAGCCTTTTGGAAGGGCCCTAGCCGATAGACTGCCAGTAGTCGCTACCTGGATTTGTATAATTTGTGTATCTCTCAGTCCTCCCACTAGATACTAGCATGGGAGTATCTACTGAGCACTTCTTCCGCTTCGGCATCAAGACCAGGCCTGGGGATGAGCACCTAGGGGGCGCTCTATAAAAGCGAATGGCAATCATAGTGGTGGTGGTGGTGGTGGTCGCAATGACAGTTAGCATTGAGTGAGCCACATTCCAACATCCAAAACTTCTCAAGCACCAACGAGAGGCCTCAAGTGGAAAATTCCACACCTTGCCCTCATTTGACTGATAGCAGTCAAAATGCAGGTGTGCTAAAAATTGTTGTAGAAGATTCCCTTCAGGCTATATGTATAAAGTGTGCGTGAAACATGGATGAATTTCATGTTCAGACTTAGATCCCGTCCCCAAGATATCTCATTATGTATATGCAAATATTCCAGAATCCAAAAAGCCCAAAATCCCAAATACTTCTGGTCCCAAGCATTTTGGATAAGGGGCCGCTCCATCTATATTTTGTATCTCTTCCCTTATGCAGAATTCATTAACAAAACTGGTGCTCTTAAAAGTCAAGTGACGTAAATAACCCGAGTCTCTCCCAGGAATCATCAGTGGGTCAATTCAGTTCACAAGCACTGCTGGGGCTTCCCGAGGGAGGGGTGGAGCGGGGTCTGGCAGGTGCCTAGACCTGAGCCTTAAAGTGACAAGAAAGATGGCCGAGTTACTTCCGTCACTCCATGTTGGGTCCAGTTAGCCGGCAGTCCCAGGGCAGAAAGCACCTTTGAGTAGAGGGCCTGCCCCACCCTGGGCATTACTCTTGGCCATGGCCTAAGATATTTGGCTTCTCTCTAGCAGGGTCACCTTGGAGGAAACTGGAGCATGGTCCCTTTTGCTTCACCCCTTCTCCAAGTGGGCCACACAACAGACTTTCCCTTTCAGTCAGTTCTTCATAGTCCTTGGTTTGAAGAGGATCTGCTCAAGCTAGAAAGGGCAAGATCCAGGGCCAATGTTTTGGTGTGGGAAGCTAAGCCACCGCCTGCAGTGCCGGCATCCCATATAGGTGCCAGTTCGAGTCCCGGGTGCTCCACTTCCAATCCAGCTCCCTGCTGATGGTCTGGGAAAGCAGTACAAGATGGCCCAAGTCCTTGGGCCCCTGCACCCGCGTGGGAGACCTGGAAGAAGCTCCTGGTTCCTGGCTTTGCATCAGTCCAGATCCAGCCATTGTGGCAATTTGGGGAGTGAACCAGTGGATGGAAGATTCTCTCTCTCTCTCTTTCTCCCTCTCTGTAACTCTGCGTCGCAAAGAAAGAAAGAAAGGGCAAGAGACAAGATCCTGCCATGGTGTGGCAAGGTGGCCCACGCCCCGCCCCCACTTCCCCTGCCGGCCCTTACACTTGGATGCAACAATGCTCTGGCTTGGAGCTGAGAGTCCTGGCAAGCAGGCAGCCAGCTTGCTGGCCCAGGCACATTCTGCAAGGAGAAGCGCCTGCGGGTTTTGTGCTGGACTTTCTACACGCACTTTATTAAGGGATTTACGGCCCCGGTGCATGATTGGTAACACCTGCTTTTAAAAAGGTACACGCTGAAATCTTACCACGGCCTCGCACTAAGGCCCAGGCCCCCGCGACCGAGCTTACCAATACAACAGGAAATCTTGGTGCAGCCAGCAGGGCCTCCCAAGTGCTCACTGATGGACAGGAGTGCCGGAGTCTTACATGCCTTCGCCAGGTAACCTTAACCCTTAACCCCAGCCCCCCACTCACCCTCCAGGGGCTGACGACCTCTGCCCAGGGCTGGTTGATTGCTAAGGCTGCTGGGGGTGCACGCACCCTGCCACACAGCATATGCACACCCCAGGAGCTCATGAGGGCCTGTGGGCTCTCACACTGCCCCCTAGCGCACAGCACACCTCGCAGATTCAGAAAGAATATCCCCAGGAGCCTGGCCTGGAAGGCATGCCGGCCGACAAACTCTCCTAACACCACCCTCCCACCCCCCAGGTACACCTTGCAAGGAGTTAGGACTCTGCATCAGTGGTGCCCGGATGGATGACATTGAAGGGACACGTGTTACCCAGTCAGCAGAGAGCTGTGCACAGGGCAGGGGAGCCACAGTCCCCAGTAGCCTACAGTGCTCACAATGACAGGCTGGGAGCCTGTTCCAGAGGGTCATGGTGAGGGTTAAATGGAGCTAATCTGTGGGAAGCATTTAGTGCCACGGAAGGGGTAGCCTGGATTAGCTGCCTTTTTGAGCTCTTGGAATATTTATTAGGCATTTGTATCTCAGCTCTACTTTGCATATTCATCTCCATTACCTTTGTGGGTTTTTTTTTTCTTATTATCTCAGAAGGATAATGTATGGAGTAAGAATGTTATTATTATTATTTTTGCTTGAACTAGTCTGGATTTGGAGCACAGGTCATATTTATTATGTTACTTCTATTCAGACCACTCCTTATGTATAACAACTTTATAAAGACATAATTTATAGAGGCTGGCTCTGTAGCACAGCAGGTAAAGCCGCCGCCTGCCGTGCCGGCATCCCATATGAGTGCTGGTTCCAGTCCCAGCTGCTCCACTTCCAATCTAGCTCTCTACTGTGGCCTGGGAAAGCAGTAGAAGATGGCCCAAGTCCTTGGACACCCTCACCCGCGTGGGAGACCCGAAAGAAGCTCCTGGCTCCTGGCTCCTGGCTTCAGATTGGTGCAGCTCCAGCCGTTACATCCATTTGGAGAGTGAACCAATGATTGGCAGAGTCTCTCTCTCCCTTTCTCTCTGTCTCTCCCTCTATGTAACTCTGTCTTCAAATAAAGAAATAAATCTTTTTTAAAAAGAAGATATCATTTATATACCCTAAAACTGGCCCCTTCCAGGTATGCAGCTCTGTTAGTTTTTAGTCCATGTGGATAGTTGTGTGGTCATTATCGTGTTGTGTGTACACACTTGTTGGCACCATCCCCACTCACATCCATCAGCAATCACTGGCCAGTCCTGCTCCTCCCTCTCTCTGCCCAGCCCCAGGCAACTGCTAACCGACTTCATGTCTCAATGCATTTGTAGTTTGTGGACCCTTGGTGTACATGAACTCATGCACCATGTGGCCTTTTGGGACTGTCTTCTTTCACTTAGCCTCATGTTGTTGAGATTCATTCATGGCGTGGCATATATCGGGGGAGTTTCTTCCTTTTGCGAGCCACCTAATATCCCATTAGATGAACACGCCATGTGATGCTTATGCATTCACCGCTTAGTGCCGCCGTGAACATGCGTGTACATGCGCATCGTGTGGATGTGGGGATGTGGTTACCGTTCTCCAGCTGAGCCACCTGCTGACTCCATGGTGAACTTTTTTCCCAACTGCAAACTGTCTTGCAAAGCGACTGTACTGTTTTACTTCCCCACCCACGATGTGCAAGAATTTCTGTTCTTCCACATACTCCCAGGCACTTGGTATTTTCTGTCTTTTTGGTTATAGTTAACCTAGGGCATATCAACTGGTATCTCACTATGGTTTTGGTTTGTATTTCCTGATAATTAATGATGCTGAGAATGTTTTCACTTGTCTATTGCCCATTTGTATATCTTCCATGGAGAAATGTCTGTTCAGATGTTGTACAAACTTGGAGGTTATTTTTAATTTGCTTATTTTATATTTATATTTTTATACACATATACATTTTAATATTATTTATTATATTTCAACTGGCTTATTTTTAAAATTGCTATCACTTTTCTTATGATTTATTTTAAACATTTATTTATTTGAAAGACAGAGTTATACAGAGAGGAAGAGCAACAGAGAAAGAGAATCTTCCATCCACTGGTGCACCCCTCAAATGGCTACAATGACCAGGGCTGGGCCAGGCTGAAGCCAGGAGCCAGGAGCTTCATCTGGGTCTTCCACATGGGTGCAGGGGCCCAAGTACTTCAGCCATCTTCCACTGCTTTCTCAGGCACATTAGCAGGGATCGGAATTAGAACAGCCAGGACTTGAACCAGCACCCATACAGGATGTTGGTGCTGCAGGAGACTTCTTAATCCGCTATGCCACAGCGCTGACCCCTAAAAATGTGTTTATTTATTTGAAAGACAGAATTACAGAGAGAGAGAGAGAGAGAGAGAGAGAGAGAGAGAGAGACCTTCCATTCACTGAATCACTCCTCCATGGGTGGCCAAAACAACCTGAACTGGGCTGATCCAAAGCCCAGAGCTTCTTCCGGTATCCCACTTGGGTGCAGGGACACAAACATTTAGGCTACCCTTTACTGTTATCCCAGGCCATTAGCAGAGAGCTGGATCAAAAGAGGAGCAGCCGGGACACGAACTGGCACCCATATGGGATGCTGGTACTGCAGGCGGCAGCTCTACCCACTACACCACAGCGCCGGCCCCATGTTTCTAAGAGTGCTTGTCACAGGATTTAGGATTCGTGCAGATGATCCAGGATGAGCTCTTCATCTCAGGATCAGGATCGTATCTGCGAAATAGCCTTCTCACAAACAAGATAATAGCGATGAGTTCCGGAGTTTTGGCAATGGCCATATTTTGTTTGGTGGCTACCCTTGAGCTCACTAGAGTAGATTACTACATTACACGCCCATGCTAAGCACTTTATGTACAGTAAAGTACCCCAGTCCCCTGAGCTGTTGCTATGACAATCGCTTCTTTCCAATGAGATTAGATTGACTTGGGTTTCAATTCTATCTCTGGCTCTTATTACCCACGTGAGTTTCCTGAGCTTCTGTTTGCTCTATGATAAGCTGGGGAGAAAACATCTATTCCTTCACCAAATGCATACTATGTGCACCTGTCGGGGACTGTGCGAATTTTTTAAATTTATTTTTTTAAAGATATTTATTTATTTATTTGAGAGGTAGAATTACAGACAGTGAGAGGGAGAGACAGAGAGATAGGTCTTCTTTCCATTGGTTCACTCCCCAAATGGCCGCAATGGCTGGAGCTGAGCCAATCTGAAGCCAGGAGCCAGGAGCTTCTTCCAGGTCTCCCACATGGGTTCAGGGGCCCAAGGTCTTGGGCCATCTTCTGCTGCTTTCCCATGCCATAACAGAGAGCTGGATTGGAAGAGGAGCAGCCGGGACTAGAATTAGCACCCATATGGGATGCCACGGCACCAGCCTTGGATTCTATTTTTAAAGATTTATCTAGCTACTTGAAAGGCAAAGTGACAGAGATGGAGAGGGAGAGCGAGAGAGAGAGAGAGAGAGAGAGAGAGAGAGAGAGCGATTCCATCTAGTAGTTCACTCCCCAAATGGTTACAACAGCCTGGACTGTGCCAGACCAAAACCAGGAGCCAGGAACTCTATCCTCCATCTCCGACATGGGTGGCAGGGGCTCAAGTACTTGGTCCATCTTCCACTACTTTCCCAGGCTCATTAGCAGGGAGCTGGATCAGAAGTAGAACTCTACTGTGCTCTGATAAGGGGATGCTGGTGTTACAGGTGGCGGCATAACCTGCTTCTCCACAATCCCGGCAATCTGATATGCAGATTGAATTTCCTGGCATGTGCTACATGCTTGGCAAAGAGTGGCTACTATTATTATTTTGTGGTTGCAGTTCTGAGAGAGAGACAGAGAGAGAGTGGCTACTATTATTATTTTGTGGTTGCAGTTCTGAGAGAGAGACAGAGAGAGAAGGAGGAAAGGACCATTACATTACATTTGTATGGAGGACAAGACTAAGTTCCAAACACCTAGAATGATGCAAATGTCAGAGAGATGATGGCACAGGGAGGCAAAGAAAGGCCAGGATCCTCTTGCCAGGTCACAGAGAAGCCACCAACAGCAGACACAGGCTCATGTCTTCACCTGAACTTACAGAAGGCGAACACACGAGGGCGTGCGCTCCCCACCACAGGGGGCCTCAGCGATGCCTCTGGTCCTAGCTGTCTCTTATCTCTGGGCAGCAGGCTCAGGGCCTATGACTGTGCAGGAGGCTGAGAGAAGGAGGAGATGGAAGAGATGGAGGAGAGGAAGAGGATTCTCTCCGGTGTCTGGAAGAACATATACCTGACATCAACCCAAAGGGAAGTGCAAAAGGGATGCTTGAATCCGTTTAGCAAATTTCCACGAGAAGGGGCAAGGACAAAGTCACATTGCAAGGGGACATTGAAGTGTGTGGAAAATACACACAGTGAAACTCGGTATCTCTAGACGGTCAGTCTGTGGAAAAGGCTGAGCTGGTTTCTCCAGGAAGGAAGGCCCTATTAAATCAAGCCAGTTCTGAGATTAAGAACCTCAAGGAGCTTCTACGACCCAAAGAGCCTGGTTTCAACTTCAGGATTAAAGGGAGCAAGGAACGGCCCAAGGATGCAGCAGCTATGGAGTCAGGACAGCGGGCATACATACACTTGCTGTCAGTATGACCCTGGGAACTCTGAGTTCATCTCATCCTTCAAATGCATCTCATAGCAGGACTAAAGGTTAACCGAGAGACTGGGCATGCGAGTGTCTGGCACGTGCCCAGTGCCTGGGAAATGCTGGTTCTGCAGCTCCCCAGGAGGGATTCTTGAGAATCTCCTTCGGTGTGAAGCTGGCTGTCCTACCCAGGAAGATGTACACTGCAGAGGATTGCACCTGCATTGCAGGAACTTTTAAGAAAACTCCCATTTCTGAGATTCTATGATCAGTCGTTCAGCAGATGCACAGTGTGCGTCCCCAGCCATCTGCAAGGCATTGTGGGAGATACAGAAAGACAGCCCGAGCCATCATTCAAGTCTCAGCACAATTGTCAGGAAGGTGTTTCTCACCATCCGGGCGAAACTCGTGCCTCCTCCCCAACCCCATTCATCATTTAGGCCACTTTCATGTTTTATTTCCTTTGTAATACTAAGCACAATCTAAGATTGTCATTTTCTTTACACATGTACTCTCTGGTACATGTTTACACACACACACACACACACACTTCTGTAAAATGTGTTGAAATGAAGTATAAGAAATAGACTCCTGTGGCTGGCGCTGTGGCATAGTGGGTAAAGTCGCTGCCTGCAGTGCCGGCATCTTATATGGGCGCCGGTTCGAGACCCGGCTGCTCCACTTCCCATCCAGCTCTCTTCTATGGCCTGGGAAAGCAGTAGAAGATGGCCCAAGTCCTTGGGCCCCTGCACCCACATGGGAGACATGGAAGAAGCTCCTGGCTCCTGGCTTTGGATTGGCACAGCTCCAGCCATTGCGACCATTTGGGGAGTGAACCAACAGATGGAAGACCTCTCTCTCTCTTTGTCTCCTTCCTCTCTCTGAGTAACTCTGCCTTTCAAATATATTTTTTTCAGGGTGCCAAATCCAGTGAACAGTGGAGGTGATGTCTTGCTTTCTTATTTTTTTTAAAGATGTATTTATTTATTTGAAAGTCAGAGTTATACAGAGAGAGGAGAGGCAGAGAGAGAGAGAAGTCTTCCATCCGATGGTTCACTTCACAACTGGCTTCAATGGCTAGAGCTGCACCAATCCAAAGCCAGGAGCCAGGAGCTTCTTCTGGGTCTCCCACATGGGTTCAGGGGCCCAAGGACCCGGGCCATCCTCCACTGCTTTCCCAGGCCATAGCAGAGAGCTGGATTGTAAGTGAAGCAGCTGGGTCTCGAACCAGCGCCCACATGGAATGCCGGCGCTTCAGGCCAGGGCTTTAACCCACTGTGCCACAGCGCTGGCCCCATAAATATTTTTTAAAAAGAAATAGACGCTGATATCAGAGAGCTTGTCACCCACCTGGAGACGTGAGACAGGTGTGGAAGTAGCTGAGGGCTCACGTGGCAAGGTCGGGAGCCCACTTTTGGTCAAGATGTATGAGTCCTAGGAGTTGCTGGGTCCGCAGAGAAGCTGGGAAGGATGAGTGGCATTTGCGAAAGGGAAGATAAGCAAGGGGAGGAGAGTGGATGAATGACAGCAGCGGCGGCGGCAGCAGCAGCTGTTCTCATTGTTTGAACACTGCTGTGTGGCCAGACTAGTTCTGTCAGCCTTGTGATACAGATACAAGCAGTCAGCAAACTGCACGGCAGAGGTCCTGGCTCTGGAATGGCACCCACATGCTAGCAAGAGGCAATGAGACATGAGTCAGGAATAGGGACCCTTTGGGACAGTAATACACACTGTGGGGAGGATGGCACAGGGCAAGGGAATGGTAAGGGATGGAGACAGAAGTGGCCAAGGTTCCTGGAAAGTGAAACATGGAGGGATGAACTCTGAACTGAGATCAGAATGGTACAAGCAGCCAGCCACAGGCGCCAGACTAAGGCCAAGTCCACTTCCATTCAGCCCCCTGCCCCTTCTTCCTGTCCTTCCTCCACTTGTTATCTTTTCCCAGATCGTTCCTTTTCTTCCTTTGCTGACTCCCTACTCACTTTACGGGTGAAGCACTCCAGATTGCCAAGGCCCCTTTCACTTTTCCAATAGTCATGGTCATTTCAGTAAAATTGGACGGCCCCTAAATAGAGCCAGGGAATGCCAAGAAGCTGCTGAGAAGGGAGAATGGAAATGGGGTGGACAAGTTCATGCTTCCTGGCCACACTGGTGATGCTGAGCTAACAATAGTAACATGGCAAGGATGCTACTCGGATTAGCCTACCACTGTGACTTGCATGTCCCCTTTGAAGCTCATGATGAAACTTAATTGCCATTACAACAATATTTTTTTTAAAAGTTTATTTATTTATTTGAGAGGTAGAGTTACAGAGAGAGGGAGAGCCAGAGACAGAGGTCTTCCATCTGCTGGTTCACTCCCCAAATGGCTGAGCTGTGCTGATCCAAAGCCAGCAGCCAGGAGCTTCTTCCGAGTCTCCCATGTGGGTGCGGGGGCCCAAGAACTTGGGCCATCTTCTACTGCTTTCCCAGGCCATAGCAGAGAGCTGGATCGGAAGAGGAGCAGCCAGGACACGAACTGGTGCCCATACGGGATGCCGGCGCCACAGGCAGAGGATTAGCCCACTACGCCACAGCGTCAGCTCCTAGTGTAATAGTATTAAGAGGTGGGGCTTTTCTTTAACTTATGAGCCCTCACGAATGGATTAGCAGCATTCAGTGTGGGAGTGGGTGGGTTACCCTGAGCATGGCCATAGGCTTGGCCTCCCCTCTGCCCTGTCTCACATGCACATGCTCCCTTGCTCTTCCACTGTTTCCATCATGTTACAATGCACCAAGAGGTCCTCACCGGGTGCAGCATCTCAGTCTTGGACTTCTTGGCTTCCGGGTCCATGTGCCCAACATACTTCTCTTGCTTACGATTTATTCAGTCTGCAATATTTGGTTGCAACAGCAGCAAAGGGAGTGAGACACATAGCTAGTATGTAGTTGGTGCACAGAACACGTCAGCTGTCCTATCTTTCCCCTCTTCCTTGATATCTCAAACTAGGGAGTGGTTTTCATAATACACGCTCATCAGAGAACGAATGGAAGGCACTAGGAAGTAGGAGAAAAGAACCATCCCCCTCATAACATCCTCCAGCCCAAAGTCAACCACTGTCAACATTTTGACATATTTCCTTCCAGGTTTTGTCCTAAGTTTAAAATTTTTTTTTAAAAATTTTATTGAGTTGCAACATAAAAACCCTAAATTTCATCCTTTTTGAGGTGTATAATATAATGATTTTAAAGATTTCCTTATTTTATTTGAAAGGCAGAGTTAAGAAAGACAGAGGGAGAGGGAGAGAGGGAGAGAGGGAGAGAGGGAGAGAGGGAGAGAGGGAGAGAGGGAGAGAGGGAGAGAGGGAGAGAGAGAGAGAGAAATGAGAATCTTCCATTCACTGGTTCCTTTCCCAAATGCTTGAAACAGGGCTGAGCCTGGTAGAAGTCAGGAGCCTAGAATTCCATCCGGGTCTCCCACGTGAATGGCAAGGGCCCAAGCACTGCTGCCTCTCAGAATGCTTTAGCAGGAAGTTGGATCAAAAGCAGAGTAGCCAGGACTGGAACTGGCACTCCCATATATGCAGGCATGCAAACAAGGATTTTGCCCAGTGTGTCAGAACACCCCTCCCTGTACTGTTAATTTTACATTTTTGGGATTGATAATATTTCTATAAGCATAACAAAATATTCTATGACTTCTTTGTAAGTTGATTTTAAAAGTTGAAAATAAACTGTGGTGGCATTAGTTTGACCATGTACATGTAGTTCCTGTCAAAGCTAAGGTGTTTATTAGGCAACCATTTCCCTTTATTACACAGTTTTTTGTTTTGTTGGAGATTTTATTTCTTTCACTTAGAAAATAAAAGTAGGACAAAAAACATATAACATAAACATATCATCTTAATAGTTTTAGTTCATTTAAAAATAAGATTTTGGGGGCTAGTGTTGTGGCATAGAAGATTGTCACAGGCCTGCAGTACTGGCATCCCATATGGATGCTGGTTCGAGTCCTGGCTGCTCTACTTCCAATCCAGCTCCCTACTAATGCACTTGAGAGGGCAATGGAAGATGGCTCAAGTTCTTGGGCCTCTGCACACACGTGGGAGATACTGAAGAAGCTCCTGGCTCTTGAATTCAACCTGGCCCAGCCCTTGCCATTGCAGCCATTTGGGGAGTGAACCAGCAGATGGAAGATTCTCTCTTCTGTCTCTCTCTCTCTGTAACTCTGCCTCTCAGATAAATAAATAAATATTTTTAAAAATAATATTTGTTTCCTTGACATGGATGAGTTCTTCATATATTCTGAATAGATTACTAACAGGTATACATGATTTGCAAATATTTCCTCCAACTCTATGGGCTGTCTTTTCACTCTCTTGATATTTTTTGATCCAGAAAAGTTTTAATTTTAATGAAGTCCAATTAATCTCTTTTTTCTCTTGTTTGGACTTTTAGTGTCACATTCAGAAAACATTGCCAAATCCAATTCCATAAAGATGTACTATGCTTTCTGTTAAGAGTTATATAATTTTAGCTTGTATGTGTATGTATTTGGTACATTTTTAGTTCATTTTTGTAGGTGGTATGAGGTAAGTGTTAAATTTCATGCTTTTGCATGTGGATACCTCGCTTTCCCAGCATCATTTGTTGAAAAGGCTCTTGTTTCCTCACATCTGTCAAAAATAAACTGTTTGGGGCCGGCGCTGTGGCATAGCAGATAAAACCACCGCCTGCAATGCTGGCATCCCATATGGGCACCAGTTCGAGTCCCAGCTGCTCCACTTCCGATCCAGCTCTCTGCTATGGCCTGGAAAAGCAGTAGAAGATGACCCAAGTCCTTGGGCCCCTGAACATGCGTGGGAGATCTGGAAGAAGCTCCTGGCTCCTGGCTTTGGATCAGCTCAGCTCTGCCCTTTGCGGACATCTGGGGAGTGAACCAGTAAATGGAAGACCTCTCTCTCTGCTTCTGCCCCTGCCTCTCTGTAACTCGGCCTTTCAAATAAATAAATAAATCTTTTTTAAAAAAATAAACTCTTCATTGTGGCGTAGGAGGCTAAGTTTCTGCTTGAGTGCTGGCATCCCATATGGACACCAGTTCGAATCCTGGCTACTCCACTTTCGATCCAGCTCCCTGCAAATGTGCCTGGGAAAGCAGCAGAAGATGGCCCAAGTCCTTGGGCCTCTGAACCCACACTGGAGACCCAGAGGAAGCTCCTGGCTCCTGGCTTTTGCCTGGCTCAGCTCCAGCTATTGCAGCCATTTGCAGAGTGAACCAGCAGATGGAAGATCTCTCTCTCTCTCTCTCTCTCTCTCTCTCTCTTTCTGCCTTTCAAATAAACAAATCTTTAAGAATACATAAAAAAACTGTCCATAGATGAAAGGGTTAATTTTTGTACTTTAAATTCTATCACATTCATTTCTATATCCATCCTATGCCAGTACCAAGATTTTTAAAATACTGTGGCTTTTAGTAAGTTTTGAACTCTTCCGCCATTGAATATTATGTTAGTTGTTGATTTTTCATTACTGCCCTTTATCATGTTGAGAAAGTTTCTACTCCTAGTTTGTGTCTCTGTATGTGTGTGCATGTGTATTATAAAAGGGTATTGGATTTTGTCAAATTTTTTTCCACATGAGTTAAGATTAGGATGTGGATTTTTCCATTGCTCTATTAATATGGTATATTACATTGGTTGATTTTTGTATGTTGAAATAGTCTTGCATTCCTTGGATAAATCACCTTTGGTAACATGTATGAAACTTTTAATATGCTATTAGGTTCAGTTTGCTGTTTTTATGTTGAAGATTTTTACATCTATATTCACAAGTGATATTAATCTATTGCTTTCCTTTAAAAATATTTATTTTCTTTATTTGGAAGGTGGAGTTACAGAGAGAAGAAGGGGGGGGAGGGGGAGAGAGAGAGAGAGAGAGAGAGAGAGAGAGAGAGAGAGAGAATATGGATCTTCCATTGGTGGTTCACTCTCCAGATGGCTCAGCAGCCACGGCTGAGCCAGGATGAAACTAGGAGCTTGAAACTCCATTTAGGTCTCCTTGTGTGTGGCAGGGGCCCCAGCACTTGGGCCATTTTCTTCTGCTTTCCCAATGCCTTAGCAGGGAGATGGATTGGAACTAGATGCTGGTATAGCAGGCAGTGGCTTAATCCACTGCACCACAACACTAGCCTCCATCTGTGGTTTTCTTTGAATGTGATAACTTCGTCTTCAGTAATGCTAGTGTCGCTGAACAAGCTACAAAGTATTCCCTTAACTTGTATTTTTTCAAAGATTTTGAGAAAAATCGATGCTAATTATTTTTTTAAATGTTTGGTAGAATTGATTAATGAAGTCATTTGGTCCCAAGCTTTCCTGGGAAGCATTTGATTACTGATTTAATCTCTTTACTTGTTATAGGGCTATTTATATTTTCCTGAAAATATAATTATGAACAAATATGCAACTAGCTACAGGTATCCAAATATAAGAAGTAAAAATTTGCAGAAATGAAGGAAGGAATAGTTGCATACTCAAATGCACCACTTTCAGTAATGGCTAGAACAACCAGGCAGAGATCAGTAATGAAATGGAGAACTTAAACCATGTGTAGATCAATTAGATGAAACAGACATGTGAAGAGTCTTTAATAAATGCATGAAAAATGTGTGCTATGAAAAAGCTATGGCTGGTTTTCCATTTTTCTGTACTGAAATAAACTTATCATTTCATTTTTCCATGAACTTCTGAAGCACCCCCATAGGCAGCATCCTCCATCCTAAAACATCAGAACACAATTTGTTCATGTGCGGATGCAACATTCTCCCTCACAGCCCATCTGTTAAGTCACAAAAAAGTCTCAAATTCAAAAAAGATTGAAATCATACAAAGAACATTCTCTGAGAATAATCAAGTGGAACTAGAAATAAATAGCTAAGAGAGAATTGGGGAATTTCCAATACTATTAAACAGTACACTTTAAATAACTGATGAATGAAACACAAAAAAACAAGACCAATTAGAAAATACCTTAAGACAAAGGAAAATGAAAACATGCATACGAAAGCATATAGGATACAATGAAAGCAACGCTAGGAGGAATTTTATAGCTATAAATACCTATGCTAAAAAAAGAAGAAAGATTTCAGACATTATAACATTACACTTCAAGTATAAGAAAAGAATAGCAAAATAAATCCAAACTACTTGAAAGAAAGAAGCCAAAAATATTAGAACTGAGGCAAACAAAACAGAGAATAAAATCACAACAGCAATCGTCAAGGAAACAAAAACAATTTTTGATTATTATTTTATATATTTTCCTCTTATTATTTACTTACTTTTAAGATGTATTTACTTATTTATTTGAAGGGCAGAGTTACAGAGACATAGAGAGATCTTTCATCCACTAGTTCATTCCTCAGATGGCCACAATGACCATGACTGAAGCCAGGATCCCAGAACTCCAACCAGATCTCCCACACAGGTGGCAGGGGCCCAAGCACTTGGGCCATCCTCCACTGCTTTCCCAGGCATGTTAGCAGGGAGTTGGATTGGAAGTGGAGCAGCCTGGACTTGAACTGGTACCTATATGGGATGCCAGCATCATAGGTGGCAGCTTAACCTACTGTGTCATAACACCAGTCCCTATATTTGTCTTTTTAAAACATATTTGAAGAAAGAGGAGCTACAAATCTAAGTACAATAATAGTGGTTTTTATATTTAGTTATGCATCTTCCTTTACCTTTTTTTAAAAATATTCCTTCATCAAGCTTTAAATTACCATCCATTATTCATTTATTTTAATCTACAGTATTTCCATTAGCATTTCTTGTTGGATAAGCCTATTAGTGACAAACTATCTCAGGCTTTTTGTTTCTTTTTTAACCTGGGAATGTCTTAATTTCTCTTTCATTTTAAAAATTATTTTATTTTTTGAGATAACATATTTTAAGTCTACTCAAATTGATCTAAAGATTCAACACAAACCTTATCAAAATGATTGCCTCATTTTCAGAAAGTGATAAGCTGATCTAACATTCATATGGAAATACACGTGTTCCAGAGTAGAAAGAGTCTTGAGAAAGAAGAGTGAGGTTGGAGAATTCACACTTCTTGATTTCAAGACTTACTACAAAGCTACAATATTCAAAACTGTGTAGTACTGATGTAAGGATACACATATAGATCAATGGAATAGATTTGAGGGGCCAGAGACAAGCCCACGTGTCTGGTCAACTGGTTTTCAACAAAGGTGTGAAGACCATTCAATGAGGAAAGAACAGTCTTCTCAACAAATTGTGTCATGACAACTGCATAGCCCTACTAAAACAAATAAAATTGGACCCTTAGCTTAAACCATACCAAAATTAATTCAGAATAGATCAAAGACCTAAATGTAAGAAGTAAAACTATGAAACTCTTAGAAGAAAATATAGAGATAAATCTCGATGACTTCAGATTTGGCAATGGATTTGTACATGTGACACCAAAGTGCAAGAAACAAAAGAGAAAGTAGATACACAAAATTTCATCAAAATTGCAAAGTTCTATTCCTTAAAGGACACCATCAAGAAAGTGTAAGGTTGGGCATTTGGTGTATCAGTTAAGACATCATTTGGAGCACCCACATCCCAAATTTGATGTCTGAGTTGGTGTTCTAGCTCTGTTCAAATTCCAGCTCCATATTAATGTGCACTCTGGGAGGCAGAAAGTGATGCCTCAAACAGTTTGGTCTCTGTTGCCCAGGTGGGAGACCTGGATTGAGTCCCCAGCTTCCACTTTCAACCTGGCCCAGCCCTGGCCATGGTAGCCATTTGGAGAATCAACCAGCAGATGGGAGCTTTGTCTATATGACCATGTGTTTCTCTCTCTCAAATAAAATAAATGAATAATTTTTTTAAAGAAAATGAAAAAGCAATCCCCAGAATTCAAGAAATAGTTTCAAATCATACTGAACTTGTACCTAGTGTATACATACAACTTCAAAAACTAAATAATAGGCAAATAATCCAATTGAAAGCAAATTAGAGAAGACCAAGATGGAGGAATAGGGAGAGAGCTTACTGCTCTAGTCAAGGGGGAAATGAGTTAAAAAGATGTGGAGAGAGTTCAATCTCAGGGAGGAGTTAGGGATAAAACAACAGAGGAAACTCCACATGAATTAGAAGGACACAGTGGACCTACCTGGAGGGTATGGACACATAAATCAGGACCCCAGCAGCCGAGAGCCTCAGCACCAGCTTTGGAGAGTGAGGTAAGACCAGACTGCAAAAGCCCAAACCACTGGTGATAATGCTGCAGGAAGAGCCTGGCAGGAGTCCTGCTTGGAGCCCTGTAGGGGACAGTATACCTGCCAACTTAGAGGAAAAGGGGGGACACATTTCTCTCTCCTCGACCACCTGGAACCAGCATCCTGTAACTAGCTAAGAGAGGCAGGTGCCATTTTGGACATATGTGACTCCATGCCCAGCAACCAGCCAAGAGGACACCTGAGACTGGCTGGAAGAATTGATGAGAGACTGGGTGCTTGTGATTGTGGGAACCCTGTGTGCCGGGACTATGAAACACTGTGGCGAGTCTTTGGGCAGTCACCGTAGGTGGCTCCATACACTTGGGGCTCCCTGATTCCTTGGTGAGGGTGATTGCTGTGAGATCCGTGCTCACACCAAGGACTACATGGATCCTTTTTGTGGTTCTTGTGGCAGCATGAATGAATATTATACCTACTGAGGCTAGCAAACAGGCATTGGTCTCCTTGGAGGAGAGGAGGTGAGTATAAGACTATGCCAACAGAACAGATTAAATCTCCACTCTGATAAAAAAAAAAGAGAGAGAGAGATTTAGCACATCCAATTTGGGTGTCACCATGGACACTCCCCTCATCCTGGGGCACTGAACAGA
Source organism: Lepus europaeus (assembly GCF_033115175.1). NCBI lineage: Eukaryota > Metazoa > Chordata > Mammalia > Lagomorpha > Leporidae > Lepus > Lepus europaeus. The sequence continues at coordinate 87,391,751 of NC_084850.1, forward strand.
GCTCCCTGGCCACACCCAGCACATGCCTCAGGGTATTTACTGAAAGAGCAGATACTCCACTAGACCACAGAGGCATAGTCCAAAGATAAAAGCCATGGAGGGGGGGGCACAAATATCTCCACTAATGCCTAAAAATAAATGCAGCAATTCAAGAAACAAGAATAAGGAAGACAACATGATGCACCCAAAGGAACACAACACTTCAATACTAGAACTTGAAGATGAAGAGATTGAAGAAATCCCAGAAATGGAATTCAAAATTTGATCGCAGGACTACTTAGAAGGAATCAGAAGCAAATTCATGAATTAAAGAAATCCATACATTATGGGCTGGCGCTGTGGCTCACTTGGTTAATCCTCCGCCTGCGGCACCGGCACCCCATATGGGTACCTGGTTCTAGTCCTGGTTGCTCCTCTTCCAGTCCAGCTCTCTGCTGTGGCCTGGGAGGGCAGTGGAGGATGGCCCAAGTGCTTGATCCCCTGCACGTGCATGGAAGATCAGGAGGAAGCACCTGACTCCTGGCTCCGGATCAGCACAGCGCCGGCCATAGTGGCCATTTGGGGGGTGAACCAACGGAAGGAAGACCTTTCTCTCTATCTCTCTCTCTCTCTGTCTATAACTCTACCTGTCAAATAAATTTATAAAAAAAGAAATCCATACATTACATGAATGAAAATTTTTCTCATGAAATTGAGATTTTAAAGATACATCAAAAGAAGATATTGGAAGTGAATAATTTAGCAGATCAAATAAAAAATCAAAACAATAGACTTGGTGAGGCAGAAGAAAGAATATCTGAGTGGAAACTTTACAGTCAGACCAAAAAAAAAAAAAAAAAAAAAAGAAGAAGAAGAAACTAGAAAACTAAAAAAAAATGTTGGAGATTAATAGGATACTATATCAACAACCCAACATAAGGGTCTTTAGAATTCCTGAAGGTGTGGAAAGAAAGAATGGATTGGAAGGCCTTTTTAATGAAATAATTACAGGCTGGCGCCATGGCTCAATAGGCTAATCCTCCACCTGCGGCGCCAGCACACTGGGTTCTAGTCCTGGTTGGAGCACCAGATTCTGTCCTGGTTGCTCCTCTTCCTGTCCAGCTTTCTGCTATGGCCCGGGAGTGCAGTGGAGGATGGCCCAAGTGCTTGGGCCCTGCACTCGCATGGGAGACCAGGGGAAGCACCTGGCTCCTGACTTAGGATCAGCACGGTGCACTGGCCGCAGCGCACTGACCGCAGCGGCCATTGAGGGGTGAACCAACAGAAAAAGGAAGACCTTTCTCTCTGTCTCTCTCTCTCACTGTCCACTCCGCCTGTCAAAAAAAAAAAAAAAAGAAATGATTACAAAAAATTTCCCTAATTTGGAGAAAGAGACGTTCAAGTACAGGAAGCACATAGAACTCCTAAGAAATATGACCAGAAAAGATCCTCACCATGACACATTATAGTCAAACTCTCCACAGTAAAACATAAAAAAAAAAAAGATTCTAAAATGTGCATGAGAGAAATGCCAGGTTACTTTCAGAGGATCTCCAATTAGACTCACAGCTGACTTCTCATCAGAAACCCTACAGGCTAGGCGAGAATAGCAAGATATATTCCAAGTCTTAAGAGAAAAAGACTGGCAACCCAGGATACTGTACCATGCAAAGCTCTCATTTATGAATGAAGGTGAAATAAAGACCTTCCATAACAAACAGAAATTGAAAGAATTTGTCGCCACGAAAGCAGCAGAGCCAAGTCAATAGTCATCTTGAATGTAAATGGCCTCAGCTCTCCAGTTAAAAGATACAGACTGGCTGAATGGATTAAAAAAACAAAACCCATCTGTTTACTGCCTACAAGAAACACGTCTCACCAAAAAAGTTACACATAGATTGAAAGTGAAAGGATGGAAAAAGATTTTTCCATGCTAACAGAAAGTAAAAAAGAGCTGGTGTAGCCATCCTAATATCAGACAAAATAAACTTTAACACAAAAACTGTTAAAAGAGGCAAAGAAGGGTACTATGCAATGATTAGGGATCAATTCAATAGGAAGATGTGATTATAATAAATGTATATGTACCTAATGACAGGGTACCTGGCTATTTAAAATAAATATTGATGGATCTAAAGGGAGACATAGACTCCCATACAATAGTAATGGGGGACTTCAATACCCCACTTTCAGCAATGGACAGCTCTGTCAGACAGAAAATCAGCAAGGCAACAACAGAGTTAATCGACACTATAGACCAAATGGACCTAATAGATATCTACAGAACTCTTCATCCTACAGTTGCAGAATACACATTCCTCTACCAGTACATGGAACTTTTTCTAGGATTGAACACAGGGTAGGCCATAACGCAAGTCTCAGCAAATTAAAAAAATCAAAATCATATCATGCATCTTCTCTGACCACAATGGAATGAAGCTGGAAATCAACAACTCAAGAATCTCCGAAAAATATGCAAACACATGGAGACTGAGCAACATGTTCCTGAATGAACAGTGGGTCATAGAAGAAATCAAAAGAGAAATCAAAAAACTGTTGAGGAACAGTTTTTTTTTTCCATAATATTTGTTGAACTCTTTACTTAGTATAGAGTTAATTTTCTGTGTGCAAAGTTAATTAAAAATAGATTTTAGTAAAAAATAAGAATGGGAATAGGCGAGGGTAGAGGAAGAAGCGTTGGAGAGCAGGTGGGAAGAATCCCTATGATCCTAAAGTTGTATTTATGAAAAGCATGAAGTTTGTATACCTTAAATAAAAGGTTTCTGGGGAAAATACAGAACTCTTTTGAACTGAAACTAAAATAGTACCTGGAGACTCAAATGTATAGCCTTGAATGTATAGCCTCAAATACGTGTATTTAAAGGTGAGGAAAAAATAAAGTTATTTGTCTCAATATTCTCAAAACACTATAAAAAGACAAACAAGATTAAAGGAAGTTTAGAAGAGTAAATAATGAGTCAAAAATCAATAAAGTAGAATATGTAAAAGAGAGCAATAATCAAAAACAAAAATTCATTCCTTTAAAATATTAATGAAATTGCTAAGGCTCTAGCCCTACTTATCAAAAAAGAGAATGAAAGAATGAACGTGCATTATAATACCAGGGACCGACAGTGAAGCATAAACTCCAGATCCTGAGATGTCACTCTTGGGAGTGTAAATTGTGAAACTACTTGGAGAACAATTTGGTCAAATGTATGAAATCTAGGGCTGGTGTTGTGATGCAGCAAGTTAAGCCCACTTGCAATGTCGGCATCCCATATAGGAGGGCTGCCTCAAACCCACCTGCCTTGCTCTGAGTCAGTGTCCTGCCAATGCACCTGGGAAGGCAGAAGACGATGGCTCAAGTGCTGCCACCCAAGTAGGAGACCAGGATGGATTTCCTGGCTCCTAGCTTCACCCTGACCTAGCCCCGGCTGTTGTGGCCACTTGGGAATTGAATCAGTAGATGGAAGATTTCTCTCTCCCCCTCCCTTTCCCCCACCCCCTTCCCTCCCCTCCCCCCCTCGCCTTTCAAATAAATGAATAAATATTTTTAAAAGTGTATGGAATCTGAAGATCCTCTAATTCCATGTGGTAGCCTAGGGCTTACACTCTTGGCTCTGAAACCTGTGTGCATGTCACAATTGCCTGGCCATTTCAGCATCAAATAAAAACAAATCAAAGTTTAAAAATCACATTAATGAAACTGGCATGCCCATGGCTGAAGCTGATGTATATCAACTTTTCCATTTGCACTTAATGTTCAGACACAGTTTAGAAACACTGCACAAGAGCAATTCCTGTGTTTGGAAGAAGACATGTTCATCATGAGAGACAAACATGTTCTTTATATTGCTTGTAAGAGAGAAACACAGGGGCGGGTGCTATGGTGTAGTAGGCTAAGCCTCCACTAGCGGTGCCAGCATTCCATATCAGTGCTTGTTTATGTCCCACCTGCTCCTCTTCTGATCTACCTCTCTGCTATGGCCTGGGAAAGCAGCAGAAAACGACCTAGGTACTTGGGCCCTGCAACCAACCCACATGGGAGACCTGGAAGAAGCTCCTGGTTCCTGGCTTCAGATCGACTCAGCTCTGGCTGTTGTAGACATTTGGAGAGTGAACTAGCAGATGGAAAATCTCTCTCTTTCTCTCTCACTCTATCTGTAACTCTACCTCTCAAATAAATAAATAAATCTTTAAAAGAGAGAAACAGAAAGTATAAAATATGTATCAAAGGAAGAATTCATGATACATTTGAAAGTATTCAACATTGAAATACTGTGCCATGTTTTAAAATGAATGAACTATGCCTATGCATGTTAACACGCATGAGACACAGTAGAAAGAAAAAATTGGGTGAGGACAGGTACAAGATGATGAGTTTGATAGAGTTTGGAATGATGAAAAACCATTATAGTTAGTGAAATATGCCAGTCTCCAAAAGACAAATACCATATTTCTCCTTGATCTGTGGTAACTAATAGAGTACAAAAAAATTTAATGTATGTAAACAAAATTGACATTTTGAGAATTGGTTATTGTTTATAGCCCTTGTCTCTACTGTTGTGGAACAGTGGGATTTTATCCTCTTAATTTTTGTTGAATTATTTTTTTAAGATTTATTTATTTATTTATTTATTTGAAAGAATTACAGAGAGGCAGAGAGAGACAGAGAGAGGTCTTCCACCCACTGGTTCACTCCCCATATGGCTGCAATGGCCAGAGCTGGGCTGATCCAAAGCCAGGAGCCAGGAGCTTCTTCCAAATCTCCCATGCGGGTGCAGGGGCCCAAGGACTTGAGCAATCTTCTACTGCTTTCCCAAGCCACAGCAGAGAGCGGGATCAAAAGAAGAGCAGCTGGGACTAGAATAAGCACCCATATAGGATGGCCAGCAATGTAGGCAGCAGCTTTACCTGCTACACCATAGCGCCAGCCCCTATTGAACTTTTTACTTAGTGGAGTATTAAGCTTATGATTATAAAATAAGTTGAAAATTCCTACAGGTAGGAATAGGGAAGGAAGGAGAAGGGTGGGAGGGAGAGTAGGGAAGGAAGTTCACTGTGTTTTTAAATCTGCATATATGACATACTTGAAAGTTGTTCACCTTTTATAAATAAACAATAAATTTGAATTAAAAAAAACAAAAAAGCATATTAGCCAGATAGGCATTTTTCAAAAACAGATATACAAATGGGCAATGAGCACATTCAAACATCCTTGAAATCATTAGTCAATAGAGAAATGTAAATCCAATCCACAATGATATACCACTTGATACCCAATAGTATGGCTATAATCAGGAAGTCAGAAGCAGGTATGGCTGAGGATGTAGAGAAATCACAGCCCTCATATGCTGCCAGAGGGAATGTAGAATGGACCAATGACTTTGGAAACTAGCTTGTCAGTAAATATGGAGTTACTACATGACCCAGCAAATCCACTGCAGGTATATACCCAAGAGAAATGGAAATATATGTTTACACAAAAACTGATAGTTTTTCATTCATTTTTCACGATTGTTTGTAGCAGCATGGATGATAATATTTGAGAGGTAAAAACAACTCAAACACCCATGAGCTGATGAATAAACTGAAAGTTCTGTATTTATACAGTGAAAGGCTAGTACGCAAGAAGAAATGAAGTCCTCATACATACTACCACATGGATGATCCTTGAAAACACTGATAAGTGAAGAGCCATCATATATATATATATATATATATATTTGTGTATATAATTATGATATAACCCTATTTATGGGAAATGCTCTTATTAGGTGAATCCATGAGACACAGAAAGTAGGGTAGTGATTTCCAGGTGTTGGTGGGGGTGAATAGGGAGTGACCGTTAGTAAAAGAATATTTAGGTTATTCGGCAATTGACTGGTAGTTGAGCTGTTTCCACCTTTCAACTATTATGGATAACACTCTAACAACCATTCACAAACCAGTTTTGTGTAAGCAAATATACTTATTTCTCCTTACTAAATGGTGTTGAGGTCTAGTTCAATAAAGTTCAGCCTCTTTCATTTCATGGTCTCAGTGGAGCGACCATGCATAACCTCCCACACATACCACACACTTCACTCACATAAAGTATGTATTTCAATAGTTTGGGGTCTGTGCACAGATATGTGCAACCACCCCCACAGTCAACTTCCAGTGCCGGCAGCTTAATTTTCTTGACTTCCCAATTGAGATTCCTTTTGGATAGAATTTCCTGCCAGCTCACCCTGAAGGCACCACCCAGTAGCCCACCCTTTGGTCAGAAGGCCAACTTGACCCAACAAACCAAACCTGGATAAGGAGGGGGGCTCCAATGGCCTATGGTCCTCCCTTTCCACAGAAGCTCCTGTAGGCAATTTCCCTTCAAAGGTAAGATTGGGAAGGAGTTCAAGTTCATAGGGCACAGTTCTGGCTGGAACCTGCGGATTTTGCTTGGAAACACAAGGTGAGTTGAGAGAAAAGAAAGCCTGTGCAGCTTGTAGGAGCGGGTGGGGGTGCATGCCATGACCTGGCAGCCCTAAGGACAAGCACAAGCTTCAGTGCTGGAAGTGGACTGGGTGAGAGGCAAGGGAGCTAAGCCCATGTGTTTTGATTGTCGGCAGGAAGACCAGGGAAGCCACTGCTAGCAAGGTAATATCAGGTGCAAGCCCATAGGAGATGAGAAGCAACTCCCATGGGGGATGCCGTAGGCAGGACCAACAGGGCCAGGAAGTGTGGGGTCCCTGGCCCAAGCCAGAAGTGAAAGCTACAGTGAGGGTCCAGCAACCAAAGCAGGCACCCTGGAGACTGGGCTCATCCTGGACTTTCATCCCAGTTGTAGTCCGTTTCTGCCCATTTCCCACTCTAGCTGCCCACCCTACACACACACACACACACACACAGGCCAGCTCATTGAATCTCATGGTGCAGAACTGCTTCTTGCTGCCGAACGCGCCATGCCTCCTCCTCCTCCCTGTGAGCTGAGACTGGTGTGCATTCCCGAGTGTGACTGCCAAGCCAGATTCCCCATGGCAGATTGTCCCTGTTCTCTCCACTTCCCCCTGATCACGATGGCACGGCTGAGTGTGAATGAACGGCTGCCATGAGTGTGCCCAGAGTGCTCCAAGTTCTGTGTGTGCATGGTAGCCCTGCGATTTTTTCGAGGGGACTTCAAAAAAGTAGTAGAGAATGGAATGAAAAGATATATGAGGATGGAGCCAGTGCTGTGGTGTAGCGGGTAAAGCTGCCACCTGTAGTGCTGGCATCCCATATGGGCGCCGGTTCAAGACCTGGCTACTCCACTTCTGATCCAGCTCTCTGCTATGGCCTGGGAGAGCAGTAGAAGATGGTCTATGTCCTTGGGCCCCTGCACCCGTGTGGGAGGCCCGGAAGAGGCTCTTAGCTCCTGGCTTCCGATCAGCCCAGCTCTGGCCATTGGGGTCATTTGAGGAGTGAACCAACAAATGGAAGATCTCTCTCTCTCTCTGTCTCTCTCTGCCTCTCTTTCTCTCTCTGTGACTCTGACTTTCAAATAAATAAATAAATCTTTTTTTTTAAAAAAAGAGATATATGAGGAGTCTCAAAAAGTTCATGGAAAATGTGTATGATGAAAAACACTATGCACGGATTTCAAAATGATTTTGTGCCAAAATAAACGTATCTCTTTAAAAAAAAAGAATTGGTTATTTATTTGAGAGGCAGAATTACAGAGAGAGGGAGAGATCTTGCATCTGTTGGTTCACTCCCCAAGTGGTTGCAATGGCCAGAGCTGGGCCCATCTAAAGCCAGGATCCAGGTGCTTCTTGCAAGTCTCCCATGTGGGTGCAGGGGCCCAAGCACTTGGGCCATTCTCTGCTGCTTTCCCATGCCATCAGCAGGGAGCTGAATCAGAACAGGAGCAGCCGGGACTCGAACCGGCACCCGTGTGGGATGCTGGCGCCACAGGCAGAGATTTAACCTACTACACCACAGCACTGGCCCCTAAATGTATTTTTTAATTCCATTTCACACAAGCTCTTCAGAGTACCTTGTATGTGCAGCCTTGCAAACTCTGGGAAGTTCCTGTTGCTTCTGTGAGCCTCAGGTCCCTCATTTGTAATATGAAACCTCTGCCCTACCTCCAATTCAGGATACAGAAGGATAAAAAGGATGCACAAAGTTTAGGGTGGGTTCTATAGGCCCTTGGTGCATGCCACCTAGCACCGTCTTTGCTGCGGCATGGAAATCACCCAACTCCTCGCTCCATCACCTTCTGCCCCGCCCTTGAAAGAGCCACAGGTGGTTCCACTTAGGGGTGATGAGTTGGGCCTCTTTCAGACACAGCTGCTGGAGACGTAGGCCAAGGATCCTGCCTCAGCAGCTGGTAACAGAGACAGGCCCAGGTTCCTGATAGGCTGGGACCCAGCACTAAGCACATTGTGTGTGTGTGTCTCTGTGTGTGTGTACACGCTTATTTTTCTTTCTTTTTTTTTTTTTAAGCGAAGTCTGGTCTCCACCTCAAGTGTTCACAATTTATGAAAGGCTGTGAGGGGAGAGGTAGCTACAGAACTAGTTATAATCCAAGGTACACACTAACTGCGGTACAAGGAGGGGAAGGAGAGCTTGATTTCAATGGATAAAACTGAGCCAAGCCTCAGGGTAGTTAACTTTGAAAGGTAGGTAGAGTTTTGACTTGTCGAGAAGATACAAGTCAGGTGGTACAGGATTTTTCTGGGTGTGTCTGAAAAAGGAGAATGGAGACCTGATTGGGTAGGGCCTTCAATGCCATGCTCAGGAGATAGAGAATCTCTGGTGGGGAAAGGGGAGGCTGCCAAGTAGGGCTTTTGGAGAATCAGTGTAGGCGCAGAGAAAGGGGTAGCTGAACACAACGATAGCCAGAAGCCTTTGCCCATGGGCCAAGGAAGCCAGGGTGGTGTTTTGGATGACGGCACAGTCCCTGAGAATGGAGAGGAGGGGATAAGTGGAAAAGATATCTCGGAAGTGACTGCAGGCTCACTGGGTAACTGACAGATTATAGGGAGCGAGGGCAAGGGTCAAATTCAAAGGACTTTCCAGATTTGCATCAGATAAGCACCATTGTCTCCCTTCCTATACTTGGATTGGGGTGGGGGTGGGGGCTAGCTCAGGCTACAGTTGGCATTATGACCTTTTACCTTGCCCATGTCAGCCTGTCATTCTATCCTATAGAGAAACTCTCAGGGTTTCAAGTAATTTGCACATTCCCAAGAGCCCAGGCTCATTGGGTTTGATTCCTAGCTCTGCCCCTTATTAGCTGTATGATCTTGGACAAGCTACTTAACTTCTCTCTTTTTTAAAAGATTTATGTATTTATTTGAAAGGCAGAGTAACAGAGCCAGAGGCAGAGAGAGAGACAGAGAGGTCAGTCTTCCATCCGCTGTTTCGCTCCCCAGATGGCCAAGACTGCTGGAGCTGCACTGATCTGAAGCCAGGAGCCAGGAGCTTCTTCTGGGTCTCCTATATGGGTGCAGGGCCCTAGGACTTGGGCCATCTTCCACTGCTTTCTGAGGCCATAGCAGAGAGCTGGATTGGAAGTAGAGCAGTCGGGTCTCGAACTGGCGCCTAAAAGCTGCACAGGCTTCCTTTTCTCTCAACTCACCTTTTGTTTCCAAGAAAAACCCTCAGGTTCCAGCCAGAACCATGCCCCATGAACATGAACTCCTTCCTAACCCCACCATCTTTCATTGACATCTCCATCTACTGCCCCTTAGATGCTGATTATTGGATATTGACTCCAATAAACATCAGCTTATTGTGCACAAGGTACAAGGTTGTTCCCAGAACATCCATTCTGGGATGGATTAACATCCCTGTTAAGCATCTACCAGATGCTATGTTGGGACAAAAAAGATATGATTACTGGGGCCTGCGCTGTGGCACAGCAGGTTAACGCCCTGACCTGAAGCACCAGCATCCCATATGGGCGCCAGTTCTAGTCCCAGCTGCTCCTCTTCCAATCCAGCTCTCTGCTGTGGCCTGGGAAAGCAGTAGAAGATGGCACAAGTCCTTGGGCCCCTGCACCCATATAGGAGACCCAGAAGAAGCTCCTGGCTCCTGGCTTCAGATCAGCGCAGCTCCAGCTGTTGTGGCCATCTGGGGAGTGAACCAGCAGATGGAGGACCTCTCTCCTCTCTCTCTACCTCTCTCTGTAACTCTGTCTTTCAAATAAATAAATGAATATTTAATATATATATATATATGTGTGATTACTGTCCTCAAGGAGCTCAGGGCCATGAGACTTCATATATTGCATGTATGTGTGGTGAGAATGGGAAGTGGAGTGGGGAATGGGACTGAAACTGGAATGAAGTTCCAAGGTTAGCCCAGTCTGGTGAGGGAGCATAGAAGACTCGTCAATGTGATCTGTTCTGAGGCAGCGAGAAGTACAGGGGTCGTGGGAGGCCACAAGTGGAACCCCCAACCCTGAGTGGCTCCCGCAAGGAGAGCTGTGTAAGCTGTCTCTTGAACAGTGAGAAAAGGTTCTCCAAGTGACGAAGCAGGAAAAAGAGAAGGCGCTTCAGGCAGACAAGGCAGCGTGTGCCCAAGTCTGGAGATGAGCAGGAGTCGTTTTGTGAGATGGGAGTGTCGCCAGCCACACCGGTAGTGGCAAGAAGTGAGACTGGGGATGAAGCTGGAGTCAAGACTACACAGAACCTGGGAGACCATCAGGTGAAGTTCGGATGCTATCCGAACAGTAACACGAAGCCATTTGCAGGGTATTTCAGCGCTGGGGAGTGCGGTGCAGGAACACAGAGGAGCTTGGGGAAATCAGTTAGGAGGCACAATAGTATTCTAGGTGAGTGGTGAAGGACGATGACGGCCTGGTGCTGGCAGTGTGAGGGTGGGAGAGGAGACAAACTCCAGAGATAGGGAGGGGAGGAAGAAAACCAATTGACTGGAGGATTTGCATCAGGAGTGGAGGTTGAGTTGGGTTGGGACCATGATGCCGCTGAGGTGATCTTAAGTCGGAGCATAGTAACTGGGGGACTGTTAGTATGAGGATACTTGAAAAATATCATGGAAGGCCGGCGCCGCGGCTCACTAGGCTAATCCTCCGCCTTGCGGCGCCGGCACACCGGGTTCTAGTCCTGGTCGGGGCACCGATCCTGTCCCGGTTGCCCCTCTTCCAGGCCAGCTCTCTGCTGTGGCCAGGGAGTGCAGTGGAGGATGGCCCAAGTGCTTGGGCCCTGCACCCCATGGGAGACCAGGATAAGCACCTGGCTCCTGCCATCGGATCAGCGCAGTGCGCCGCGAACCAACGGCAAAGGAAGACCTTTCTCTCTGTCTCTCTCACTCACTGTCCACTCTGCCTGTCAAAAAAAAAAAAAAAAGAAAAAAAAGAAAAAAGAAAGAAAAATATCATGGAAAACGGAATTAAAGGATAAGTCTATTTTGATGTAATATGTTTAAATGCATGTGTAATTTTTTTTGTAGTAGACATTTTCATGAACTTTTGGAAGACCCCTTGTATTTTCAATTCATATGCTATTCTCTTTGCTATCAGTCAGTTTTACACCTCAGATGTATACATGGAGTCCTGGGCATAGCACCATCTGATCAGAGATCTATTGAGCTATTAAATGGAAGGGCCCCGAGAATGTGAAGATCAGAGAGGGCAGGTGAGGTGCCAAGGTCACACCATGAACTGAGAACTGAGAGGGGACTAGAATCTGGTTTTCTGTACCCCAGGCTGGTGCTCAAGTGCAGCCAGTGAGTTCTTCCCAGCACCAAAAGGGACACTTGAGACATCAGCAAACAGAGAGGTGGGCCCATGCTGTGAAGATAAAAGAGAAGCTATGAAATCTCCTCTTGCTCACTGCTCCCGCAGAGCATTGCTGTGCCTGTGCAATGGACGCTGCCTTTGCTCCTTCAAGATCGGAGTGGCACGAGGCTGGCCTCTGCCGCCTTGCCAAGCTCACTGAGATAAGCAGCACCTCTCAAGTGGTCAATCAGTCAGATGACCATCTCAACGGAAAGCAATTGGGATCAGCCCATGGGACTGGAAGTAAGATCTGTGCCTTGCAAACTCAACAGTCCCCCATTGGAGCAGTGGCCTTATCGGCCAGCCTGAGATAACTCCCTTGTTCAAACAGTGGCTACTGATAGTTGAGAGTCCAGTGGAGAGCAGGAAAGGTTAATTACCTACAAAGAACAGGGTCTGTCTCCTCCAGACCTTCCCAAGGGAGGAAGAAGGTATCACAAGGAGGGTGGAGGATTTTATGTGTGTGGGGGGGCTCTCCCATCTACTTGATCCCCTCTTTTAGATTGCACAGAATCACCCATAATTATCATAGGGACAGGGAAACCTGGAGTTAAATCTCTCCTCCAATACTTTGTAGCTGTGTGATCTCAGGCAAGTTACTTAACCTCTCTGAGCCCCGATTTTCAATTCTGTAAAATAAATGTAGCTACTTCACAGGGCTGTGGGCTTCAAGAAGAGTGTGGTTATGAAATGACTGGATAAAGCATAATCACCAACCAAACGGAAGTTTTATTGTCAGGAATTCTTCCTACTGCCTCCACTCTCTTTACCCCAAAAGCAGGAGCTGCACGGCACATTGTTTCTGACTTTTGGCCTGTAAGGGTTGTGACAGGCAGAAATTGTAGGTAGGATCTGGGTGGCCATTAGGCAGAGAGGCTGAGGACTTAGGACCTGCGCTCCAGATTTGCTTTCCCTCTTCCCTCCACAGCCCATCTGCCAATAACAATCAGCTGCATGAAGCCACTTCAGAAATGTGCATTTGAACTTGCCCCCTACCTGATTCCAATAAGTTCCTCTGACAGGAGTCAGAGGACAGCTTCCAGATTTATCTATGTGGCCACACAGCAGGCTTCCTTGTTCTTTACGGTTTAGCACAAGGGAATACTTTGTCTCAAATGGTGGCAGTTGAGACACTGTGAGTGACAGGCGGGAATGACATTTGAGTTCCAAGCTCTCCTGCTCTCAGATGGCACCCGTCCTGCATGTGACTGCAGGGGTCCCCAAGGTGCAAATCCATTTCCATCTGCTAACATTTGAGCCAAGTGAGCTTCGTTTGCTCACAGCCTCTGCCCCAATCCTCCCTGGGGCTGTGGTGGGGGGGAGGGGAGCTATGCCCACCATGGGAGGTACAGATGATGGAGAGGCAAGGAGCCAATTTTCACGAGTCTGAGAAGAGCACATGCGGTGGCTTGGTGGAGGAAGGCAGCAGGGAGCCCCTTCCAGAAAGAAGGTAGAAGGAAAGGAGATAGAATGACTGGGGGAGGTGAAGAGAGGGGACTCTGAGCCCAGAAAATGTGTTCAGGGAGACTGCTTTCAGGAGAGACTGACAGGCGAATGGGGCGGGGTCTCTGCCGGGGAGGGCAGCAGATGATTGCCAAGTGGCTTGAGAGCAAGGTCACGTAGTCCCCTCATGCCATGTGTATGTCCGTGACAGCAGAAGCTAGCATCCTGCATGGTGTCGGTGGCCCCACATGCACCCCAGACAAGGAGGCAGGGACCTCAGGTGCTGTGGCTTGAATATCTGTCTCCCTGGACTCAGGAGTTTGGTCCCCCCACCCAAGTCCTTCTATTCATGTTACTGACAGAGTAAAAACTTAATCCAATTATGGCATTTAGAGATGGGGGAGGGTCTCTGAGGAATGATTAGATGAGATGACACTGTTAGATTGAGGCCCCTGATGGAATCCTGATGGCTTTATAATGAAAGATCCTGACAGATACCATCCCTGTCTCCCTTGTTATATGATGCCCTGTGCCACCTTGGGCCTCTGCCAGCAAGAATGCCCTCACCACAGGCCAAATCAATGGAGCCTGCCTTCCCCTTGGACTGTGAACCTCCAAAACTGTAAGCCAAAATAGACATCTTTTTTTTTTAATAAAGTTAGCTTGCATCACGAATTCCAGTATAGTTAAAAACAAAGATGACTAATATAGCAGGTGTGCATCCCAGTGCTGCTGAAAATGCCCAGGGCCAGGAGAGGAAAGGCGTCTGAGAACTGGTTGCAGCTCTGTCTTTGGAACCAGTGCTGAGACTTCCAGAAATCCCAGAGACAAATTGGCCAGGATGTTGTCCACAAGGTCCAAACACAAAACAAGGATAGAGCCAGATTATTTTTTGTTTTTTAAAGATTTATTAATTTATTTGAAAGGCAGAGTTACAAAGAGAGAGAGAAGGTGGGGGTAGAGGGAGAGAGAGAGAGAGAGAGTTATCTTTTATCTGCTGGTTCACTCCCCAAATATCTGCAACAGTCAGGACTGAATCTGGCCAAAGTCAAGAGCCAGGAGCTTCTTCTGGTCTCCCACATAGGTGCAGGGGCCCAAAGACTTGAGCCATCCTCTGTTGCTTTCCCAGGCACATTAGCATGGAGCTGGATCAGAAGTGGAGCAGTCAGGACTTGAATTGGCATCCACAGGGGATACAGGCACTGCAGGCCAGGGCTTTTACCCACTGAGCCACAGTTCCAGCCCCTCAGAGGGCTTTAAATTCCTTCTTATTCCCAAATGTCTAATCTTTTTAAAAATCTCTCTGGTTAATCCAATCAATTTCGAGGAGAAAAGTTGCTAGGTAAAGAGGAGGATGAGCCAATAATAATAAATGTGACATTGACTGAGTGTTTTATTATATGCCCCAGACTGTTCTAAGCACCTTATGTACTGACCTGTTTAATTGGGTTTTTTAAAAGATTTATTTATTTGGGCCGGCACCGCGGCTCACTTGGCTAATCCTCCACCTAGAGTGCCGGCACCCCGAGTTCTAGTCCTGGTTGGGGCGCTGGATTCTGTCCTGGTTGCTCCTCTTTCAGTCCAGCTCTCTGCTGTGGCCTGGGAGGGCAGTGGAGGATGGCCCAAGTGCTTGGGCCCTGCACCCACATGGGAGACCAGGAGGAAGTACCTGGCTCCTGGCTTCAGATTGGCACAGCTCACCGGCCGTAGTGACCATTTGGGGGGTGAACCAACGGAAAAGGAAGACCTTTCTCTCTGTCTGTCTGTCTCTCTCTCTCTCACTGTCTAACTCCGCCTGTCAAAAAAAAAGATTTATTTATTTGAAAGACAGAGTTGCAGACAGAATGAAGGAGAGAGAGAGAGAGAGAGAGAGAGAGAGAGAGAGAGAGAGATCTTTCATCTGCTGATTCACACTCCAAATGGCTGCAACAGTCAGGGCTGGGCCAGACCAAAGCCAAGAGATTTCAGCTTCATCTAGGTCTCTCATGTGGATGCAGGGGCCCAAGCACCTGAGCCATCCTCCACTGCTTTCGTAGGTGCACCAGCAGGGAACTGGATCAGAAGTGGAGCAGCCAGGACTTGAACTGGTGCCCATATGGGATGCTCGTGCTGCAGGCCGAGGCTTTAACCCACTGCATCACAGCGCCAGCCCCTCTCACTCATCTTACATGTCCATCATAGGTCAGCAGGAGGGTTGCAGGACCCAGGCTGGAGGAGCAGCCACCATCTGAATAACTACTCATCACTTTCTCAACATGGGCTTCCACCATCACCAAAACAGTGGAAGAGACAGCTGGGGACAAAGAAATACAATTAAGTGCTTACACCCAGTTGTGAGCTCTGTCACTTCTGCTCTCACTTCATCGGCCAGAACGAGGTACATGGTCCCATCTACCTTCAAAGGGGTGGGGTTGTATGATCCTCTGTGCATCTAGCAATGCAGAGACACTGATACTGGTGAACACTGGTGATACCTATCACAATGCCTCAGCTAGCAAATGACTCAGTGCCGGGCTGCTGGAGTCTCAGGTCTACCTTCTTTCTCACTAGCCTCCACTGCTCACATGCCCCCTAAAGGAATGAATGGACCCCCTCTTGTGAGTTAGCTGGGTAATTGCCATGGTGTGGGAAGAACAGAAGAGGTGAGTGCTTGAATCCCCTCCTTGCTGGTTCCGTGCCTCTCTTGCTATCTAACCTCTCAGGCCCCAGATGCTTTCTGTGTCTACTCGTACAGTAAGGATAAGTACAGTGTTCTCTCTTATTCTGTCATCTCAGAGGACTCAGACTACAAAAGCATCCAGTGAGCCCCCCGCCCCCAGCCCTGCCACCAGCTCAAGTTCACATATTCTCCTGCAGAGTTTTGAGTGCTTGCAGACAGAGCAGTGGAGACAAAGACCCAAAGGGAAACTGGAAGTCCTTGGTCCTGGCGAGCAGACAAGATAGTCAGAAGTTTGGCTTGATGTCTGAAGCTCCTACAACAGCCCTACCAAGGTGATGTCTGGAAAGTGAGAGAGAGCTGGTGGGAGGAAGTCTGAAGTGACATGGCCCTGGTCTGTAACAGGCGAGATCAAAGATAGATTCCACTAAGGCTTGAATAAAGTTTGTCCCCATCAAAACTCCTGCCAAGGCTTGGCTTGCAATGTAGTAGTGTCAGGAGATGGAGCCTAGTGGGAGGTGTCTGGCTCATGAGATTGGAGCACTCATGAATGGATGGAAACCTGTCTCATAAGAGGGGGGTTAGGCATGGCTGGACTTCAGCCCTTTTCCTCTCTTTTGCACTGCCTACTTGCCCTTCACTTTCCACCTTGAGTGGAAGCAGCAGGAGGCCCTTACCAGAACATGGGCAAGATTCTAGTGCTGTGTTCTCGGACATCCCAGCCTGTAGAACCATCCGCCCCAAATAAATCTCTTGCCTTTCTGGATTACCCAGTCTCGGGTGCTCTGTTACAGCAACAGGAAATAGACCAAGACAGATGCAGAGGACTTCCCAGTGCTAAAGGTGGGGGGTTGTTTCTGTCTCCCCCCCTGGAGTGTGAGCTCCAGGCGGGAGAAACTGCTGAATTCATCTCTACATCGCCAGCACCCTGCACAGGCCTGGCCCAGAGCAGGCACTCAGAACACACTTGGAGGAGGGGACTCCCGAAGTGGATTTCTAAAACCAAAGTAGAGGCAGCCAGGCTGGCTTAGGCCCCTTCCAGATTAAAGAATCTCTCACTGAACATTTCCATATCATAGCAGGCTGCCTGATGGATGAACGGGAGAGCCGTGCTCTGGCCGGGAGCAGCTTGGTAGCTGGTGGTTGCCTCTGCAGCACCTCCCTCTCCCCTTCCAGTGGAGCTCAAAGTCCCGGATCCTAGGCCACCAGGAAGGGAATTAGGAAAGAACAAATCCTACAGGGAAACCCAATCCTTTTGCCCAAGTTCTACCGGTTTTCTTTCAATTCTTTAAGCATTCTAATCTCGTGCTTCTCCTGATGCCCTAGCATGGACGAGTCCCTGACTCTGGAACATTCCCCCACTCACTCTTGATTTGGCTATGTCCTACTCAATGCTTTGAGTCTCATTGTTGGGCCTTTTCCTCACAGAGGGAAGTTGCCTGAAACTCCCCTGCCCCACAATCTGAATTAGCTCCCTCTGGTCTGTGCTCTCAATTTTTTTCACTATATTTTTCAGAGCATTTATCATACTTTGCAATTAGAGATCATTCTGAGGAATGAGTTGCTTAATATCTGTCTCTCCAGGTTGCCTAGTTTCATGGGGTTAGGGAGAACACATTTTGTGGTTGTATGCCCACGATATGGCACAATGCCTTGACACATAGTAGACTCCGCAAATATTTCTTACAGAAATGGGTAACATTTTGACCAGGCGAATGAACATCTAAAGCCTTTTCTCATTCCATTAACCCCTTTGGTGCTTCATTATGGTACCTGGCACATAGGTAAGAGCTCAAGGCAATTTCATTTCTTCCCTCTCTCTGCCTCTCATCTTTTACCAGCTCGCTCCCTGAGAACCTCTTGCCTATATACGCTGCTTCTAGTAAGAATTTCAGACACTAAGGCTCCAGGTAAGTCAGCCAGATGGGAGAGCAAGGCTGGAATCAAATCATGTTAGGAGTATACCTTAGGAGGCAGACAAGTCCCTACCTGATCTCTAGCATGTCACACCACCTCCACATCAACTGTAAGTGTTGGCAGGTGCCAAACCACAATGGGCCTGCCTTGAGCATCCTAACGAGCTGGGCCCACATGGAGGGTGGGGCCCTCAGTTGCATAATGCAAGTAGGGAGAATGACAGGGATATCAAGGAGTCTCTTTGAGATCACTCCCTAGCCCCCAGAGAATCTTGTTGAGCAAGCTGGGAAATTGTGTTGCCCCGCCCCATCTGGCCTCACTCTCTGGCTGTAGGAGAACTCTGGGATCATCTCTGGAAAACAGCTAGGCAGAATCTCCAAAATCTCAACTCTCCAAGAAGGACAGGAGACACAGGTTTGTCTAGTCTCACTCCACATCTACTGCCACCAGCATCTGATGATCCAAGCCCTTCTGCAGCATCTCCAGCAACGTTCTCACAACCTCTGCTTGCACACCTCCAGCCGCAGGGAGCCCACCACTCCCAAAGAAGGATAAACCTGGGGGCCAGCGCTGTGGCGTAGCAGGTAAAGCCACCGCCTGCAGTGCCCGCATCCCATATGGGTGCCGGTTCAAGTCCCAGCTGCTCCTCTTCCAATCCAGCTCTTTGTTATGACGTGGGAAAGCAGTGGAAGATGGCCCAAGTCCTTGGGCCCCTGCACCTGTGTGGGAGACCCGGAAGAGGCTCCTGGCTCCTAGCTTCAGATCGGCGCAGCAGCTCAGGCTGTTGCAGCCAACTGGGGAGAGAACCAGTGGATGGAAGCTTGCTCTCTCTCTCTGCTTCTCCCTCTCTCTCTAACTCTGACTTTCAAATAAATAAAATCTTTTTAAAAATAAAAAGAAGGGAAAGCCTGAAGCCTCCCTTATGCCTTGGCTAGGAGTCCCTTCCCTCTAGACTGTGCTGTCGAAGTTCAGTTCTCAGCTCAGAGGAATGGCTCTGATCCAGGAGAATGGTTTGTCCCTCAGTGGTCTCATCAAGTCAGAGGACATGGTGGGGGTGAAGAGATCAATTGTAAAAGAGGGTACTTTAAAAGGCTTGTGCCAAAATGGAATTAAAAGATAAATTTAGCGGGTGGTTGGCATAGCGGTTAAGAAACTGCTTGGGACATCCACACCTCATATCAGAGTTTGAGTCCCAGCTCCTCCCTCCATTCTAGCTTCCTGCTAATGTGCACCCTGGGTAAGAGGGTAAGGAAGGAAAAGAGGGTAAGGAAGGAAAAGAAGAGAGCAGTTCAGAGATAGAGCTTCCTGTCCCAAGTGGCCTAACCGCCCCAGCAGGTGCAATCCAGGGACCTAGAAGTTCTGCAGTCTCCTCCTCTTCCTGTATCCAGGTCCTGCTGAACTGGGGAAAGAGGCTGCCGCATCTTGACACATTTACCCAGCTGAACCACTGCCACCTGCCCACAGGCCTTGGGAAAGGCCTGCTCTGCATATACTGGGTCAGAAGCCAGCTCTGTGCAAAGCTCAGGGACCTAGGCTTCTGTCCCTGCTCTCTCATTTATCCCTAGATCACTCTAATGGAAGGAACACCTAATGGAAGGATCTCCTGTCCTGGTGGCCGGGTCTGCCTCTTGCTTGCTACCTTACCTGGGACAGTAATCATAGCCAATATCTCTGGACACTGACTTAGTCTGCTATTGTAATAAAACATCTAAGGCTGACAGTTTTTTTTTTAAAGAAAGATTTTAGGCCAGTGCTGTGGTGCAGTGGGTTAAAGCCCTGGCCTGCAATGCCGGCATCCCATATGGGCACCAGTTTGAATCTCAGCTGCTCCACTTCTGATCCAGTTCTCTGCTGTGGCCTAGGAAGGCAACAGAAAATGACCCAAGTCCTTGGGTCCCTGCAGCCATGTGGGAAATCCAGGAGAAGTTCCTGGCTCCTGGTTTTGGATCAGCTCAGCTCTGGCCATTGCAGTCATTGGGGGAGTGAACCAGTAGATAGAAGACCTCTCTTTCTCTCTCTCTCTCTCTCTCTCTCTCTCTCTCTCTCTCTGGCTCTGCCTCTCTCTGTAACTCTTTCAAATAAATAAAATAAATTTAAAAAATATTTTAGAAAAATTTATTTATTTATTTGAAAGACAGGGAGCGAGCGAGCGAGCGAGAGATCTTCCATCTGCTGATTTACTTCCTACATGCCCACAACAGCTGGGACTGAACCAAGCCAAAGCCAGGAGCCAGTAACTCCATCTGGGTCTTCTACATGGGTGGCAGGGGCCCAAACACTTGGCCATCTTCCACTGCTTCCCCAAGTGCATTAGCAAGGAACTGGATGGGAAGTGGAGCAGCCGGAACTAGAACTGGCACTCATTCAGGATGGTGGCATCACAAACAGCAGCTTAACCTTCTGTGCCACAATGTTGACCCCTAGGTTGGTGCTTTATAATGAAAAAAAAAGGTTTATTTAGTTCACAGTTTGAGAAACTGAGAGTCCAAATAGCATGTCATTAGCTGCATGACATCATGGTAGATGCCATCATGGTGGTGGGGGGGGAGAGAGAGAGAGAGAGAGAGAAAGAAAGAGAGAATATCATATGGTGACACATGAAGCCGAGCAATAGCAGCCTTGCTCTTTATAACAATTCACTCTCATAAGGACTAACTCAGGGTCTCACGAGAACTACCTTAATCCCTTCCAAGGGCAGTGCCCCTGTGGCTTAATGACCTCCCAGTAAACCCCACCTCTTAAAGGTCCCGCCCCCTGCCTCTTAAATATTGTCATCCTGAAGACCAAGCCTCCAATGCAAGAATGCCTAGAGGACAAACCACAACCAAACTGTAGCACAGATAATGACCCAGACATTCTTCTAAGCATTCACTATGTAGAGCATCTTGATTCCTTGTCAACTTGTATGGCACAAGCTGTTAGTAGCTGTGTTTCACAGATAGAGAAACTGAGGCATTGCCTGATAAGCTGCTAAAGTTTACACAGTGGCACAGTCAGGATCTGAATGTAAATGGTTTAGCTATTTTTCTTAGTGAGTCTTATTTCCACATCTGACAAATGGCGAGACAGAGTTGCCGGAAGTTGGTGTGAACAGTTTATCTCACTGAATCCCCATAAGCCTATGACAGATGTCTGATAAGCCCTGGTTTGCCAATCAGGAAGGCACTTGAGGTTCACAGAGGGGAAATGGATTTCCCCAAACTACAAAGCAAACACTTAGGACGTCTTGTCTAAATGCCTAGGACCAAGGTCAATCCTGAGTGCAGCACCCCACAGTAGAGTTTGGCGGGGAGGTAGAAAGTCTGTTGCACAGGGGAAGGAGACCAGTCCTAGCTCTGCTTCTACTTCCTCAGTGACCTGGGCAGCAAAGCACTTGGAAACTGCAAATCCTTAGAGCTGCAAAAAGGGCTCTGAAATACCCTCTAGACTGAAGGTGGTAAACAGGCTGACCTGTGCGGCTACCCCTACTCTGGCTCAGCCATGCTAGCTGTCCTTAACGCATCACAAGACTCTTCCCCCTTAGCCCAGATGTGCCTCCCCATCCAGCTCCAGACAGCACTCCAGATAGCCGTGACCTATTGTTTAAACAGTTTCATCTTTCGGGCTGGTGTTGTGGTGCAGTGGGTTAAACCGCCGCATGCCAACATGCCCTTTGAGCACCGATTTGAGTCCCAGCTGCTTCATTTCTAATCCAACTCCCTGCTACTGAGCCTGGGAAAGCAGCAGAAGATGGCCCAAGTGCTCGGGGACCCCGCTACCCATATGGGAGACCAGGATGGAGTTCCAGAGTCCTGGCTTCAACCTGGCCCGGCTCCGGCCATTTTACTATTTGGAGAGTGAAGCAGTTGTTCAAAGATATCTCTATGTCTCTCCCTCTCTCTCTGTCACTCTGCCTTTCAGATAAATAAATATTTTTTTAAAAAGTTTCATCCTCATCCTGATGGAATCCCCTCATTTCATGGTCAAGGAGACTGCAGCAGAGAGCGAAAAATAAGTTTCCCATGGCCACAGGATAAGTAAGTAACTATGCCAGCATTTGTACCTAGGACTTTTGCATCCATGTTCAGTGTGCATTCCACTAGCTCCTCATCATGTCTTTCTGGACGTCAGTTATCTCATCTGGCAAATGGGCAAATTAAGGAATCTTTAGTAAGACTGTGGTTTGGGAGTCAGATAAACCAAATTATGTGAACGCATTTTCCAAGCTGTGAATTCCAATACCTACTTTCTTTGATTCCAATAAATCTTTTTTTTTCTGATTTTTCTTTTTTGACAGGCAGAGTGGACAGTGAGAGAGAGAGAGAGAGAGAGAGAGAGAGAGAAAGGTCTTCCTTTGTCATTGGTTCACCCTCCAATGGCCATCGCAGCCAGCACGCTGCAGCCGGCGCACCACGCTGATCCGAAGGCAGGAGCCAGGTGCTTATCCTGGTCTCCCTTGCAGGTGCAGGGCCCAAACACTTGGGCCATCCTCCACTGCACTCCCTGGCCACAGCAGAAAGCTAGCCTAGAAGAGGGACAACCGGGACAGAATCCGGCGCCCCGACCAGGACTAGAACCCGGTGTGCTGGCGCCGCAGGCGGAGGATTAGCCAGCCTATTGAGCCATGGCACCAGCCTTGACTCCAATAAATCTTGCTTTTTAAATCTCAAAAAAAAAAAAAATCCAATACCTTCACAAATGTGGAGGTGGCAATTGTTCTTAGGGAAATGGAGAGAGTTCTCAGCATGTACACATGTATTTCTTTTTTGTTTGTAAATATTTATTTATTTAATTGAAAGAATTACACAGAGAGAGGAGAGAGAGAGAGAGAGAGAGAGAGAGAGAGAGAGAGAGATCTTCCATCTGCTGGTTCACTCTCCAATTGGCCACAACAGCCAGAGCTGTGCTGATCCGAAGCCAGGAGCCAGGAGCTTCTCCTGAGTCTCTCACACGGGTGCAGGGGCCCAAGGACTTGGGCCATCTTCTACCGCTTTCCCAGGCTATAGCAGAGAGCTGGATCGGAAGTGGAGCAGCCCTGGACCTCAAACCAGCATCCAGATGGGATGCCGGCGCTTCAGGCCAGGGATTTAACCTGCTGTGCCTCAGTGCCCAGTGCCGATCCCCGTAAACATGTCTTTCAAGTGCCCAGGCTGTGGGAGGCTTTCTGGTGGATAAAAAAGACAAACTCAACAGAATACATGACGGTAGGCGAGGAGCTAGTGAGCCAAGGGGGCCTGTGAGAACAGATGCCAGACATGCACAGCAGCAGTCTACAGGCCCAGGAAGGTATCTGAAAGAAATCAGGGAGCAGGTGGCTGGCAATTTGTTACCCTCTGCTTCTGTACTCCATGCTGCAAATGTTAGTGGTGTGGCTGCCACAGTCTGAGGCCAGGATGCAGTCCTGGGATGATCTGCTAGAGGAAATGTAGAATTATCAATGGGATGCAAAATGCTAAGTTGGAGTATGTGAATAGGGCCAGATAGCTGAAGAATTTGCCACCAGACTTGGCTAGCTTCCACACTGAGTGCTATACCCAAGGACAACCACATTCCAGCAGGGCAGGATGTGCTAGTCCTTTCTAGGTTGTTTGGAAATCTCTTTACAGTGTGTGCATATTTGCCTGCACGGTGGGGGGAGGGAGGAGCTTCAGCAATATCGTGGGTGGTCTCTCCTTGAGAGTGTTTGGGAACTGACTGAATCCTACCAGCTGCTTCAAAGGCACATGGCAGCTTTCTGGACGAGGCTCACCAAACATAGTGGGTGCTGTCACTCGGGGCTGGAAGACAGTGCCTCTTGGAGACCAAGCCTCTGGAAAGCAGGAGGGACCAGGCCCCTCTGGGCAATAGAATGGCTTCTCTTACGATGCACCGGGAATGTTCTCCAGGGCAGGCTGCCTCTTGCTTTCTACCCTCACTTCTTATTATAAGGACTTGGTGGTCTCATCCGTGGCATGGGGATAGTGACAGTGCCCCGCAAAGCAGTGATAGAAGTGAGCAAGAGGACATATCTAGAGCATAGAGCACCGGGCTGCCTCTGCAGGAGAATCTCAGTAATTGACCATGCCCCTCTCTTTTTTTTTGAAAAAAGATTTACTTATCTGAAAGAGTTACACAGAGAGAGAATGAGAACAGAGAGAGAGAGAGAGAGAGGTCTTCCATCCCATGGTTCACGCCCCAGTTGGCCACAAAGGCCAGCGCTGCGCCAATCCAAAGCCAGGAGCCAGGAGCTTCTTCTGGGTCTTCTATGTGGGTGCTGGGGCCCAAGGACTTGGGCCATCCTCTATTGCTTTCCCAGGCCACAGCAGAGAGCTGGATCAGAAGTGGAGCAGCCAGGACTCGAACCAGTGCCCATATGGGATGCCAGCACTGCAGGCCGAGGCTTTACCTGCTATGCCACAGCGCCGGCCCCGCTCCTCTCTGTCTTTGGTGATGAAGCTATTCACAGGCTGTTGCCTCCCCAAGCTGTGATTGTGGCCTAACTCTCTGAGGAGAGCAGACCCATGGGCATGATGAGGACACCAGCATATCAGAGACAGCTCTTAGTCAAGAGATTGTAATCCCATTGCCAGGGGTCACGTTCTTATCTCTTGTCTCCCTGAATCTCCCCAGCCACAACTGGAGGAAGGTATTATGATTAGTTTTTTAAAGATTTTTTATTTATTTATCTGAGAGGTAGAGTTACAGACAGTGAGAGGGAGAGGCAGAGAGAGGTCCTCCATCTGCTGGTTCATTCCCCAGATGGCCTCAATATCTGGAGCTGAGCCAATCCGAAAGCCAGGCTCCAGGAGCTTCTGGGTCTCCCACGCGGGTGCAGGGCCCCAAGGACTTGGGCCATCTTCCACTGCTTTCCTAGACCATAGCAGAGAGCTGGATCAGAAGTGGAGCAGCCAGGACCCAAACCGGCACCCGTATGGGATCCCAGTGCTGTATAGCCCACTGTGCCACAGCGCCGGCCCCTTATGATCAGTTCTTATGTTATGGATGACAACTCTGGGGCAGCCCAGCCAGGTGAAGTGATTGCCCAAGGCCACCCAAACCAGAAGATGGGAGAAACAGCTTTCACAGTGTGGTCTGTGGCTTGGAAGCCTAGGCTGGGTTCACGATGCCACACAAATGGTTTCTGCTCACAGAACCACTCTGTTCAAGCTGGCACGGAAGAAGGCGACCGGGAATGCCTTCCAACGAGATATTGGATGAGAAGCGGCTTTCAAAGGCGGTGGACAGCATTTCAGGTGAACACAACCAGGGAACAGAAGCAGAGAGGGCCATTCCAAGGTACATGGCGTGCTGAGTTGCACACCGAGTGAAGCGTGTTACAGATAACAGCTATAGCTCTGGCCCTTGCCGCTATGGAATCACAGACAGCTTGCCTGAGTTCTCCGAGCCTCAGTTCCCTCATCTGCCAAAATGGGGGCGGTTGTAGACTCTCTCCCTTTGTAGGGATGTTATAATAATTTGATGAGCTGGGGCCAGCGCTGTGGCACAGCGGGTTAAAGCCCTGGCCTGAAGCGCTGGCATCCCATATGGGCGCCGGTTCTAGTCCCAGCTGCTCCTCTTCCGATCCAGCTCTCTGCTGTGGCCTGGGAAAGCAATAGAGGATGGCCCAAGTCCTTGGGCTCCTGCACCCACATAGAAGACCCAGAAGAAGCTCCTGGCTCCTGGCTTTGGATCGGCGCAGCGCTGGCCTTTGTGACCATCTGGGGAGTGAACCAGCGGATGGAAGACCTATCTCTCTGGCTCTACCTCTCTCTCTATAACTCTGTCTTTCAAATTAATAAAATAAATCTTTAAAAATAATTTGATAAACAATTGCAGACAAAGCTCTTAAAATCATATCTGGCTCATAGGGGACACTCATTAAATAGTAACTGGTGCCACGACTTCACAGAGTGAGGGAATATCACACTGGCAATGTAGATGTGGGCTGGCTCGTGAGCCATCATGGGTGCCCACGTCTAAATTCAGACCTTCTCTTGAAGATGACCCAGAGTCAATGGGTGGTGAGTCTCAAGCTGAGTAACGTTGGGAGTCAGAGCTGTGCTCCAAGAACAGCAGAGAAAGCAGAGTCCTAGACAGGCTCTCTTCAGAGAGGACTGAAAATTCTAGTGTCTCCTTGGTGTCCACGGTAGATGGGGGACATTTAGTATCTTGCAGATTGGATGGGGATAAAGCATCGGTGATCTAAGTACCCCAAAACCTCTGCTCTAGGGTTTGGTTTCAGGGGCATGTGGTGGCCTGTGAGTGGAGGCTCCTGTGTTCTCTGTGCCCTAACCCTACCCCCTCCTTCCTTGACCATCAAACACTCATGGAGGAGGCCCATCTCTAAGGAGATGGTGTCACGGACCATTTGCTGTTACGATAACAAAGCACCACGACAAGGGAAATTTATAAAGAAGAGAAGAAGAGAAGTCTAGCTCACAGTTCCGGCAGCTAGGAAGTCCAAGTATGTGACACTGGCATCTGCTATGCCTCTTTATAACATGGCAGAAGATGACAGGGTGTGTGTGTGTGTGTGTGTCAGAGAGAGAGAAAGAGCCAGAAACGGTGGGTCATCTTTATCAATCTCTGGGTAACAAATTCCGCCTTTTCATACTGCCACACTGGTGACCACATATGAATTCAGGGGACACAGTGAAACCGTAGGCAAGCTGCTGGACATGTCATGATGTTGGGGTGCAGAGAGTTGCATGCAGTGACCTGGCCCACTTACTACCCCAGCATTTCTTACCCGCATGGCTATCCCAGTCTTTCTGTGCCAGTCATTTCCAGCATGTACCCGGATCTCTGACCCTTCCGCCAGTCTTTTTTGTGTTGACTTTGGCCCATGGAGGCACTATTGGAAGACTAGAAGGTAAGCGGAAGTGAGAATCCAAGGGTGTTTCTCCCGCTCTTGCTGTGCTTTGACTGGGGGGCCCTGGCAGCAGCTGTATCTCCTCTGCTGAGGGTCTGGCATCCATTGGGTTGGCATGGTTTCTGGGATCCAGTAACTCCACCTCTTCCCACTGTTTCTCCAGCCTAGGGGTGATAGCAGCTTCCTGCTATTGCTAGACTGTGCACTGTAACGTCATCCCATTTGGCTTCTCAGATCTTGTACCTGCTGTGTAACCCAGTAATCCTGTTAAATTCCTCTGTGTGGAAGGCATAGAGGGCTGTCTGTATTCCTAGCTGGACTCTGCCTGATATACCTTCCTTAGTGGTCTCCAGGAGCTAGGAACTCAAGCAGGGTCTTCCATGTGAGTGGCAAGAACTCCACTACTTGGGCTGTCACCTACTGCCTCCCACGGTGCGCATTAGCAGAAAGTTGGTCTCAAAAATGGAGCCATGACTCAAACCAAGGTACTCTGATATGGGAATGCAGGTGTCCCAAGTGGCATCTTGGCCACTAAGTCAAAGCCCACTCCTCCACAGGCTTTTTCGAAATATGCTTGTACTCCCAAATAGTCCAGCCTCAGGGCCTTTGCCCATGCTGCTTCCACTTCCTGAAAGGCCCTTCTCCTCCTCCACCCCACTTTTGCCTTACTTTTGGTAATCCCTCAGCTCACATTTAATTGTCCTTTTCTTATGGAAGACCCCCTGGCCTCCAAAACGGGTTTGTTCCCCATGTGTCTGCTCTCAGCCTGCCCTGAACTTGCCCTTCCTAGGATTCACACAAGCAGCCGTCATGAATGATTCGTGTGGCAAGTTTAGACCATCTCACCTGCTACTGTGAACTTCCTCAGGGCCAGGGGCCACATCTCTGTTTGCTCCTCACTACATTCCCTACACCTAGCACGTAATAGACATTCAACACTGTTTATTGGTGGAAAGGTGACATCCCACCTCCGGGTCCCCTGCTGAGGTCAGGAGTGGTGGGGGAAGAAAAGCCCAGGGCAGTTGGGTCATCCAAGCCTTTTCCAGCTTGGACTATTTGGTGTTGCCTTGCCTGCTAAGGTCTGGCTGGGGCTGAGTGCCTGGCAAAGGGTGAGTGTCCCGTTTAAGACCTAATTCTCTCTTTCAGGGGTAACTAGTTCCTGACTCTCCAGGTCACAAACGAGCTGATAGGGTCCTGGGGCTCAGCTGAAACTGTGGGACAGGCCAGTTTCCCTAACTCACTCTTCTGAGCAGGAGAGGCAGCTGGGAGTACCTGGGGACGGACAAAGGAAGGAAGCTGGATAGAGCAGCTGTGTGTGTGTGTGTGTGCAAATGTCTGTGGGGGGGGGGGGAGCTCGAGCAAGACCTCATATGTGTGACTGGGTGTATCGGTGTGTGTGAGTACCCATGTGGCTGTGTGAAAGCCAGGGCAGGGGGAGAGAGGCAGGGGAGGAGGGGGATGTGCGGGAAAGGGAGGGAGGAAAGAGAGCACAGCCTCCCTCCAGCCGGTCAAGTGTTCACAGAGGGCTGAGCCAAGTTCTCACAGATTTCCTTCTTACACTGTGCTTGACAACAGCACGGAGACCTGTCCCTTCTGCTCCCAGCCCTCTTCCGGGCTGGTGCCCGCTCACTGCCCTCTGTCTTCTTCCTCCCTGGGGGTAGCAGAGACGGGGGTGCGTTCCCCAGTCTGTGACCTCAGAGACGTCTCCCCAGTGGGCAGTCGAGAGGGCGAGAGGCCAGCCTGTTTGCTGTCCCATTCAGTTTTGAGTCACAGAACAGTGGCCACCGACAGGAAAGGCGATTCTGCCAGATGCAAGGGGCCGCTGAGAGGGAGGATGTAGAGGGGAGGAAATAACCAGACTTACCTCTCTTTCCCTCTTGTCTCCTGCCAGTGCTTCCCACCAACTGAACCCAACAGGAAGTGAGACAGCAAGGCAGGCCAGGGGATGCAAGCCCTAATGCTCAGCTGCTCCCTGCCTCATTGGGATAAAGACTAGGGTGGAGAATAGTAAAGAATGATGCTGGAGGATGGGATGAGAAATGGAGATGAGGAAAATGGAGTTAATCAAGGACAGCTCTTTGGAAGCAGTAAGCTCTCAGGACAGCACATGGAACCCAGCATCTGAGGTCCTAGCAGGCAGGTTCATATAGGATGGAGTCAATGCAAAGTTTACAGTGTGGACCTTGGGCTTGGTTGTGGTCAAGGCTGCCTAGAAGTCAACGGATGAGACCACGCAGTCATATCTTTCTTGGAGAAAGTTCTGGTCACTTGGAAGGGTGTGGGATGTCCAAGAAGATTGATGGAACTATGAAACTAGGTGTGGCAGCCCCTCCAGCAGGCTGAGCTGGGCTTAGACCTTTATCTGAGAAGCAAGCATCCTAGAGCCATCAGACCGGGTTGTTTGGGGTGGGGCCAGCTGGGCTGCAGCTAGATTCCAAGGGAATTGCTCTGTCACTGAATACGAATATCTTTCTTGGAGCTTAGCAGAAGCCCTAGAATCCCAGAGTGGGGAATGTGATGGGGGACACACATGAACAAGGATATTAAGTTTGTTTTCCATGCCCTGGCATTGAAATCTCTTTGGATTACCCAATCCCCGCCAGTCTCTGCCCCATCTGCCTCTTCACTCCATATCTACATGGAAAACTTGGACCTCTCTTAGCAAGACATTCTCTGAGGTCTCAGATGTAACATGGTGACAAAATCAGAGTTGGATTGTACATGCCAGCCACGGAGATTGGGATCATATGCTTATAAAAGACAAGAGCAGGTACGTGTTATTCAAACAGCAAAACCAGGGGTCAGCATTGTGATGCACCTGTTGAAGTCCTAGTTGCTCTGCTTCCAATCTAGCTTCCTGCCAACACTCTTGGGAAGGCAGCAGAAGATGATCCAAATCCTTGGGCCTTTGCACCCACTTGGGAGACCCAGGCAGAGTTCCTGGCTCCTGGCTTCAGCCTGGCCCAGACTGGGCTATTATGGCCATTTGGGGAGTAAGCCAGCAGATGCAAGATCTCTCTCTCCCCCTCCTCCCTCTCTGTCACTCTCCCCTTCAAATACAGAGCCAAGCGTCAAGGAAATTAAGTCCTAATACTCATTTTACCACTGACCTTGATCTTTAGAAAGTCTATCCTGGTCTTTGAGTCTCAGTTTCCTCATTTATAATTGTAAAATCACCAGACCAACCTCAAATTTCCTAAGGAGGAAAGCATAAAATGGGTGAGGAAGTGTTTTCAGAAGTCTGAACCACCAGGTAAACCTGAAGTGTGACTAGAGATGGCAATAATGTTGACAGGTGCACTCAGGCTCACTCTGGGCAGGGAAACACACACGTCGAGTAGATGAATGAATCTCTTTCTCTATATGTATGCTTTCATGTATACCTGTGTGTGCAGGCTTGAACACTAAACAGGGAACCTTTTGACCCAGAACTTTGATGCCAGTTGGAATTCCTGGGTGGAAAGATCCTCCATAGCCATGGTGTCAGAGCCACAAACAGCCTGAAGGAGAGATGCACATACGAGTCAGGGCCTCACTGCCAATTCCATCAAGCCCTCCGCCACTCTTCTTCCAGTTGGCCTTGAGTCTGTGGATGATATGTCACTTACTATGATCTGAGACCCTACCTGGCTTGAGGGCAGAGAGCTGAGATGTGAAACTGAATTAGATATCCCATTATAATCAAAGAGCATTGGCGGGGCCAGCACTGTGGTGTAGCGGGTAAAGCTGCTGCCTGCAATGCCGCCATCCCATATGGGCACCAGTTCTAGTCCCAGCTGCTCCACTTCCAATCCAGCTCTCTGCTATGGCCTGGGAAAGTAGTAGAAGAGGGCCCAAGTCTGTGGGCCCCTGCACCCATGAGGGAGACCCAGAAGAAGCTCCTGGCTCCTGGCTTCGGATCGTCCCAGCTCCAGCCATTGCAGCCAACTGGGGAGTGAACCAGCAGATGGAAGACCCCCCCCCCATCTCTCCTTCTCTCTGTGTGTAACTCTGACTTTAAAATAAATAAATAAATCATTTTTTTAAAGTGATAAAATAATTGTGAGAAGACAAATTTTTTTTAAAAAGTGATCCTCAAACAGTCTTGGGTAGCCTGAATTGAAGGCCTTGGGCAGCCACTGCCTCGTTTTTTTCTCTCTGATTTTGTGTGACTGTGGCAAGTGTCTTTTATCTTCTGAGCCTTATTTTCTCTCTCTCTCTCTCTTTTTTAAAAGATTTATTTATTTTATTTGAAAAGCAGAGTTACATAGAGGCTGAGGCAGGGAGAGAGAGAGAGAGAGAGAGAGAGAGAGAGAGAGAGAAAGAGGTTCCCTAATTGGAGGGTTCATTCCTCAATTGACCACGATGGCTGGAGCTGCACTGATCTGAAGCCAGGAGCCAAGAGTTTCCTCTGGGTCTCCCACGTGGGTGAAGGGGCCCAAGGACTTAGGCCATCTTCCACTGTTTTCCCAGGCCATAGCAGAGAGCTGGATTGGAAGTGGAGCAGCCGGGACTCGAACCAGCGCCCATATAAGATGCCAGCACTGCAGGCGGTGGCTTTACCCACTACACCACAGTGCCGGCCCAGGGATCTATTTACTTATTTGAAAGTCAGAGTTACACTGAGAGAGAACGAGAGCAGAGAGAGAGAGAAAGAGAGAAAGAGAGAGAGAGAGAGAGAGAGAGAGGGAGAAAGTCTTCCATCCGATGGTTCACGCCCCAAAGTTGGCTGCAACGGCTGGAGCTGTGCCAATCCGAAGCCCAGAGCCAGGAGCTTCTTCCGGGTCTCCCACGTGGGTGCAGGGGCTCAAGGACTTGGGACATCTTCCACTGCTTTCCCAGGCCATAACAGAGAGCTGGATTGGAAGTAGAGCACCTGGGACTGGAACTGGCACCCATATGGGATGCCGGCACTGCAGGTGGTGGCTTACCCACTACGCCACACTGAGCATTAGTTTCTTCTCATCTATAACACCAAGGCATTGGGAAAGCTCCTGTGCTTTCTACACTTCCAAAATAATGATACAAATCCTCACTTCAAGTGAGGCTGAACTTCGGGAAAGTCCATGAAACAAGCAAGAGCATGTCCACCAGCTTGGCCCATGAAACTCTGCCTCTGTCCCTCTGTAGCTCTGCCTTTGAAATAAATAAATAAATCTTTACATAAAAAAGAAACCTGCCCTTCAATCCCTTGAGCTCTGCCTATGGAATGGCTCAACAGCTGTGTTTTGCAATTCTACCATGGTTACCCTTCAAGTTGAAAGCTGCTAAATGAATATTACAAGTTTACTCTCTGGCATTTGTGATTCTGGCTCTGTGTCCCCTACACCTGCCTGGGAGACCACACCCCAGTAATGACGCTGCACCTCAAGTCTGGCCCCTGTCTTCCCTTTCCCTCTTCCTCAATTCCCCACATGTATTCTCCTGCTTACCTGCCCAACGCTATCTTTCCCATGCATGAGGGGGCAATGGGGAAACCTCTACTCCAGTTCCCTTTCACTCCTGCTGTTTGCTTAGATCGCCCTGGGGTTTGCAGGTGCTAAAAGGCAGGGCTGGGGAGGGGAAGGAGTGGGTGTCCTCAGGGGTGGGGCTTCATGTACACCTAGATTGCTGAAGCTCTGAGTCTCTACAACAGACACGCTAGCAGAGTCCATGGCCAACGGCTCTGTGGGAGGCCACCAGTGCCAAGTCTCTCAGCTTGCCCAGAGACGCCTTTCAGGAAGAGAAGGAAGAGGGAGTTACTCAAATGCTATGACCCTTTCTCCTAGGTCCAGTTACAAGGAGGCTTGTGCTCTGGCAGCTTTGAGGTTGGAGCCCAGACACGGGTCTGTTGGACAAGTAGCCCCCCGGTGGCTGCTGTCATCAAGAAGAGCTGGCTACCCTTTCACCACTACATTTCAGGGCCTAGAGACTGTGAGGGGTGGGGAAGAGAGGACTCAGGAGCTCAGAGGAGAGGCTCTCTCAGGGCAGGTGGTGCTGAAGCTGAGAGAGCATCAGGCTTAGGGCCAGAGCATCCTCAGAGTTATTCTCCCACTTACAAGTATGGCAAGCTTGGGCAGGATCACTTCTCTCAAGAATCATGGAGTCTTGCACAGTCAGATTGTGTGCGGGATGGAGAGAGGGTAATTGATAGCAATCTTTGCCCTATAGGGCTCCAAAGTTCTTTCTGAGAACCACTTGAGTGGCTTGGCAAAGTACTTCATAAAAAGTCCAAGGAAAACACTAGATGAGCCTTAAGGGCTATCATCTCTGTCAGGGTGCCATTAATCGCCTCCATTGTCAGTAATTCCTCCAACGCATGAGGGTGGGGACAGCATGTGGCCTTTTAAATAAATGCATCTCATTTCTTTCCCCACCTCCAGGCGGCAGTGAGGAATTAATAGAATACAAAGAAGAATGGCCACTGCAGGGCATCGGTGATTCCTTTCTGGGGTTTGCATAAGCTAAGAGGAGATTCTGCTTATGGCTAACAGAAAAGAGGGAGGAGACCACTTCTGGGTCTAAGGAGACTGTTCTCAAAGGGAGGCACACAGATGGCCAACTAGTACATGACAGAGTGCTCATCATTATTCATCATCAAGGAAATGCAAATCAAAGCCACAGTGAGATACCATCTTACTCTGCTGTAGAATGGCTATTGTAGAAAAGCAAGAAGTAACAAATGCTGGTGAGGATGTGGAGAGAATGGGACTCTTTACACACCAGTTGGTGGGAAAGCAAATTAGTAGAGCCGTTGTGGAGAAGGTTCTGGAGTTTCCTCAGAAAACTCAAACTACACCTACCCTATGACCCAGCCATCCAACATCTAGGTATATAGCTGAAGGAAATGAAGTCAGTATATCAAAGAGACACCTGCACTCCCATGTTCATTGCTGCACTAGACACAGTTGTCCAGATGTGGCATCAATCAAGCTGTCCATCAATGGATGACTAAAGAAAATGCTCTCTATGTACACAACGGAATAATGTTTGGTCATAAAATGAATACAGTTCTGTCACTTTCAGCAAAATGGATGGAACTGGGGGACATCATGTTAAGTGAAACAAGTCCGACACCGAAAGACAGATACCACATGTTCTTTCTCATATGCGGGAGCTAAAAAAGTTGATCTCAAAGTGGGAGAGAATAGAATAGTGCTTCCTACATACTAAGAAGGAGGGGGGAACCCAGCGTTTTGGCACAGCAAGTAAACTGTATCCTGTGACACAAGCATCCCCTATTGGGGTAGAGTGAACCAGCTGATGAGCTCGCTCTCTCTCTCTTTCTCTCTCACACTATATATATACACACACACACACACACACACATATATATATATTCCTCCCATGTAATTCGGCCTTTAAATAAATAAATAAATAAATCTTTGTTTAAAAAAACAAGGGAAGGGGCAAGGAGGGAAAACAGGTATCAGAACACAGGGTGGGGCCGGCGCCACGGCTCACTAGACTAATCCTCTGCCTGTGGGGCCGGCACCCCAGGTTCTAGTCCCCGTTGGGGCGCCGGATTCTGTCCTGGTTGCTCCTCTTCCAGTCCAGCTCTCTGCTTGTCCCGGGAAGGCAGTGGAGGATGGCCTAAGTGCTTGGGCCCTGCACCCACATGGGAGACCAGGAGGAAGCACCTGGCTCCTGGCTTCGGATCGGCGCAGTGTGCCGGCCGTAGCGGCCACTTGGGGGGTGAACCAACGGAAAAAGGAAGACCTTTCTCTCTGTCTCTCTCTCTCTCACTGTATAACTCTGCCTGTCAAAAAATAAATAAATAAAAAATAAAAAACAAAAAGAACACAGGGCGGAGGAATATATCACCTATGAGATATTTTAGGAAGAACTAGAAGAGAGGGATTCTAAACTTCAAAACACAAAAAAATGATAAGGAAATTAAAATGCTAACTGCTCAGATTTGGTCATTATACAGTGTACTCATGTATCACATGCAGCACATTCTATCCCATAAAGATGTACAATTATAAGATGTTAATTTAAAAGAAAAACAAACAGAGGCTGCTGTTATGGCAGAGCAGGTAGAGCTGCTGCATGTGATGCCTGCATCCCGTGTCCCAGCTTCTCCACTTCCGATCCAGCTCTCTGCTATGGTCTGGGATAGCAGTAGAAGATGGCCCAAGTCCTTGGGCCCCTGCACCCACATAGGAGATCTGGTAAAAGCTCCTGGCTCCTGGCTTCAGCCTGACCCAGCCCTGGCTCTTGTGGCCCTTTGGGGAGTGAACCAGTAATATCTCTCTCTCTCTCTCTCTCTCTCTCTCTCTCTCTCTCTCTCTCTCTCTCTCCCTCTCTCTTTGTAACTCTTTCAAATAAATAAATAACTCTTAAAAAAAATAAGAGCCCTCACAACAACCCTGCCAGATATACAGTTATCATTTTCATTCTGTATATGAGACAACTGAGCCTCAGAGAGGTGAAGGGCTTTCTCTGTGGTTACACAGCTAAAATGTGAGCACATAAAACTAGACCAGGCTCAATGAATTTCTAAACCACCCAATTAGGAGTTGGCATTGCAGTGTAGCAGGTTAAGCCACTGTCTGCAATGCCGGCATCCCATATGGGTACTGGTTCGAGTTCCGGTTGTTCCACTTCTGATCCAGCCCCCTGACCATCTGCCTGGGAAACCTGCAGAAGATGGCCCAAGTCCTTGGGCCCCTGCACCCCTGCACCCACATGAGGGACCTGGAAGAAGGCCCTGGTTCCTGGATTCAGCCTGGCCCAGCCCCAGACATTATGGCCAATTAGGGAATGAACCAGTGGATGGAAGGTCTCTCTCTACCTCTCTCTCTCTCTCTCTCTCTTTCCTCATCGCCCCTCTCTCCCCCATCTGTCTGTAACATTGCCTTTCAAATGAATAAATCTTATTTTTTTAAAAAGTAAGCCATTCAAATGCATGATTGGCATCTTTTCAACTGATGGTGCCAGAAAAACTGGATAATCAAATGCAAAGAATGAAGTCGGACCCCTACTTAATTCCAGAAACAAAATTGACTAGAAGTGGTTCAACAATCTAAATATAAAATCTAAAATGAGGGGCTGGTGTTGTGGCATAGCAGATTAAGCCTCTGCTAGCAATGCCAGCGTCCCATATGGGCACCAGTTCCAGACCCGGATGTTTTACTTCCAATCCAGCTCCCTGCTTATGCACCTGGGAAAGCAGTGGAGGATGGTCCAAGTTCTTGGATCCCTGCACCCACATGAGAGACCTGAACGGAGTCCCAGGCTCCTGGCTTTTGGCCTGGCCATTGCAGCCATCTGGGGAGTGAACCAGGGATGGAAGATCTCTCTCTCTCTCCCTCTCTCTCTCTCTCTCCTGGCTTTGGATTGGCTCAACTCCAACAACTGCAGCCATTTGGGGAGTGAACCACTGGATGGAAGACCTCTCTCTCCCTCTCTCTCTCTCTCTCATTCTTCCTCTCTCTCTCTCTCTGTCTCTTCTCCTCTCTGTAACTCTGCTTTTCAAATAAGTGAAAAATAAATCTTAAAAAAAATCTGGAAACTTAAAAGTAACTTAAAATGAAAAAAAAATTCATTGAAAATATAGGAGTAAGCTTTCAATGTCCTTAGATTTGACACCAAAAAGCATGAGTAACAAAAGAAAAAAAATGAGCTGAATGTCAACAAAATTAAAAGTTGTGTGAATCAAAGGACATTGTCATGTAAATGAGCAGACAAGCCACAGAACTGGATAGTATTTGTGAATCATATGTATGATAAGGTTTAGTATCCATAAAATATAAGTATAAAAATAAAAGAACGAATCCAACTCAACAGTCAACACAATTCAAAACTGGACAGATGATTTTTACACTTTTAAATTTTGTTTTATCTGAAAGAGAGAGAAGCCAGGAGCTTGGAATACAATCGGGATCTCCCACACGGCTGGCAGGGACCCAAGTACTTGAGGCATCATCTGCTGTCTCCCAGAGTGCTCATTAGCAGGAAGCTGAATCAGAATTAGAGTAGGTGGGACTTGAACCAGGCACTACAGTATGGGATATGGGTGTCTCAAGTGGCAACTTAACCACTGCACCAAATGTCCCCCCACCCCCACTCTGGGTAAAGGATTTGAAGAGATGTATAGATGACCTAGAAGTGCGTGAAAAGATGTTCCGCATAGTGAATCATTAAGGAAATTCAAATCAAAAACAATCAATGAGATACACCTTCATGCCCAGTAGAATGTCTAAAATAATAATAAAGGACAATAACAAGTGTTGACAAGGATGTGGAGAAATAGGAACTCTTGTATATCGCTGGCAGGCATGGAAAAGTTGTAGTCACTGTGAAAACCAGTTTGACATTTCCTCAAAAAGTGAAACAGGGTTACTATATGACACAATTCCACTCCTAGATGCATAGCCAAAAGAATGTAGACAGGTACTGAGATACTGGGTCCCAAATGCTCATAGCAGCACTATCTACAGTAGCCTCAAGGTAGAAATAACTCAAACGTCTATCAACAGATGAATAAATAAACAAATTGTGGTCTAGCCGAATAGTGAAATATTACTGAGTCATAAAAAGGGAAGGAAGTACTGAATGCTTACACGTGGTATATAACCTGGATGAACCTCAGAAACATTAAGCTCAGTGAAAGAAACCCAATGCAGAAAGTCACATATTGTATGATTCCTTATTTGTACCAAATATTCAGAACAGGCAAATCCTAGACAGGAAGTGGTTTAGTGGTTGCCAGGGAATGGGGGAGGAATGAAGAGTGACTGCTTAATGGCCATGTGGAGTTCGGGGGTGATAAAAAAGTTTTGAAGCTAGAGAGGGGTATAATCACACATTGTGAATGTACAATCACTAAATTGCATGTTCTATTTTTTTAAAAGAAATCTTTTTTTTGTTGTTTATCTTTATTTGAGAGAGAGAGAGAGAGAGAGAGATCTACTATCCACTTGTTCACTTCCTGGATTCCTGCAACAATCAGGGCAGAGCCAGGCCAAAGCCTAAAGCCAAGAACTCCATCTGGGTCTCCCATGTGTGTGGCAGAGACTCGAGTACTTGAGCCATCACCTGCTGCTCCCCAGGGAGCACATTACCAGGAAGCTGGATCAGAAGTGGAGTAGTGACTTAAATCCATGCACTTGGGGTGCAGAGGGCCCCCATAGCATCTTACTAATTGCACCAAGCACTTACCCTTGCATACTTTAAAATGGCTAATTGTGTTATGTGAATTTCAGCTTAAGTTTAAAATATCCTGTGTAAGAGTGCAGCTGCTGTCTGTAAACAGATGGCATACCGCCTGAGCAGTCTGCTCCTCAGATCTAGTATCACATGGCCTCTGTTGCATGAGCAATGCATTTTCCATGTACTCAGAGCTTTGCTTGATAACCAATAGCAGCTACAAGATACAAATACTGTCCCCCTAGACAATCAACATGGTTATAGCCAATTGACAGTATGAAACCTAAGGTCACCATCACCCCACACCTTTCACTTTTCTGTTGGGACCCAGATTTTGTTCAGGTGTCCACCCTCCTCTGCACAATCATGGGCTTTAAGATGTAGGTTCTAAGCAGGAGCGGCAAGATGGCGGAATAGGAAGGGAGCACATTGATAGTTCAGCAAGACACACAGGTTAATAAAAGTGGAGATACTGCAGGGTCAAGGAAGAGTAGGGGAAGAAACAGCAGCGGAAACTCTTCCGGAACTACTGATTCACAGTGGACCTGCGTGGAGAGCGTGGGAGCCCAAGTTCGGGACACCAGCGGCAGACTCAACACACCAGCGCTGGAACGCGAGGTGAGCCGAACCTCAATAGCCCGAGACACCAGCGGGCAAGCGGAAAGAGGAGACTAGAGGGAACGAGGCTTGAAACTCCGTGGGGAAAAGTTCACCAGGCTAACTAGAAGAGAGAGAGAGGAAAAAAAAAAGTGACCGATACGGACACGAGTTTCTCTCTCTCCGCTCACCCCTCAAAGGCGAGCAAGACAAAGAGCAGGCGCCATTTTGGACATACGTCATAAGCAGGGCGACCTCAGGTCTGCACCAGCCCTGAGCCTAGCAGAAACACCTGACTCTGAGGGGAGGGGTGAAATAACAGGAGATTAGCATCTAACTTGGCAACCCAGTGGGAGACTGCAGGAGAATTGGAGCCCACACTGAGGGCAGCACAGATTCCCTGTGTGGTCCTTGGGAAAGAGCTTCCGATCTCTGGCTCCTGTGGGTATATCATTCGCCTGCTAACTACCTCCAATTACGTTCAGCTGTGCGGAATTACTTCCCTTTTGAATCAAAAAAAAAAAAAAAGAGAGAGAGAGAGATTTACCACGCCTAACCTGGGAGTGTCATCTTTGACACACCCTCAACCCTGAGGAACCAAACACAGCTCTCAGTCCACACTTATCTCAAGCCTCTAAGGCTCCACCGAAAGCAGACAGTCCACTTAATATAGAGCCATAGTGTAACAAGAAAAAACACCACAGTGAAGAAACCAAATATCTCCAACATGCCATACAACAAACGCAAAAACCGAGGTAACAAGAACAAGGAAGACACTATGACGCCCCCAAATGAAAAAGACACCCCAATTCAAGATTATGAAGATGATGAGAGAAGAAATGCAAGAAGCGGATCTCAAAAAATTGATAAGAACATTAAGAAGTTCTCAAAAACAAATTCTTGAACTACAGAAATCCTTAATGGACAAGATAGAAAATCTCTCTCGTGAAAATGAAATATTAAGGAGGAATCAAAATGAAATGAAACAACTAGTAGAACATGAAACTATGATAGTGACAAAAAACCACAATGAAATGAAGAACTCAATAGATCAAATGACAAACACATTAGAGAGCCTTAAAAACAGAATGGGCGAAGCAGAAGAGAGAATATCAGACTTAGAAGACAGAGAACAGGAAAGGAAACAGGCAAACCAAAGAAAAGAAGAAATTAGAAATCTAAAAAATATTGTCGGGAATCTACAGGATACTATTAAAAAACCTAATATTCGGGTTCTAGGAGTTCCTGAAGGCATGGAGAGGAAGAAAGGATTAGAAGGCATTTTCAGTGAGATACTAGCAGAAAATTTCCCAGGTTTGGAGAAGGACAGAGGCATCTTAGTACAGGAAGCTCATAGAACCCCTAATAAACATGACCAAAAGAGATCCTCACCACGACACATTGTAATCAAACTCACCACAGTGAAACATAAAGAAAAGATTCTAAAAGGTGCAAGAGAGAAACGTCAGATTATTCTCAGAGGATCTCCAATTAGACTCACAGCAGACTTCTCATCAGAAACCCTACAAGCTAGAAGGGAATGGCGAGATATAGCCCAGGTACTAAGAGAGAAAAACTGCCAGCCCAGAATATTATATCCTGCAAAGCTCTCATTTGTGAATGAAGGTGAAATTAAGACTTTTCATAGCAAACAGAAACTGAAAGAATTTGTTGCCACTCATCCTGCCCTGCAAAAGATGCTTAAAGATGTGTTACACACAGAAACACAGACACATGGTCACCAATATGAAAGAAGGTAAAGGAAGGAAACCTCACAGCAAAAGATCACAGGAAGCTCAATTTCTCTTTGACATAGAATTAAACTCTGATGCTCTGTTAAAGCAATGTGTTAAAGTAATCTAAAAACAAAAAGCAATTCAAATCAATTTGCAATCTACAAAAAGAGTTAAAGATTTTAAAAGCTATTATTAAAATTGCTATATTGGTCTATTATGCTATGTTATATGTGTGTACATATTGTATGTCCACATAGGAAATTTTATTAAGAGTTTTATTTTAAATGGCTTATAGATAAGATTGTCCATAAATTTAAGCTGCTAAAATCAATCAAAGATACATTTTAATTTGTGTGACCTGAATCTGTGTATCATGTTTTAAACTTGTTGGTAGAAAGAAACTAAAAACATTTTCTATGGTTGTGCTTAAGTTTACTGGCTAAACAAACTACACCATGTTAGATATTTAAGAGGTGTTTTCAAATACATGATTCTTAAAATTTATAGAAGGCATTGGACCTTCTGGTAAATGTTTTCTTAAGTTGTTATCTAGTGGTTGAAACGGTTTGCTAAGTATTCATGTGATATTGCTATTGTCAGCAAGCGATCTAGGACTTGCTCCCTCATTTCTCTATTCTAAGCCCAACTTGTTCTTTCATTTCTCTCTTCTCTTCAAGGTAGGAAACTAATTCTATTATGAAGGAATCTGTAGGATGCACAATTTAATCTTTAGACCTTATAAAAGAGATGGCTAACATTTTTCTGTAATAGCATAGCCAAAATAAGAACTTAAATAATAATCTCATAGCTAGATTCACTTCGCCATCAGCGAAGTATACAGTAAGTAGAAAAAACCTCCCTTTCAGACCAAAGGGAAAGAAAGTTTTTAAGTGAGAATATAATTTTCCTCATGGGCATTGTCTACCTTAGAAAAACTACTACAGAACATGCCTGTAACTATAGACTTGTAGTTCAGGCCACCGAAGATTAGAGATGGGACATGGGCACTCCCTTGACTTGCATCCTCTGGTCTGCTTTAACACAAACCAGGAGGAAAAGAAAGCTAGGCATCAGAAGCAATGGGTGGCAGGCCTATTAATGGCTGATCTGTACAGTGATCTGCCCTCAAGGAGACCCAACAGGCCAGTCCACTGCAGTGGCTTTCAATGTGGTAAGCCTGGGCTTCAGCAGAAGTCAGCTTGTGAAGAGCCCTGGCAGCTCTGCCAAGAGTTGGATCACTGGAAATGGACCTGCCCTGGAGTCGAAGGATGCCCAGGTCAGAGCCACAGATCTTATTGGCTCTAAGCTGAAAAGCCCTTCACTCAGCCCAACTTCCAAAGTGACCACTGCAGCTGAGGGGATGGTCAAGTAGGGTCAGCAACATTGCAGGCAGAACTGTAAATTTCTTGTTAGAGATGCCCCCTGCCTTTACCTGGCCAGCTCTCCTCCCAGCCCAGCCAAGTAATGAAAGTCAACAGAGTGCCTTCCCCCAGGAGGTTCACACCTCCCTTAGGATGTACCCCATGTGAAGAGATAGATAGGTCTGGGCCTCTTAACTTACAAGGCCTAAAGCCCAACAGATTATTATCAAGCCCCTTCTATCAGGTTCTATTTGCCTCTCAATCAGAAAACTTAATTGTAGCTTAGACAGCACCTTTCTTAGCTCCTCTAATAATGACTCTGTCCTTTGTTCTAGACCCTGTCTAGCACACTTGGGCCTCATTCCTTTGTAATCATAACCTCTACTCTACCACCAATGGCTCTACTCCCAACCTGTGTGTACTGATGGTCCTCTTCCCCACATAATGCTGTATAATTGTTCAAACCTGATAAATGCCACTCTTAGGATCATTGGTTACTATCCTCACTCTGTCTTTTATGACCTTGTCTAAATATGATCAGAGTCGGCAAACTTGGAAGGCTTCCATAGCCTTGGCAACTCATGACGACAGCCTAGGGTGGTTACTGGCACCATAATCTAGAGTGTCAATTTGTTAGTTCAACAACAGGAGCCACTGTGCACTTGCTCCTCATGTGGGATCTCTGTCCTTAATGTGCTGTACATTGTGATTTAATGCTATAACTAGTACTCAAACAGTATGTTTCACTTTGTGTTTCTATGTGGGTGCAAACTGTTGAAATCTTTATACTAAATTGATCTTCTGTATATAAAGAGAATTGAAAATGAATCTTGATGTGAATGGAAGGGGAGAGGGAGCGGGAGAGGGGAGGGTTGTGGGTGGGAGGGAAGTTATGGGAGGGGGAAGCCATTGTAATCCATAAGCTGTACACTGGAAATTTATATTCATTAAATAAAAGTTAAAAAAAAAAGATGTAGGTTCTAATTATTCTGAGCCTATGATGGAGGTGTCAGCATCCAGCTGGTGATTATCTTACACATGGCCATGTGACACAGTTCAGGCTTGTGAGACACTTGGGGAGGCTTGCTGTAGGTGCTTCTGAAAGATTGCCTTGTTTGAAAACCGAGATACCTTGGAAGAGGAAGTCTCTCCAACCTCTACTGGGCTTTCTTATATCAGAAAGGAAAAAAAAAAAAAGGCTACCCAAAGCAGTGGCAGCTGTCTCGCAAGCAGATTCGGGATGAAGCACCCAATTTGATGATGGACCAGGGAAAAGCCAAGAGAAATCCTGAAATCCTCTCACTACTCACCCTCATCCCTTGCATAATAGATTGGATAATGTCCATCCCCAGCTGGCAAATCCTGATTCCCAGGAGAAAAGGTCTTTGTATATGTAATTCAATTAAAGGTCTTGAAATGAGGTTACCCTGGATTATCTGGGTGAGCCTTAAATGCGATGATACATATCCATATAACAGAAAGGCAGGCCAGTGGGGGAGGGGTTGAGAGATACCTGGAGTGGAAAGGAATACGAAAAAGGAGGCAGAGATTAGACGGATGAGGCTACAAGCCAAGGAACCCCAAGGATTGCCAGCAGCCAGCAGAAGCGAGGAGAGATTCATGGAACAGATTCTCATGCAGAGCCCCAGAAGGGACTGTGGCTCTGCCAACACTTGGATTCTGGATTTGTGATGTCCAGAGAATAGCCTTCCGCTGCGTTAAGCCATTCAGTTTGCTGTAATTTGTTTCAGCAGAACTCCCCCTTTGCTCCCTGACGCACCCTGTGCTTCCCTGAAACAGATTTTAGCCTCAATGGAAGTGGACTCCCATCAGACCTGTTTCCTGGATCGGTTTCCCTGTGGCTGCCTCCCCCAGCCCCTGCACTGCAAGGGAGAGCTGGACTATGCCGTCTGGGGCTGATGGGAGGGGTGGTTTGAAGTGAATCCTACTTGCCCATTCTAACCCTCTGCCAGCCCTGCTATGCCAGGAGACTCTGGGGGCACCCATGCACACAAACACACCTAGCACTTAGCCTTCCATGGCTTCCCATTAGCTTCTTGACACTGGG
Organism: Lepus europaeus; assembly: GCF_033115175.1. Taxonomy (NCBI): domain Eukaryota; kingdom Metazoa; phylum Chordata; class Mammalia; order Lagomorpha; family Leporidae; genus Lepus; species Lepus europaeus. The sequence goes on from NC_084850.1 coordinate 87,435,217, forward strand.
CTCACGGAGCGACCAGCCTACCCACTTACTCCCTTCCAGAGATCTTCCCTTCCATTCTCTTCCTTTCTGCGCCCCCTTAAGCTGCCTCCCCAAGGATACATCTCATTGCATCTCAAGACTCTCCAAGAAGCTAACTCTGTCTTCCAATAAGGAGGGAAGAGCAGGAAGGGTCCAGGAAGCTGGAGCTCAATCTGGGACTCCCACATGGGTAGAATGGACCCCGGTTTGAGTCCCAGCTGCTCCACTTCTGACCCAGCTCTCTGTTGTGGCCTGGGAAAGCAGTGGAAGACGGCCCAAGTCCTTGGGCCCCTGCACCTATGTGGGAGACCCAGAAGGAGCTCCTGGTTCCTGGCTTCGGGTTGGCGCAGCTCCAGCCATTGCGGCCAATTGGGGGAGTGAACCAGCGGATGAAGGTCTCGCTCGCTCGCTCTCTCTCTCTCTCTCTGCCTTTCCTTCTCTCTGTGTGTAACTGTGACTTCCAAGACTTTCAAATAAATTGGAGAGGGAGAGGGAGAGGGAGAGAGAGAGAGAGAGAGAGAGAGAATCTTCACTCCACAAATGGCAACAATGGACTGGGCTGGGCCAGGCCAAAGCCAGGAGCCTGGGAAGCCATCTAGGTCACCCACATGGGTGAGCACTCCCAAATGGGATGACGGCATCACAGGCAGCAGCTCAGCCCGCTGTACCACAATGCTGGCCCTGGCCTTCTGTGAAGATTTTTGAGTTCCCTGACTACCAGAGGAGTCTGCTCCCCACTTAACCTGGCCAGGCTTAGGCCAAAGGAAGGGAGGATGGCACACCCCTATCTGCGTCCTCTGTAGAGGTGGTTCATTTAGAGGGCTCAGCGCAAGGAACTGTGTGGACTAGTACCTCCTTCCAGCCCACCGCCACCCCAGCCCTGTGCTCTTCCTCTCCTTAGAGCCCTGCGGATGGCAAGCTCCAGAGCAGTGCTAGAGGAGCCAGAAACCCAGACAGGCTGCCTTCTTCCCTTTCAGGCTGGGTTCCCCGGGACAAAGATACTGACGGGGTCCTGCAAATGGCAGACAGTGCAGGATCAGGCAGCCGCTTAACCCGACAAATACCCATCTTCCCCTGCAGGCATGGCCATGCCCAGGTGAGAGCTACAGGCTGGTCAGTGGCCCAGCCCCAGCCTGGGGCTCCAGCTCTGTCAGTGGAAGCTCCAGCACAATGTGCACTACAAGCAAGCTCCCAGGCAGGCAGCTGAGACTGGCCTCATGTTTGGAAGCACTCTAAGTACCTGCATGCCTTCACCCCTGCCCCATGACGACTGTGCCCACCGCACAGCCTGATTCCCCAGAGGCTGGCTCCCCGGGCTGGCCCTTCAAGCCAGGATGAGATTTAGCTGGGCTGCCTGCTAGAGACGCCCCCTGCTGTTTGTTCATGCGGGCACACGTGTGTCCGGGTATGTGCACTTGTGTCTGTGCCTGGGGTTGTGTTCCGTGCCACTGTGTGGACACATAACTGTGCCCTGTATCCTCAAGCCTGACCAGGAAGCAGCACATCCTAACCCCGAGAACATTTTGGGGACCGTTCTGCTAGTGCTGCGGCATACCCTCTGCCAGGCTCCTCCAACAGCCCCTCCTCCCCAAACGTCCACCCACCGCCACCAGAGCCTGGGCCACCAATAGAGAGAGGTTAATTGGTGAATTGAATATGCCCTTTTCTAATAGTACTGGGAAGTACTCATTTTTCTAGAAAGCTGAAAGTTTAATGGCTTAAGTTTAGCCCTTCTAAACAAATCTCTTTGTGTCAAAACCACTCTCATGAAAGCGGTCAGAACAAAATGTTCCTGGTGTCCAGATAGATGATTTAAAGCAGCCAGGTCAAAACATTACATACCTTTGGGCATATGTGTGTCTCTGAGTGAGGATCTGTGGGTCCCTGGGAGCATGCTCCCTTTTATGAGCCTTTTGGGCCAGCCCGGGTCTCTGTAGGACTGGCAGTCTTGCTCAGTCTACACCGTACGTGTTGATGTGGGGAATGCGGCTATTAGTATTGTCCACAGAACTGGCCTGGCTGCCTGTAACCTTGACTCCATACTTCACCAGAGGAAAGAAATGAGGCTATTTGCGCCTCCCTCTATCCCACTATCTTCCCATTCTTTCATCATTTCGTTGCTGCCATCAGTCCAGTTAGCCTTTCCAACAAAGCCCCTCTAGAGCAGAGTCATAAAATGCTTCATAAAAGAGAAGAGGGCCTGAGGCCAGGCCCACCCTGCTGCAAATCCCATTCATGAGGGCAGATTCTTCATGATTCAGTTGCATCCAAAAGGCCCCATCTCTTTTTCCAAATAAATAGTTTTTACTTATTTAAAAGGCAAAATGGCCGAGAGAGAGAGAGAGAGAGAGAAATCTTCCATCTGTCGGCTAACTCCCCAAATGATGCAATGACTGGAGCTGGGCTGAGCCAAAGCCAGGGGCTTAGAACTCCATACAGGTCTCCCACATGGCTACAGGGGCTCAAGCACCTGGGCCATCATCTGCTGCTTTCCCAGGCGTGCTAGCAGGGATCTGGATGGGGAGTAGAGCAGCCAGGACTTGAACCAGCACTTTGATATGGGATGCTGACTTCACAGGAAGTGGCTTAACCCACTGCCCCACAATGCCAGCCCTAGGCCCAATGTCTTAATACTGTTGTGTTGGAGAATAAGTTTCAATAGGAATTTTGGAGGAGACACCATCACCCAGTGAGTGTTGGGAAGGGTGGCCTTATGTATACAATCTCAGCCACATAAGAATGGGTCTCAGCCAGCACCGTGGCTCAACAGGCTAATCCGCCTGGCGGCGCCGGCACACCGGGTTCTAGTCCCGGTCGGGGCACCGGATTCTGTCCCGGTTACCCCTCTTCTAGGCCAGCTCTCTGCTATGGCCCAGGAGTGCAGTGGAGGATGGCCCAAGTGCTTGGGCCCTGCACCCCATGGGAGACCAGGGTAAGTACCTGGCTCCTGGCTTCGGATCAGCGCGGTGCGCCGGCCACAGTGCGCCAGCCGTGGCAGCCTTTGGAGGGTGAACCAACGGCAAAGGAAGACCTTTCTCTCTGTCTCTCTCTCTCACTGTCCACTCTGCCTGTCAAAAATTAAAAAAAAAAAAAGAAAAATTAAGAATGGGTCTCAGGTCTGAAACGTTTTCTTACCAAAAGGTAAAGAGACCTGAAGCCTGTCGAGGGCCTGTTGCTTTGTGACGGAGTATCTTGCCCTCTTTTGGGTCTGATATATACTCCTTTGTTCTGCTTAAGCCCGTCCATCAGGCATGTCCACACCTTTCTACACTTCAGAACCCGTGGGGGAGACGGAGAGAGCTCTTTCCACTACAGCACAAAAGTGCTGCCACCTGCTGTCCCACCTGCTGTAGGTTGCATATGGTTTTGTCCAAGGGTCCATGTATCAGTAGCTTGGTTCCTAGTGTGGTGATGTTGAGAGAGTGAGAGAAGGGACCTTGTGGGAGGCCACTGGAGACCGTGCCCTCGGAAGGGACTAAGGTAGTTCTTGCATTACCCATTGGTAGTTCTCATAACAAGGTTGTTTTAAAAGCCTGAGCCCAAACTCACCTAGTTCTCTCTCACTTTCTATATTGAGATGTAATTTCTTATTCCCACACATGGTCCTGCCATGATGTGATGCAGCCAGGAGCTCCTTACAAGAACTGAGCCAATGCCATTGCCATGCCCTTGAACCTACACAACTATGAGTTAAATAAATCTCTTATCTTCCTAAGTAGTCTGCCTCGGGTATTCCATTATAGTTACAAAAAAAAATGAGCAATACAGAAAATTGATACTGAGTGTGCTCATTGCTACAGCTCTGCCTGAAAATGTTTAAGCAGCTTTAGAAATAGTTAATGGGCAGAAGTTGGAAGAGTTTGCAAGAGCAGGCTAGCAAAAGCCTACAATGAGGAAAGCAAAGCACTATGAATTATTCTGGGGGTGTGTGTGCTAAAGACGAGGATGCTAAGAAACTCATCTCAGATGGAAATGAGGATTCTATTGGAAATCTGACCAAAGGCCATCCTTATTACACTATGCCAAAGAACTTGGCATCGGGGCTGGTGCTGTGGTTTAGTGGGTTAAGCAGCCGTCTGCAGTGCCTGCATCATCCCATATGGACACTGGATCGAGACCTGGCTGCTCTACTTCTGATCCAGCTCCCTGTCAATGGCCTGGGAAAGCAGGGGAAGATGGTCCAAGTGCTTGGGTCCCTGCACTCACATGGGAGACCCTGAAGAAGCTCCTGGCTCCTGGCTTTGGCCTGGCCCAGCCCCCTGATTGTTGTGCCCATTTGGGGAGTAAACCAGCAGATGGGAAGACTCTCTCTCTCTCTCTCTCTCTCTCTCTCTCTCTCCCTCTCCCTCTCTCTCTCTCTCTCTCTTTAACTCTGCCCTTCAAAAAAAATAAATCTTAAAAAAAAGACATCAGAATTGGGACTGGCATTGTGGCACAATGGGTTAAGCTATCACCTGTAGCACTGGCATCCAATATGAGCACAGGTTTGAGTCTCAGCTTTCCACTTCCAATCCTACTTCCCTGCAAAAGATGAACCAAGTATTTGGGCCCCTGCTACCCACGTGAGAAACCCGGAGGGTGTTTCAGGCTCCTCACTTTGGTCTGGCCCGGGCCCTGCCATTGCAGCCATTTGGGAAATGAACCAGAAGACTGAAGACATTCTCTCTCTCTCTCTCTCTCTCTTTCCCTCTCTCTCCTACTCTGCAACTCTACCTTTCAAATAAATAAAATAGATCTTTAAAAAAGTAGAAATCAGAATGGAAAGATCTGGAAAATTCAAAGCCTAGCTAGCTGGTAGAGAATAAAAACGTGTGTTTGGGACAGCAAGACGCTAGTTGAGAATGCTTGCTAAAGAGGTTAGCACAGATAGAGAAAAAAGCGCCAAGTGCATTGCATCAGGACAATGGGAAGAAAGGCTCAAGCACATCTCAGACATCTTTGAGGCTGCACCTCCCATCACAGACCCAGGGGCCTAGCAAAGCAGAACTGTTTCATGGAAACCCAAGGCAGTCTTTCCAGCAAAGTGTTCTGCGGCTGCAGCTATGACTCCAGCAGGCTCAGGTACAGCCTGTACCAGAAGCAGCCCTTGATGCCGTATTGACATGATGATGTTGCAGGCAGTCCGAATGTGAGCGTTATGGGGTGATGGCAGCCTCTGCAGCAATTTCAAAGCAAGGCCTAGGAGGCCTGGAAGAAAAAGAAATGTGCTGTAGGGTTGCAGCCTTGCAGGATGCCCGTAATGGGGAGATGCCCTGGTGGAGCTGTGGGAGTGGTGCTGAAAGTGGAAACACCAGATAGGGTAGAGGTGCCAGCAATAAGGACCTCCCACTGTGGAAAGCCATTGACATCAGTGTGCAGCCTCAGAGAGTAGCCATGGGGGCTATGACCAGCAGAGCCATAGGGATAGGACTGCCTAAGGCCCACCCCCTTGCTACGGTATGATCAAGATAGTGAACTTAGAGCTTTGGAATTTAAGGTCTGCCTTGCTGGGTTTCAGTCTTGCTTTGGGCCGAATAGTCCTTTTGCATTTTTGATTCCTCCCTTTGGGAATAGGAACATTTACTCTGTGCTTGTCCTGCCATTGTAGCTCAGAAGTATGTAACTGTTTTTTTTTTTAATAGAGGGTCACAGCTGGAAGAGTTTGCCTTAAGTCTCAGATAAGAGCTGAGACTTCAGACTTCAGTGGGTTTTTTTAAATTATTTATTTATTTTCATTTTATTTGAAAGGGAAAGAAGGAGAGAGAAATCTTCCATCTTTTGGTTCACTCCCCAAATGTCTCCAATAGCTAAATCTGGACCAGGCTGCAGCTAGGAGCCTGGAACTCAGCCTAGGTCTCCCACACGAGTAGCAGAGACCCAAGTAGCTAAGCCATGGTCTGCTGTCTTCCAGGATGTACATTAGCAGGAAGCCAGGACTGGAAGTGGAAATAGGACTTGAACTCAGACACTCTGACCCTGATCTTTGACATTTGAGCCATGCTGGAACAGTTAAGACTTTGGGACTACTGGGAATGAAATTATATATATATATATATATATATATATATATATATATATATATATATTTTACATCAAGAGACAGACGTGAATCCTGTGGGAGCCAGGAACAGAATGCTATTTTTGGAGATCATTTGTCTCCAAGGGGTCCGTATGTTGGGCACTTGGTCCTCAGTGTGGCCATCTTGAGATGGTAGGAACTTAAGAAGTGGAATTTGAATGGGTTGTCATTGAGGATCCTCCCCTTGGAAGAGATTAAGGCAGTTCTTGTGCAAGCCCATGGAAATTCTCTCCTGGTGGTTGTTATTAAAATCCAGGGCCTGGTCCCACGCAACTCTCTCTCACCTCCCATGTCAAGGAGTAATATCTCATTCCTACATATACTCCTGCTTTGATGTTGTGTAGCCATGAAGTCTTCACCAGAAGACTGGCCAAAGCCAGTGCTGTGCCCTTGAGCCTACAAGACTGTGAGTGAAAGAAACCTCTTTTCTTCATAAGTAGCCTGCCTCAGATGTTTCATTATAGTGACAAAAAAGCCAATATAGTACCTTTCTGAAAGATTTGCCTGATCAATCCCATGACCCATGCTTTAGGAGCTGCTGCCAGTTTCTTGTTACCATAACCAGAGAAGTTTCTCCCATCGCAAGCTGAGTGATGACCACATATCCACTATCTCCAAAAGTTCCTTCTGCACCCCCCCTCTTCTGTGTGGTAAGAGCGTTTACCATGAGAGCTCCCTCTCAACACATTCTTAAGAACATGATTCCTTATTGCTAACTGTAGGTACCATGTTGTAGAACAGATCTCTAGCACTTATCCAGGATACATAGCTCTAACTTCACACCCACTGAGTAGCAACTCCTCACTTCCTACCCCCTAGCCCCTGGCAACCACCATTTTAGTCTCTCCTGCTATGATTTGGACTGTCTCAGGTACCTCGTCAGTGGAATCATGATGCGTTTGTCTTTCTAAAACTGGCTTGCTTCACTTAGCATAATGTTCCCCAGGTTCACCCACGCTGTCAAAATTTGTAAGATTTTGTGGAAATGGAAATAATATACAAGGATTCTTTTGGTGCAAAAAAAATTGAAATCCATGCATTTTTCCATAAACTTTTTAAGTAATTATCATGTATAGTGCTTTTTCTTTATCCATTCATCATTGATAGACATTGGTGTTATTTCTGTATCTTGGTTATTGTGAATAAGGCTGCAGTGGACAGGGGAGTACAAATATCTCTGCACAATCCTGATTGCTATTCTTTTGTATATATACCCAGAATTGAGATTTGCTGTATCATGTGGTAGTTACACATTCAGTTTCTTGTAAATACTCTATATTGGTTTCCAAAGTATCTGCAGTGTTTTACATTCTGCCAACAATGTAAATAGTTCCAATTACACCTCATCCCCACATTTATCCTTTCTTTTTAAAGTAATAACCATTCTAACAGGTGTGACATGATAGCTTGCTATGGTTTTGAATTACAGCTCACTGGTGATTTGTGAACCTGAGCACCTTTTCATATATGTGGTGGCCATTTGTATGTCTTCTTTGGGGAAATGTCTGGTTAAGTCCTTTGCCCATTTTTTAAATCAGATCATTTGTTTTTTGTTTATTTTTTGTTTTTTGCTCTTGAGTTGTATGAGTTTCAACATTTTGGATATTAACTCATTATCAGATAAGTGATAAGCAAATACATTTTCTCTCCATCTCATTATCATTCTTCTGATTATTTCCTTTGCTGTTCAGAGGCTTTTTAGTTTGATGTAGTCCTATTTGTCTATTTTTGCTTTGTTGCCTGTGCTTTTGTTGTCATATTGAAGACATCGTTGCCATGGGGTGGGCCTTCAGTGCACTGATTAAGACCTCACTTGGGATTCCCACATCCCATATTAGAGATCCTTGGTTCCAGTCCCAGCTCCACTCCCAATTCCATCTCCCTGCTAATGTGCATCCTGGGAGGCAGCAGGCGATGGCTCAAGCAGTTGGTTTTCTGATACCCACGTAGGAGGCCCAGATGGAGTTCCCACTTCCCAGCTTCAGCCTAGCCCAGGAATGGCTGTTGAAGGAAGATCTCTCTGTCTCTGTCTCTTTCTGTCTCTGTCTCTCTCTCTGACAAAGAAAAAGAAATAAATTTTAAAAACAAAAATTAAAGCAAGTGCTTCAGGCAGTTAAAAAAATTGCTGCCAACACCAATGTCAAGAAGCTCTTTCCCTGTTTTCTTCTGGTTTTGGGTCTTATGTTTATGTCTTTAATCCAAATTTTACCTTGGTATTATGCTATTAGTTAGGAAGCCAATTTCATTCTTTTGCATATGGATATCCAGTTTTCCCAACACCAGTAAATGAAGAGACTGTCTTTTCCCCATTGCATGGTCTTGGCACCCTGGTTGAAGATCAGTTACCCATATATGCATGGATTTATTTCCAGGTTCTCTATTCTGTTCCCTTGGTCTGTATGGCTGCCATTATGCCAATGCCCTATTGTTTTAATTGCTGTAGCATTGTAATGTATCTTACTTATTTATTTATTTGAAAGTTACACACAGAGGGAAGGGGAGGCAGAGAGAGAGAGAGAGAGAGAGAGAGAGAGAGAGAGAGAGAGAGAGAGGTCTTCCAACCGCTGGTTTACTCCCCAGTTGGCCACAACAGCTGGAGCTGTGCCAATCCAAAGCCAGGAGCCAGGAGCGTCTTCCGGGTCTCCCACATGGGTGCAGGGCCTAAGGACTTGGGCCATCTCCTCCTGCTTTCCCAGGCCACAGCAGAGAGCTGGATGGGAAGTGGAGCAGCCGGGACTTCAACCAGTGCCCATTTGGGATGCCAGCACTGCAGGTAGCGGCTTTACCTAATGTGTCACAGTGCCAGTCCCTGTAATGTATTTCAAAATCAGGATGTGTGATATCTCTAGCTTTGGTTCTTTTCAAGATAACTTTGACTATCCTGGATCTTTTGTGATTCCATATGAATTTTAGGATTTTTTTTCTGTACGTTTAAGAAATGTTGTTGAGATTTTTATGGGGATAGCGTTGAATCTGCAGATTTTTTTGAGTAGCATGGATTTTTTTTTTGACAGGTAGAGTTATAGACAGTGAGAGAGAGACAGAGAAGAAGGTCCTCCCTCCGTCGATTCACTACCCAAATGGCCGCCATGACCAGCACTACACCGATCTGAAGCCAGGAGCCAGGTGCCCCCTCCCCGATCTCCTACATGGGTGCAGGGGCCCAAGCACCTGGGCCATCCTCCACTGCCCTCCCGGGCCACAGCAGAGAGCTGGACTGGAAGAGGAGCAACCGGGACCAGAACCCAATGCCCATATGGGACGCTGGCGCCGCAGGCGGAGGATTAACCAAGTGAGCCACGGCGCCAGCCCCGAGTCACATGTATATTTTAACAATGACATATATTATAACTCTTGAAGACAGGAAGTCTTTCCATTTATTTGTTCTTTAAATTCTTTCAATATTGTGTTGTTTTCAGTGGACAAACCTTGCCTCCTGGTTTAAGTTTATTCCAAAATATTCTATCCTTCTTGACAGCATTGTCAATTGCAGTATTTTCTTGATTTCTTGTTAGGATAGGTTATTGTTGCTGTATAGAAACACAATTGATTTTTGTACATTGATTTTATATCCTGCAACTTTTTTGAGTTTCTTTATTATTCCTAACTGTTTTTCAGTGGCATATTTAGGATTTTCTATATTCATGTGCAGAGATAATTTTACTATTTCCTTTATTAGTTGAATGCATTTTATCTCTTTTTCCAGTACCTTTGTTGAATAGAAGTGATGAGGTGGACATCTTTGCTTTGTTCATGATCTTAGAGGAAATGCTTTGAGAGAGATCTTCCGGCTTCTGGTTTACTCCCCAAATGACCAAAGCAGCCAGGTCTGGGGCAGGGCCCAGTACTTGGACCATCTTCCTCTGCCTTCCCAGGCACATTAGCAGGAAGCTGGATAGGAAACAGAGCAAATGGGACTCAAACCAGCACTCTGATATGGGATGCTGGCACTGCAAGGGCAGTTTAACCTTCTGTGCCACAACGCTGGCCCCAGCATTTTGTTTCTTACTGTTGAGTATGATGATACATACTCATTTTACTGATGAGTGTGATATACAGCCTATGTTGAGGTACATTCTTTCTACACCTCCCTGTCAACTTGAGTGTTTTGATCGTGGAAAGGTGTTGAGTCTTGTCAAATCATTTTTATCATCTATTGAGATAATCACTTGATTTTCAGCCTTCATTTTGTTAAACGGGCATATCTTTTTTTAAATTTGCATATGTTAAAACATCTTTTCATCCCTGGGATTTAACCACTTGATCATAGTGTATGATCCTTTTAATGTGATGTTGAATTTGGCTTCCCGGTGTTTTGTTGAGGCATGTAATATTTATGTTCATCATTGATTGGGCTGTAATTTTCTTTTTCCCGTACTATCTCTGTCTGGTTTTGGTGTCCAGGTAATGTTGACCTGCTAAAATGAGTTTGGAGGCTTCCCTTTCTCTTCAATGTTTTGGAAGCGTTTCAGAAGGGACGGTGTTCATTTTGTAAATGTTTTGCTAGAGTTCTCCAATGAAATATCTAGACTTGGCCTTTCTTTCTTGGGATGCTTTTGGTTACTGATTCAATCTCCTTACTTGTTATTGATCAGTTCAACTTTTGTTTTTCTTCATGGTTTAGTTTTTTGTTTTAATTTTTTTTTTTTGACAGGCAGAGTGGATAGTGAGAGAGAGAGACAGATCTTCCTTTTGCCATTGGTTCACCCTCCAATGGCCGCCACAGCCGGCGTGCTGCGGCCAGCGCACCACGCTGATCCGAAGGCAGGAGCCAGGTGCTTCTCCTGGTCTCCCATGGGGTGCAGGGCCCAAGCACTTGGGCCATCCTCCACTGCATTCCCGGGCCACAGCAGAGAGCTGGCCTGGAAGAGGGGCAACCGGGACAGAATCCGGTGCCCCGACCGGGACTAGAACCCAGTGTGCTGGTGCCGCAAGGCGGAGGATTAGCCTATTGAGCCATGGTGCCGGCCCATGGTTTAGTTTTGAGAGGTTTTATGTTTTTGGGAATTTATCATTTCTTCTAGGTTCTACAGTTTTGGGTAAGATGTGTTCATAGTAGTCTCTTATTATTTCATTTCCCTCCTGTAGTATCAGTTCTAACGTCTTCTCTTTCATTTATAATTGTATATATTTGAGTTTTCCTCTTTTCCTTAGTCTAGCTAAAAATTTGTTAACTCTCCTTTTGTAAAAAAAAAACTGTTTTGTTTATTTTTCTAACTTCTTTTTTTCTGTTGTCTGCTTACATTCTAATCTTTATTATTTTATTTCTTCTACTAACTTTGGGCCAAGCTTGTTCTTGTTTTTATAATTCCTTGAGGTGTCAAATTCTTTTGTGGATTTTATATCTTTCATCTTTTTTATTGTAGGCATTTTTCTGCTATCAACTTTGTACTGCTTTGTTGTTGCTGCGTCCCATATGTTTGTCAAGTTATGCTTTTGTTTTCATTTGTCTTCTGATATTATCTAATTTTCCTTTGATTCATTGGTTGTTTGAGGTCGTGTTGTTTAATTTCCACATAGTTGTGGATTTTCCAGTTTCCCTTCAGCCACTGATTTCTAGTTTTATTTCCTTGTGGTCAAAAAGATATTTGGTATGTCTTCAATCTTCTTAAGCTTGTTAAGACTGCTTTGTGACCTACCATATGATCTATCCTGGTGAATGCTCCATATATGGTGGAAAATATTCTGTTTCTGTTGAATGGAATATTCTGCATATATCTGTTTGGCCCAGTTGTTCTATAGTGTTGTTTAGTGTTTTTGTCTTGATATTCTATCTAGAAAGTGGGTTATTGAAATCTATTACTGTTATGTGTTGCTATTTCCCCTTTGGTTCTGTTAATGTGTGTTTCATACATTGGGGTGCTATGGTGTTGGGTGCCTATGTAATTATTTCCTGACCTCTGGGGGGTGGGGTGGGGAAATGACAGTTTTATCATTATATAATGTTCTTCTATGATTCTTGTGGCCACTTTTTACTTAAATTCAATTTTGTCCTGTGTGTCTTGTTTATCATGTGTGTGGAATAACTTTTTGCATCCTTTACTTACTGCTTGTGTATATAACCTTAACTATAAAGTGAGTTTCTTGTAGACAGAATATGATTAGGTCTTTTTTTTTTTAATCATTAAAGCCACTCTATGTCCTTAGGGGAGTTTGATCTATTTGCATTTAACACAATTATTGACAGTAAAGTACTTAGTTTACCAATTTAATTGTTTTCTGTCTGCCTTGAAGTTGTGTTTTACTACTTCTACTCTCTTACAGTCTTCCTTTTTTTCTGTTGTTATTGATGATGTTTTGTGATATTCTTTGATTCCTTTCTTCTTCTTGTGCATCTTTGATGGAGCTCTTTGTGGTTACCATGTGGCTCATATAAAATATCTTCTTGTATAACAACCTGTTTTAAGCTGGTAACAACTTTGATTTTAATTGCATCTATACTACCCCCACAGACACCCAGATACACTTTATGTTATGGCTGCCAGAATGTATCTCCTTTTGTATGTTGTATTCATCAATAAATTTTATAGTTTTTCTTAACACTTCTCATTTTTAACATATATAACTAAAATTAAGGACAATTTACAGCCTACTATTACAACATCACAATATTCTGTCCTTGTCTCTCTATTTGCCTTTATGTACTGAGTTGTATACTTTTATATGCTTTTTTTAAACATTTATTTATTTATTTGAAAGTTATAGTTACACAGAGAGAGGAGAGGCTGGGGGAGGGGAGGAAGGGGGGTCTTCCATCTGATGGTTCACTCCCCAGTTGGCCACAATGGCCAGAGCTGTGCCGATCTGAAGCCAGGAACCAGGAGCCAGGAGCTTCTTCCTGGTCTCCCACGTGGGTGCAGGGACCCAAGGACTTGGGCCATCTTCTAGTGCTTTCCCAGGCCACAGCAGAGAGCTGGATCAGCCTGATCTCTAACCAGCACCCATATGGGATGCCGGTGCTTCAGGCCAGTTCATTAACCTGCTGTGCCACAGCGCCGGCCCATTCATATGCTTTTGATATTGCTCCTTAGTGGCATTTTACTTCAACTCCAAGAACTTTTCTTTACCTTTTGTTTGAGAAAGTCTTTAGTATTTCCTCATTTATAGTGGGCAGTTTGGGTTGGGTATGGTATTTGGGGTTGGCATTTCTTTTTCTTTTTTTTCTTTTTTTCCTTTTAACCCTGTGTATAGTCCCACTCCTTCCCAGCCTCTTTCTGTTGACGAAATCCTTTGACAATCTGCTGGATGTTGCCTTGTGTGTGATGAGCCACTTTTCTCCTGCTGTTTTCCAAATTCTCCTTGTTGGTGGGTTGTGGCATTTTTATTATAACGTGTCTCAGTGTAGACTTCTTTGAGTTCATCCTATTTGGGATCATTTAGGTTTCATGAATCTTGATGCCTACTTGCCTCCTGATATTTGGGGAATTGGGGGGCACTATTTCTTTATATAAGCTTTCTGTCCCTTTCTTCTTCCCCTCTGTTTCTTGAATCTCCACGATGTGTGTTATTGGTTCACTTGATAGTGTCCCATAAGTACTGTTGCCTTTTTATTCTTTATCATTCTTTTTTATTTTAACTTCCCTGGATAATTTCAAATGACCTGTCTTCAAATTCACTGAGTACTTTTTCAACTTGGCCAAGGCTGCTAGGGAAACTCTATATAGAAATCTTCCAAATCAGTTATTGGGTTCTTTGGCTCGAGAATTTATGTTGGCATATTTTTCATGATTTTTATCTCTTTGTTCAGGCGCTCATTCTCTTCCTGTTCATTTTTTCAGTGTAATTTAGTTGCCTACTACATTCTTATGGCACTCACTGAGCTTCTTTCAGCTCATTATTTTGATTTGGGGGTGTCAGGAAATTCACAGATCTCTATTTCTTCAAGGTCAACTATTGGCTGTATATTTTGTTCCTTTATTAGAGTCATAATTTTATACTTCCTTCCATAAAACCTTCAATGTATCCCTAGGGCCTAGGGCCTGAAGAATTAAAGTCAAAGTGTGTCTTTGGGCATGTAGGTTCAAACCTCTGCCCCAGAATCATTGTCCTTCTCTCCCTGCCCCCACTGGGGTGTTCTGCTAACCCGGGTTCTCAAGTCCACCAGGTAGAACCTGTGCTCTCCCAACGCCCAACCCTAGCTCACGCTCTTCTCTTTCTCATGGCATCATCCTCATTTCCCATACTGCCCCTGCCCCTTGCAGTTGTGCTTGCTCTTCAAGTTCTTTCCTCAGAACTTGAAGGCATGCTTCTTCATCAGTCTCAGCCCAATAGAAATAAATCGTGGAACCGGTGCTGTGGCATAACTGGTAAAGCCACAGCCTGCAGTGCCGGAATCCTATATGGGTGTCGGTTCGAGTCCCGGCTGCTCCACTTCCGATCCAGCTCTCTGCTGTGGCCTGGGAAAGCATTGGAGGGTGGCCCAAGTGCTTGGGCCCCTGCTCCCGCATGGGAGACCAGGAGGAAGCACCTGGCTCCTGGCTTCAGATCAGCGCAGCTCCAGCCATTGAGGCCATCTGGGGAGCGAACCATTGGATGGAAGACTCTCTCTCTCTCTCTGCCTCTCCTTATCTCTCTGTGTAACCCTGACTTTTAAGTAAAATAAAAAATAGATCTTTAAAAAAAGAAAGAAAGAAAGAAAGAAAGAAAGAAAGAAAGAAAGAAAGAAAGAAAGAAAGAAAGAAAGAAAGAAAGAAAGAAATCGTGTGCTGCTCTAAGCCTCTCTGCCACTCGGCACATCACCATGCTTCCTCTTTGATTTTAACAATCTGAGGCTCTCTTTCCCTAGAGCTTAAGCTCCCAGCACATGGGATTTCTGTGAGATTCAGCTCCAAGAAGCCAGTGTAGCAAGAAGGGGTCTGACATTGACCTCCTATTGCCCTTCCTAATCTTGCTGCACCCAGGAGCCCAAGTCCTCAGTTGGAGAGGTACTTAATTACAGGATTCTGTGATGCTGGGTGGCGATCGCCCAGGCTCCCCAGATTGTATGTTGGGGGACTAGGGAGTACAAAGCCTTCCTAGGAGCTGGGCCTCTAAGCCTCAGAGAGAGGAGTATTTTTTCTACTCAGCTATAAACAGGAAGTACACATCCAAGGGCCTGGGAGGAATCAGATGGTAGAAGAAATCTAGTGCTTGGGGCTCAGGCCCATTTTTTTTTCTTCTCTTCACCTGCGCCCATGGGCTGATCCCCAGGGGAAGAGTTCAGGCTGCTATTTACCAGGAAGTCTGCATCTCCTCCCCCAGTTCTGACTCTATTTCCAGGTCTCATGGGACTCGTTATAGACAGCCCCTTGCTTCCATGCGAGATGCAGCCACGTAAGTGGACACTTAAGTGATCCACAGAATGGGGAGACTCTTCCTAAGGTCAACTCCAACTTGTGCTGCTGCCTCAATCAACATTCTGTCTGTCTTCCGTAGGCATGGGGAGCCACTCCTTACCACCCTCTCTGGGTGAAGACCATGCTGTTGCTTCATCTGTAATAATGCTCCCTTTTCAGTCCCCCCAACTCTTCTGCTCGTATTCTACTGTTTTCAGTGCCCACCAGCCTGCCCCAATCTCAACAGTTCTTTGGCCTTTGGAGTCTGCCAGCCCCAACTCCTCATCCAGGATCCTTCATCTACTATATCCTGAGCTCAGGTGGGTCTCTTCACCTCTCTGGCCTTCAAGGTCTTCCATGCATAAAACGGGGCTGTCGCCAATATGAGTCTGATTGGTGTGGAAAGTACATGCGCCAGTGTATACGAGAGACTCCTGAGCGTGTCTGGCATCATAAGTACTATTAGAAATGTTAGAAGAAGAAAGGCATGGGAAGTGTGCACACAGTGCTTGCGACATTGTAGGTGCTGCTCTGCGTAGTCCCACCTCAAGGTCTTTTGGAAACAAATCAAGGCTACTTTATTGGAAACGGTGCACACCCTGACCATGCTCCCAATATGGGTGAAACCACAAGAAAAGATGCTCCTGCGTCACTTACCCCTCACCTCACTACCACCATCTGCTGGCCTTTTCTAACCCACACAAGCACTCAAGTCTCACTGATCTGATTCGTTCCAATCTAGCTTCACCGTTAAATTGGTGAGTAGAACATTGAGCAAGTCCCTTCACCTTTCTGAGCCCATTCTATACCTGTGAGATGGGGAATTAAAAAGGATACTCCCTGGGGGACTGGTGCTGTGGCATAGCAGGAAAAGCCGCCGCTTGCAGTGTCAGCATTCCATGTGGGCACCGGTTTGAGTCCTGGCTGCTCCTCTTCCTATCCAGCTCTCTGCTATGGCCTGGGAAACAGTAGAAGTAGGCCCAAGTCCTTGAGCCCCTGCACCCACATGGGAGACCTAGAAGAAGCTCCTGGCTCCTGGCTCCTGGCTCCTGGCTTCAGATCAACCCACCTCCAGCCCTTGCAGCCATTTGGGGAGTGAACCAGCAGATGCAAGATTCTCTCTCTCTCTCTCTCTCTCTCTCTCTCTCTGCCTCTGACTCTCTGAAGCTCTGATTTCAAATAAATAAATAAATCTCTTAAAAAAAGAGGATATCTCCCTCTCCGGTTTTGTGAGTATCTAATGAGGAAACAGGTGGACAATCTGGGTCAGGCACCCTGGAGGGGATTGTTCTTTTATTTCTGGAGCTCTTCATTCTTTCCCTGGACCTTGGGGCCTACCTCCCTTCTTAGCACCCTGCCCTTTTTAAAAAAATTTATTTATTCATTTGAAAGGCAGAGTTACAGAGAGGCAGAGGGAGAGAGAGAGAGAGAGAGAAAGAGAGAGAGAGGTCTTCCATCCCCTGGCTCACTCCCCAATTTGCCACAATGGCCAGAGCTGAGCCAATCTGAAACCAGGAGCCAGAACCTTCTTCCTGGTCTCCCATGTGGGTGCAGGGGCCCAAGGACTTGGGCCATCTTCTAGTGCTTTCCCAGGCTATAGCAGAGAGCTGGATCAGAAGTGGAGCAGCCAGGTCTCGAACCGGTGCCCATATGGGATGCCAGCACTGCAGGTGGTGGCTTTACCCACTACGCCACATCAGCCCCAACACCCTTCCCTTTTATCCCACATCACTCCCCCTCCATCTCCTCTGCTTCCATTCTTCATAAAGCTGTCACAGGTCAGGACGCACCTATTTCCTGTGCCTCTATGAGCAGTACTTGTTTATGCTGCTGTTGTTCTGTGACCTGTACAATGTGTCCTGCTCCAAGGACAAGCTGGAGCCATTGATGCAGCTGCCCGCCCCGCACCCCAACCCCATCAGGGCACTGGTTGGAAGGAGACCAGCCACGTGCTGGGCCCAGCTCTGTGAAGAGAAGGAGATGGAAGCCCTGGGGAGATCTCTCTAGAGCTTTCCCGCGCCTTGCTCCATCCCTATTCCGTCAGGAGCCCTATGCCATAAAGTGTCATTTGCCAGCAAGGTGCTTGTCCACAGTCATAGAAGTCAGAGTCCCTGACGGAAACCCATGCTTGGTTCTCTGTAGTAGAAAGCAGGGCTTGCAGTAAAGACGGGAAGTGACAAAGTGGGTCTCCACGACAACGAGGGAGGCAAGCAGTGCTGCTGGCTCACGCGGGCTAGCTGTCCTCAAAGCACACAGACTGGCTCCCAGTGCCCAGGCTTCAGGGCATCTCCCCCGTGCAGCAACCGTGTTTTCACTCCTTTCCAGTCCCTGTGCCGGACTTGGCTCCTCTCTCGCGTGCTCTCGCTCTTGCTCTCGCTCTCGCTCTCACTCTCGCCCTCTCTCTCACTCTCTAACTTTGCCTTTCAAATAAAGAAATAAATCTTAAAAATACAAGGTGGTCAAGCCCGGTAGGCTGTGGGCATGACGTGGGGCTGCAGTGCAGGGAGGCTGTACTGTGCATCCTAGCAGTCCTGCCTCGTTCTCCTGCCTCTTGGTCTCACTTCTCTTGCCCAGTTTTCCTCCAACATCCTCTTTCCAACATATTTCTGCCCTTTGTTCAACAGCTCTCCCACTTACCACTCTTTGTTCCTTCCATCATCCTCAGCCCCACCCCCACCACACACACACACACACACACACGTCTCCTGACGCTACCAGCAGCAGGTGAGTCTCCTCTCCCTTTGCATGGGACTGCAATGGAAAGCAGACTAGAGCACTTAGGCTGAAGTCCCAGGTCCATGCCTCTTGGGCTCTCCAATCTCCACCCACAAAAGGGGAAGTTTGAAGCTTGGAAGGACATCCTGTGTATACAACAGAATGTGGCATGGTGCCTGGTATACAGTAGTCACTCAGTATTGGAGCATTCCCTGCTGGGTGCCCAGAAGGGTTGATGCTGTCTTCACTCACCCTTCCTCAGGTTCCTTTGAGCTCTGGTGTCCTCTTGCATCCCCCTAGACCATGCCCCATGTCCTCTCGTGTCGCCCTGCTCCTACCCACAGACGTCTGACTGCACTCAGCAACACTCCCTGAGCTCCCTGCATTTGGGAATGCAGTTTCCAACACATGAATTTTTGGGGGAGACACACTCAAACCATAGCAGATACTAAACAGAAAACAATAAGTATACTCTTCCACCCCAAAGTCTGGCTTGTGTTCTGGCACCCACTCTTCTGCTCCCAAATCTGCCTTCCCTACTCTCGCCCCATCCAAGGGACCTGATCCCACTTTCTGGGAGCTGGAGCCAAAAGACCAAGAGCTGGGTTAAAGAGCAAACTCAGGGCCAGGGAAGCCAATCCATTGTGAGGCATTCTGTCCACAGGGCTCACACAGGCTCTTTTGGGACGGCACAGAGACTTCATCCACGCTGTGAACCCGTGTAAATGGTGGCAACTTTACCAAGACTGACTTCTTCCTGGCAGGTAAGCACTGCCTCGCAGTTGCTGGCCGCTGTGATGATCTACTTTGCCATCTGTCCCCGCCAAGGCCTGGTCCACTCTGTCTTCCTGTGACTCACAGAATCACTCTACTTCACCTTTGTTGAATGTCACCTTCTCCATCATCATCCAATTACAGCGAGCAGCCTCCCTCCACCCCAGCACCCCTCATCCCCCTTCCTTGCTTAATTTCTTTCCAAAGCACTCATCACTCATCATCAACGCATACTGTACTGGGGCCAGCGCTGTGGCATAGCGGGTAAAGCCGCCTCCTGCAGTGTCAGCATCCCATATGGGTGCCGGTTCGAGTCCCGGTTGCTCCACTTCCGATCCAGCTTTCTACTATGGCCTGGGAAAGCACTAGAAAATGGCCGAAGTCCCTGGGCCCCTCTAGAGGGTTGGAGTCTTACCTGCTTTGCTCATTTTTGATAGCGCCCCAGTGCCTACAGCAATGCCTGGCCCATCATAAACTCAGTCAACACTTATTGACTCAATCACTAACCCTTGGATCTAATGGACACGGGTTCCAACCCAGCACCACCCCACCTTCCTACTGACCTTGGACAAGTCTCTCTACTTGTCTATTTCTCAAGTGTCTTCATGTGTGCCATTAGGAGATAAAATCAGACAGTGAATCTCATCTTGCTGAGAAGTTTTCCAACCCAAAGGAACCAGAGCGATGTAGGAAGGGGGCAGAAGGTTTAAGGGCTCAGTGATGGGGCAGGGTGAGGGCTAGGGGAGACCTGAGGGGACAGGAGAACGGACAAAGCCTGCGGGACCCTGTGAAAAGAGGCAGACACCTGCGGACACTAAGACTTGAGGGGTTGAGTCCCAGCAGCTTCCTGTCTTTTTTTTTTTTTTTTTTTTTGACAGGCAGAGTGGACAGTGAGAGAGAGAGAGAGACAGAGAGAAAGGTCTTCCTTTGCCGTTGGTTCACCCTCCAATGGCCGCTGCGGCTGGCACATCTCGCTGATCCGAAGCCAGGAGCCAGGTGCTTCTCCTGGTCTCCCATGCGGGTGCAGGGCCCAAGGACTTGGGCCATCCTCCACTGCCTTCCCGGGCCATAGTGGAGAGCTGGACTGGAAGAGGAGCAACCGGGACAGAATCTGGCGCCCAAACCGGGACTGGAACCTGGGGTGCCGGTGCCGCAGGCGGAGGATTAGCCTATTGAGCCGTGGCCCCGGCCAGCTTCCTGTCTTGTCACCATGTGCCCACACAAAACATCAGTGCCCCCTTGTGGATTCTGTTAGGGCCTGGCTGTCTTAGAGCTGACAGTCCCCCTCCACCCACCAGCCCCACATGTCATACAGGCTTGCTTTATCCCAACTGTTACTTCTAGAGCTTCTGACACTGTTCAGAGCTACAAGCCTAACACAGATACCGTCTCTTCCTTTGAGAACCTGCTGCTGCACACCTGTGCCTGTGTTATCGCCTGTGCCTCCTACCCAGGCACACTTTCAACGAAGGGAGTGCAGTCTTGCTTTGTGTCCAAGTCCAGTCCACGTACTGTGTCCATCAAATGCTTTTAGTGCAGAGCAGCACTGGGTGGCCCCTGGCCCTGGCAGAGGCTGAGCCCAAGAGGGACAAGATGCGTGATCACAACCCTGGACAGGGAGCCACATCATTTTGCAAGTGTTTCTAGAGTAGAGGGTGCCAACTCGTGGACCTATATCATGCTTGCATGTTGGGTCTGTTGTATGTTAAACTTTTTTCTAATGGCTCACCAACATTGAAAAAAATGAACAGATTTTCCCATAAAAATCTGGGCTTCTAGGCCGGCGCCGGGGCTCACTAGGCTAATCCTCTGCCTTGCGGCGCCAGTACACCGGGTTCTAGTCCCGGTCGGGGCACCGATCTTGTCCCGGTTGCCCCTCTTCCAGGCCAGCTCTCTGCTGTGGCCAGGGAGTGCAGTGGAGGATGGCCCAAGTGCTTGGGCCCTGCACCCCATGGGAGACCAGGAGAAGCACCTGGCTCCTGCCATCAGATCAGCGCGATGCGCAGGTCGCAGCACCAGCCGCGGCGGCCATTGGAGGGTGAACCAACGGCAAAAGGAAGACCTTTCTCTCTGTCTCTCTCTCTCTCACTATCCACTCTGCCTGTCAAAAAAAAAAAATCTGGGCTTCTAGATTCTCTAGACAAATCAGGAAATGTAGCTTTCTAGGTCTGGACTCATTCCTGCCTGCCCACAATGGGTCTAACTGCTGCACCTTTCAGATGGGGCATGTACTCCTCAATTGCCATGGTCTGTACCCAGCATGCTTTGCTTTTCTGTGCTATTGTCTGACTCCTGTAAGAATTTCAGGGGGAGACTCCTGTAGTATCCCAGGAAGGGAAAGGTTAGCCATATTGAAACGAAGCACAAGCTATCAAGGTTTGAGCAGAGGATGGCCTTGGAAGGTGGGTCTCCAGAGAGGGAGCTCCTTAAAGTCAAAGCCTAGCCAGGCACCCCTACTGTCTCTTTTACAGCCCCTCCTTCCTGAGCTCATCTCTGTCCTAAGATAGCAGTGATCTCTGTCCTGTGTCACAAAGGAAGACGTGTAGGTTTATTAACTAAACAAATAGCATTCAGGTGACCTACAGATTAGTAAGTACTCACCATAAGCCAGAAACAAGAGTGGACTACTCATCATCTCATTGGGTAGTATTATTTCCATTTTAAAGATGAAGAAACTGAGGCTTGGAGAGGACAAGTAAGCCCCATAGCTGGACAGAAGCAATGTCTTTGATCCCTTGAGTCCCTGGTCTTCAGAGACTGCGAATGGCACTGAGGCAGGAGGGAGTTCAAAATGGTCTGATTTGAATTCATTTGAATGAAATTTATATCACTATCATCTTTAGCCTCCTTACTTGATAGAACAGTGGATTTTGTGGTGTGGTGCCCAGACTGGCATCAGCATCACTTGGGAACTAGGGATAAATGTAAATTCTCAGGCTGTACCCCAGACCCAGAGAATCAGAAACTCTAAGAGGGCAGCCCAGCAACCCACGTTGTAGCAGGCCCTGTGGGTGATATGGATGCTTACTCCACTGGAGGAGTTATAAGCATGCACTTGACACGAGGCGGCCCCCGGGGAACTAGCCGTGTGGCCCCTGGGGAGCATGGAGTAGTGATTAAGACCCCGGGGGACTTCCCAACTCCTGCCAACTGGTGCAGGGCAGCAACATCCAGAGGTCGAAGGGTGGGGGGATTTATTAGTCCTCTCAAGAGCCTCCTTCCTAACTTTCACCCGTCTCCTACTGACTGTCACCTCTTGGGTGGTCATTTTCCTACCGCCCATTAACAGCAGGCTGAACACCAGCATCTATAACATTACCACAGCCTCCTTCCAGGAGGCCTGTACCAGACGGCCCCGTTCTGCCTTCCTTGAAAACTACTGGCCAGGGCTTCACATTGGTGTCCCTGAAGCTCAGCACTGCTTGCAGAATTTCCTAGCCCGTAGCCACATGTGAGGTGCCGCTTGCTGAATGGCAAAGAAGTGACTGGTTCCCTGCTCCATCTTGCTCCCTTCCAGGGCTAGCCAAGACCTCTAGGCAGCTGCAGTGAGGAAAGGCCAAAGGCACAACAGGGACAACCGAATCAAGGAGAGACTGGAAGGAGGCGATACAGAAAGACTTTGACAGGCATCCCCAGTGTGTTTTGCCTGGGAGGCACGTACACTTGGTCGGGCCACCCTCAACACTTCCTGAGCCAGACTATGAGACTCCTATGAGCAGACTGAGATTCTGAAAGCATGACTTGCTTGCTCAGGCCACTGGCAGCACTCAAGAGACACAAAGGCAGGGTTGACTGCAAAGTCTATCCTTTCTCTCCAGTCCATGGAGCCTGAGGATGTTACGGCCACAGCAACATGGCAAAGGAAGTGTCCTTTGGGGATGCCAAGATGATGCGGCATCTGTGGTCCCCCGGGCTGTGCTGGTCACTGGAGCCAGACCTCAGGTTGTCTCCAGGCATGAAGACCTCTCTGAAGTTGGCTTATGTTGGGTGGAACAGCCTCCTGAGACTGGGTCTCCACTCATTCTTCCCAAGGGCCAAGACTTGAATGGGAAGGAAGGAGCTTGGGGCCATTGTAATGATGCCTGAGAGGCAACATGTTTGGGCAGCTTGGATCTAGGACCCTGGTCAGGGCATAGGCTGGGTCTTTTCAGCTTCTGCACAAGCCCTGATTTCTGTGACTTCTGTCTCGCCTCACTATCACTTCCTAGAAAGAAGAGATGAGGTCCTCCCACTCTCTCTCATGTTTTCACACCAGTAAGCTGGAACTCAAGAGAGCATGAAGAGAATGCTTATGACCTCTGATCTGTAACACTGAGTCGCAATCGCTGGCCCTAGTCACTAGCTTATGGTCTCAACAAAAAGACAGCCACACAGTCATAGTGCATCTCTAGTAATGCTTTATTGTTCTGCGGGGGAGCCTGCTCTAACCTGCTCTCTACCATCTCTCATCTCATTGCAGGTGCAATGCTCCCTGGGGCCTTCCAGACCCATAGATTGCTCACACCCACAGATTGTAATACACTCACACGAGACTGCATCTCCGTATGTATGTGTGTATATATGTATATATCTCTATATATACACATGCAAATACACATATTCTCACTGTACAATATTTATAGGTACAAATAAAATAGGCTTGAAAATACAGTGGGGGCTAGGACCCATCCCAGTGCAGTTCATCTGACAGAAAAGAAAAATAAAGCATCCGTTGTCCTTTGGAGAGCAGTTGGATTTCGACAGGAACAAAGGTGGTGGCAGGGGGTGTGACATAGCAGGTTTGGATCAAGCCCCAGCTGGCTGGCCCACAGCTGAGTCTCGGATCAAGGAGGGGGCTGCTATGTTAGCTTACTACCAGAGGCCAGAGGGACGAGGTCACAAACACGCGTCTCCTCGCCACTATCAGCTTTCGTCTGTCCTGTATGGTGGGAAGGAGGCTGCTTGCTCTCCAGACGTGACGGTGCGTGGCCAAAGGCTACCCGGGACTCTAGGGAGTGGCAGACAGAATGTGGAGCTCAAGCCAGGGGAGACTGGTTCATTGGTCTCTTGAGACTTGAGAAAGGATGATTCCCATTCTTCATGTCCCAAGCTGTCCCAAATCGTCATGTGATCTATCAAGGGGTTGGTCAGTGCCCTCTCTACATCAGCCTCATAAAAATCGGCATCGTATTTACGCAAATAAAACGGATCGTGGTGGTCGGGGCTGCCCTGTGCTTTGCCTTATGCCCATCTACCCCAGTCTATTTTCTTTGGAAAAGCAGTTCGGCGTCAATGTTGGCCCCAAAAGCAAGGACCAGAACCTCCCGTCCAACTTCGAGAGGACCCTAGCACCAAACAGGATGGCTTGGCCTATCAGTCTGGGGGAGAGCAGCGGCCAGACACTGCTCTCTCTCTCTCTCCTTCCTCCTGCAGGTGGTGGGCGAGGGCAGTTGCTGAGGCTTCAGGCTGAGGTGGCCTCAGGGCAGGTGGCAGGCAGCAGTGGTCTTCTTGCTGCTGACATGACTCTCCTCCCTCAGGAGAGTAGTGTATGGCGTTGGGACAAAGGTAGCTGGGGCCTGGATATCTATTTTCCTTTCCTTCCTAGTGCATGCAGAGGAGCTGTTGGAAGGAAGGGAGACAGAGAGCAGGAGGGAGCCACCTGCTCTTATTCCTTCTTACTCTCTTGGAGCCAGGGCACCTGGGCGGTACCAGCCCAAAGCTCACAGCTTTGTCTCAGGGCCAGCTGCCTGCAGGGCAGGGAAGGAGTCCCGAATCTTTGCCACTTCCATGGCACATAAGTGCCCAAAGACTTTGTTGTACCAGTCAGGAGAACGGCCCCTGGGGAGGAGAAGCCAGACATGAGCAGTGCGTTTTTTCCCCTGGAACCCCCACAAAGGGGAGGAAAAGAAAGAACTCACTGCCAATCCCAGGGATCAATGACACGGGGCAGGGCAGAGGAGAGGGTCAGGGGCAAAGGGATGGGGCAAGGCCAATCTCAGGCCTGGTACCTTAGGTCAGCGCGGCAAATGTGAGTGAGGCGAGAGCGGCCCAGGCCGCAAGGCTCCATGAGATACTGGGAAGTGAGCATCAGGGCCCGCACCCCTGACTCCGGCACGGGTTGTTCAGGATCCAGGGACTGGGAGACAAGCAGGCAACCCCCACGAGGCAGGTCCGAGCGCCACATCCTGTGGGAAGGGGGGTGGGGAGGGAAGACAGCCACATTCAGATTCCCCAGTGGTGGTTCCCGTCCCAGCTCCCCACACCGCTGACACAGCAGCCCCTCACCGGAGCACCAGGAAGTCGCGGCAGGGATGCGGTGCCATGCTGTCAGTGACATAGTGGTACAGCTCCACCCCCGGCATCAGGGCTTCCAGCACCTGGGCCCGCAGCAGGTCCTCATCCCAAAGGGCTCGCTCCCGCAGAATACGATGTAGCACCACGGCTGGAGGAGCCGCCACCTCCGTGGATGCCTTCCACATACGCAGCGGGTGCCCGTCTGGTGCCTGGGAGCCACAGAGGTGGGGACAGGGAAAGAGTCAGGCACTGGAGAAACTCCAGATCCATGCTCCAAGTCCAGGACACAGAGTGCAGGGCCCTGCGGCTCCCCTCACTCCAGCCCCTGGCAAGGGAAGGCTGCAGGGTTGTTCTGCTAACCCTCGCTGACCCAGACAGGGCCACCGCTGTGCTCACTGTCCTCTCTCTCCCTTCCGGATGTCTGCCTCTCAGCCTGCTTGAGCGTAAAACGAGGTGATGGGCTACCCATTCTCCAGGGCCTACTAGGCCTTAGCATGACACAGCAGAGTGCTGGGAAATTCTGGAAGTGAGCACGAAGGAAAAGATGGTGAGTATCCTCAAGGAATGGGCCAACCAGCACAGGAAGTGAAACAGAACCACAACAGAGGCTGCCACTCATGGAGCCTTTTCTATGTGTCAAGGCACTGTGCAGACCCCCATCCCCCACCCTCACCCCCGATGAGCCTATAGGGAGGTTTGCTCATGACCCTTTTATACATGGGATGCTTCAGACTAGGGAGCTTACTCACAACTGGCATCCAAGAAAGTGCATGGCCAGACCCAGGGGGGCCAGAGGAGTCACCTCCAGCCTGGGTCACGACCGAAGGTTCTGAACAAAGGCCTATGACCTTGGGAAACGTCATGCCTGGGGGCAGGCCAGGCCAGGCAGACAGACAGCATTGACCACGAGCACAAAGGGAGAAATGCAAGTTTAGCTTGACTGTGGTTCAAGAAGAAATATGGGAGTTGAAGCGATGAAAGGAGTGATAGAGGTGGAATGGACTTTCGGAAGGTCATTCAGGCAAGGGGTCCCTAAGAAAGATCCCTTGGTCTCATATGGTTCTTGACTCCTTCAGGCACTTGCTCAGCTGGCTGACCTTCTCCAAGTATCAAGTTCAGGCCCGACAAGACTGGAGGGGCAGCTCCTTCCTTTGGGTTGCCTACTCCCGGCCCTGCCTGTCCCATGGCAAATCCCTTAGTAGGCTGGTGCCTACCTTCCTGCAGGCCAGCTCTGTGTGCTGGGGCCCTGGCACACTCATCCAGCCCTTGAAGCGCTCAGCAGCATCACGTAGCAGCTCCTGAACGCTCTCCTCCATGTAGAGGCTCAGGCTCACTCCAGCAGCTCGGGCCCGCCGCAGCTCTGCCAGGGCTGGGCCGGGAGGGCTGAGCTCAGCTGCGTTGTAGGAGCTGCACAGTTGTAGCACCATGTCTTGGGGCACCTGTAAGGGCATACACACATTGAACCAGGGACCTGGGAGAGCAGGAGACCCCCTGGAGTCTGAAATGTATATTAAGGGTGTGGCAAGATGGGGAAGAAGGTAGAAATAAGGAGGTTGAAGGGTACATGTCAAGTTGAGCCCTATCCCTGACTTGGGGTGTAAAGGTCATGGATCTGTTAAGTGGCCACCATGGCCTGGGGTAACACACCTGGAAAAGTTTCTTGCAGTCACTGATCATGTGCGATAGGCCCTGGGTGGCAGCCATGTTGTCACTGAGGTCCCTAGGGCCTGGCCGGCCAACCAGGCTGCGTTTGCTCTTGATCCTGAAGGCAGAAGACAGTTAAGAGAGGATGGCACAAGAGAACAAGACAAGATGGCTGACAAGCTGGCTTCCTGGGGAAGCCACCTTTGCTAGTATTGACCATACAGCAGCTTGTTGCCTTTTAGTAGGTCTTGTTCCCCAACATCCAATCAGCCCCAAGCCCCTGGGGAACACTTAACCCCTTCAACAGTGAAATAGCAGTGTCCGCTATTGGAGGCCAAAAGTCCAACTGGGCCCAAACCCTCATGGCTTGGTTCTGACATGCTGCTGACACACCCTGCTCCCATGTCACCTGGGTGAGGGGCTATCCTTCTTGGAGACATTGAGGTGGAAGATGGAGGGTGCCAGGCACACTGCCAGGTTGCCAGCCGTCATCTGGTTTTCTTCGGCAGAGGCAATGTCACTTAGGAAGTACAGCAGGGTCTGCAACACCTCTCGGTTCTCATCGGGGAGCAGCAAGGTGGCGGCTTGCGCTGCTGCCAGCCACTGATCCTTGGGTAGGACTGTGAGGAAGGAAAGCACAATGGGCCTGAGGGGCACCAGCGAAAGGAAAGAGAACTCAGTTCTGGGAAGCCTCTGGGTCCTAGACTGACTTCTGCCGTCATCATGTAGTGTGACCTTAGGAAAGTCTAGCCTTCCATAGAATGGGCTAGGGGAGAAGAATGTAGTCTCTTTCCAAGGGTCTTTTCAACTTTCAGTAAGGGCGTGGGACCAGCTGCAATCACCGGAAACCAGGTTAAGTTGCACGAGCCCCAGCATTCAGGGAGGGCAAGAATGGGGCAGGGTGTTGGGGATAGTTGCAGGTGACTCACGCTGGTAGATGTGCAGGAAAGTGGTGGTGAGCTTGCTGGTGAAGATGGGCTCGGGCAGGTCTCGGAAATACTGCTTCAGCAGGTCAGCCACGTCATAGGCTGACTGGCCCTCATAACACACATTGTCAGGGGAAGTCTCGTTCATTTGGCGCAGGTTCTGGATCCTGGACTTGACCCCAGACTTGCGGAAGATGCCCACCTGGCCCATACAAGGGAGGGAGGGAGAGAGATAGGTGGGATAGGAGGGAGACCATGAGACCAGCACCAGATTGGGTCTAGGTCACCCCGGAGACTTCCAAGCCCGCTGGGCAAAGTCAAAGACAAGGGCTTTGATAGTATCAGGAACAAAGAGAAAGATGACCTTTGTGGAGAGGAGCACAAAAAGACAGCCCTAGGCTCAAGCAGGCCCCTAGGAGCTGGGAACCGCAGAGCCTGGGCCAGAAGGAAGCGTTGGCTCCATCCTCACAGTCCTTGCTAAGAACAGGAAAGGTCTCTGGTGGAACAGCCTAGCCCAGTGGGGAGGCCAGGGCAGTTCTCCTGCCCAGCTCCTTGGCCTTGAACTGCCCCCACCACTCCATCCCGCTCCCCAGCCCACACCACCTCTCCACAAGCTGCTCCCCCAGCCCACCCCTAGAGGACTCACCTGGTCCAGGCACTGGCTGCGCAGGTAGCGCATGGCTTGCTGAATGCTCTGTGGCAGTGGCTGGCCTGTGCGCTGCACATGGATGAGGGGTGGCACCCCAAATACATGCTGTCCCCGGTAGTCCGGGGTCTTGTTCCTTTTCATGAACTTTGGGACTGACCTGTTTGGACAGTGGTGGTGACAAGCCATCAGAGAGAGGGCGACACAATTTGGAGACCATCTGCAGTCTCACTGGGACCAGGTGGAGGCAGAGGGGTAGGGTGGGGAAGAACACATCCTATCTTCAAAGTTAACACTCACTGAGCACTTGCTTTGGGCCCCGCCCTAGGAGTCATAGTGGGACACAAGGAGCTCTTAGTTTGGCACCAAGGAGCTAACTGTTGTCAATGGGCATTGACCATTCATATGGACCACAGTGGGCCAAGCACACAGGGCCAGGCCCATGAGGAAGGGGAATTGTTCCTCTGGCCTGTAAATGACATTTCTTGGGAGTGGCAGGCTCAAGAGCCAGAGGATGGAGCAAGCCCAGAATTTGAAAGGATCATGATGGGATTTGGGATGACGGGGGGTCACAGGAAGGTGTCCACCAGGAGAGTGACAACCAAAGCTGCATCTAGGACGATCTCACTGGTGACAGGAGGGAGGCAGGGATGGAGAAGACACAGCTGGAGGACGGGGGTCCCCTACTCCACACCCCTCTTGACATACTCGCTCCAGCTTCTTGGCACATCACACCAGTTCACTGGCCTGTCAGCTCTGCCTGCCTGCACCCACTTTCTGGGCCAACCCTCACCAAGGCCTGGGACGTGAGGGAGCAGCTCCACACCCACGAGGGCCCAGGAGACACTCACCAGACCCAGCCCTGTTTGTGGGGCACGGTGTACTTCTCCATGAAGGCAGTGAGCCGCAGCAGCGAGCCCTTGTGCAGGAGGTTGATCTGACCTGCGAATTGCCGGTTGATCTCCAGAGACTCTGAGTTGAGGCTGGGCCGGTGGGAGTTCTGGAAGCTGTGCCATCGGAGCTTCCTGGAGCAGGGGATGGGGAGTGGGGGGAAGATGGAGAGGGTGGGTAAGGTCAGAGAAGTAGGTTTGGTTAAACCTTAGGAAAGGCTGTATTCTGATTCCTTTTGTTCTCCCAAAGGAAAATCAAGGCTGGCAGAGGAGACTACGTTCAGTGCCACTGCTGGGCCCCAAGGTAGATAAAGCTTAGTCTCAGGCTCCAGGTCTGCTCCAGGGCCAAGAAACTCTCAGGAAGCTCAGGCCCATTCAATGCCAATGAGCAGTACTCACTCCCTTCCTGTTGCAAGGCTACTGCTCCAGGAAGCCCGGGCCACAAAGCTGAGGGTCAGAGACCATCTCCGGGCCTACCCTCACTTTATTTGATGCAGAAAGCAAGGCCCAAAGAAGAGCTATTGTTTCCTCAAGGTCCTAGCAGAGGCAAGCCGTGAATTTAACATTCTGGGTGCCACCCAAGTCCTAGATTCTTTGTATTTCTTCCCTGGGATTGGCTGCCTGGATGTTGAGGATCACACCCCCAGGATGCTGCCTCCCTGGGCCTTAGGACTAGGAAGTCGTCAGGTTCAGAAAGAGAGACAGGAGGGGATCCTGTCCCCGCCCCTAGGCAAAATTCCCACCTGCAGGGTCTGGTAAGCGAGGCCCCGACGCCTGAATCACGCCGTTCCCGAGGCACAGATGCCTGGAGCCCAGCCAGCGACCCTGCAGCCTCAGCCTCATTCATGGAGTTGCCGCTACTGTCCAGTTCACTGGAGGAGGCCACAGTGTCAGAGGTGGAATGTCCTTCTTCCACAGAGAGGCTGGAGGCAGAGATGGCTTCCCCACCTGAATTTGCTTCTTGCTCATTGTCCTGGGCTGTGGCCAGGGCAGAGGCAGGGGCCGGGGCCGGCGCCTCGACCTCTCCCTGTGCCGATGGCTCAGCCTCAGCTGGGGCCTGGCTCTGAACTGGCACTACCGGCTGAACTTGGGCCTGGATCCAGGCTGAGGACCCGTCCTGGGCCTGGCCTTCCATCTCAGCAGTGGCCATTTCCACGGATGAAGCGGCTTCCTCCTCCTCGCCGTCCTCATCGTCTTCCTCTTCCTTATCTGCACGCCCCAGGTCTGGGTACATGGCCTGAGACCAGAGCTCCACCCGTTGCTGCAGTCCCCACACGTGCTGAAGGATGTCGTCTAGGTGGGCATAGCTGCCCTCAGCTTCTTCATCCTCAGCCGCAGCCGCAGCTGGCACAGGCTCGGCCGGATACAGCTCGGGCAAGTTGTCATAGATGCTGGCATGGCTACCCGTCGAGCCGCAAGAGCCCCGGCGCCCTTCATAACCCCAGCACCTGCCTGGCTGCCAATCTGCCAGGGGGTGCCCATCCTCCGGACACAGGCTTTCAATGGACAGGGAACGAGGGAATGTTCCTGGTTTGTGGTCCCTAGGTACGTGCACCCGGCAGTCCCCCTGGTGTCGCCGCTGAGGATGCCGCAACGTGGCCACGGGCCAGGCCTCCCAGGCCCTGCACGTCTCGGAACCACTGCCACCAGCTGAGGCAGCGGCTCGGTTCTTGGCCCTGTAAAATCCAGCTGAGAGAAAGCCACGGCAGCTACGGGAAGAGGAGGCTTTGGAGGCCTTCTCGGAGGCGGCTGGGCTGTGCTCAGGCTCCGCTGGCCGGCTGCTGCCCTTTTCCTTCCGCCTCAGAGACTCAAGGTGCTTGAGGAAGCTCCGGGAACGGTGCTTCTTGACTTTATCCTGGGAACCCTCCTGGCTGCAGCTGAGGCTCAGGAGAGGCTGCTCACTGGGGCTAGGGGTACGGCCCAGCGAGGGCAGGTCAGTTGGCTCCGGCGGCAGGCTCACGGTGATGACCGGCAGGGAGGTGGCACTACACTCAGTGAGGACACTCTCACAGCTGGAGGTCACCGGCAGGCTAGGGCTGGGTGGGGCCAGCAGGTCCGAGGAGCCCACGCGAGACCAGCGCTTGCTCTCCCGCTGGAAGGCCCAGTGGTTGCTGATGGTACACTGCTCCTCCTCTTCGGAGTCTTCATTCTGGGGAGGGCACCACAGGGCTGATCAGAGAGGTCCCACCCACAAGTCCCTGCCTATGTTCCACTCTGTCCCTAACTCTTGGGAGGCTTTGAGGTGAAGGGCCCTGTGGAGGAGCTGGCCTAAACCATCAGTCACAGACAGAGCCCAGATATAAGGTAAGGGCCAAGGAATAATCTACTCTCCCACCCCCAGGGCCTTTCCACAAATAGGAACACTTAGACCCATTGAGAATAAGAAGCCACCTGCCCAAGGGGGCATACAATGGCAAATAAAAAGTCAGTGGGAGTCTGCCAGGTCTCTAGGCTGAAATCTTAGATTGCAGTCACAGAATGGCAGAGCAGGAGAGGAGTAAAGATTCTTTAATTCAGGGCTGGTGCTGTGGTATAGTGGGTTAAGCACATCTGTAGCACCACTGGCATCCCACATAGGTGCCAGATCAAGTCCTGGCTGCTCCACTTCTGATCCAGCTCCCTGCTAATGTGCCTGGGAAAGCAGCAGAAGATGGCCCAAGTGTTTGGGCCCCTGCACCCAAGTGGGAGACCTGGAAGAAGAAGCTCCTGGCTCCTGGCTTCTGCCTGAACCAGTCCAAGCTGTCATGACCATTTGGGGAGTGAACCAGCAGATGGAAGAGCTCTCTCTCGCTCTCTCTCTCTCTCTCTCTCTCTCTCTGACACAGTGGAACCAGATCCCATAGGTTTCCTGTTTCATAGACCAGGGCTTGGACCACTTGGCTGCCCTACCTGACTGTAGGCCTCTAGTGGAGAACGCCCCAGAGGAAAGCAACAGAGTTCTTCCCCAGGAAAAGATGGGGTCACCAGGCCTTCATTCCCAGGAGACAGACCAAGAGTCCTCGTGGTTTGTACAATCTCAGAACAGCAGAGTCAGAAGGACTTTGGGAGGCCCTTAGTCCAGTCTTCTTCCCATTCCTTGTAGAGATTGGGAGATGAGACTCACAGGAGTTAAGACCTCCTAGGGGTGAGGTGCGGATCCTGACTTCTAAGACCATCACATCATTCTGTCTCTGCTCCCCATTCAAGGAATTTTGGGTGTCACAAGTCAAGTAGTGGAGACAGATGGATTTCTTTGAAAACAGGCCTCAGTGGGTCAAATTACTGGTAAACCAAAAGGTGGCCCTAGTGTGTGTGTGTGCATGCATGAGTTGCAAGGTGGAGGGGAGAACAATGAGGCCACAGGCCAGGGCACTTGCTCTCAAACACACTAACCTCTAGATCAGCCTCACCAAAATCCATGAGTCTTCTATGTAGGGGATTCCCTATGTCCTCAACTGCAGGCTGGTGCAAGGCACTGCCCTGGATACTCCAGAGTCCTGGGACATTGGAGCTTGTTTCACAACTTCTGGATTTTCCCCCATGGTGCCTCAGCCCCCAACCCTTGCCATGACTCTCACCTGCTTGCATTGAAAGTGAACCTCCAGTTTCATCGAAGCACAATTATTCAAGGTCATCAGCCTCCTGCAACAAAATTAAAGTGTTCACCCAAGGGTCTGAACCCCCCAAAATCTGGCACAGCCTATGAAGACACTGCCAAGTTGTCATCCACCACTTCAAACACCCAAGCCATCAGAAGCTCTCTCAAGCCCCAGTGTTCATGAAGGTTGAAGTGCCAGATATGATGCTGGGAAGATCCTGGCCTTTGTCCCTCAAGAGATTATAGAGATATGGGAACCATCCACTACAGAAATGGGACAGTTTGAGAACAGAGTGGGCAGAAGGCACGGCAGACACACAGAGCATGAGGCAAAGAACTTCAATGAAGGGAGGAGGAGCCAGTCAGAGAAGGCTTCCCAGAGGACAGAAATGGCAGTCAGAGGGTAAGAGAAACAGGGACTCCTGACCCAGCTGCTACAGGCCAAGACAGAGAGGGAAACAGTAAACAGACACGTGTGGGTGTAACAGAGTGCATCGAAGACTGATAGGCATGTCAAAAGCCACACTGCACAGGGCCTTGGGTGTCATGCGAAGAAAGCTTTGCATTTTTGCTGATAGGAAGTGACAAAGTTGAAGCAAAGGAGCATCCATTTGGAGCTTTACCGAGCTGACTCTGGGGGCTGTGGACAGGATGGATTCAGAGGTGTGTGGAGGGAGGGTGTGGAATGCAGAGACTAAAGCCAGTTAGGAAGCTACTTTAACAGATCCAAGGAAAAGCCTCAACCAAGGGTCGAGGCCAGTGTAAGCTGAGAAAGGCAGGATCAGAGGAATGCTTGGGGGTATCACTTAAGGAGAAAAGAAAGAAGGCTAGGTTTGGGCTTTTAGAGTGAATAGGTGAGAGTGTCACAGATGGGAAAAAAAAAAACAAACAGAATGAGCAATGTGGATTCAGAAAATGAGCCTCATGAATAAGATGGACCCCTCCTCTCTTGGAGGGTACAGGGATTGTTTTTTCCATAAGGAGGCCCCAAGCTGGGCTCTTGGTTTCCTAGGTCTGGCCCTTGGCCGCCCTACCTGCACAGGGCCCCCAAAGAGTCCTCGTCCAGAAAACCGTGGTCCTTCTTCACAGAGCCAATATCCAGAGGAAACGAACCTTCTGTATGGCAGAGAGAAGCAAAGATGAGCCCAGTGGTAGGTCAGAAACTCAGCCCCAGCAGCCCTGAGTCAGAAGGGGTGTGGCTAGAGAAGGGGGGATACAGGAAGGCAAGATCCAATGCAGAAAGGAAAAATCCAGGAGGAAAGGAGAGAGACCCAGGAAGCTCAGGGTAGCAGGAAAGGTTGGGGCGAGGCTAGAGGGTTGAGTTGGGCTGAAGGACCTCAATAGTCAGTGAGGCAGAACTATGAAGGACAGGAGCTACAGCACCCTGGGTGGCTACCAAAACCAACCCGGAGTCCTCCAGCCTCTTTGCAACCTGAGATGCTCAGACACCTCCTTCCTAGCCTAAGGTGAACTGGTGGCAGTAAGGAGGGAGTGAGCGGGAATAGAAAGGACAGCGTGTAGCCAAGTAACGTTTCATTTCCTCCCATTACCCAGACCAGCAAAGCCCAGTCCCTGAGATTCAGGGTGGGAAGAGGAGAAAGGAAGGAGTCAGCAGAAGGGGAGAATCTAAGAAGTGTCACAGCTCTCTGCCTGACTGCAAAACAAGCCCATTCCTTCATGTGTTCACTCAATTAGTACTAACTGAGCACCTACTTCGTGCTAAGCACTGTGCAAGGTATCATACAACAAAGAACATGTCGAGGATGGTTCTTCCCTATATGGAATCTATGCTCTCATAGGAAACAGACAACAAAGAACACATGGAACAAAGTTAATGCAGTTATACATGTCATCAAAGACATCAGCCAGGGTGACAGTGCAAACAGAGGCTGGTGAGGTGGGGGCTACCTGTCGAGTGCTGGTCAGTGAAGGCCCCTTCTGAGGTGGTGATTTCTGAGCTGAGTCCCAAAAGATGGGAAGAGTCAGCTGTGCAAAGAAACAAGAGAGTTCCAGGAAGAAGAAACAGCAACAGCAATGCTCTAAGGAGGGGAAGGAGCCTGGTGTGAGCAAGTGGTAGACAGGAGTCTTGGAAGGAGGTGAGCAAAGGGGAGAGTAATGGATGCAAGTTGAGTAGTGTGGCCCTGGGGGGCCAAAGTACAGCCTTTGGATGTAGTGCATTGTGAGCCTGCCAGGGAGTCATCAGAAGGTTGGGAGCCAAGGAGGGACATAGTCAGACCTACGACAACAGGGTCTCTCCAGCTGCAGCGTGGAGACAATAGCACAGGAGCACAAAAGTGAAAGGAAGTCAAGAAGCTGATGCATTAATCCAAGCAAACAGGGATGATGGGTCCCACCAGATGTGGTCACGGAGGCGACAGGAAGTGGATCTATTAAAGATATACTGGGTAGGGGAGGGACTCGCTGAGGGTTAGATATGGGGGGCAAGGGAAAAGATGGATCTAAGGAAGATTCCTGGATACAGGGTTTGGGGGCAAAGGGGTGCATGCTGGCACCCTCGGTAGTTCAGTGTTAGACCTGTGAAATCTCGATACTGAATTGGGGATGGAAGAGATGAATCTAGAATTTGGGGAGGATGTCTGGTCAGACATTTGGGAGTCATCAGAATATAGATGGGACTTAGGGATCTCATGGGAAAGAAATGTTAAGAGACAAGAGGGCCAGGTTGACCTGTGGGACACCCTAACATTTAGCTATCACTTAGAAGATGCAGAGTCAGCTAAGGAGGCTAAGACAGTGGCCAGAGAGGCCGCCAGGGGAGGAGCATGTTCCAGGAACCTAAGGAAAGGGTGGCTAACTTAATGCTGCTGAGAGGTGGAGCAAGATGAGGACTTGCTTGGAAGTGACCATGGAATTTGACCACATGGAGGTCTCTGGGTGGGCTTGACAAGGTGAGGGGTGGGGGTGAAGCCAAGGTGCAGTGTGGATGTGGGAAGAGGAGGCCAAATGGAAACATCTGGCATGGGAAACTCTAACGAAAAGAACATCGAAGACAAACAAAGGACAAGAGAGCAAGGAGGTTATCACGCTGTATCTGTGTAAACAGCATCCTCGGGAGCAGGTCAGAGCTGTGGCCCTGGTCTAGTCACAGCACTGTAAACCAGAGACGACCCCAGATGACGTGGGAGAGCTGATGACGTAAGGCCACAACTACGGGAGCTAAGTTTCCAGAAAAATATCCAGCAGGGCCAGGATGGACAGCTTCTTGTGTGAACCTGGAGACAGGCTCGAATTTTCCCCACTTCAGAGCTGCAAACCTGAAGGACAGGGAAAGTTTCAGAATCAGTGAGGGCCGGCAATGGAGCGGCCTTACCTTCAAAAAGCTGAGCATACTGAGGAAATCCTGTGGCGCGAAGCCATTCGCATGCTTTTTTGGCCTCGGCTTCTGAAATAGAACAAACAGAGAGTGAGAGAGCGTGAGAGTGTGAGAGTATGAGAGAGAGAGAGAGAGAAACGTGGGGTTAGCAGGTTGCTGGCAGCAAGGCCCCTAGGAGCACGAGGCTTCCCAGCAGCAGGTGGCCACGTGTACTTCGAGGGATCCAGGAATGGAAAGAGCAGCACCAAGGGGCTGGCACATTTGCCCCAAGGTCAGAGCCAGCTAGGATACCTTCTGCTTCCTATCATCTTTGAAGGCCCTAGGTAGACCATCCGAGGTATTTAACAAAGATTATGATTCTCTTTCTCGCCTTCACACTGAATATTCCCCAGCACTTGGATAGCCAACTCCCCCTTACCACACCCAGTAGTCTGTGGAGAAGGCCACACTCTCCCCATTTTACAGATACACAAACAGGTTCAGAAAGGAGATGGCTTGTCCACAGTCTGGCAATGATCAAAGCAGCAGCACTGAGATAGGAGTCCCAACTCAGCCTGACTCCAGCTGGGGCTTCCTACCCCTTCTGGTACGGCCTCTCTGGGGCTCTTTGTCCCCTTCTACTCCTCAAGATCCTGTCCTCCCTCCCCAGGGCACCTCCCAGGACTGGCCCTGTTCTCCTTGGTGGATCAGCCTATGGGTGGCATAATCCAGTACTGAACATCACGTGGACACAGTGCTGCTTCTGCTCTGGAGGTGCCCAGCACGGGAGCTGGGCATGGCCGGCAGCCTCAGTGGAGAGGTGCAGCTGGACTGAAGCCACACAAAAAGCCCTCCTGGCCAGAGTAGGTTAAATACCAGTAGCAAAGTCCTAGGACTGGCCAGGTAGCCACTTGCTCCTCATCCACATGGGACCAAGGACCAGTGCAGCTGGGACCATGGGCCTTGGCATTGCAGAGTTGGCAGGGAACAGCTGCTGGCTTCACCTGAGCTGCTCTGGCCATGGAGTCCCATCCTCAACATTTCCTCCATTTCCTCTGCACCTACGGCTACAGTTGTGCCTGGGCCCTGCTGCCCAGAGGACTCCAAGGAGAGTGGCAGGAAGTAGATGAGGGAAAGAAGAGGAGAAGACGTGAAGTCAGGCAGAAGGATTAGGCTCCTGAGGATTTGAGGGGAATAAGAGAAGGCTCCACAGCCCCCGAAGCCCCCAAAGGCTTTGGTGGCAACCAGGGGTAGGACACAGATGGACAGCTATGCATTTCTGTGAGCGTGTGCATGAGGTCGGGGCCCACCGCAGCATGTGTCCCTGCACGTAGCTGTAGCCAAGTTTGCTCATGTCCCCAATCCATAACGATCCATGTGGGATTGTGTACCTGTATAGACCCACAGACACCTCAGTCTGTGCATGCACGTGTGTGTGTGTGTGTGTGTGTGATATTACTGTAACTTCCCAATTTATGATAGAGATTTTGGAATCAGCAGGACGCTCTGAGAGGCCCCAGAAAATGGAAGCACTACCACTAGCAGTACCTCAGCTTGTCTGGCAGGGGGCAATGCAGGCCTGAGAAAGTTGCCAGCTCTCTGGGCCAGCACTGATCTGGCTGCCCGGAGACTAGTGCGGCGGCCCTGGGAGCATCTCAAAGACACGGTTTTGGGGCCAGTGCTTTGGCACAAGGGGTAAAGCCACCGCCTGCAGTGCGTGCATCCAATATGGGTGCCAGCTTGAGTCCTGGCTGCTCTATTTCCAGTCCAGCTCTCTACAATGGCCTGGGAGGCCCAGAGGAAGCTCCTGGCTCCGGATCAGCCCAGCTCTGGCCATTGCAGCCATTTGGGATGTGAACCAGTGGATGGAAGACCTCTCTCCCTCTCTCTGCCTCTGCCTCTCTGTAACTCTGCCCTTCAGATAAACAAATAAATCTTAAAATTAAAACAAAAACTCGTGTGAAAAGTGTCCCTACATGGAGAACCTCCCTGGGTGAGACCCCAGTGGAAAGTGGAGCAGACATCAAAGGATGTACTTTTCTCCGAAGGCAGGAGAGGACTTCCAGTTTGCTTATGGCCCTGTCTAAATACTGACGGAGTTTGTGGACTCAAAAGGCTTCCATAACCTAGGCAGCTCATGTCAAGAGCCTCAGGTGATCACTGACATCACACATAAGAGTATTAATTGTTAAATTAACAACACTAACTTCCCATGCAGGACCTCTGTTCTCAAAGAGCCACAGTATAAGCATTAATGGTAAAACTTGGTCCCAAAGATTTACTTTGTTCTAGTGTGTGATATTCTTACGCATCATAAGCTCTAGTTATGTCTAAGTGTCAAACTCCATTGCTTCTATTCTTAGGTGTTTGTTTAAATGCCTCAAATGTGAGCTTTTGAATACATGTCTCTCTGTGAAATTTCTATCTCATATGTTTTAACATAAGGTCAGATATTTAAAAGGCAGCTGAGGAGATTTCAGGGAATGGCAAGATTCTGTGGAATTTGGATTCCAAGATTTGTATCCCAAGCTTTTGTATATAGCTTTAAAATGCCCTGATGCAGACAGCGTACTGAAAAGGGTAGCTACAAAAGTTGTTCAGGAGAACTAAGGAGCTTCTAACTAAAGCTCTGACATTGGGAATTGCTGATGACAGGATTCTAGGGAATATGGGTTCCAGGATTTGGATTCTAAGCCCTATATTTGCTTAAAAAGTCCCTGACACAGACACACTGTGCTGGACAGGGAAGCTACAGATGTTTCAAGGAATTAAGGAGTTTTTGACAACAACTCCAACATTAGGAATTCCTGAACAAGCCATTCATAGGAAGATCCTCTTCAGATCAGTTTCAGCTTAAATAAAAGGGACCTGACCAGTCGCTATTGAGCACACCTACCTCAGTGAAATTAGGACTGAACTTCTAACTCTTAAGTCTTCACAGGTGAACTCGAAAAAAAACATGCCTGACTATTCCTGTAAGCCAATCAGAGACCTTAAGTACCTCTTCAAAGCAAAAAGGATAAGTAAAGCTTTTGCCTTTGTCACATCAAGACTGCTGCACCTTAAGGCAAACATGCTGGACCTGCCTCCCTTGATTCTCTCTGGAAACTGTTATTGATGATAAAACTCCTTATGGGTTCTCCTATTATAATTCTCTATACTCAAGCTAAATGGGTTTATAATCCACATAAGGGTAGCCAATCACCACCCACTATCTGGGAGTCTGTAAGATACATTCTTTTCATCTTAAGGGGCACTCCACTTACAATTGGTTTTGTTCCAGTTTTGCCTTTGCTAATTAACAAACTTGTATGTCTCAGAACTCAACTTCTGGGAGTAACTGACCGTACAGGGGACACAGAAATTGGCAGTGACTGAGACTGCTCCAGCTCACAGAGCGAATTTGTTAGATAGGATAGACAGAGGCTTCCAGACCCTGGACAGGCAGGGCCTGCACTACGCCCCTCATAAGCAGGAAGCAGCCTCAGAGATGACGACTCTGTGTCCCCCAACATCCCTTAGGATTAAGGGAATGGAGTCTCAGGGTGGGGGGCGATGTTGTAGGCAGGCATATAGAATAAAATTGATCAGGTTTGTGAGCTGGAAGACCACCGGCTCCTACCTGGCCACACCTGTGCACCCACCAGCCAATCAGGTTAATTAACCACTCCCCTTTGGAAGTGGATTAAAAGTCTGGGACACAGTGTGCCCACCCCCTTTCTTTTCTTTGGCCTTTTGCCAGTGTGGGGCTTGCTGCTGCCCTGCGCCTTCAGGGTGCATGGCCTTTGGGCCACCCACCCCATGCTTCCTGGCCTAGATGCTCCTCCACGTGGCAGGCTCCTGGTACTTGGTATGAATCCAGACTTGCCTCTCTCCTTTTAGATAGGGACCTTACTCTCCTATGCATTTCTCTCACTGAATAAAAGCTTAAAAAGGAAAAAAAAAAAAAGCTGAGCCACTGCCACAACCACTTCCCCTAGTAGAAGACCTTTCCCAGCCCTCAGTGTCCCTCCTGGCAGCCAGCTCTGCCAGGAAACCCTGAGGCCTATATATCTGTGCGATCCAGCCAAGCCACAAAGCCCATGGGAGAGTGACAGGCCACCTGCTGCCCTGATGCCTTAGCTGGGGCTGGCAGGATGGGGACCAGCTCACTTGGGAGGGGTGGGTGCCCAGGTCTTTCATTCCCACCTGGAGCCCTCTAGCCCCTTGCTACCTCAAACATGGTCCCAAACCAGCAGCATCAATATCATCTGGGAGCTTGTTAGAAATGCAGACTCCTAGGCCGTGGCCCAGCCCACTCGAGCAGAATCCACACCCGGCAAGAACCTCAGGCAAATTTGCACACGCACAATTTGAGAAGTGCTGATCTAAATCCCAGAGCTCAGGGCGTCTCAGCCCTGTGCATGTTCGAACCAGCTAGGACATACGTTTAAAATGCAAACTGCCTAGGGCCCAATGCCCAGAAGGCTGAGTTAAATGGTCTTCAGTAGGACCGCCTCCACTGGTGTTCTTTAAAAGCTACAGTATGAGACAGACTGAGGCTAGAGCGACTTTCCTAAGGTAACAGAGTGTCACAGCTGAGACTACAAATCTGATCTCTTTTTTGTTAAGATTTATTTATTTGAAAGGAAGAGTGATGGAGGGAGGGGGAGAGGGAGGGAGGGGGAGAGAGAGAGAGAGAGAGAGAGAGAGAGAGAGAGAATCGATCTTCCATCTACTGGTTTACTCCCAAAATGGCTGCAACAGCCAGGGCTGGGCCAGGCCGAAGTCAGGAGGCTGGAACTCCGTCTGGGTCTCCCACGTGGGTGGCAGGGGCCCTAGGCCTTGGGTCATCTTCTGGTTTTCCAAGTGCATTAGCAGAAAACTGGATCCCAAGTACAGAGTTAGCAGGGACTTGAACCCTCACCCTGATATGGGATGCTGCCGTCCGAAGCAGGGGCCTAAACCACTGCATCACAAGGCCCACCCCTACCCTGATCTAATTCTACATTCAGTGCTCTTTTCCATTGCTTCACGCCAGCTGCCCTCAAATGCCAGACAAGCAAGGAGTTTTGAATCAAAGGAACGAACTTTAGGCCCGCTAAACGTTCTTCCGCTTCTGCTCTAGTGGAAGGAATTCCAAAACTGAGTTCAAACCCTCTGTTGTCGGTCACTAGTTCTTTAACTTTGGGCAAGTTGTGTAACCTCTCTATATTTCAGTTTCCTTCTCCGTAAAACAGGAGTCTTAGCAGCCACTTCTTGCAGTTTTAGAGAGCACTAAATAAAATGCTGGGGAAAATAAAAGCCCCTGGCACTCAACACTGCGTTCCCTCGCGACTCTGACTCGGAAGTGTCCCAACGGAAAAGGGAAAACTGTGGAAGGAGGCCCCCCTGGTGCTCCCTTCTGAGTCTGGACAGTGGCTGCACCCACACCACTGTCAGAATTACAACCAAATGGCTCAAGCGAGTGGGGTTGGGAGGCAGAAGCTTCAAAGGCTGCAAACTGCTCCAAAAGACAAAGGGGCAGAAGAGTTTGAAGCCGGGCCACAGGCTGAAGTCGCCAGGAGCTCTCCTCAGCAGGAATCTAGGGAATGTAATGGGGTTATTACCAAACAGGATGTCAGGGACATTGGCTCCCGACAATATACCACCTCATGCAGGACTGCGAGGCCCTGAGGCTCCCTCCCACATCAGCACTCAGCGACATATGTCTTGGTGATTAAGGACTGAACTAAGGTGCTTTGCCTTCATCCCTCCCACTCGTCCCAGCCTGCCCAGGCTGTGGCCAGAAGTGACCCCACCCCACCCCCAGTGGAGTCAAGTCACCTGGGGCTACAGCCCAGACTAAGGATTGGCTTATGTGCCTGGCGGGGAGAGTGACACTGGGCAGGCTGAGACGAGTGAGGTAGGAATGTCTGTGGCTCCTGGCCCTACCTCTGTGTCCAGATGTGCAGATTCCAGGGCATGGCTGCCAGCAGTTGCAACTGCTCTAACTGTGCGGGTCGTGCTGTGGTCAAAGCCAGGACGATGTGCCAAGACAGGCTAGTAACAACACTCAGCTGCTACAAACTGGATTCCGCTGAGATGTAAGCCCACACTCTCTGTCCCTGGGGAAGGGCCCAGCTGACCTAACCTCTAAAGAGTCAGGAGGGAGAGCATACTTTCTAGAAAGCTCCCGAGTCAAATCAGGCCTCGGATCATAGCCACAGGTCTCCCAGAGGGTGTGTCACAGAAGCAATGACCGAGCCGGAGCACGTGGTTTCAGAGGGTGCCACGCCTACATCTACCCAGCCTCTCAGCACAGAGCATTCAGCCACTCGGAGGAGATGGAATGAGGAGAAAAACGGGGCTTCTGTCCTTGAGAAATGCTATATGAACAAGGATAGGCTTTGTGTACCCAGGAAAAAAGGCAGCAACATTTCCCAGCGAGGAAAGGCAATCATACCCAAAGATAACTAAGCTGGTGGGGGGGGCAGGGGTTGCTTTTTCCAGGCAAGATGGCTTCCTTGTTTGCAGCTTAAGCCATCTTAGGCAACTCGCTTCATTCTGTAAACTCTGGTGTGCATTTGCTCAAGCAGCAGGTGATGGCTCAAGTATTTGGGTTCCTGCCACTTATGCACTTATGTGGGTGTTCCAAAATGAGTTCCGGGCTCCTGGCTGTTGCAATAATTTGGGGAGTGAACCAGCAGGTGGGAGATATCTCTCTGTGCCTCTCTCTCTCTCTCTCTCTTTCAAATAAATAACATTTAAAAAAAAAAGACAAGAAGTGGCAGGATGTCCTTTGTCGCTGCTGGAGCTCATAGGTGTCCTATTCAATTTCTCCCTCACCTCTCAACTCTAGCTGCACAGCAAAACCTCTTGGGGAGCTTTTAAAAATGCCTGTGGTCTGGGCCCTCATTAAATTAGAATCTCTGGGGATACGGGTCATTTGGGGGTTTGCTTTCTCAGAGTTTGCCAGGTGATTCTAAAGTGCGGCTAAGATAGAGAACAACGGCCCTAACCAGGCATGGTCAGCTCAAAAGCCACTGGCACTGGTCCCTGGAAAGGCAGGCCAGAAGGTGGACTCAAGCCTGTTCTAAACATGGGTCTGTGTTCCCCATGGGCCTGAAGGTGGGAGCAGCAGAGAGCAATAAGCCCTGAACATGGATGTGTGTGAGGGGCTGGCGGAGGGCAGGTCTCTGGGTGTTTATGAAAGTAACTGATCCAAACCATTAGCTCACTTGCTCCACAAGGCAACTTTCAACAAACGTAAGGGCCTCCTTTAGCTCTTCCAGGACCCTCACTCGATGACGGGGTACCCCCAAGCAGGGCTGGGATTGGCAGTGTCCTCTCCCATCTTCCCTGGGCACAGCAGAAAAAACCAGTGTCCTAAGGAGTGGAAAAACACCTGGGATGCCACTGTCTGTGTGGCAGCCCAAGCCCCCTAGGCTGGGCTCTGGGAGGCTGAGCTGGTACCCTGAGGTAGGGCTGGGATTCAGGGACTGCAGTGCT
Organism: Lepus europaeus; assembly: GCF_033115175.1. Taxonomy (NCBI): domain Eukaryota; kingdom Metazoa; phylum Chordata; class Mammalia; order Lagomorpha; family Leporidae; genus Lepus; species Lepus europaeus. The sequence goes on from NC_084850.1 coordinate 87,478,835, forward strand.
AGGCCCTGGCAAACAACCCTCGCACATCATTGCTCTTGGTTGATACAAGGTCCCTTTCCACTGTTCACTCCCCACCTCCAGAGAGGGGCCCTGTTCAATGGGATGCCAGCTTTCTGAAAGAGGACTTCTCTCTCTTAGAAGTTTGCATCCTCCACACTTGGCCCCAGTTACTTCCAACCAGCTGAACAAGGCTGTGTCCTCCCATAAGGACACACTAAGAAGCCATGGCCGAGAGAAGATGCTCTCAAGATTGGGCTGTGATCCTGCAGAGATGCTGAGGCAAGGGACTGACTGGCTCTGCCACCTCTTATCTGGCACACAGGGGGACCAGGGGTCTCCACAAGGGCCTACCCTGAGACTTGTAGAGGATTTCATGGCCCCTGAACTCCCCTGCCAACGTCGGAGTGAGAATTTTGGTGTGTGGGGGTGGTGGGGGGTGATCTGCTATATCCTGCCTGCATTCATTGCCTTTCTGCTCCTGCTGCTTTTAGCTGGAACTTCAGCTCTAGCTCCATTCCTGCAGGGGAGGGAGGTGCAGGGAGAAAGGAAGACAGGACCAAAATAGCTCTCATCCCACATTCCAAACCTCAGCGGAGGGGCACGACAGCAAGGGGCCGCTGTATTTCAACTGGCCTGGCTTGGCAGTGCTAGACACTGGCTGGCCTCCGGCTCATTAGGTCACCAGGCAGAACTTGGGGCTCTGCTGCACCTGTTCAGATGCCAGCCTCAGTCCTAGCCAGAGCTATAGAGCTGGATGCCAAGCTCCTGGGCCCAACAAGAGTAATACTTTTGGAGTCTCTGCATCACAAATGAGGCACCACCATAGCAAAGATCCCAGGAAGATCCCTCAGACTGTGTGGCAGCAAGCCAGTGAATTCTTTTGGCCAACCAGCGGCAGATTTGCATGTGTGGCTCTACCCTCTAATATTCCTCTCTCTTAAACACCACATCCATGCCCCAGGCACAGAGCAAGGTTTCTAGTCCTTCACGAAGACCGTGAACCAGAGACAATCCCCCCACCCCCACTGGGGACATTTGGCAATGTCTGGGAGATATTTTCGGTCTTCCAACTGGAGAGTCAGGGATGTTACTGGCATCTACCGGGTAGAGGCCAGTAATGCTGCCAAACATCCTACAATACAACGGGGCAGCTCCTACAATGAAGAAAGACTGATCTCAAGGGTGAGACTCTGTGGCTCAGCCTCTGCCTTACCGCGAGCCCCAGGCACCTCCAAGAAGCCCTGCGCCACCTTGGGGTTGACCTGGGGACAGAGGTGATGGATGAATGCAACACTCAATGGAGGTCCCTTGCCTCCGCATGCTGTGGACACTTTGCAGGGACAGCCAGGCAGACATCGTGGTTCTGCTTTGGAGATTTTGTAAAACTGTAAGTTATATAAGAAACTCTCAACTGTGGTTCCTTACTAACCCCCTCCACGAAGCTGTGGCCTGGGCTCCAGTATATAACTGTGTGTTTGTGTGTATGTGCATGTGTGTGTGTGTGTGTGAGAGAGATAGACAGACAGACATGGGTCACATGGGTCTTGAGGCTAAACCAGACCTTAGCCTTATTGGAGCTGCTTGAGAATTTGAGTCCAGAGACAGCCTGGCCTGTGGTCTCCTCGGCTAGTGTTGAATAGAGCAGGGCCAGAGCAGACAGCTGACATTCTTGTCCAGGCCAGGGCTTTCCTGTGACAGTGAAGGTCAAAGCTGCCACCTGCTCTGCCATAGTTGCTCCATTAGTGTTCCTGCCCCAGGGGCTATACTGCCCCCAACCCAGTACCAGGTGCTCTGACAAGGTCATGGTGACAAGGAAAGACAGGTGTTTAATAATCACGTGCTACTCCACCACCTCCAGTCCCCAGCCTGAAGGCAAGGGATGCCAGCCAAACCGGTCTGGGGCAAATGTTAGACAGGCAGTAACTGCTCTCCAGGGTGGTATGGGTAGAAAGTGTTGAAGGTCAGGGGAACTACCTTCTGGCCTTAGCTCCACTAGTAACTCATTATGTAACCTTATGCAAATCACTACTTCTGTCTGAGCCTCAGTTTCCCTGTCAGAGCAGGGGCACAAGTGATGGGCAGTGGTTGGCTCAGTAGATGGAGTGGTCCTCTTCCTTCACATTCTCCTCCAGGAGACCCAAGGGAGGGTCCTCAGAGGGGAGTCAAGACCAAACTCATCTTCCCCTGCCAACCAGCTCTCCTGAAGTTCCTGACCACAAAGGCACCAAACACTTAGGCTTCAACCCTAAGTCTTGTCTTCCTCTCTCCCCACAGGTCCTGAGTCACCAGGAAAAGTCAGCTTTTCCATCAGTCAGGGTTTCCCACACCCAACTGTGCTCTATGTTCTTGTGCCTGGATTCCTTCAACCCTCCAAGTTCCCAGCGTCCAGTCTCGCCTTCCAGGAAGCCAGCCTATCCATCTCTTCTCCCAAGAGCCAAGCTCTTACCTGGCCACTGTCCTACTCTGCAACAAAGCAGGCTCCCCGTTGCCCACAGCCTGGGACAGGCATCAGACTGCTGTGTACCTGGCACTCCAAGTCCCGCAAGTCTACAACGTAGTCTGCCTTGAAGCTGTAAACTCCTACCTATGGGGCAAGAGGTGGGTCAAACACACCCCCTCCCAATAACACCTCCCTTGCCCTGTCACTAGCCCCCTGCCACCCAATGGCTTAGTTCAATGTAAGTAGTTCCTATACATTCCTCTTACCTTCTCAGCAGCACATGGGTCTGTCTCCTTCTTTCAAGTAGGAACGCCACTGAGCTACATCCTATTGGTGTCAGTGTCCCCAGCTGCATATTCTGGGATCACTCAGACAGGAAGCCCCATGTGCAGGCCTCTGACTCCAACCCATTGTCTGATATCACCACAGCACAAAGCACAGACATGAGCGTATACACACACACACACACACACCCCTTCAACTCAAACTTGATTCACTCACTGGCAGATACCACAGGTCCAGAGACCAAGGCTCAGAGGTGGGAGGACAGAAAACGAACTCTGCTGGAGGGCGGAGGTGTTCTGATCCCAAAGAGCACGCAGCTTTGCCTACACAAGCTTGTCCCAAAGTGCACCTGAGACCAGGGGCATGAACTAACTCCCGCTCCCCTCTCTTGTTCTGCCAAGTCTTGGCACTCGCCTGTTTTGACCCTGTGCCACCACCTCCGTGTCCCACCCCCTTGACTACTTCCCTTTCCTTTGGCTGAGGCCAAATATAAACTCCTGGGCAGGAAATGCTTTGAGGAGCCTGGCCCCACCCAGAGATCCAGAGAAAACTGTCTCTGACAGAAAGGAAATGGCCCTGAGAGAAGTGGCCTCCTCGGCAACCCCACCCCTGACCCTAAGCACACAGCAAGGGGCAGGCACCTAGAACATTGGCCATAGTAAGGTCAAGGAAAGGAGAAGCTCAAATGGGTGCCCCAACAACCGTGTACGGCCTACGTACACAGAGCTCCTTGGGTACAAGCAGAAGAATGACGGACAGGAAACCTGGTGACATGGCTTTCAGCCCTGGCTCACAATTTCTTCACTTGAGGCTATGCTCGTTAATGACAACACTAACTAGAGATAGAATGCCATTATTAGTAATAGTTAATAATAGGCACCAATAGGGAGTACTTGGCATGCAGCAGGCCCTGGGTCAAGGATTTTATAGGGATCTTGTCTATGCCTCAGTGTTGTCATCTAGGAAGCAGGTATAGAATCATGGTACCAACCACAGGAGGTTTTTGCAAGGGTAAAATGAGACGATAATAATAGCCCAGGAGTATGAAGCCATCCCAGGCCTGGATTGCTCTGGGCATGTTTTATATGGATTGTATCATAGGATCTTCACGACCACGCTGCGAGGTATGTGTTCCAATAATATCTCTACTTGATAGATGAAGAAACTGAGACTCAGAGCTACTAGGTAAACCGCGTGACTTGCTCAAGATCAGTAGCTACGAAGAGGTGTGCAAAGATGTAAATCGAGGCACTCTACCCCAGAGTCAGCATTACCACAATAGAATCATTGTCACTAAGAGAAATCACCTGGCAGACACGAAACACACCTGTCAGGGCTTTGGCAGTATGAGCCCCTAGTCTGAAGCAGCTTCCTGTCAGTGGGGAAAACACCTGCTCATATCCCATCTCATCTGCTGCCCCATAAGAACCTTTTCCAGAGAAGCCAATACCTACAGCCCAAGTGGAACTGCAGGCTATGAAATGTCAAGTGATTTCTACTGAATTGCAGATGACACCTGGAAACTGCCTAAATGCCCACAGCACCCCGATTCTGTTGGTCCCATCTCAGCCTCCCTCGACTGCACCCTCTGAACCCACTCCCCATCAGCTGTGCATTTATTCAACTTAACAGTACCTGGGCACCTCTGCTGGGCACCAAGCCCTGAAAACAGAACAAAGGCTAAACTGTCCTAGGATACTTGGGCTGGAGCTGCTGCCCGGTCCATCCTTCTCAGGGTGGCAGAGGCTAAGATGGACTGTCCTTCGAAGCATCCCCTAGAAATTGCCCGAAAGTGACGTCACAGTAAATAATCTCCAAAGAATGGAGCTGGCCGCTGGTCCCACCCGAGGGAAGGAAAGAAGCCTGACAATCCCAGGGAACCTCAGATGGCAACACTGCGGTAAGGGAACATATTCTGGACAGCCTCCCACCCACCCACACTCAATTCTCACATGAGCCACATGAGTTGGAGGGATCACGAGTCACTCCAGCCAGCCTACTGCCTGCCCTGAACCACCCACACCTTCTAAACAAGGCAACCTGGTTGTCAAGACAACACATTAAAATGTCTCTTCTTCCCTGATGCCACCCAGCAGGCTGCTCTTCATCGCCACCCCTGCCCCCCCCCACGCGCGCGCGCACCCACCCACACACACACACACACACACACAGCTGGAAGGTGCTCATTGGGCAGGCCTGGTACTGACATCAGAATGTCTGCCCCCCAAATTCCTCCTGAGTGCCCTCCCACCCCTTAAGGAGCTCTGCCTTAGAGCATCCAGACCCATGCTGTGGTGCTTTTCCTCCATCCATGTGTCCACGTTGGTGGTGGGGAGAGAGCGGAGGGCAGGCAAGGACCGGCAGTGATTGACCCCTGGTGACTGTGATGAGCACTCCCTCTGGCTGCAGAGAGGGAGAAGGGAGACTCAAACCCACCTCTTACCTCCCAGCCAGGTATCTGGAGACAAAGAGTCATGGCCCGGTCATTAAGGATGTAAGCAGTGGGTCTGGCACTGTGGCATAGTGGCTAAAGCTGCTGCCTGCAGTGCCAGCATCCCATATGGGCACCAGTTCAAGTCCCAGCTGCTCCACTTCCGATCCAGCTCTCTGCTATGACCTGGGAAATCAGTGGAAGATGGCCCAAGTCCTTGGGCTCCTGCACCCATGTGGGAGACCTTAGAAGAAGCTCCAGGCTCCTGGCTCCTGATCTACCCAGCTCTGGACATTGTGGCCATTTGGGGAGTGAACCAGCAGATGGAAGACCTCTCTCTCTCTCTCTGTAACTCTGCTTTTCAAATAAATGAGCAAATCTTAAAAAGAAAGAAAGAAAGAAAGAAAGAAAGAAAGAAAGAAAGAAAGAAAGAAAGAAAGAAAGAAAGAAAGAAAGAAAGAAAGAAAAAAGGATGCAGGCAGTGGAGACTGCTTGGGTCCTGATCCTAGCTTGGTCACTCCTCAGCTGCAGGAACCTAGGCAAGTCTTCACTTAACCTCTCAGTGTCTTCATATGTAAAATGGGGGCAATGACAGCAATAAGCACCTTACAGAATTGCCACAGGGGCTTAGTAAGTTAAAATATATAAAGAATTTAGGGGCTTGGCATCATGGTGCAGCAGGTTAAACTACTGGCATCCCATTAAACTCTGGTTCAAGTCCCAGCAGCTCCACTTCCCATCCAGCTCCCTGCAACGTTCCTGGGAAACCAATGGAAGGTGGTTCAAATGCATGTGCCCCTGCCACTCACATGGGAGACTGATGTGGAGTTCCAGGCTCCTGGCTTTGGCTTGGCTTCACCCTGGTTATTGCAGGCATTTGGGGAATGAACAGCAGATTGAAGCACTTGCACTCTCAATCTCTCTCTCCCTCTCCCCCTCTCCTCCCCCCTCCAAACGTGTTTGTGTATCTCCTTCTCCCTAACACTGCCTTTCACATACATAAATAAATCTTTAAAAGAATTCAGAAGAGTTGGCCATTATTACTGGCGCTATCATCATTACTACAACCTGTTGCAATGTCAAAACTGATACTGAAGGTTAGAAGACGGGAGCCTCTAGGTGGACATGGCCAGGGACAGCTTTTCTGGATGAGGTGGAATCTGAAACAACAGAAATAGCCCAAGGGAATGCTCAGGAGGTGGCAGATTTGAGAACTGCCCCTCCCCCGGTCAGTGAAAAACAGCAAGCTGAGCTGGTTGCAAAAAATACTACTAAGTAACAATGGCGAGAATTTGACTTTTATCGTTGGATTTAATACTCAACAACCCCATGAGGTCTGTCCATAATTCCATTTTACAGCTAAAAAAAAAAAAAAAAAAAAAAAAAAAACGAAGGCTCTGGGAGGTTAAATAATTGGCCCCAAATCACCCAGTCTGTGCACACTAGACCTCACACCCTTCTCCGTGATACCCTCTTGCCTCAGCTGCTGGGTGCAGCCCAGGAGGTGCTAGACTTCTTGCTCCACTCTGGCTGCTCTCCCACACTCCCCTCCTTGCTTTTCCCATTCAGAAGCCCCTTGTGGGGAAGAGGGGGTGTCGCTGCTCAGGCCAGATGTTTGGGGGCCAAGCTCTTCCTACAAGCTCCCTGTCCCCAGCCTGCCAGAACTGCTGACTGCAGGTGCCTATCTCACACCTCAGACAGGCCAGCCTTTGGTCAGCCCAGATAAAGGGCAGGAAATCCTAGACCACCACCCCCTGGAAGTCACTCCCTCTACCATGGGAACGGAGCTGCAGAGGGGCAGAGGTTCCTCTTTGGGGGCACGCGCTCAGCAGGGGGCGGGGAGTGGGGCTGCCATGTCAACCGCAGCTGCCTTGGCTGTGGTTGGGAGCAAACGGGGACTGCTGAGCAGCAGGAGACCTGGGTTCCAAATCCTCCCTCACAGGAGCCTGTTCTCTTCCCTTCTCTGGGCCTCAGCTGGAGATCACCAAGTACCACAGTGGGAGGGGGGGCATCGCACTATCGACTTTATGGGGGTGCTTTGAGAACAGAATGGGACCATAGATGTGAAAGTGCCCTGGAAACTAAAAAAATGGATGGACCCATTGCCTCCGTCATCCACTGCCAGGGGCACTGGCTGAGCTGGTGTTTCCCCCTGAGTCACTCTTCTAGGCCTCTCTGTGGGCATGGCTCATGCTCATTTCCGGCTTCAGTACTCCCTCAAATGTCCCCTTCCCTCCACCCCCCAGCAACTCCACAGATGAAAAACCCAGTGGCAGAAAAAGCAGGGTACACTGGACGGATGTGCTCACATATTACGTTGTGACAGCTCACCCAGGCGAGCAGCAACGTCACCAGGCTTGTTCTCGGCCATGGAGACATTCATGAGAAGTTGTCGTCTAAGGGCCGCCCCGCAATCATGGGAGCTGGCTAGACCAAAACAAATCAGAGATCTGTACGACGGGTTTGCACCCAAGATTCTGGGAGTTTGAAGTCTATCTGTTAGGGTTACAGGAGAAGGACTATGGAAAAAGTTTGGAAAAGCTCAGGCAAGAAATAATCAGAAGGGTAAGGGGCTCCCAGTGCCCCATTTCCTTGTTCCCTACATTCAGGGGGCCACAAACAAGAGCACACAGAGAGGATGGTGATGAGGCTGGGAACGGGGCTGTCCCAGGTCTGAGGGGGGACATTTGCAGGAGCCGAGAGTGTTAGGCCTGAAGAAGACACAGAGATATTTGGGTTCTGTGATGAGGCCTCCGAAGGTCAGAGAGAGCAGGCGGGGTCTAGCTGGCTGCGGGGGGACAGAGCTGGGACCTAGACGAGACACAGGTAAATTCAACATGAGCTAAAGGCTTCAGACATTCCACAGCTGAAAGCAACTGCTTGAAATATGTGGTCCCAGATACTGAGAACAAGTGAGCAAGAACTGCACGGACTACCCGGCGAGAAGGACCATGTTTCAGGAGGAGACTTGGACCTCGTGCCCCTGAGCTGTCCACCTACCTACCTCTGCGGTCTGGGGTTGGGGGGAGGGGGGAGTTGTGGGAGAAATCCGAAAGGCAACTGGAGCCAGCTGGGCCCTTGGCTCCTTCCCACAGAGGCCTGGGATCTCAGCAGCACCTCAGGTTGGTACAACCCGAGGGGGAGCAGGTCACTCATTAACTTGCGGCTGAATGGGTCAGAGGGTGGCCTCTGGAGCCAGACGCAAGCATGAGGAGAGGCCAGAGAGCAAAATGAACAAAATGCCATGCCCAAGAAGAACCCAGCTTGTGGGGAGCTCAGGGCTCAGCCAGTCCAAAGGGACCCAGCCAGCTGAGCCTTATTCAGTAACTGGGCCTGGCTGAATGTGAAGTCAGCTCGCCATTGCCTCAGGGATAAGGAAAAGGTCTTCAGAGGGATTGCATACTTGCACAGCCGGAGGGGAGCCTGGCCCACTTTAGAACCGTGGAAATCGAGGCCTGGAGAAGACAAACGTCTTCCCTGAAGCTACTCACAGAAGGCGGAACCAAAAGCCATTTCCTTGACCCTACAGTAGGCCCACAGGGTTCCGTAAATGTCAGTTCCTTCTCTTCCCACTGAAACTGCAGAAAACGGCTTGTGGTCTAGAGCATTCTAAATTGGATCTGGGTTTGGGTCCTGGCCTGACCCTCCCTCCCCACCACTGCTTTTCTAATAGGAGCTCTCTGAGGAAAGGCAACAGGCAGCAGGGCGCCTGGAAATGCCTCTCTCCTGTGGGAAGGAACCCACAGCTGTATTGAAAACACACACACACACACACACAATCACCCAACCTCTTCCCACCCCCAGCCGCAGCAGACCCTTTGGGTGGGCATTTGTTACTCTTTTCGACTTTCCAGTCCAGGTCAGAGGGTCATACTCTTGGCAGGGGATCAAGTATTCCTATCCCATTCTGACTCTGATGCCTTAAAAAAAATACTTCACCCCCAAAGCTCATCCAAATCCCCTATCAACTCAGTTCCCCTGCCCTTCGCAATACCATGCAGGGTGAATGTGTGTCCTTCAAACAAGGTGAATAACTACTTCTGTTTGCCCAAGCAAAGGACAGAGGTGCAGAATTTTAATTGGCTCTAGAAGTTCCCGTGACTGAATGTTTGTCAGTGTTCCCTGGGGGAAAGGTGAGGGTTCAGGATGGGGGCCCTTTAAGACCTGGGGTGGACAGGGAGCTAGTTAATGACCATCCCCTAGAGGTGACTTTCCCAAGTGGTTATTAAGTGACTCAATCATTAACCAAGCAGTGGCAGGACCCTAGGCTTGTTGGAAAGGGGCCACTCTTTCCCAACGACCTCCCGAGAGCAGGAGGCGGCAGCCAGGGACAGCATTCCTGGGGTCTTTCTCTCCCTCGCGCCTCTCCGAAGGACTGGGCTGTAGTGGAGCGAGTGCGGACAGAGGTCTGTGCTGAGAGCAGCTCTCCCTCAGCCCCACATCAGGGTGGAGGATGGCTGGCCCGGAAATGGAGGAAGTCAACACGCCCTTATTGGGGCAGCAGGGAAAAGAGAGACAGTGAGGGTTTTTATCGTGAATGAGAGAGGAAGCTCCAAGCTGGGCCTTGGTGATTAGATGACAAGCTGGGAAAGACGCTCATCCTGAATGCATCCTGTTTTGCTTCGAACTGGCCTCAGGGGCCAGGGGCAGGGGAGGGGCCTGGGTGGGGAGCGGCCTCCCAGGAATTCTACCAGGCCTGCTGACCTCAAGCTCCTGGGTGGCCCTGGCACTGGGGAGTGAGGAAAGAAGGCTTAGCGTCTCTGCAAGAAGACACCACATGTCAGCCTTGGCATCTGGAGGCCCAGAGGTGCTAATATTGGTTACTGAGGGGCTGGTGCTTGCCGGGCAACCTCTGTGAAAGGAAGCACTAGGGCTCCATGATCCCTTTAGCTGGGACCTTCCGTGGGCCTCTCTTCCAAGGTACAGCTCAAGTGGCACTGCCCCTGTCACTCACCTTCCCCTCAGTCTAAAGCAATCACCCCCTGGTCTGGAATCCCAGGGCAACAACTGGAAATATGGATGGAGACCAGATATTTTATGACATCGAGGGGGTCCTTTTAGGTATGCTAATGGTAGTGTGCCTTTTTTTTAATTAATATCTTCTACAGAGAGAGATTGAAATATTTGTAGATGAACTGATCAGGTGTCTGGGATTGGTTCAAAGCAATCAGAAAGGGGGTAAAGGGACTGGGGGGCATGGGCAGGGCAGGATTGACCATGGACTAGTGGCTACTGAGGTTGGGTGATGGGTACATAAGTCCTTATTACAGTAAGTGTCTCTATTTTTATATATGTCCAAAACTGTTCATGTCTTTCTAAAAGCCCACACTGACATACAGCTGGAGTGTGTTCTATGGCATTTCTACTGCCAACCTCCAAACGAGATGGTTGAGTCCTTGAAGGCAAGGGCTCCTCCACAAGACCTAGCTCCAAGCCTGAACCTAGCAACCAATACTTGGTAGTTGACAAAATACTTAGTCATGGATTCCCTCGTTGAATCCAGTGAAGTGGAAAAGGCCGGGAGGAACACAAGGTCTCAGAGGTTGAGGACAGCGAGAGCCAGGATTTAAAGCTCCATGTGTTCTCCCCAATCCCCTGTGCTTTGCTCCATGCCACCCTGAGCTCCTAAGGAACTTAACATCCAGTTCTATAATTGCTGCATGTCCGTGAGGTAAACAGGAACAACAACTGCTCAGCATGCGTGGCTGCACAAAAGGAAGTTCCACCCACAAACACAGTGCTGTAGAGCCTCCCATCCAACGATTCAGACCTACTAGCACTCTCCCCTGGCACACGTGTGTACACACATGAACATGTGTGCATGTACACACACACACACAAGACCCTGAGTCACAAATTCAATACTTTAGACTTTAACTGTGTACCCAGCCCAGTACTCAACTACCCCATTTACAGTTGTGGCATGGAGAAGAATACCCAGACTTCAACCATCCCATCCTAAAAACCTGGCATCCCTGATCCCTATTTTATTTGCCGAAAAGCCTTCTCAGGGCCAAGGGATATGATTTTTGAACCTACGCAAACTGGAAGCCCAAGGAGAAGGTTCTCTGTCTTCTATTCCAGCCAAAGGAAACTCCTTCTTCCAGCCAGAGTCCTCTTGCCCCACCTTTCCCGAGGAGGTGAAGGCACAGCTTGCCTTTGGGAAACCTGCCATCTGTTGAACCCGCACTCTCCATGGCCGGGGGAAGGAGAACTAGGAGTCTCCTAGAAGAAAAGCACCAGCCAGAACAGCCTGCCGGTTAGACACCATCCTCCTCTGCCCTTCGTGACCTTCTTGCTTCCGTGTCCCTGTTCCTATACCTAGCCCCAGGTTGCTCCCCCTGTCCAATCCATAGGGCCAGGAATTGAATTTTAAAACTTCGAGACAAAGAGGATCGAAGTTCAGGTGTCTTGGTGCTGCTTCGTTGTACACTACTTTGTTTTGCTCGTCTGCTCCAACTCAGGAGTTTTAAGAACGAAGACTCTGCCATCCTCCTTGCAAGAGTCACTGTTCTCACCCCCAAGACTCACACAGGGTACACAGCCCCTTTTCACCCCTTCGGTCCCTCTTCTTGGTCTAAACACTTCCAGGTATCATCTCCTGGCAGCCTCCCCTCTCCAGATGGGGGAGGGGAGCCACAGCTGCACAGAGAGGTTTAGCATACTGCTCCTAGAGTTGCTTAAGGTGTGGAAAGAAGGCAGGAGAACAGGGGAGACCAGACTCTGTCCAGTGTGGTGTTTCCTAGCCCTAACTATGGAGGCCTCCTGAGCAGAAATCCCCAATCAAAAACCCAGAACGGGGACAAATGGCAAAATCTCTGAAACAAGGACCAGCTGAGAATGTCCCACCCCCGCACAAACACTCCCCTCCCCGCCACTCTTCCATGGAGGAACCACCTGTAGTAGCCTTCTCCTCTACGAAGGCTGCCTGTGCTCCTGGCCCCACACAAGAGCTGTCCTTCTTTCATTCCAGGAAGATGAAAGTGAGGTGGAAAACAGTAAGGATACAGACTGGGTGGGGCGGGGGGGGCACAGGAACCTCTCAAGTGGGGGCGGGAGTTGGTGGCACAGGAAGAGTCAGGGTTTGAAAATAGCCCTGGGTGTGATTCATTACCTTCCATCTCCTCTCTGTCAGCATTGGGTGCTCTGAGGGGGACTCAGACAAGCCAGGGCTCCAGGACTTGGGGATGAGCACAGGTTCCAAGCCAGCTCAGTGTTTGCAGTCCCCAGTCTCTGGGGCCCCAGGCTCTGGAAGAAAACTCCCACCCCTCTCCACCGTCAGTCTGGCCGCTGTCTTGCTCCTCCCCCGGCCCCACACCACCACCACATACACACTGGTTTTCCAGCTGGCTTAGCTGCATAATCACCACAACACTCTCCATCTGCATAGCTCCTGTCGCGCCAAGCGGTTCAGAGACAACCCTTTATCTGCCAGTTAGGAGCCTGGCCCGGGGCACTAAGGCACCAGATGTTAAGGCACAGGAGACTGGACTCTTCAGATATGGAAATCCAGCTGCCGCCTAGGTGCAGTTGAAAACAGCATGGCCCACAGTGGCATGACCTGCCTAAGGACACATGAACTGACTGAACCCCAGTTTCCTAAATTGTAATGCAGCTCTCGACTTTAACAAGTGTTGGAAGAAGAGACAGCGATAGAACCCCAAACCATCTAACTGGGAAATCCCAAAAATTTCCACCAGAAGGCGTTTTTTACTTCTTCAGATGTTCTCTAATGCAAACCATACCGACTTCATATGGAAACTGAGCCGTTGAAAGCTCCCACTTAGCCGGAGATTTTCGCAGGTGCCTCAACACCAGGAAAGTGCTACACATTTCTCAGAAAGGAAAGCAGTGAGGCAGCAGCCGACGGGAAAGCCCACACAACCCGACCCGGGCTTCCTGAAAATGCCCTCGAAAGCACAGGAAGGAGGAGAGGGTAGGAAAAGTAGCGTGACCCGGCCACACGGCCCGAAGAATTGCAGCCAGCGCGCTCAGGGGGCGGAGGTGGCTCTGATCGCTTCCTTAAGGTCTCCTCTATCCGTCGCCCAGCGGAATCGCTAGGAGAGGAACCCGGCTCCAGCGCGCCAGAGAGGCGAAGCGGGTCCAGAGAGCCCGGGAGCCCTGCCCGGCTGGGTCTCCCTTCTGTCGTCGCCCCAACTCTTACCTGGAGGCCGCGTCCACCCTTTCGGGTTCGGGTCACCACACAGCGGCAAGCGGGCGTGTGGCGAGCGCAGACGGTACTACTCCATCCGGGGCACGCGCGGAGCCTGGGGTCTGGCGAGGGTAGCGGGGCCAGCCAGAGGAGCAGCTGCCGCTGCTGCTTAGCCTTGTCAACCCGAGTCCGCTCGCCTCGCAGGTGGGGAGGGAGCGTCTGCGGACAGGGCTGTAAGGATGCCCCGCCCACCTACAGGACCGTCGACCAATGAGGGTCCAGTCCGGCCCACTGGCCTCCCCAGAAAGCCGCCCAACTCGGAGCGGGCGGGGCTCTGCCTGCCGGCTCCTCCAATCTCCAAGCTGCTGCCTTTTCCCTCAGGTCACACCGATGGAAGGGAGGAGCCCAAGCCCAGAGCCAACGACTGGGGCTGAAGGAGCGAGTTGGCCAGGCACACGGACTAATATTTATTGAGTTCTGAATTTGTCTGGCACAGTGTGGGGACTTTAAATACATTTGCCATGTGCGCGAGAGGGCTCAGCGACTAACTCAGGATGATTTATGGGCAGTCCAGAAGACACAACTTAGGTGACTTCTCCAATAAAGAGAGAACCGGGTCATTTGTTATTTGACAGGGAAGTTGCCATTCCCCCCCCCCCCCCTTGTCAAGGCCCTAGCATTCTGCAACTTTCCCAGGACCCCAAACCCTCTGTCCCCGTCTTGCAGAGTCTACCTCATACATGGAAAACGTGGGGAAGCAGCATTAATCACAGCAGAAGAGGGCTTCCAAGAGTTGCTCTCACAGCAAGTGTTGCAAGAAAATCCATTCAAGTTCAGTAAGAAACAGTGCTATGATTTGGCCTCTACGTTGTCTTTTTTTGCACAGCTCCCAGCACAACGTCCCAACACCTCAGGCAGTCCAGCCACAACTGCCCACATTAATGAATACAGAAAAAAAGGAAAGCTGACTCCCTCCAGGCTACCCAACAAATCTGTGGCATGGCCAATACCTACACCCCAGCTCTTTTCTCGATACTGAACAGATGGGAGAAATGAAGTGGGAGTTCCTAGAATGCAAAAACTGTTCATCTAAGAAGCTAGAGTATCCAACACACATAAGAGCAAAAATACCTGCTCTTCAGGACAAAAACTCTCCAAGGGCCACCCGAGGCAATGACAAAACCAGACCTAGCCTGGCTCCAGGAGGCCCCTGCCTGTCCAACTCTCAGTCTATGAGGTCAAATGGAAAGTCCTCCAGCTTCTTTCCCAGCTGGCCCCCAGGAGAATCAGAAGAGCAACCATGAGGTGAAGCTCTGGCCAGTGGGAACCTCTCCTTTCCTCTCAACTGCAGGCCTCCAGCTGGTATCCTCTGGCACTTTGTTTCAAGTGAGCCATGTCCCTGTGTGTCTTGGGTGTGAATGAGGCCTACACGCATAGGCTCACTCCCAGAAACAAAATACTACCCAGACTCGGAAATCCTTATGACAGGTGAGAAGGGATAAGACCTCCCTCTGGAGGCTGGGTTGTGACCATTGTATGCATCCCTAAGTTTCCTAGTTCTTGCTTGTACACAACACTAGAGAAGCTATAAAAAATGGGGGTCCTACAATGATCCTACCATTTCCCAAAGGGCAAGAACCATGTCAGAGCCAATTCCATTCACCCCATGACATGAAGCACAGTGCCCACAATGGTTTCTTAGTAAAGTGTACACATTACTACGAAATAATGAATGCATGCTGAAAGATGTTTAAGCGACAACCATGAAGAGATTGCAATCACAAGAATAATGAGAAAGCCCAACAACTTACTTTTAGTAGCTATATCCAACTAAATCAGATATGATAGGTTCCAAGATACCAGTTGTTAAAAAATCAAACCATAAGACTACAAAAAAGGCAACTAACTATAAAAAATTACAATGAAAGCTTCCCAGTGCCTGGGATGGAGTAAGTGCTCCACAAAAACATTTGTTTAATGACTGAGGAAACAACAACATTCAGGGAAAGCTGTAACTCTAATATTTGCCATGTACACTGTGACATTTTGAAGTGGTCCAAACCATGTCAGAACTATTTCTTTGGGCCTTTTGTTTATCTCCTTCGTTTATCCCATGAGCTTCTGAAAGACGAAGATAGCTCATCCCCTATGCTCATGCCAAGGCCCTGTTCCCCGCCCTCAGCTTAAGCCAGTCTTCTATAGAACAGATACTCAGTAATACACATAGCACCCTTAAGGAGTGAGGAAACTGTATCTTTTCCCAGGTTTTTCTGTGAGCTGCACCCTGAGTGGCTCATCTGGAAGCTTTAAGTCATTGGCTTCCCTTTTCCCACAAGCCTCCACTCTCACCACTGCCACTGCAACCCTGGATGCAAGCTCTGTCATTGGGCAGCAAACTGTACAGTGCATGATGCAGGCTGAGGGCCCGCAAAAAAAAGGACTGTGTGTGCGTAGGTGTGCTTCTATGCCTACGGCATGCAGCTTCCCTCGTTTGCTCACCACCTCAGGCCCAGTGGTCACACACAGGAGGGAGTGTAATGGACTCTGGAGCCAGAAGGCTTAGAGTATAAACCCCAGCTCCAGCTGTGTGACTCGGTGCCTCAGTTTCCCCATCTGCAAATCGCTGATGATCATCAAGACACTGATCTTACATGGCTACATAAACTCTTAGCGTGGTGGCCAGCACAGTCACGGCTCCCAAGTGACAGAGTCACTGAGCAATGGTGGAGAAAGCTCAGAACTAGAAAGTGAGGGAGCTGGGTGCTCACGGCAGCTCTACCACTTTCTGGCTGTTGTCACTCAGAAGGCGACATTGTGCCGATCTACCATTAGTCTCTACACCCATGAAGTGGGACTGGAGCCTCAGGCCCAGTGGGCAATGGAGAGAAGCAGCAGGAGAGAGCCCTGGGAAGACAGAAGGAGCAGCAGAGCTCAGGGGTTGCACAGGGCCAATCCGCCCCTGTCCTCTAGGCGGTGGCAAAGCCCAACTCCATGTCCCACTGCCCTGAGCCTAGCTGTGCACCCACCATAGTCCCCACAGCCCTCCTTCCCTGCCTGCGAGCCAGAGCTCCTGAGGCTGTCACAGGCAAGGCCACGCCCTGTGCGGGAAGGGCTGAGCCTCAGGGTCAGGAAGGAACCAAACAGAGCCTACTCTTTTCCAAGGCAGAGGAAGGAGCAACAGCAAATTATCTCAGGGGGGACTGGGTCAGGCAGTGTAGACAGGGAGCAGGAGCTCTGAGGGGGAAAATGAACTACACTCGGATCAGCCCCACCCAGCACATGACCACCAGGGCCCTCGCACACACTGACACTCTGGTACACACATTCTTGCACGCCTCATCAAAGCCCACCAGGGCAGGCCAGGAAGGGGGAAGGCTGGCTGACGGGGAGCTGCAGGCCCCCACCCAGCCTAGTGAAAGAGAGCTATTGACAGGCTACTGCAACATGGGATAGTAGTCACGATTCATAACACAGATTCCTGAGCTGCCATGGCCATGGCAGTGGGATTTGCACTAAGAGCAGGCAGACCCAGCAGGCAGAGCTCTGGGGATGGGGCTGCGGAGGGAGGGGCCGGCACAGAAGAGGGGACACAGGCACCTCATTGTGCATTGGCAAGTGGGGGTGGGGGACAGGGCTCTATCCGGATAGGACACACAGATTGCCCCCAGCCCAGGCCAACAGCCCCCCGGGCAGCCCATGCCCGCCCAGAGAACACCTGAATTGGGGAAGCTGGAGCCCTGGCCCAGCTGGGTCCAGGCCAGGGGCTGTCAGGGTTCTCCTCACCTCCTGGGGCTGCCCTCCAGCCCTCTGCCAGCACTGGGCAGCTCCCGGCTCCTGCAGGCTCTGGGTCTGGGCTGCTGGAGGCAGACACCCCAGGCCCGGTTCGCTCCCACACCCAAGAGCCTACAGTCGGCCCCTCCAAACTCCAACAAACGGCAGGCAGGGGTGAGCCTGAGCAGAGAGCAGCCCCCCTACCCCCGACAGGCGTGCAGCAGAGCCCACGGCCACGACGCTGCGTGGGGCCCCCTGCCACACTCAGGAGGGGCCCCTGCCTGGCTCTCTGCGGGCACTCAAAGGGCCAGAGGCCCCCACCAGCGCCTCCAGGCCAATCCGTGGGGTCGCCCAGCACGGGCCCCCAGAGCAGGATGTGCACCGCGCCGCCCCGCCCTGTCCTGTCCTTTACAGGAAGGTCACACTGTGTGGAGGGCAGATGAGCAAGGGCAAGCCCGAGGCTAACCCCGCCCCCAGCCTTGCCCTGCACCCCTCACCCCCAACTCCTAAAGCCGCGGAGGCAGGACCCTCCCTGCAGCCCCCTGCCCTCCCCGCTGCCTGGTCCTGCCTCAGCCTTCCACTGCCCCTCCCTGGCAGGGCCACTTTCCTATGTGGGACAGCAAGGGCTGGCCCTGGGTCCAGGGGCCCCTTCTTTCCAGAACATTCTCTGCCTCTGAGGTCTTCTCCATGTCTGCCCCTGGGGCTGGGACTCCCGACGCCCCCTATCCCTGGGGCTGGTGCAGAGGACTGGGCTGGAGGTGGCAGAAGGGTCCTCTTGGGGCCTGCGCGGGAAGAGCCGAGGACCATGGGGAAAGGAAGGGTGAGCGGCTGCGGGGAGAGGCAGGCAGGAGGAAGGGGCTGAGGCCGAGCCGGCCCAGAGGCTGCAGTCCTGGTCTCTGTCCCCAGTGGTGCGCGGCCCCCGAGCCCCTATAAGGACCTCAGCAGCCTGCCCCCTCGCCTGAGGTCCTTCCCGGGTCCCAGCGGGACTGCGGCTCCGGGGACAAAGCCCTGGAGCCCAGGAGGAGCCCGAGGAGGGCAGAGGACGGCTCTGTGTTCCCGCAGGCACGCAGGCTGCGCCTTCTGCCACCAGCGCGTCACCAGGGCCCAAGCAGACCTGGTGCCCTCAGCGGGGACGCTGCTGGGGGAGGGGAGGAGCTGTCCGGGGCCCTCTCCCGGGCTGGTGCAGCCCTGCCCTGCGACCATGGGCGTCCATGGCTGAGCTGTCTCCAGTCAGGCCGCCCCGGCCTCATTCCTGGCCGACACCCTCCCTCCGCAGGCCCTGGACGGCAGCCCTCAGAGGACTCAGGAGGCCACCCCAGGGGTGCGCGGAGTGTGCTGGGGTCCGGGCCCCTCTGCACAGGGATCTGGGCTCCACTGCTCGGCCCTGCGACCCCTGCTCCTCCCAGCGGGTCCTCCCCCATGCAGTCTCCCTCCCGTGCCCTCCACACGTGTGCACATCAGACATTTGCCCCAAGTACCAGTCTGACGCCACCCTCGGCCAGGCCTGGGGCTTCCCTGCACACAGAGAACCTGGACACACAGCCCTTGTCCGTGCCAGGCCCTGGCAAGGCGTAGGGGTGGAGGCTGGGGCACACTGGCCCAGCAGCTGCGGTCCCTGTCTTCCTGGGGCTCCCAGGCTGGGGGTGAGGAGGGATGGCAACCCCAGACTGAGAATGCCCATTCCCAGGCCGGCAGGCCGGCATGGCAGTTCCTGCGGGACAGGGACGAGGGCCAGCAAGGCTCCCAGGGTGGGCAGGACTTGATGCCCCCTTGCCCAAAGTGGCTCCTGGGGCAGAGGCTGGAGCACGGCTACTCTGACTTCTACCCTGAGGAGCTGTGTGACCTGGGGGAGAGTCTTGCCCTCTCTGGACTGCAGTGTTCCTACCGGAATCAGAGAGTCTGACCAGAGGGTCTTGGAGTCCCTTCTCATTCCAAGTCCCACGACAAATCTGTGCTGAGAAAACCAAGCCGGGCTGTTCTTTCCTTCCTGCTATTTGAGTGAGAGCAAGAGAGAATTGCGGGTGAAAAGTAGCGGTCTGTACGTGAAAATCTTGTGAAGTGCTCAAAGAGATGGACAGTTTCTCAATTGCTAAAGAGCTCCAATGCCAGAGACTTTGAGAGTTCCCTTGGAGTCCACGGCATTCTTGGCATGGAGGTTGGGGCAATGGGGGCTGACCACGAAGATGCCTCCTGGGTTACCGGGCAGCCTTCAAGGCTGCCATGCACAATGACAGGTGAAGTAGCCCGCTACCAGTGGTCGGTGGGAACTACTTTCTAGGTGGTAAGACTCAAGGATATGGAGATCCTCAAAGTGCTAGAGGGACAAAAAGACAACGTGTGATGAAGGAAAAATAAGCCGAGGGTCAGACACACAGCGGGACAGGAAGACAGGCAAGAGGATGGCCAGGCAGACGCCAGAGGCAGAGACAAAGAAAGCCGCCGGAAGAATGCGGGTTAAAGCCCCTACTTTTTAGCAACTGCCTATTAGGTGTCAGTGAGTACCGTGGTGTTCTTTTTGAGCTGAAGTTGGACACGGAGGCGGACAGCGAAGAGCCCAGGACAGCTGGGACATATGGGACGGGAGTCAGAAGAAAGCAGACATGCAGGATTAGAAAGCTCAAAAAGGGGGCACTCCAGCCAAGAGCGGGCTTTTAGATGAAAAGGGAACTGGAACCAGAGGCAGAGGCGACAGGGCCAGGAGCCTCGCGCAGCCGGCGCGGGGCCGCTGGACGGGGGAGGTTCTCAGCGAAAGAGGCAGCCCAGCTCTGAGCGCCCCGCCAGCTCTGCGGGGCGCTAGTCACCTGGTCTCCAGCGCGGTGGCTCCCAGCGGGTGCCCTTCACACCCCAGGGCGTCCACGTCCGAGGCTTTGAAAGCCGCAAGGCTGGCCCCCAGCCCCGCGCCTCAGCCATGCGTCCGGGGGCGCCGCGCCGCGCCGGGCGGCTGCGGAACCCGCAAGCGCGCGCGCGCCAGTCGCGGAATTGGCGCCTCGGGGTGGCTGCACCGGGACTGAGCCGCAGACAGGAAAGCCAGGACCGGGGCTGAGGGAGGAGCTTAGTGAATGACGGCTGTGGGGGCCCCGCCCCCTCAGTAGTGACTAGAAAATTCCACCACCACCAGCACTCTGGCATAGCAGGGCTCTTTACAAAGTTGGTGGGAAATGGAATGAAAAGACAAGTTTGGCTGGCTGGCTGGCTGGCTGGCTCTCTTGACTGGCCTCACTCTGCTCCACCACTGTGCCGCCCTCTCGCCTTTGGGTCTCCGGTCAGGGGATTGAGGTCACGTTCTTGCGTTTTCTGCCCTTGCCTTCTATTTGAGAGGCGTCTCACCACTGATCTCCCTGTTTCCCGCTGTTACCCCCACAATGTGAGGCAGTCCGGGGGCGGGTGGGGTTCAGCTTATGCACCTACAACATCTGACCGTGAGGAAGAGCTGGTGTCATTTCCACATGGAGCGGGGGTCCTGGCAGCTGCCCTCTTGGGCGGACTGGCTCACTGCTTAGTTGCTTGCACCATTTTGTTCTTCACGTGCTCCTCAGCCCTCTTTGGCTGACTAGCTGGGCAGAGCCGTGGGACCCACTGGATTCTGACAAGGATACCTTGAAAGCCTTCTAGTACCAAGAATCTCCGGAAGTGCCAGCAGTCCTCATGCGACAGGTGAAAAAACGGAGATCCAAGAATGCCAAGGACCTGCCGGACTCTAACATACATAACCCTTCCTCTACCCCCACCCCCACCCCCAACCTGCAGTAAGCAAACTCAGATTAGCTGATCTGGGGATGGTGGGAGGGCCTGACTAAGTTTATTTACTGAAGAGGGTAGGCCAAGAGTTACCAGCTCCCCGACCCAGCCATTGCCGCTCCACTCCTGTTTTTGATGTGCCTCTAATCCAGGGCTAAGCAATCCTGTTTGTGGAGGGATAAGCTAGGAAAAGGAAGAGTCCTTTGCTGTTGATCTGTGCCGATTTGCATACGATTTGCACCCATGGTCCATACACTCCGTGTCACAGCTGGAAGGGAGTTAGAAGTTAACATTTTCATCTCCATGCTATTCACTCCCCCCGTCCCCAGGGCAGTGCTGGCCCATAGCAGATGCTGGGGGGGGGGGGGGGAGACAGCAGGGAGCCCTACAAAAACTTTGTGGAAAATAGAATTAAAAGATAAGCTTCTTTGGGGATCCCCCGATTTTTGAAATCCCTGCAACATTTTTTATAACAGGCATTTTCCATGAACTTTTTGGGAACCATCCCGGTTATGGACTGAAGCCTTCATATGGAGATGAGCATTGGGCCAAGGTCACAGAGTGAGTCCTTTCTGAACCAAGACAGCTGTGAGTCTGCTGCTCCTGCGCTGAGCCATTGTAGTTTATGGAATCCTTTCTGTTCTCTCCTCCCACAGATCATAAATCGGCAGTCGCTGTTCTGGACTAGCCCAGCTGCTTGCAACAACCTCTTGGGATGCCCTTGTCTGTACCCAGCTTGGTGCTGCCGACCCTTTGGCCTCCGAGTTTCCACAGGGACGGCTTCCCCCTTTAGGGAAGGGAGGCCCCAGTCAGCTTCCTGCAGGCAGAGGCGTTGCTCCTTTGCTCTCTGCTGGGGCGGGAGTGCAGGACGCAGCCCCTCAGCGGCAGCGGCCATTTCCTACCCAGCTAAGGCTTCTCCCTCCTTGGCCAGTCCCTCCCCTATTTCCTGAGTTCTGCTGCTTCAGCCCCAGCCAGAAGAGTGATGTGAAAAGGCTCCAAGGATACACTTGAATCACGGAACCTGAGAGCTGGAAGAGACCTTAGAAGTCTCTTGGTCTCCCCCACTGCAAAGAAGGCCTGCTGTTAGCAAAGGCGGGGGAGGGGGGCGCTCTTACCTAACCTCTTACAACTTCAAGAACCTGCCCCATAAAATGGACAGGATGACACCTGGCTAACAGTGTTGCTATGGGAACTGCCAGAATGGATTCGGTAAAAGCTAAGGTGTATTGAGCACTAGCTATCACGTCTAGTGTGGTTCTAACTGCTTTTCAAGGAGTAATTTATTTATCACTGTCCTCTAAAGCAGGCAAAGGAGGATTCTTTAACAAGTTGGTGAAAAATGGAACTAAAAGATAAGCTTGTCTGTCTATCTCTCTGCATCTCAAATAAGTAACGATTGGCCTGCGTTGTGGTGTAGTGAATTAAGCTGCACCCAACAATACTGGCATCTCATATCAGATTGCTGGTTTGGGTCCTGGCTGCTCTGCTTCTGTTCCAGCTTCCTGCTAAAGCTCCTGGGAAATCTCTGAAAGATGGCCCAAGGACTTGGGTCCCTGCCACCCATGTCGGAGACCTGGATGGAGTTCCTGGCTCCTAGTGATATGGGACGTAGGTAGCTAGATTACAGCCACACCACCACCTCCCTCCCTCCCCCTGCGACTCCCACCCTATGTAATCCTACCCACCTACGTGTCAGTCAAGCTTTACCCTTCCCAGGATGGATCTCCCTTCACCTGAGACCTGGGAAAGGAGGTGCCATGTAACCACCCCCATAAAAGAGACCAACAACTGGGAAGGATTCGCTCTCTTTGCAAATAAAGAGGACTAGAGGAGGTGCTGAGGTTCTCTCTCTCTCTCTCTCTCTCTCTTTCTCTCTTTCTCCTTCCCTTCCTGCCACTCCTCACCTATGCCCTATGCCTGTGTGTGTGTGTGTTTCCTTACCTTTTAAATAATCTTTGCTACTTTGTGCACCATATATGTGCCTGTACTTAGAATGCTTCTCTAAGTAGAAAGCAAGAACCTGGAATGAAATTAGACCCCACCTCTCCCACTTCACTAGCTTCAGCCTGGCCCAGCCCTGGCTGTCACAGCTATTTGAGGAGTGAACCAGCAAATGGAAAATCTGTGTATGTGTGTGTGCGTGCGTGTGTGCATGTGTCTCACCCTGCCTTTCAAATAAATAAATAGATCTTTTTTAAAAAAAATAAGTACAGATTTTTAAAAAGATAAGTTTGTTTTGGTGCAAAAGGATTTTTTTAAGTTCATTTTCATGTATTTGGAAGGGAGAGAAGGAAGGAGAGAAAGAGAGAACCCTGCCATCTTCTATTTGTTGGTTCACTCCACAAATGCCTGCAACAGCCAGGGCTGGGCCAGGCTGAAACCAGGAGCCTGGAACTCCACCCAGGTCTCTCATGTGTGTGGCAAAGACCCAAGCACTTGAGCCATCCTCTGCTGCCCCCAGGATGCATTAGCAGGAAGCTGAATTAGAAACAGAGTAGCCAGGATTCAATCCCGCACTCCCATCTGGGATGCGGGCACACCAAGCAGCAGCTTTACCTGTTGCACCACAGCACGCACTCCAGTGCAAAAATATTTTTGAAATCTATTCACAGATTTGCCATCATTCACGTTTTCGTGGACTTCTTCAAGAGCTCTCATGTGTGTGGCTTCCAGACTTTGGGGGCATCAAAGCAAAGTTCACTTTAAATTCTCATTTCCACAAACATTTTGAAGTTCCCTCTTATTGTGGTCATCATTATCACCTCTATTTTTCTAGGTGGAGAAACTGAGGAGTGAGGAAGGGACTATAACTTGCTAAGTTCACAGTATCTCAAACACGGCAGTGGTAGAATTTGAATCCTGAACCTCCAGTATAATAGTGGCTGTGTTGCTATAACTTTTGTGTTCAGATAGCCTCAGGGCTGAAGAATGTGAGGGGCAAGAATGTGAGGAAAGCTGAAGATGTAACCTGAAGCCTCCACTCCTAGCAGGGAATGTCTTTGAAGTCTCTGGTCTTATCTTAAATTCCACTTAAATTTTCCAGTTAACTTCGGCGTGTGTCCCCTATGCTTTCAAGACAAATTGCTGTGTTTCTTCTTGAAGCCTTTGAGGAAAGCTGCCATTTCAGGAAGATGAGCCTCGTGGGTCCGGTGCATTTAGATGCTTCGGGACCACTGCCTTGTACTTCAGGGCTTCCAGATCCCAGCACAAGGAGAGCCCTTAGCCACCGACAATAACTGAAGTTCGCGGAGCCCTGGCCACATAAACCAACATTCTCAGCACTTTGTCCATATCATATAATCATCACAACAACTCTATAAGGAGGCTGAATTATTATTATTTTGGGGACAGTGTTCTTAGGGCACTTGTTACATGCTGTCCTGTTCTGGAATTAGGCATTTACTTACCTTGTCTCTTTTTTCTTTTTTTTTTAGGATTTATTTTATTTATTTGAAAGCAGGGTTACAGAGGGAGCCAGCAGGGGTAGGGGGGAAGGGCAGGGAGAGACAGAGAGAAGGAGAAAGACAGTTTTCTATCCACTGGCTCACTCCTCACTCTACAAATGCCAGCGACAACCCACAGTGGGCCAAGATGAAGTCAGGAGCCTGGAACTCCATCTGGGTCTCCCAGGTGGGTGGCAGGGGCCCAAGTACTTGGATCATCTTCTGCTGACTTCCCAGGTGCATGAGCAAGGAGCTGGATTGAAGTGGAGCAGCCAGGACTCAAACTGGGACCTATATCGGATGTTGACATTGCCAGTGGTGGCTTGATCTACTGTGTCACAACACTGGCTCCAGAAAGGTCGAATTATATCACTGCCTCCATTTTCCAATGGGAAACTGCAGAGAACATAAGTGATTTGCCACAGTCGCCTCTGTTGGCACCGTCAACCTCAGCTGCTAACTGTCTGGCCACGTGAGAGTTCCTCTTACCTCCCTCCCTCCACTTCTTCCCTCTAGGATCATTGCTTTGACTCTCGGCAGAAATGGGCCTTATTCCAACTAGATGAGCCATTCCTGAGGACAGGGGTTTCTCTCTCCACCCCAGATCAAAGCTAAGCCCAGGACTGGGACATGCACAGAGCAGGTCCTTCATTCATATTTAGCAACTGATTTTTTTTTTCCTGACTGGTGACAGTCTTTTGGGCCTAGCACCCGTTGGGCTAATGGAGACAGCCACTCTCTGCGCCTGGAGTCCTCTGCCATTCTCTGTGGCCAAGGTCCAGCTTCAGTAGTAGCTGTCCATCACCTAGATGGAAAGTCCACACTTCCAAGGTTGGCGTTCAGAGAGCTATACAAGTTCGCCCCGCTGAGGCAGCTGGCATTCCCAGGAATGCTCATCCCTAATTCCTTTTTTTTTTTTTTTTTTTTGTAAACACTTATATGGTGCCTTCAGTATGACTGGCAACATTCTATGTTCTTTGCATATTTTCACAAAGACCTTACAGAAATCTTGTAGGTACTATTATTATCCCATTTTACAGACGAGAAACTGAGACACAAGAGCTTTTATTTGCCCTATCAGCTGTGCTTTGCGAACTCCTACATATCCTTTTAGCACCTCACATCAATAGCAGAAAGCATGTCCCTTTCTGGATGATTCTCCAGCTCAGCTACCCCAACAATCACTCTATGTTGAGTTTAGAATTATTTGAGGGCCAGGACTGTGTTTCAGTATTCATAGCCTTTCCATTGCTCAGGAAGGGGTTTAGCACAGAGTTGGTATTCAGAGAATATTTGTTAAAAGATTGGATGAATAGTGAGTGGGTGGTTGGGTGGGGGAGCAAGGAACCCAGAAGCAGCCTTGACCTAAGTCAACGGCGGTTGAGAGATTTGGGGGTTCCCTTCCCCAATGTCATTGAGGTGAAGGCACATAAAGTGCGATCACAGCGGTCAGAGAGGAAGAGAGAGAAACTGGCCTGCCATCCTGCCATCCGTGTGGCTGGACCCAACCTGGCAGCCTGACCACAAAGCCATTCAGGCTGACAAGGCATCCAGTGAGCCGCGGGAGCCAGCGGCTCTGGGTCTGTGCTGGGAAACCAAGCTCACTGGCTTCTCTGTCTCCCCCTCAAAGGCACCCTGATTCAGAGGCTCATGCGGGAAAGAGAGGAGGGCTTAGATGTTCCGCTGGGGGTTGGGGTGTGTTGCCTTCCGTCTTCAAGAAACAGGCTTCAATGAAGTCGTTCTATCCTGCGCCCGCTGCATGGAAAAGTAAAGGGGAATGTGGCCACAACGCTGGTCTCAGCTCCTGGCTCTCTTATTCAGCAGCTGGCTTACCTTCGGCCAGTTGCTGAGCCTCAGTGTCTTCAGCTGGAAAATGGAAATATTTTGTATGCCCTGCAAGCATGAAGATAATGGATCTGAGGGGACTTGGTAAGTGGACAATGGCCCAGGCACAGCTGGAATGGCGGCAGGAGTGCTGCTGTGAGCAGTGAGCTGCAGCTTTCTAATGGAAGGCCCCAAGTCACAGCTCTTCGCCTGTCTCTTTCTTGCTGTGTCTCTCACTAGAGCCCAATCATTAGCCTTTTCTGGGTTTCTTTAAAATGAGCAGGACAATTCCTATGCCTTTGCAGCCAAGTCTTTGAAGGATTGTTAGAAGGGTAGCCACATATATGAGGGTAGTTCAAAAAGCTCATGAAAAATGTATACTATGGGGGCCGGCCCCGTGGAGTAGCAGGTAAAGGTGCCACCTGCGGCATTGGTATCCCATATGGGCACCGGTTCGAGTCCCAGCTGCTCCTTTTCTGATCCAGCTGCCTGCTAATTCATCTGGGAAAGCAGCAGAAAATAGCCCAAGTCCTTGGGCCCCTGCACCCATGTGGAAGACCCAGAAGAAGTTCTGGCTGCTGGCATCGGATCAGCCCAGCTCCTGCCATTGCAGCCATCTGGGGAATGAACCAGCGGATGGAAGACCTCCCACTCCCTGTTGCTCCCTCTCTCTATAACTCTGCCTTTCAAATAAATAAATAAATAAATCTTTTTGTTATTTAAAAAGAATGCTATGAAAAAGCTATGCACAGACTTCAGTGTTTTTGCACTGAGATATATTTGTCTTTTTTTTTTCTTCCTAAATTTTCTTGAAGTAGAGTTGCTCCAGCAACTGGCCTTGTCAAGAGCAAAAGCTCCTTTTGTGTCAGAGTGGCAGTTTGCAGCCTGGAGGTCAGTCCTGTGCCCCCGGCATCCCCTTCTTGCCAGGGGGGCCTTGTATGCGTTCATCACTGGAAAACTCCCTTGGGATTCTAGGCCAGTGTGTGACAGAGAGCACTGAGTGGTCAGGGCCTCCACACAAGCCCACCCTGGAGGCCGTGAGTGCTCAGAAAACATCTGGTCTACCTGTAGTGGCCTAGACAGAGAAGCCTGAGGCTTGGCCAGAAAGGGCCCTTGTACCCAGGCTCTGCCCTCTCACTGCCTGACCCCGCGCAGACCATCCTCAGGGCTTTCATGGAGCCTGAGTGGCTCAAGAAATGAAGTCAGAAAAGAGGATTCAAGAGAAATTCCCAAAGTTGCCAGTGAAAATTCTCTGGGGGACTATCTCCTGCAATTTCTCCTCGATGTGGCTTCCCCAGGCAACCCATGCTGAAGTCCTGGAAATAAAAGCTGGCAATGCACAGGTTCTTTGATAAAGAGCATTGACAGTGAGGGCAGCCCTTGAACAGAGAGGGACACGTCCACACATAAGCTGTGAAAAGGGCAGAGTGCCAAGGCCTCCCCTTCTTCCCCACATTGCTGTCCCGGAACCCTGGAGGAGAAAGATGGATCCTTGTGAAAATCCCAGCTTGGGCCAAGAGCACACTCAGAAGGCCTGGATGATGACATGGAGGCCCAAGTCAGCTGCATCCTGGTACCCTGGAGATCTAAGGGAGATGAGACTATATCCTTTGCCACAACAGAACCCCAAACTCTGGGCAGTGAGAGGTCCCATGGAGATGAGGCCTCGTCTATGGTCTTGAAGTCTGGGTGGCCCTAGCAGGATGCATGTCCAGTCAGGGAGCTCCCTTCCCTCCTGCTCACTGTCCTTTCCTAGCTCAGCTGGGGCCAAGCCTTGGATGTTCTGTGTTCTCTTTGAGTTGCTGTGCACCATGCATGGCGGTGCCAACCCATATCCCACTCTGCCTTTGACTTGCTATGGAACCTCGGACATGTGTTGTGCCCTCTCAGGGTTACAGTGTCTTCATCAGAGCAAAGAGGTTTTGGCTGAACTAGATCAGTGGCCTGGAAGGAGCCTCAAGGTCTACCATGGGGATGCTGGGGGAGTGAAAAACAAGGAAAACTGAGTCAGGAGACTCCAGGACCCTACTTCTATCCTACTTTGCTTCCATCAGAGCCATGCTGCTTTTATGTTTTATACATTGGGGTTTTATATAAGATTCCATTTTAGGAGAGGAGGAGGATGGAGTTTGCACCTAAGAACATTTTAAAAGCCAATGGGCTATGGGGCTGGGGCTGTGGCATAGCAGGTAAAGCTATTGCCTGCAGTGCTGGCATCCCATATGGGCGCTGGTTCAAGTCCCAGCTGCTCACTTCCGATCCAGCTCTCTGCTGTGGCCTAGGAAAGCAGTAGAAGATGGCTGAAGTCCTTGGGCCCCTGCACTCGCATGGGAGACCTGGGAGAGGCTCCTGGCTCCTGGCTTTGGGTCAGTGCAGCTCCAGCCATTGCAGACAATTGGGCAATTGGGGAGTGAAGCAGCAGATGGAAGACCTCCTTCTCCCCCCCCCCCCCACCCGCCTCTCTGTAACTCTTTCAAATAAATAAATCTTACAGGCTAAATATGTTCATCTTGCACCTGAGACTCAGTTACCTTCTGAAGGGTCATCACATAGGATAAAATAAGTGCGTACAATAAGTGCATACAGTAAGCGCGTACAATAGCACTCAGCCCACAACAATCATGATAACAATAATAGCTACCGTTTTTGAACACCATGTGCTAGGTAGGCCTTGTTCAAAAGCTGTACTTGTTTGATCCTTCGCCACCTTCTCAGAAAGGCACTATGATTAACCTTGTTGCATAGATAAAGACACGGAGGGACAGGGAAGTTTGGCAACTTATCCAAGATCATACAGCTAATAAGGGCTGCAACTGGAATTTGAGCTCCAGGCTCTTCATTCTGTCAGTACCTGTCTTGCTTCTCAACATCAAGACATGCTGGTTGCTGTTGTTTCTCCCTGGGAAATTATTTTATCTCCTGTTATCTGGAAAATGACCTGAGTCCACCTCGTTATGTGACTGTGACCGAAATCTGATCATGACTGTGGAGGAGGTAGCCTGGGGAGGGAAAAGTGGAAAGTGCTGAGTTTGCTCAGAAATTAAGCACTGGGGCCGGCGCTGTGGCTTAGCAAGTAAAGCAGCCACCTGCAGTACTGGCATTCCATATGGACGCCGATTCGAGACCCGGCTGCTCCACTTCCCATCCAGCTCTCTGCTGTGGCCTGGGAAAGCAGTAGGAGATGGCGTAAGTCCTTGGGCCCCTGCATGCATGTGGGAGACCCGGAAGAAGCTCCTGGCTCCTGGCTTCAGATCGGCTCAGCTCTGGCCGTTGTGGCCAATTGGGAGTGAATCAGCGGATGGAAGACCTCTCTCTCTCTCCCTGCCTCTCCTCTTTCTGTGTAACTCTGACCTTAAAATAAATTAAGCACTGTCTCGCATGCTCGGAGCCTAGCAGAAATCAGGCAGCAGCTCTGGTAGGAACTTATAAGGTGCTGGAAGCCCCAAATAGGTTATGACACTTTTTTTTTTTTGACAGGCAGAGTGGATAGTGAGAGAGACAGAGAGAAAGGTCTTCTTTTTTGCCGTTGGTTCACCCCCCAATGGCTGCTGCGGTCGGCGCATCTCGCCGATCTGAAGCCAGGAGCCAAGCGCCTCTCCTGGTCTCCCATGCGGGTGCAGGGCCCAAGGACTTGGGCCATCCTCCACTGCCTTCCCGGGCCATAGCAGAGAGCTGGCCTGGAAGAGGGGCAACCGGGACAGAATCCGGCGCCCCGACCGGGACTAGAACCCGATGTGCCGGTGCCGCAAGGCAGAGGATTAGCCTGTTAAGCTACGGCGCCGGCCAACACTTTTTATTTGTGTTCTTTTAACCTCTACTGGTCCAATCACTCTGAATCAACATTGGCTTGGTTTAGCCTTCCCTTCCCTGTATCTTTTTCTTCCTCACTCCTCCCTCTCCATGCTCAGCAAGTCTCATAATAGCTTGCTAAATCACACTCTTCACAGTTCTTCCATTTCCACTTTCTAGGGGAATCTTTGCAGCTGGTCCCAACTGCTTCCCTGATTGACCTTCCCTTCTCTGGCCATGGCCATCTCTTCTGGAGTCCCACCCACCTTCTCCAGGCTAGTTCCCTCAACTTTAACCCCTTCGACCCATAGGCTTGCCCCTTCCCCCTTCACTTGACTGCCAGAGCCACTAATTTCCTGGGCATGTCTCTTCCCTTTTTTGAGTCTCGGTTTCCCTGTCTCAGGTCAAAGGGGAGTGATGGAGTTGGGTACTAAATAATATCTGAAGAATGCTCCAGCTCTAATTCCCAACCGTCTTCTGTCTGGTCCACTTAGAGAAATTGAATCGTCTTGGTCATTTCTTTCCATTTCATATAGAAGTAAGCTTTGGAGGTGGGGTTGGGGAGGAGGAGGCAGGGCAATTTTAAAGCATTAATTGGGCCAGAATTGGAAGCATCAGGAGCTGAGGGATTTAGAGGGTGGAAGCAAGAGTTGAGGAATTTTCAAAGTAACAAAAGTGCACTGGGGCAAGGAGGCTGGGCCAAGGCCCACTGGGTAGAGGAACAGCATTTTTGCAAGGCAAGTAACTTCAGAAAAATGGTTTGTTCAGCTGAGTCTGGCTTCCAAGAAAGGTCAGGGAGCTATGTGCCCAAAACCAGGCAGGAGCAGAACACAACACCTCTAGGTGTCGTACAACCCCAGGGAGTCAGTTCCTTATCTCCCAGCCTCGCCACCTGCCTGTCCTAGACAAGTCATCACAACCAGTAGTGTTAGGGACATAGCTCCAGTTGGACTGAGGTTCCCGTTTCAACCCACTAACAGTCAAGATGCACAGGCAAACCTGGAGATAAATAGGGTGCCCCCTGCCGTCTTTCAGGCATGTTCATCTCTTGTCTCACTTGGCCCTTGCAATAACTTGTGAAATAATAGCAGGAGGGGAACTTATCTCACTCACAGAGCAGAGGACTCAGGGTCAAAGAGGAGACAGAATTCACCCAAGCTGATCTGCGCAGCAAATGGAGAGCTGAGACTCAAAGCCAAATGTCTAGACGCCACAGCCACTGCTGTGCCCGACACATCATGCCCTTGCATTTCAATAGCGTGGAGACCATAGGTTTCTGGAAAGTTACCAAAATAACCTCTGAGTAGTGGTTAACTCTGCAAAATGGGAGTGAGGGGTTATGGGACTTTGGCTCTTGGTCTTATATCCAAATATACAGGTTGAAAGTCTTTACTCAGAACATGTACTTTATTTTCAATCCACATGTGAAAGGAAATAGCTCAAACATAAGGCAGAACATGATCCATGCTCTAAGACAGAGACTCAGTATGCTGGGGATTTGCAAGAGGGAGGGGTCAGTATTTGAGCTGAGCTTCGAAGAATGGCAAAGGTCTCAACAGACTGGGAAGGGGGGGGGGGGCGGAATCCGAGAATCCCAGAGTCTGCAGAAGTCAGCCATTCCAAGTCAGCAGCTGTTGCTGCCTTCCGAGACAACGGGCCTGTCTAGAAGGCATTCTTCCTGAACAATTGGGTGCATGCAGTGGGTAGGATTTCCTGTTTTCTTCCCTTTCCTCATTTTATATTGTGAGGTACCTGGGCCAGAGCCCAGGCTTTGGGAAACATCTGCTTTCTCCACACACCCCTCACAGGTACTGATCTCAGCTTGCTCTGGAGATGTCCAGCTGGGCCTGTTCAGCCAGACAAGGGCAGAAGGAGCCACAGGGATCAGCTGACTTATAAACAGAAGGCGTACCCAGCCAGGCACCTCTTGTCCCAGCTGCTTTTAACTGTTTGTCACCAGCGTCCAGGATTTAGTGCGAAACTCTCAGATGATCAGATGGGTCACATATTTTGGAAAATGAAAGCCGAATTCCTTTCCAATTAAGGGTCATAGAAACACAACGTGCAACATCTTGGAGGGCCTTAGAGACCACCCAATTCAATTCTATCATTTAAATAACGAGGCAGTCAGGGCCCACAGAGAAGAGACTTGTCCAAGGTCAACACATCATGCCTGGTTGTACTTTAGCCCCCAAGGGGCTCATTGGCAGATATGAGAAGGAAAGCACGTCTGGTCGTTGGAGATCTGTGGTGTACGAGGCTCATGTGATCCTTCCATCACTCTGCTCCGTAGTTCCCCCTCTGGCCGGGTGCACTGCCTTCCTGAAGTGGGGGTGGGGCCCTGGAGCCCTCCCCATCCTGGAGCCCCAGGGCTCATTCCTGAGGTCTCACCTTCTGCTTCCTTAGTCTCAGGTCAGATTTCTGGACTGGACAAAACCCACCTCCCCACCCTGCTGCCTGGGCTAGTCATGGTGATCATTTTATAATCATTTCATAATTATAATGTGTGTGTTGCCTGTGAGCTTAGCTAGGTGGGGAACGTCCAGCCCGCGGGCTGCATAAGGCCTGTGAAATCATTTGGTCTGGCCCGGCCAAGGCAACCACAGGTGGGACTCAAAATCAATCAATCTGTAGCAGGCAAATTTTTAAGTTGATCATTTTGTATGGCCCACAAATGATGTTATAAATATCCAAATGGCCCTTGGCAGAAATAAAAAGGTTTCCCACGCCTGTTACAGAGGACTCTTACTCTCAATATTACACTTAGGCCACACAGCAACCCAGAGGTTGTCTATTTGGCTTCTCCTTTTAACACTGAGAAAACTGAGGCTTGGATAGTTAAGCACACAGCTAATAAATGGCAGAGTTGGAATTCAAGCGCAGGGCCGTCTGAATCCTCCAGAAACTAAATTCTTTTTCCCACCCTAAGATTACTTTTCTTATTTCTTGGCAAGGATGTACAGATAGATGGATGATGGATGAATGAATGGATAGATAGGTGGGTGGGTGGATGGATGGATGGAGCAAGCAAATAGTTTCCAAGCACCCCCACCCCGCCTCTCTGGCTGTGTATTCAGTGTGGGTTTACAGAGAGAAATGAAGCAAAAATTTCTACCCTTGAGGGATCCACCATTTCAGATAGGGCTTCTCACTCTCTGGCATCAAAGTACTCCCAAATGGCTGAACAGAATGAATTCATTCCCGCCTAAGAGCTGGAGGAGAATCCCACACAACTAGTCACAAGTGAGAAATCTCTTTGAAGTTTCCACTTGTATCTTACAAATTCATGTGAATTTTTCAGTCTATTCCAACCGTGATCTATATTTTTTAAAGTACCAAAATGATTATTTGCCCCCCCCCATATCTTTTAGGAAAAACAGGCCATTCCAAAAAGCAAGAGGTTCTGCTTACCTCTGACCCTAAGGAGGCAGTGGTATGTTTCTGTGTGGGGAAGGTCTTGTTATACTGCAAAAGCAATATTTGTGGCAAAGATAGGTTGTGTGTGTGTGTGTGTGTGTGTGAATGTGTGGTACACATGTGATACATGGTCATGCATACCTGTAGATATGGACACAGCTGGTTTCCTTGCAAGGCTACACATTTCTCTGACACTCAAAAATGATCCACACTCCTTCCTGACAACCAGCTGTGAATTAGCCATGTTGCCCAGTGCAGAAAACAGAACTGAAAAGGACCCTAAAACATTCTGGAAGGCTCCCCCCATCCCCAGTGAAAGACTTTTAGCATTGGCCTTTTTAGTAACAGTGGTAGGGGAAACAAGATGGCAATTAACCTTTGTAGAGAGAGAGAGCTAAGAGGGGGAGAAAGTGAGACAAGCTCAAAGCAGTTCATTAGAGATGATGAACTCATTATCCTGGGAGACAGTTGGGGACTGATAAAGCACTTCCTTGCTTTTGCTTGTGTTTTTTAAGAGTTTATATATTTATTTATTTGAGAGGTAGAGTTACAGACAATGAGAGGGAGAGACAGAGAGAAAGGTCTTCCTTCTGCTGGTTCACTCCCCAGATGGCTGCAATGGCCGAAGCTGTGCCAATCTGAAGCCAGGAGCCAGGAGCTTCTTCCGTGTCTCCCACGTGGGTGCAAGGGCCCAAGGACTTGGGCCATCTTCTACTGCTTTCCCAGGCCATAGTAGAGAGCTGGATCGGAAGTGGAGCAGCCGGGACTAGAACCGGTGCCCATATGGGATGCCGGCGCCACAGGCGGAGGATTAACCTACTGCGCCACAGCACCAGCCCCTTTTGCTGGTTTTCTTAAAACAAGAAGCATAAAAAGCTTCATGTTCCACTATTTGTGTGTTCTGTAATTAATTTACGTCTGTTTTTTTTTCTTGGTTTTAAAGGAAGATTCTGAATGCCAACCTACTTTGGTGATCCTTGAGGAAACAAAGGGTTTGGACTTTCTCTTAGGTCAAAGGTTAAAGGGAACAGAACATCTCCGGGGACCAGATGTGATGATAACAGCAGTAAGATCAAAGTATGACAGCCCCAAGTAGCTGCGGATGGGGGCAGGGAAGGGCTAGAAATTCCAAAATGACTGCCTTTCCCCTCCTTCAGAGCCTCCTTTTAGCCTTTTTCTCTTTATAAACTTGAAGGGCTTTGTGTTTTGTTTTTAATAACGGAGGCCGTTCCCTTCCCCTGTGGAATGTATTCCCTGAAATATCCTGCTCCAGGGGCAAATGGACACAGAAGTCGGAGGCCTCTGGTCTCCAAAGCCCGGCTTCCTATGTTTTCATTTTTCTCCTCAAAACGCAAAGCAAACCAACTCTTCCTGTTCCTGGATTTGGGATGGGGAAGGTCACACAGCAGGACCCCCGAAGCAAACAGGTGAGAAGGGGCCACTGAAAGCTGCCCTTTGACTGCCCTGCCACGTGGGGAGGGCTGTTGGAATGGAATGTCGGCCCATGGAAAGATGAGGAAGAGGTGAGGAATGGCTATCAGGCTGTGGTGAGGGGTCGCCTCTGTTTCTGATGCCGGTTTGCCCCTCTTTGCCTTGGCCTTTTTCCCTGGGGCAGAGCAATACATGGGAGCCAGGAAGCTTTCACAAGGTCAGCTGCTGCTGTTTAGCCAGGGCGTACTGTCAACTGGGAGTAAGTTTGGAGAAAAGTCATCAGGACTGGGAGAGATGATTTTAGGAGCCAGAGAGGTTTGCTCTGGGGAAGGACAGAGGCTGAGGAAGACAATATAGATGAGTAGGGTATTGGGTTCCAGTCTCAGTTTTGCCACTGACTAGCTACAGTGCTGTGCTGTGGATCACTTACTCTCCTTGGGGCTTCAGTTTTCCCAACTGCCATGACAGCATCAGCATGTATGAGCTGAAAGATCCATCTCCCAGACTTCAGAAATTCTAAAAGCCAGCAGATTGGACCTAGGGAAAAGGAACACACTATTCCAAGGAGATGCCAAAGAGTGAAAGCAGGACCCCTGGATAGAAGGCAACTTTTGACTCAGTACAAAGAACTCTTAACCACGTGGGGAATGAAAAAGGAAGTCTCACCCTACCTGGAGAATTTAGTCAGAGGTCAAGTGGGCCAGTAGCAAGAATGGTATAAAAGGGAGCCTGTTAGCCATGGAACACTGGATTCAAGCTGGGATCAGCAACGTTGACTTTTATGGGGCAGACTCCAGTCTACAGACAACATTTCATGGAACTTCCTGAAGGTCAAATAGATCTGGATGAATGAAACAGGAATGAAATGCTCATCAACTCTGTCCTCCCCTCCCCCCGCCCAGGGTATCCCTGGGGATGCAAGGGATGCTTGATATTGTCCTCAAGTACTCTTCCTGCCTTGAGAGATAGAGGGCAGTCTCCGAGTTTCAAGGCTTTGTTGGATACGTGTTTTACATGGATCTACACCATCGGTTGGAAATACTGGCTCCTCAAAGTTCTGTCCCAAAACGTTTAGTCAGCTGGAGACTGGAGCTCTGTACCAAGCCGTCGTGGCTGGTTTAGAGCTGCAATGATAGGAAAGAAGGTACACTGAGAAGACAAAGTCACCAGTCTGGTTACCAGAAGTTCTTTTGCTGTGCTATCAAAAATCAAAGATGGTCTTTGGCAGGTTCATTGTTTATGTGAAGCCCTGGGCTTAATTCAGGGAGAATACAGGGGACAGTCAAGCTGCTGCCACCTTACACCAAGAGCTCATGAAACAGAAGTTTCAGGGAAGAAAAGAGGCCAGTGAGGAACAGTGCGATGTGGTATAACAGAGAAACAGACAACACGGGAAGGGCGTACAAAGGATGACTTGGCAGGTCCAGAAGGGGGCCTGGCAAAGACACACCCAATAGTATGTCCTGGACAAGGGCTCACTGTGTGTCCAGGAAATGGTGAGTTGCCCTGTAGGGCTCAGAAATGTGAGAATGTGCTAGGAGATGAACAAAGACAGGTGATTGAAGTTGTGAAGGACCTTGACTGCCAATACAAAGTTGTCCTTGACCAAAGGTAGGGAAGAATCAACAGTTTTCGGAGCATAACCAGATTCTTTTAAACAGAGAACTCTGTATAGCAGGTGAACTGGAATGAAAGGCACAATGGCAAGGAGACCAGTGAGGAGACACCGGCAACCATCTACACCAGAGCTGCTATGGGCCTGGATGGAGGTACTGTAGTGTGGGCAAAGAAGGAGGGATTTAGGAGACATTACAAAGAGGCCTCATGGGCACAATTTAGTGATCAAATGGCAACAAATGAGAAGATGGCGGAGTCCACGTGACGCCCATCATTCTTGCTTGAGTGGCTGGGTAGCTGGTGATTCATTCAAGAATTAGGATCCTGGGGCCAGCGCTGTGGCGCAGCAGGTAAAGCTGCCGTCTGCAGTGCCGGCATCCCATATGGGTGCCGGTTTGAATCCCAGCTGCTCCACTTCCAATGCAGCTCTCTACCAGGGCCTGGGAAAGCAGTGGAGGATGGCCCAAGTCCTTGGGCTCCTGCACCCGCATGGGAGACCCAGAAGAAGCTCCTGGCTCCTGGATTCAGATCAGCTCAGCTCTGGCCATGGCAGCCATTTGGGGAGTGA
Source organism: Lepus europaeus (assembly GCF_033115175.1). Classification (NCBI taxonomy): domain Eukaryota; kingdom Metazoa; phylum Chordata; class Mammalia; order Lagomorpha; family Leporidae; genus Lepus; species Lepus europaeus. Next base: position 87,515,741 of record NC_084850.1, read on the forward strand.
ACCAGCAGAATGGAAGACCTCTCTCTCTCTCTCTTTCTCTCTGGCTCTACCTCTCTCTGTAACTCTTTCAAAGAAATAAAATAAATTAAAAAAAGAATTAGGAGCTTTAGGGTTGAGTTGGAAGGATCAGCCAGACACTTCTGGGGTTAAGTGTCCAAGAGCACTCACCAGATCCTTTTCAGACCTGTTGTTCCACCCAGACTTCCAATTCCCTCGCAAGCCCTGGTCTTCTGGAATGGTTCAGGCTTTGAAAAAGGCCACTGAGACTGTGCCCCAGGATATTTGCCTGACCCTCATCTATCAGTCTGAGCCTAACTCTTTTTTTTCTCTTTTGCATTCCTGAAAACAGGAACTGGGAACTTGGGCTTTCCAGCCCTTCTGGCCCCAAAGGAAGCTGCTCTACTCCTCCATGATCCTGGAAACCCTTCCCCCATGCCAAAGAACATCTTGAAATTGCCCTTTTCCCTGACCCTTTTCCCTGATGTGCACCGCCCCCTCCTTTCGGTCTGACATTGGGCAGAAGCAGGGGCCAGGGGACAACCCCGAGTCAAAGTGCAGAGGACCTCGGGACCTCCTAGCTCAGCCTTCTCAACATGTGGACAATGACTCTGAGGCCCAGGGAGAGGAGGGGACTGACCAAAAGCCACAGAAAGAGTTAACAGCAGAGATAGGACTCGATGCTTGATCTCTGGACTCAAAGCCCAGCGTTTTGCCTTGGCTGAGATCACTGTAGCTCATAGCTGAAAGATTTCCTGTCTCAAATGATAATCAATTCCAGATACTCCCTAAGTAAGTAGATCTTTATGCTATTCCAAGTTACTAGGTAAAATATCTGTCAAATATTAGATAAGCCATGGCCTGTGAAATAAATGCTTTTTGTGAAATAATAAACATTAAATGGCCAGATCTGACAAGAGTTAGTTTAAAAGCATGATTTTGTCCCTTCAAAACAGAGGAAACAGACTGAATTGTTATGTTTTGGGTAGTTTTCTTTTTTTATTTATTATTTTTTTAATTTTTTTTTCACAGGCAGAGTGGACAGTGAGAGAGAGAGAGAGAGAGAGAGACAAAGAAAGGTCTTCCTTTTCCGTTGGTTCATCTTTTGGGTAGTTTTCACATGCTTAGTATTTTAGCTGACTGCCCTCCTGAGCCTTGGAGGTGGCACCCAGTAGCATCTTAAATTAATGTAGCCAAGAAAATGTGTTTGCTTCTATTTTCCACCTTTAAAATCAGCCTTCCCACCCGCTCTGAGTTGGAGGAAGGGGAGGGGTCTGGGGCAGCTGATGGATGGAGTCTGGTGGAGAGCAAGCCTGTAGCCAGACTGGAGCCAGCTGTGTTGGGAGCAGGGGCTCCTGTTACAAGGAGACTACTACTCCCCTCCAGGTCGCCTCAGTCACTCTCGTGGGAGACTGCGGAGAAGTCTGGGATGGCTCTGGCCAATGACAGGAGCTCTGTGCCCTGGGAGCAGTGTGTGCCAGGTGGTGGGCAGGAAGGTCAGAAGCCCCCTCACCTCTGCAAGCTGCTGGGAAGAGGAGCTGATGGGTTCAGCACAACTGTGGAGTCTGTGAGTCCAGGAGTCTTTAAATTTCAATGCAGAAAGGACCAGAAAGCTACCCTAAAGGCCCTTTAGAGAAAACTATTCATTCCCTATCTGGGGCCCCTAAGGCCGAGAGAAGCAAAGGGACAGGCCTAAGGTCACACAGCTGGCAGAGGGCAGAGCCAAAACTGGAACCCAGAGCTTCTGGCTCCCCCAGGCAACTGCTCTCACTGCATAGTCTCTAAGAGGCAGTTTTGAAGTGTGGGTTTTGTTTGGAGAAAGGAGATTCCTTTTAGGATCCAGAACTTATTTCCATTTGGGGAGCAATTCACGCTCAATAACAAGGTGTGAGGACTTGGGAGAAGCAGGAAGTGATGCAGGGAGCACAGAGTGAGTTTGGAGGGAGGCCCTAAGGCTGGAATCCCCTTCCAGTTTGCCCTTGGTATTACCACTAGTTCTGTACTGTCCAATAGTTACTGTATACTGGCATGGGATAGCTTGGAGAAGCAAGTTGGTAATTTGAATCATTTTATATATATATATATATATATATATATATATATATATATATACATATATATATACACACACATATATTTAACATAAACATATTAGGAAAAACCTACTTTCACAGATATTATGGTTTAAGGTGAAGCTGTTGTTTACAACTGAGTTGATGTAAGGAAAGCTATTGAGTATATTATGGCAAAAATTGTGAAGTTGGTTTACAAAATCAATGAAGTTTGGGAAATGTGGTGCTGGTGGGCCCGTGAGCCAATGTGGATGGCAAGTCCCTCAAAGGTCATTCGGGTCACCACAAGTGTTGAAGCCAGTGAGGCATTCCCTATGCCCTCCCATAAGTCAGTGCCATGGGATCCTGGGATAACCACTCCGAAGGTTTCCTCTGTCAGTGGGACCAGAAATCTTTGACTGACTCGTCCAAAGAGCATGAAGATTGCATAGATAAATGATATGCGCCTGTCAGCTTCAGCACAGTGTTTCACCTTTTTCATCACTCCAAAGTCCCTGGTTGGTCTTCTGCACTGTTTCCATTCCACTCGGGGCAACAGCATTGGTAAACACAACAGGCTCAACACAGAGATGGAATCATCGAGGTTCTGAGAGGGGGTGGCTCTTAGGAGCATTCCACCATGAGTGGCCCAGTCAAGACTGGGTCTCCGGGGCCAGCGCCAGCGGGTTAACGCCCTGGCCTGAAGCATTGGCATCCCATATGGGCACTGGTTCGAGACCTGGCTGCTCTACTCCTGATTCAGCTCTCTGCTATGGCCTGGGAAAGCAGTGGAAGATGGCCCACATCCTTGCACCCCTGCACCCACGTGGGAGACCTGGAAGAAGCTCCTGGCTCCTGGCTTCAGATCGGCACAGCTCTGGCTGTTGAGGCCAATTGGGGAGTGAACCAGCAGATGTGAAAACCTCTCTCTCTCTCTCTCTCTGCCTCTCCTTCTATCTGTGTAACTGTGACATTCAAATAAATAAATAAATAAATAAAAGACTGGGTCTCCAATGAATGTTGATTCCACTGCCCTCCCTTTCATGCTCCCACAGTTCCTGCTGTTGCCCTTGCTGCACACTCTGCTCAGCCCTATCCCCACCCCCAATCAGGTGGCAACAGCCCCCACTACAGTCCTGGCTAGCATAGCTCACACTCTGCAGACTTTGTAAACCCATCAGGGGCCCAGCAAGCTAGTAAAATGGAGGATTGCTAGGAAGTTGAGCGACAGGGGTGGGAAGAGATTTCTTTTTTGTTTTTTGTATCTTCTGAACTGTGAAATATATGAAGAAGGAATTACCTGTTGTACAAATAGATAGTGAAGAGTTTTGCTCATTGCCTGGGCTAAATATCAGAAATAATCACATTTTTCAGCACTTTGATGTGTGTGGGTGGGTGGGTGTATTCTAGACTTGTTTATTTATTATATTTGATTTTAAAAAGCTGTTAAGTAATACTGGAAATTTGAATTATACCTTAAAAGTAAGTACCATTAACATGCATTCTACACACATGTGTTTATCTTTTAAATGACATATTGTTTTGACCACACAAACATTTAAATCTATTCTGTTTATGTGTCAATAAAATAAGTGATATTTAACTTTGATCTTTTTAAAAAAATAATTGTATTTCTCTGATTCAAACAAGAGCTCCATGTAATTGGCTCCATTTTATAGACGTGGACACCAGTCCGGAGAGATGAAGTCACTTGCCTGAGCTCACACTAGTGATTTTGTAATGAATTTGCTCTGACTCCCAGTGCCTTGCACCTACTGTTGCCACAAAAAAAAAACTCTTAATTTTTGCCTGAGTGACTTGAGATCAGCCTCAGTGTGTTCACAGTTGCCCTTAAATAGACACATTCAACCTGTAACCCAAAGAAGGAGCAAGAAGGCCAGCCGGATCTCAGCTTTGTAGATACATCCTCTCTGGCTGGGCCCACCTGTCTGCACTGAGAGCCGCAGACCTCTCAGCCAAGCCGCCGGGTGCCCACTGTCCCAGGGCTCTCAGGGCCGGCGCCTCAGCCTGGCAGAGACGTTCTCGGGAGGCAGCCCGGCAGCTGTGAATGTGGCCGTCTGGGAGGAGGTGCCACTATTTCAAGCCTCAAGGGCTTTCTTTTTAGCCTTTGCAGCTGGTGCATCTGAAATGGAGAAGTTTGTCCGCACCCCCCCCCCCCCCCCAGTACAGGCAGCACATGCAGATCTCGTGCCCCCAGCGGCCTCTGGTGTGATGCAGGAACTGCGCTCAGCAGGAAGCCCTGGACTGGGGGAGGCCAGGGCGGGGAGGGGTGGGGGTGGTGGGGGTGGCGGAGAAGCAGATGTGTGTTCTGTGCTGATCAAAGCAGTGTCATGGCACTGCAAAGAAACCCCTCACTCAGGCACTTTTTTTTTTTTTTTGCCAGCCACCACTCCAGGACTCAGGATCCTCAGGTGGGAAGGTCCTTGAGATATCACCATATCCCTGCTCTACCTCCTGGTAACACAGAGCCCGAACCGGCTCCAGACATTTTAAGAGGTCCTCATGAGAAAGGTTCCAGTTGTCTCTTTCAACACCTTCCCAAGATGCCTTGCGCAGACCCTTAGCATGCCACTTGTTAATCGCTGCTTTTCTGTTTCAGGGATTCCCAACCCTAAGGGTCACCCAGAAGCTATGCTCCTTCAAGTCGTAATGAACTCATCCTGATGAAATAAAATGGGGCCAATGGGAATGACTGCGGTTGGACTGGAGCCGATAGGATGGCCTCAGAGTTTGACAAAGCCTGGCCTATGGCAGGAATTCAGGCTCTGGCAGCAAAGTCTTTCCTGGCCAGTATCTGTCCTTTCTTCTTCCCCAAAGGCATTGGATTATCCCTCTCTAAACAACAGTGTCCTCTCTAGCAAAAGGAAGTTGCTTGCAGAATGCCACCCACTTGTCCACTACCAATGAGGATGCCAGAGGCAGGCAGGCTCAAAGAAACTTGTTGGAGAGCAAAAGGAAAGAACTTTCTCACATCATGGCTGTGTATATCCCCTTAGTCTAACCCTGAGGCCTCCCTCTTCTTGGAAGCCTTCCAGATAAAGCAAGTATTCGGAATATCACAGACCTCAAACCCAAAATGCCAATCTTCCTTCTCTTATCCTCCACTTACCTGCTGCTTCTTCTGCCGTATCTTCCACCCCTAACATGTTTGCTGGGGGGTAGAAGGCGTTTGAGAACAAGGGAGCATAAGCTGCCACTTCCTGATAGCTTTGGAGAGAAACACTCCTCTGGCTCTCTGACAAGAGCAAAACCCCATCTGAGAAATCAAGAGACTCTGTCACTGAGCTCAAAGGCGGGACTCGAGGAGGCCCGAAAATGCCCAGTGGTGAGAGGCAGCCATTGGCTCCCCTGCCCAGGAACTTGCTCAGCTGCCCCATGAGGGACCGAGAGGCTGCCTATCTATGCCATTCGTGAGCCCCATGCCGTGTACTCACCTGCATTCTTCCTCACTTGTAGCAACGGGAAGCACTGCAAAGGAAACAACAACAACAAAAGTCAAAGCATGGCAGAAATGCCATGTCAAACCCAAAGAGAGCTTCACAGTCAGCAAGTCCCATTGACCCATTTTACAGAAGGGTGCACTGAGGCCCACCGACTAGGAAAATGAAATAAGGACCAAAGTGGAGCCTAGAATTATAGATGCCTCATTGCCTGCTCCATGATTTTCTCCTACCCCATTGGCTGGTTTGGCCCTATTCACTTCACTCTCATGGAATGGAGCGTGCCCCTAAGTCAAGGGGTTAGAGACAATGTGCACAATTCCCAGAACCGTCTCAATGCATGATAATAAAGATTATCAAATGATCAGTCAACATTTGTTTGGCACATGCCATCTCGAGTATAGCATCCCATCAGAAGATGTGTTGGTGGGAAGAACAGTACTGGACATCGAACATTGAACAGCCCCAAGTTTAGAGCCGTCTTCTTCTACTTACTGATTTTGTCACACTGGACATTGTTCATAACCCTAGGACTCCAGTTTCTGAATCTTAAGATTAGGAGAATAATAATCCCAGCCTCACAGGTTTTGTGAGAAATTACTGTGTATGAAAGTATGTTTGAAAACAGTGGAGCAGGGGCCTGCATTGTGGCACAGTGTTAAGACTCCTGCGACGCTAGCACCCCATATGGGCGCTGGTTCCCATTCCAGCTGCTCCATTTCTTATCCAGCTCCCTGCTGATGTGTCTGGGAAGGCAGCTGAAGACAGCCCAAATCCTTGGGCCCCTGCACCCATGTGGGAGACCCAGATGAAGCTCCTGGATCCTGACTTTGGCCTGGTCCAGCTCTGGCCATTGCAGCCATGTAGGGAGTGAACCAGTGGATGGAAGATCTCTGTCTCTGTCTCTGTCTCTCTCTCTGTCTCTCTCTCTCTCCTTCTTTCTTCATAACTCTGGCTTTCAAATAAATAAATAGATAAATCTTTTAAAAAATGGCAGACCACTTTATAAATTCATTCATTTGACAAATAGTTATAAAGTACCAATGCCCTTGCTTAGGATATAGCAGTAATCTAGACAAACTCCTCATGGAGCTGAAATCCTAGTGGGAAGGGATGATTAATAAATAAGTAAACAAAGAAATGAGGAAATTGCAACTATCCCTAAATGGCAAGAAGGAAATCTTTAAAATAATAAAACCAGGATGAGGCAAAGAGTGGTCTGGTAGTACAGATAGGGAGGCAGCCAGAGGGGGTGTCTCTGAAGAGCTTAACTTTGAAATTTATTTACTTATTTATTTATTTATTTATTTATTCAAGAGAGAGTTACAGACAGCGAGAGGGAGAGACAGAGAGAAAGGTCCTCCATCCATCAGTTCCCTCTGCAAATGGCCACAATGGCTGAAGCTAAGCTGATCCGAAGCCAGGAGCCAGGAGCTTCTTCCAGGTCTCCCATGCAGGTGCAGCAGCCCAAGGACTTGGGCCATCTTCTACTGCTTTCCCAGGCCATAACAGAGAGCTGGATCAGAAGTGGAGCAGCCAAGACTTGAATTACACATATGGGATGTTGGCACCACAGGTGGAGGATTAACCTACCATGCCACAGTGCCAGCCTCTGAAGAACTCAACTTTGAGCAGAGACAAAAGTGATCAAGATCACTTCTCAGCCTTTTGGCTAAGATCAAGAGTCAGCAATGTGAAGATCTGGGTGCAGAACATTCCAGAGGTTGAATAGAGAGGCAAGTGGCAAATCATGCAAGGGTTTCAAGGGTTTCAAGGCAAGGAGTGACATTTTTGACGTTGCTTCAGATGACAGTAGGCAGCCATTGGTGGGTGTAGAGCAGTAGAATGAACAGATCTGATTTCCACCCTGAGATGTGCACTCTGGCTGCTGTTGTGGCAGAGTAGATTGAAGTAATACAATGGAAGCAAGGACATGTGATTTTTTTTGGGGGGGGGGCTTTTGTGGTGGTTCAGGCAGGCAGTGTCAGTGGCTTCGGCAAACATGGTAGTCATTGAGATGTTAATTCAATAGTTAAGAAGGGAAGAAAAGAGGAAGGAAAGGAAAAAGAGTGCTTCTTAGAGGTAGAAACATCTTCCTGCCTCTTCACCTCCCTTTCCACCGTCAGCCTCAAAACCAACAGAAAGGTTATCAGGAAAGGAGTTGTCACAATATGTGTCCTATCTCGTAGCCTTTGCACAATAACTGCCACTGTAGGTACAGACACTTGACCACAATAACGCTCAAGCCTTGGAGATTTAGCTGAGCTTTAGGTCACCCCGAAATGACTAAAGGTCAGCTCCACCTTTGTAGATCACAATTGTCCACAGGCGATAAGAGCGAGGAGAGCTGTGCCTACCACCGAGTGTTCAATGCAAAGGCCCTGCAGGGAGGAAGGGGGTTGTGGCACAGTGGATTAAGCCATTGCTTGTGATGCCGGCATCCCATATTGGAGAACATGTTCAAGTCCCAGCTGCTCCATTTCCAGTCCAGCTCCCTGCTAACATGCCTTGGGAGGCAGTGGAAGATGGCCCCAGTGCTTGGACCCTTGCCACCCACGTGGGAGACCCGGATGGAGTTTCTGGATCCTGCCTTCAACCTGGTCCAGACCAAGCTCTTGTGGCCATTTAGGGAGTGAACCAGTAGATGGAAAATCTCAATCTCCCTCTGTCTGACTGTCTGTTTCTCTCTCTCTCTCTCACTCTGACCTTCAAATAAAATAAGCAAATCTCTACTTTTAAAAAGAAAGTTCTTTCAGGGATGTTAGTGTGAGAGAGAGAGAGGAAGTTATTAACGAGATGAGTGTAACCAGAGGAGAATAACCAATCAAGAGGGACCTGGAAGTCCCTTACATAGCTACAAAGTGGAACTGTGATTAAGCAAGGCAATACAATTTTCAGTGATAGACAACAGGGGAGAAAAAAAGAGAAAGGATGAGGAAGTGGAAGAGAAGGAAGGAGGAAGTAGGTCTCTGTGAGTTCCTACATGTGACAAGCCCACGGAATTAGGAAACAAATTCTGGGAGCTAAACTAATCCAAAGCCAGGAGCTAGGAGCTTCTTCTGGGTCTCCCACATGGGTGCAGGGGCCCAAGCACCTGGGCCATCTCCTACTGCTTTCCCAGGCCATAGCAGAGAGCTGGATCGGAAGTGGAGTAGCTGGGATTTGAACTGGTGCCCATATGGCCCATATGCCATATGGGATGCTAGAACTACAGGTGGAGGATTAATCTACCGTGCCACAGCGCTGGGACAGATTGCTATTTCATACTCTTGCTCCAGTCACATTCAATCACCTCTTCAACTCTACCATGCCAATCCATCAGAGGTGTGACAGAATTGAAGATCACTCGGGAGATAACTGGGCCTTAAATCTACACAGGGATTTCCAGGTTACAAATGCGTGACTGTCTCTGTCAGAAGCAGGCTGCATTTTCCTTATCCTCAAGTGACCCATGAAGCAAATGAGGCCCAGGAGAAGGGAAATGACTCACCCAAGGTCACAAAGCTGGGAAATGTCAGAACCAAGTCTCCACTTGAGGTCTGTAAGGTTCCCAGTTGCATTGTAGCCTACCCTTTCCTCTCTGGTTCCAGGATAACCTGGATTGAGCCAGAACAGTGTCTCGCTCTGCTGTTTGAGCTTCACCTGGCTGCTGTCATGGTAGCCAGAAGATGAGTAGCTGGAGAAGATGAGGTATGAACTTTTGCATGGGAGAGAAGGTTCTTTTGGTTTCCCTGGCTCTCACTTGGGAGTTCTGAGCCCAGGAGCCTGAAGTCCTGCAGTTGCAAGACTAGTGGTAACCATCTGTCTACCCAGTGAATCATTCATTCATATTGTGTTCATTCATTCATTCATGAAGTATCTCCTCAGGGCTATGCACTCAGGGTTTCAGATACAGCAGGTCAGTTCCCTTCCCCGAGGAATTCACAGGCACATCGGCAAGTCAGTCACAGGCCCAACTCATCAGCACGATTCCAGGTAAGCACTAAGGAAAGTACAAAGCCTTGTGGAACTGAGCGGAGGGTGTAACTCATTGCTGAGACGGAGGGCACCTTGTCATGAGCAGACCCTCATCCCTGTCGTCACGACTCTCCCCTTGGCCTTGCTGCACTCACAGGATCTGTGCAGCGTCCCAGCCCTGGAAGAGCGTGCAGTCTAATGGGGGACAGAGCAGCCAGAAAGAAAAGAGGTCAGGAGGTGTTGAGAGCGAAAGGGAAAGGGGCAGTTTGGAAACAAGCTACTTGGTACAGCCCGCGTGGAGCTCGCTCTCGCCAGCCAATGCCCTCTCTGCCCAGCCTGCAGGCTCTAGGACTAGTCCTTGCCCTCCATTGAGGGGAGGCCTCAGAGTCTTCGGGTCTTTCCTTGCTAGCTTTCTCTGCTTTGCCTCTCCTCTACATCTCCCCCCACCCCACCCCCACCCTGCTTCGCCATGGCCACCGGCCGGCCTGGCCGTACTTACGCCATAGACTCAGGCCTAGGGCCACAGCCATGAGAGCACGTTCCTCACATTCCAGCCTCCCCCAGCCCTCTCAGCTGGACCACACAGAGCTCTATTCACAGCCTGGCCCTCCCTTCCTCCAGAGTGGGGTGGGCTCTCACCGCCCCCAGGCCTGGCCTGGGTTTTGCCAACACAGGCTGTGGCCACTGTGGCAAAGAGCCTTCCCCGCTCCTCTGGAGCCGACTCCTCTGTTTCTTGGGGTCTCTCCTCTGGGAGATGGGTGCAGTGGATCTGGCTGCTTGCACGTGCGTGAGCATGTGTATGTGTATTCTATGTAGGTCTAGAACAGGAGCTGTGTTGAGCCGTGCTGTCATCGAACACAGGCGTGGATAAAGACACAGGCTGGGTCCTTGCACGAGTTCCCAGTCCAACACGGAAACAGCTGAGTGTGTGGAGGATGGTGTGGGACCTGGGCTGGATTGAGGCTGCCACCAGGCCTTTAGTTGGAGCATTGGTGTCATGATGTCCCTTTTTATTTAAGGGGTACAAAGATAGAAAGAGACAGACAGACAGAAAGATACAAACAGACGGAGAACTCCCATCCTCTGATTCAACACCCAAATGCTCAGGGATGGACCAGGCCAAAGCTGAGAGCCAGGAATTTAATCCGGGTCTTTCATGTGAGCCACAGGCACCCAAGTACTCGGGCCATCACCTGCTGCCTCCCAGGGTCTGCATTAGCAGGAAGCTGGAATAGGGAGCAGAGGCAGAACGTGCACTTGGGCACCGTGATATGGGATGCAGGCATCCCAAGTAGGGTCTTAACCACTAGGCCAACCATTCACCACTTCACAGCATCACTTTTAAACCCCATGCCAATGACCTTGAAGCGTGTGCTCATGTTCAGGGCCTGTGGTGGGATTTCACAGCCCTGGAGGCTACCAACTTCATCCCCAGGAAGGGCAGAGGGGAGACCTGGTTTCGAGAAGGACTGACTGATGCAGGCATTGTGGGCTCGGCCCTTTATCTTTGAGCAATGCTTTGCTAGGCCTCAGACTACCTAACAATAGGCAGGTCCTTGAACATTCCTCTCCTCCCATCAGAAGGAAGAGAGTGGGGGATAGTCCCAGCAGGGAAACAGCAACAGATTTAAACAACTTCTAGAGGCTTTTGTAGAACTCAGAGTGTGGGAGAACGGTTTGAGGAATCCCCAAAGGGCCTATCAGTCCCTCTTCTCCCTGAGGCTGTAAGCTGCCCCATAGGAGCTCGGAGTGTGTGGGCCTCTCAGGATGCCTAACTCTGTTCCTACCCAGCGGGATTACTGTGCTCTACCAGCTACTCATCTAGTGCCTGAAAGGGCACCTGGCCTGGTGGTTTTATAAGTCACCCCTGTAAGTAAAATACCCGCTGCCTTGGGCTCTTTCCCCCTTAATTCCTTCCTGCCAGTCCTAACGGGGCCTCCTTTCCTCCTTGCACACCCCAACTCCTCAGCTGGCGCACCGAAGCCCTCGCCTTGGGACCCTTGTCTTCCTCTGCCAGCCTTCTCCCGGCCTCAGGCCTGACTGCCCTCCCCACCTCCACAGCAGCCAAGAGCTGGGCCAGGGAGGAGAGGGAGCGAGCAGCTGCAGTCCCCAGGGGTTCTCTGGATAAGCTCAGGAATTTCACATCCCAAAGACTTGACTTTCCCACTGGCCAACAGGGATCCTCCTTCCTGCCTGGAGCTTGGGAGTCTTTCCAGGAGAGGCCTTCGAGGGGTGAGTTGAGGAAGAGGCTGGAGGGGAGAGATGCAGTGCTTCCAGTGTGGGATTGAGCTGTTTTTCCAGACTCTGGACGAGCCTGACTGGGGATGGGCCTAGGCATGGGCAAAGGACAAAGGGGGGACCTGCCTGAATAACCTAGTTCCTGAACTTCAGAGTACTAACATCTGTCTTTTCTACCATGCTTCTATTTCCACAGGGTGTCCCCAATCCTAGGCTTTTCTTAGCCGGGGGATGAAGACAGAGAGAGTAGCATGATAAAGTTTGTTCTCATTCTGGTGTAAGCCATGTGCCTAGCACTTACAAAGCCAGATCTACTATCTTCATGTTTACCTAATACTTACTGAGCACAGAAGGTGTGCCGGGCCCTTACACAGATGTCATCTTTGCAATGAGTTATGAAGTAGGATGTAGAAAAGGAAACTCAAGCTCAGAGAGGAGAAGGGGCAGAACCTGGGCTGGTAGGTCAGTGTCCTGTTTTCAGTTACTACATTACCCCACCACACCACATTCTTCTCTCCAGCGCCCAGAGTATGACCCAACCCGGGCTGAAAGAAAGGCCAAGGACAGTCAGGCCACACCCATTTCCAGGGCCTTAACCCCACTCTCCATAGTGCACAATTCCCTTGCTTCTGCCTTTTGGCAGACCCCAGCCTTGCAACTGCTGATTGAACTGGACTCCAAGGTCCTTGGCAGTGGCAGTGGCAACTCAGGGGTTGGCCAAAGAATGAGGCCAAGGAGCTCTAGTCCCCAACCCCAGCAAGAATCCTCTGACCCCAAGTCATAGTACGGGCTGCCTAAGCTACTGCTCCTTGTTACTGTCATCAGTAACTTGGAAATCAGGCCGGGCCCTGGCTCCCGGAGCTCCCCAAGGCCTCCAGCTGTTCTCAGGCCCTAGGGGCTGCCGGGAGGAACAGCGTCCAGTACAGGCTCTTTTCCCTGAGCCTCGGAACCCCTTCCTCTTCCCTAGGGAACTTGAGTGGAAATCACTGACATTTTGGGATCCGTGACATTTTTTTTAAATATGGCCTGGAAGTTCAGAGAAGTATATGTGAAATATGATGGAAATATCAGCTTTGGAAGGATGGTAAGCAATAAATCCACCAACCTTCTTCATTTTACAGGTGGAAAAACAGAGTCTCAGACTGCATAAACATAGTAGTTTTTTTTTTTTTTTTTTGGACAGGCAGAGTGGATAGTGAGAGAGAGACAGAGAGAAAGGTCTTCCTTTTTGCTGTTGGTTCACCCTCCAATGGCCACTGCGGCCGGCGCATTGTGCTGATCCGAAGCCAGGAGCCAGGCGCTTCTCCCGGTATCCCATGCGGGTGCAGGGCCCAAGGACTTGGGCCATCCTCCACTGCCTTTCCGGGCCATAGCAGAGAGCTGCCCTGGCAGAGGGGCAACTGGGATAGAATCTGGCACCCCAACCGGGACTAGAACCCGGTGTGCCAGCGCCGCAAGGTGGAGGATTAGCCTGTTAAGCCACGGCACCGGCATAAACATAGTAGATTTTAGAACCAGATTACTTGAGTTAAAAAATCGCAAGGTCACCACCTAAGAAGAGCTGTGTGATGGTGGATGAGTGTCTGAACCTTTCTGGGTATCAAGAACATGAAAATGATGGGAATAGCAGCACGTGCCTTGCAGGGTTATAGCGAGGGTGATATGAGTTAGCATGCATCAAGGGTTTGAAACGCTGTGCTCTATAACTATTACTTAGTATTAGTTCTAAACTTCTCTATCTTTGGGAGGAAAACATCAGCCCTAGCATTGCCACTGTGCAGCCTCTTCCACTTCTTTCTCCACCAGCCATAGTCTCAGGTATGTCCTCCCCTCCCAAGGACTCCCACCTGTACACCTATTAGCACCAAAGAAGCTGCAGCTGAAGCCATTCCTCCTACCCCCTCATCTCCCCTTCCCAATGCCCATCCCACCTCTCCCACCCCACCCCCACCCCAGCCCAGAACAAATATTTTCCAGTCTCAGATAACTGTTGAGTAAATCACACCAGTTGTGCCTGAGATGGGGCAGGTGGGGGAAGGGAGCAAGGGTTAGGGTTAGGATCAGGGAAAATGATGGCAGAGGCCCCGCCCCCATCCCTCAGGCTACACCCAAGACTGCTCCAGGCTTTACTGTTGTGGAAATGACCCAGATTCCACCAGGAGGGCCATCCTTTTGCCTTGATTGTCAAGGCCAGGCACTAGGTAGACTAACATTGTGAACTGAATGAAGAGTTTCATATTCTGCATGGAGTCTGTTCCATTCCTGGACTAAACAAATCCCATATCCACCAACGGAGAACTTGGGGGTTGTGCATATGAAAACCTCATCTTCTACCCCCTGGAGAGTAAGCTCTGGAAGGGCAGGGACCTACAGCAGTGTTGCTCAACATCATCTGTCTAGACTGGATCCAACCCAGTGCCTGGCACATAGGAAGAAGGCCCTGAATAAATATTGCTTGGTTGAGTGAGTGAAGGAATGAATTTCTTAAAGCTAGCCACAACCAAAGGAAATCCTGTATTTCACTCACGATAACTAATGCTTTTTCATCATTGTTTCAGTCCGAAGCCAGGAGCTTTTTGCAGGTCTCCCACATGGGTGCAAGGGCCCAAGCACTTGCACCATCTTCTGCTGCTTTTCCCACATATATTAGCAAGGAGTTGGATTGGAAGTGGAGGAGCCAAGTCTTGAACCTGCGCCCATATGGGATGCCGGCATCGTAGGTGGAGGCTTAACCTGCTCCACCACAATGCCACTACATTTTTTTATTCAAACATTTGATTAACTAATTTATCTGAAAGGCAGAGTGATGGGGATGGGAAGGAGACAGAGATCTTCCATCTGCTGGTTTACTCCCCAAATGGCCACCACGGCAGGGGCAGGACCATGACAAGGCCAGAAACCCAGAACTCCATCCTGATCTCCCACGTGGGTGGCAGGGGCCCAACTACTTGGACCATTACCCACTGCTTCCCTAGGTGCATTAGCAGGGAGCTGGATCAGAAGCAGAGTAGCCAGAACGTGAACTGACACTCTGATATGGGATGCTTGCATCTCAGGTGGCAGCTTAACACAGTGCATCACTATGCCAGCCCCATATTATTATCCACATTGTATGGAGCAAAAAAACTAAGGCTCAGAGTGGTGAAGTCACATTCTCAAGGTCACATAGCTTACAAGTTGTGTCTCAGAGAGGTGAAGGGCTAGGCTCCATGACTTCCTCCTGTAGATATATGCTGGTCTTTTCACTGCATCAGAGCACCGACATTGAACACACTAATTGCAAAGTCTCTCATTCTGCCTCCTGGTCCATTGCCACTCACACCTGCCCTCTACATCTATGGCAAGTCCCTTGAAGATGTGCCTGTTCTCTCTCCTGTCTCTAGCTTTAGTCTTCCTTGAAGAGACTCCCTGCTCTTTCTTCCATAGATCATCGCTTACGTTCTGACTCAATGGAGCATCACCATGTTCCAGACTTACCTGTGCACCATTTCACTGGAACCTCCATTAAGTCTTAGCCCCTGGGGAGAGGTGACTTGACCAAGATCACTCAGCCTAGATGTAGTGGAGGTGGACACAATATCCAGGTCAGTCTGACTCTTTGCCCAGTGCTTTTTGGACTACACTCAACTGCCTTCTATTCGGAAGTGGGAAAGTCCTCTCGGGAAGTTTCCCAAATCACCCAGAATCCAATTCACAACTCTAACTCTGTTGGAGTGATGCCAGTGTCTTACTCACTCACCTCGCTCTCCAGGCCAGTGCCTCACAGGTACACCATATGGGTCAGCATGTTGGGGACTTACAGTTAGCCATGCAGGGACAATCCATAGAGTGTGGATTGATCACACATGCTGTGAGCCAATACCCATCACTCAGCTGACACTTTATTCGACTGGGCTTGGGAACTCTATAGAGCAGGCCCCAGAATTAAAACCTCCTTCATGGAATACAGGGCCCTGCCCTGCAATGCTCCCCACTCCCCAAGCAGTCTTCCTATGAACTGAGAGCCTATTTCATATTATCTTTTTTACAATCCAGTAATTGAGAGATAGCCATAGGTACATATTTTGGGTGTACATGTATATACTCACTTTCATGCATAGTCACAACCATGCTCACATCAAAAAGATGAAGATAAGAGACCTAGGGCAGTATGCTGAGATGAAACAGGCCATCAGAGGAGGTGGTGAGCTCCACATCATTGGAGGTATGGAACAGTGTCTGGCATTCTTCTGGTAAAATGTGATAGCATAGACTCCTACATGCAATATGGAGACAGCAGCTAGAATTCCCTGAAGTCCCTTCCCAGCCTCAAGTTTGTATACATTTGGTGCACCCCTGAATTTCCTACACCTCCCCTGCCTCCTGTGCCCATCCCACACCAAGTCCACAGTACATGCGGGAAACTGGTCCTGCTTGGGAGGACGGGGGCAAAGGGACAGAAAAATAGAGACATCCTGGAAGCTGAGAGTGGAACTGCTGAATCACCCACTCATTGTCACACTTTCACCCCGTATCCTGCCAGGCAGATTCCCGGCAAAGACTGGGAAGCTACGAGCTTGATCTAGCCTGGGAACAGAGGGCACCCGGGGCGTGAGCAAGCACTGCCAAGAGGATGTGTGCTCGACTCATATTGGTGTGTGTGTCTGTGTGTGAATGTGAGTCTGTGCACAACTCGGTGAGCAGGTGCCTGGGCGGGCAAGTGCAAGAGCAGCCACACGTAAGTCCCAGGCACACTCGGGGTGGGTGAGCACGTGAACTCAGGAAGGCCTTTGTACACAAGTGCACTCATATAACCAGTGATGGGAAAAGCATGGTGTCCAGTGTTAGGCTGCCAGGTGGCTGGCTGGCCTCTGTCAGCCTTTGCAGTTTGCAAAGCACTTTTCTCTCCATGATTTGTTCTGAGTCCCAGAGAAGCCTGTCTATAGGTAGGGCAGGGTTGTTACCGCACGCATAGCATATGGGTGCGTGTGTGTGTGTGCATGTGCATGTGTGTGTATGTGACAAAAGTGGAGACATCCTGCTCAGGATTGCTGTCAGATTTGACCGGAGCCAAGTTGTGTGGGGCTTTGCCACAGGCTAAGCAAGGAGATCACCGCATATTCCACAGACCACATTCGAATCTACATGCGTCCTGCCTCCCTCTGTAACCTTAGGCACATCTCTTTCTTCTCGAGGCCTGCATCCGTGGTTTGGAACGAGGAGCAGAATGGGAGGAATACAAGACTCCTAAGGATCTTTCCATCGCTCGTGTTGTGTGATCATTTACCTATGTTATGCCAGGAGGGAACTGAGGGACAGTGGGGGGAACTGGCTCTTACAGTCACCCAGAGGTCATGGCTGATGTGGTGCCCCAGTTGGATTCCCCCTCATCTTCCAGGCCAGTACCTTCTAGAACTGATTCGTACACCTGCAGCTCAGAGAGTGGCAGGAGAGAAGGTTCACGTGCCGGGTGCTCATATGCATATCATAACACCATGCTAGGCACCAGAAGGAAGCCAAAGGATTCATCAAATAATGGTCCTGGGGCAGGGGACTGGGAGAGAGAGAGGGAGAGACTCATATGCAGGCTTGGTTGGACTGAGGGGCCAAGGATGCCTTCCCAGCCCTTGCTGGGCTCCAGGGTAGACACAACAAGCACATATGGAATGAGTTATACAGGTTCATCTTTTATTCAAACATCTTGTCCCTTGGCTGCCCCTAACCCCAGAGCAGCTCAAAGCAATCCTAAGGCATGCTCTGGCCTCTCCACCTTCCAGTATCCCTGACTCATGAGGTCTCCCCCTTAGTCCCCAATAAGTCACTAGAAGTCGCCTTCCAATGGGTCACATGTCTTTACCACCTACTTTGTGCCAGGTACATTAAAGATGCAACCGTACAAACTCTCAGGGCATCTCCATGAGGCAGGCACCTATTAGTGTCATTTTATGGACAAGGAGACCAAGGCTCAGAGGCCCACAGCTAGCATATGTGCCTGTGGGGTTGGGGTGGCATGGAAGCACTAGGTGTCTGCTTCTGCCCTCCGCCCATCGCTTCAAGTCATGGAGAGCTCCATAAGGTGTAGGATGCCAGGGTGCTCGGTTTCCTCATCAGGACTCTGAGGAGGCTGAGTGAGCCAATCTGAGAAGCCCTTTCCAGCTATAGTGGGCTCTGCCACAGCCGGGCCCTGCTCCTCAAGTCAGTTCTTCCACAGTTGTGAGATTGCTCAAAGAGGGGCCTGGTTCAAATAGAGCAGTAGCCCAGGGAAGCTCCTGCCTTTGACAAGCTGCCTGACACCTGGAGCCCTCAAAGCAGCAGCCTTGGAAGATGGAGCACCAGGCCCAAACGTGGGGGAATCTACCTGACTGCCTCTTCACTCTGATATCTAGCCATGTGTTGATTTGCATCTGCCAAGGTCACACACAACCACACAGCCCAGTGTGTGTGTGTGTGTGTGTACATGCCCACATGTCATTGTGCTGTCATCATGCTTTGGACCACTTACATTATTTTGTGTGTGCACCTGGGTCTGTGTGTCCTTGTGTGTGCATGGAAAGGCATCTGTGCCTCTTTGCCTGCCTCTGTAGAATCATGCGTGCAAATATGTGCGAGTTGAGCTGTTTGTGTATGTGTACTGGGTGTGCACATGCATTTACATCTATAGCTATATGTGTAGACATGCTTGTGCGTATGTGTGCAGCTGAGTGCACACAGATGCATGTGTGTGTCCTATATTCGTGGACACATATATGAGTGAATGTGTGTGTGTGCATAGAAGTCTCTGGGACCTGACCTGGGACAGAGCTCCCCGACCTTCTCCAGGGGCTCTCCTACCCCAAAGTTTCCAGGAAGCTGCCATGGGCTGAATATGTTTGTGGGCATCTGAGAACTTGGGGTAGTGAGTGCAAAGGGATTTAAATGCATGCCAAAAACCCAGAATAGTAAACCAGGGTAGCAGACAGCGGTACCTCTTGGGTGTCAGATCTCAGTTCCCTTTCCGCTGTCTATCGTCATATCCAGCTCTCAGCACCTTGTCCCCACCTGCCCTCACTGACATCACTGCCACCACCTTCCTGGCCTCCGAGCCTTCACTCGGACCCTTCCCCACTCTCCCTGCCCACTGCTGCTGGTGTGCTCTTCCTAAAGGCCTCCATGTAATTCTCTCTCTGTTGTCCTGGAACCAGCCCTCCATCCCCTGACAGCCACCGTCCTCACGCTGTAACAGCTTGTGGCCAAGGAAAACAGTTTTTTAATAAATGAATAGGGGAACCATCAGTGTGTCACAAATATTTTTATTGTGCCCAGTGCAGACAATTGAAAAAAATTCTCACTCTTCTTTTGTAAAAGAAAGCTCACATACACCCAAATCCCCATGAGAAATACACAATAATCTCCATAAAGAACAGTCCCTTGAGTTGAATTAATTTGGCTTTATGAAGAACCGCACTTTATTATCCCCTCTTTTCTCTCGTTGCACTGCAGATGGGTGAAACATCTGTCAGACACCCCACTAGGTGAGGGCCATGAGCTCTTAGATCAATTCCTAGCCATTTGGGAGGTAGCATCCTGTTTCCCCCACCCTGTACCCTAGTTCCTCTCCCACCAAAACCTGCACTTGAGCCACATCGTGAAACAAGCGCTTCCCCCAGCCCACCACCTCTTGCCTGCCTCCAAACCCTTTGCTCATGTACTGCTCTCTGCCAGGCGTGCCGGGACTGCCTTCGCCCCAAACATGACCTCCTGTAAAACCTTTCCCAGTCCCTCCTGGTGGAATGGATCTCTCCTGCCCCAGGGTCCCAGCATTCCTTTCATCCTATCTGGCCATCAGCGTACTTGGTTGAAAGTCTTCCCACTGGCTTGCACTGTGGGCAGTCACAGAGTGTCAAGAAAGGCGTCGGCCTAGGGGTTCAGACCCCAGGCTCTGCCAGGTGCAGTAGAGTGACCTTGGAAGAGGTTCCTAACCACTCCCAGGGCCCTTTCTCCGTATATAAAAACAGAACGACAATGGATGCTGGTGAAGACCACTACCATAGGGAATGAACCCAAAGTGCCTGTGTCCGGCACATAGCAGGTACTAAGTCAATATTAGTTCTTGGTTCTTGAGGGCAGAATCATGCTTTATCCATCCTTGGGAGTTCCGTGGTGCCCATGTAACTTCCCCCGCCAGGATACAGCAGGTACTCAACAATGATTTACTGATTGGCAACCATATAACACAATGTCTGGTATATCATAGGTGCTGGATAAATAATTGTCACTTATCTCCTCTTTGAGAACAGAGGCCATATCCTCTTTCATCTTTGTGTAACTCCCATGGTGCCTAGCCCAGAGTGGGTGCTGGATACACGGTGATGGAAATAAGTAATAACAGATAGCATCGTTTGCGAGGATGCTGCCCACCAGGCATCATGCTAGCACCTTTACACACTTTATCTTTTGCACTTGCCTACATGTGATATTTAAACAATAACACCCGTCTCATCACTCTGGAAGGTTGGTGTCACTATAGTCCTCATATTAAAGCCAAGGAAACTGAGGCTAAGAAACACAGAATATCTTTGCCCTTGTGGCAAGCCCAGGAAAGCAACAAACCAAGTATTACAAAAAAAGAAAAAAAAAAAGAACTAACAAGCTTACTCGTTTTCATAGGAAAGCCGCAGAAGGTCACAGAGCTAGTTCATGGACAAAGGCAAGATGTGAACTCTATCTTTCCCAGCTCCAAGAGCCCGGAGCCATCTCAGAAACCAGGTCTGCTTTGCCTTTCCCAGCTGTACTGTATGCACTGGTCCCCAGTCGCCCCCTTCCCTGCTGAGCGGTGGGATGGGCTGGGATTGGGCGATCACTTACCTTCACCTTCCTGAAGCAAGCCCAGAAAACATCCAGCAGAGGCATGGTGGGGCACGGGCAGCTGGCAGGGCCCCGGCCTCTCCCTCTCTGGGGACGAGGCTAGAGGGGACCGAGCACTCGGCAAGAGGCAGCGCTGGCCCTGCGCTCCATCAGCCGGCCCCGAGAGGGGAGAGGCAGAGAGCAGCAGGCAGGCAGGCAGGCAGGCAGGCGGGCAGGCAGGCAGGCAGGCGGGCGGGCGGGCGGCGGCTGGCCTGAGCTCAGCTGCCTCAACTAAAGCCCCTCCCGGAGGGCCGCGGGAGGGAAGAAGGGAGGGAGGGAGGGAAAGAGGCTGCCTGAGGAGGAGGGACCAGGAGGCGGGTCACTGATTCAAACTCGGCACCGTTAACCAGTTGGCTGGGACCGGACAGCAGTGCCAATTGAAATTCCCTGAATATTACAGTTCCCCAGCCCAGGGTGTCCAGCCCGCCTGCCCTGCCACCTGCATGCTGGCACGCCTGCCTGCTGGCTTCCTGGAGGAGTAACAGTTCTCCACCCCGCCCCCTGCCCCCCCCCCATCCCGCCCCAGGCGGCCTCCCTCTGCAGCCAGGACCACGCAGGAGCTGGGGGAAGAAGGCCAAGGACAAGGGCTGAGGAAGGAGAGCCGGTGGCCCGGGCGGGACACAGGGAGGTGTGAAGGCCCCTTGGGACCTTGGGACCTTTCATAGACAGGAGCTCTGGGCCCTGCGTGGGGGGAGAGGGACCACTCTTTAGCCTTGTTCTTAAGGCAGGAATTGGGACCCACGTTGGCACCTCAGGGAGGCCCAGCTGTGCCATGACAGGCAGCAACAGAGGTCTCTAAGTCTCAAGTCTGTTAGGGGTTAGAGACCTGGCAAGGCTGGAGAACAATGGCAGCTCCTCTCAGACCTCCCTGGGCTGCCCCATGGGAAGGCAGGTAACACCCCCCCCCCAAGGAGAATCTGAGCCCTCAAAGGCCATGGTAGCCATCCGCCTGCCTCAATGTCTAACATCTCTTCAGCTCAGCTGGATTCGCTGTGTGACCTTTTCTAAATGTCTTATGAAGAGCTGATGGTGCCCCCTCCTTCATCCACTCCTGTTCTCAAAACCCTTCAAGTCCAGGGACCGGTGTCATAGCCCCATGGATTAAGCTGTCCCCTACAACATCAGCATCCCGTATCAGAGCGTGGTTCCGAGCCAGCTCTCTGCTAATGTGCTTGGGAAAGCAGCGGAAGATGGCCCAGGTACTTTGGCCTCTGCCACCCACATGGGAGACCCAGATGGAGTTCCGGGTTTCTGTCTTTGGCCTGGCCCAGCCCTGGCAGTTACTGCTATTTGGGACCTGAATCAGCACATGGAAGACTCTCTCTCTCTCTCTCTCTCTCTCTCGATCTTTCAAATAAACAAATATTGTTAAAAACAAACAAAGAAAAAGAACCCTTCAGGTCCAGAAGTTCAATGTGAAATCTGCACTTGAACCTTCTGGATGCCCTCAAGTCAGTTCTTTCAGAGGGAGCGGAGTTAGCTGTAGGCGGTTCTAGAGGCTTTCTGGGCAGGAAGCTGTTAAGAAACAGTGGCTGTGCCCCTCCCTCAGCCCTGCCCTGACCTCACAAGGCAGCAAGCTGTGGCTGGTGGCCAGAAGCCTCCCAGGGACCCCATGGCGAAGGGCCAGACGTGGGTCCCTGGGGGCACGTATCATCACGAGGCCCAGAATAACTTACCCCCACCCCCGACCTCACTTCCTTTTCGGAGACCAGCACTCTGTCTGCCTTTGAGGACTTGTGTCATTAGTTTGTTCCGAGGTTTGTCCAGCGAGTCTGCCAGGGTCCCTGCCACTCTGCTTCGAGCATACTCTTTGGCCCTAAGTTCCCCAGTGGTACCTTGAAGTTGGCAATAACTGATCTCCTTTAGCTCTGACCTCAGGGCTCTCAAGATGTGAGTCCTGCTGGGTCATGTCAGCAAGGTAACCCACAAGAGTCCAGACGAGTGGCTCCTTCTCGCTCACCTCCAGCTGAGGCCACGTTCATAAAGGGGGAGCCCCCGTGTGGGGGAGGGGCATGTAACATGAGGAGCCAGAGCAGCCAGGGTGTTTCCTCCTTTATCAAAGAAACTGAAAGTCTGTCTTTTTTTTTTTTTTTTTTTTTTTGGACAGGCAGAGTTAGACAGTGAGAGAGAGAGACAGAGAGAAAGGTCTTCCTTCCATTGGTTCACCCCCCCCAAATGACCGCCACAGCCGGTGCACTGTGCCGATCCGAAGCCAGGAGCCAGGTGCTTCTCCTGGTCTCCCATGCGGGTGCAGGGTCCAAGCACTTGGGCCATCCTCCACCACCTTCCCGGGCCACAGCAGAGAGCTGGACTGGAAGAGGAGCAACCAGGACAGAATCCGGCGCCCCGACCGGGACTAGAACCCAGGATGCCGGTGCCACAGGCGGAGGATTAGCCTAGTGAGCAGCGGTGCCGGCCAAAAGTCTGTCATTGTGAAAATTCAAAGGAATACGAAAGGAAGCAGGAGGGAGGGTGGGAGCATGAGGAGGAGGGAGGGGAGGCTGCGCAGTATCACGATGCTCTTAAATCTGTATATATGGGGGCCGGCGCTATAGCACAGCGGGTTAATGCCCTGGCCTAAAGCGCCAGCATCCCATATGGGCACCGGTTCAAGTCCCGGCTGCTCCTCTTCCAATCCAGCTCTCTGCTATGGCCTGGGAAAGCAGTGGAAGATGGCCCAAGTCCTTGGGCCCCTGCACCCACATGGGAGACCCAGAGGAAGCTCCTGGTTCCTGGCTTTGGATTGGCACAGCTCTGGCCATTGCGGCCAATTGGGGAGTGAACCATCAGATGGAAGACCTCTCTCTCTGCCTCTCCTCTCTCTGTGTAACTCTTTCAAATAAATAAATAATTTTAAAAAAATCTATATATATATGAAATACATGAAATTTGTACACATTATACAAATAAAACATTTTTTAAAAAGAATATACCCTCTCTTCCTGCAGCCAGAAGCCCCAAGGATGGCGAGCCAGGGAGAAGCAGCAATAGGAGAGGTGGTAATGGCTACCTAGGAGTTTCACCTCCTTAACATTCAGGCCCCTGGGAAGAGATGCACCTGCTGTGGCTCTGGGGGTTCACTTAGGAAGCAACTGCGCACAGCATACCATGCTGACCCAGAAGCCAGGGAACTATAGCAGTTGTGGGTCTCTCACGCCAACCTCACCTGGGGCTGCTTAAGCCCATGAACTCTGAAAGTAGACTGCCCAGATTCAGATTCCGGCTCTGTGACTCTGGGAGTGGCCTAGGGCTTGTCACTGCCTTGGTTGCCCTGCCTGTAAAACAGGTGATAATGATTGTACCTATCTCGTTGGGCAGGCTGAATTGCACGGGGTAAGGCATTTAACACAGCGCCTGGCAGAAAGTTCTCCATCAACAGTGCTTTTTGTTACAGAAGAAGCAGAGACATTGGAGCCAGACGGAATTAGATTTGAGTTCTGGTTTTCCTGCCTTCTAGCAGTATGCTCTTACAAAAGGAACTTCCCTCCTCTAGGCTATTTCATCATCCGTAGACTGTGGATTTGTTAGTTACACAAGGGGACTGCTGTTAGGAGGTAACTAGGTAACATTGGTATATACCTGCTATGCAGGGTACATAGTAAGTGCTCAATTAATATTAGCTGCCTTGCCCCCTCTTCCTGTCCTGGATACTCCTGACTCCCCCAGCTTATGGAAAAGCAGCAAGAGCATTGAAGTGGCTATGTAGCCACCTCGGGCAAATCACCTTACCTCTGGGATCCTCCGTTTCCCTGACTGTAAGATGAAAATGAGAACAGAGATCCCTGCTCACCTTCCAGGTCTGTCATCGAGAGAGAAGCCTGAGTGCAGTGACTTCTCTCCAACCACACAAGTCCTCCCTGCTCCCTTTCTCCCTCCTGCCCACCCATGCTATGGTGGCTCTGGGTCCCACACAGGGCCTCCCTTGCCTCACACCCAACACCTGCCATGATTGGCATGACAGGCACTAATCCTGCTTTCTGGAGAGGAGGTATGGAAGGTGTAGCAGTTATGGAAGGTGGGACCAGGAGGAGCGGAGTTCCTGTGGGCAGGCGGACAGGGAAGCTCTCACATCACCCTAGCCTGTATATATACGGCTGCTGAATGTCTCCACCCAGGAACTGGCGCTGCCCACCCGTGGGTGTCTTGTCTAAAGTCGGGATCACCAGTGTATGCCAAGGAGCACAGGTGAAGAAGGGAAGCCTGGAATGGCCAAGGCCCTGGAGGAAGGAAGAATGACCTCCCTCCCAAGGCCATTGCATCCAGCCATGTGCCAACTACCGAGTAGATCACATCCATGACCATAGAGTGGGGGCGGGGAGGGAAGGAGGGCTGTAAAGAATGTGACAGGAGGCCACAGCTGTATTAGAACAGGGACTGCCCTATTAGAAGTCATTAAGGGGGCCGGCACTTTGGTGTAGCGGGTAAAGCTGCCGCCTGTAGTGCCAGTATCCCATATAGGCGCCGGTTCAAGACCTGGCTATTCCACTTCCAATCCAGCTCTCTGCTGTGGTCTGGGAAAGCAGTAGAGGATGGCCCAAGTGCTTGGGCCCCTGCACCCATGTGGGAGACCCGGAGCTCCTGGCTCCTGGCTTCAGATCAGCACAGCTCTAGCCATTGCGGCCAACTGGGGAGTGAACCAGCGGATGGAAGACCTCTCTCTCTCTCTCTCTCGCTCTCGCTCTCGCTCTCTCTCTCTCTCTCTCTGCTTCTGCCTCTCTGTAACTCTGCCTTTCAAATAAAAAAATATTTTATTAAAAAAGTCATTTAGGAACCCAAAGAATTTTGATTTATGCAAGCTGTAATTTATTATTACATAAATTATTAATAATGTATTATTACATTAGCATTTTATTATGCAAGTTGGGTTTACCAGATCAGAAGTTAAGACAGACATTTCAACACTGATTGGTTCATTCATTCATTTGAAAAACATGCTTAAGTGAAACATGTTAAAGATAAATAACCTATTTTTGTAGCTTCTTAAAAGTGTTTTATGAAGGACAGCAATATTTTCCAAAACAAAAACAAATTTGAGTAGAGTAACATTGTTTCACATTTTTTGCTACCCTTTTTCCTATGTGGCTTAAGCAAAGACAGCTGGGGGGATGTATTGTGGCCCAGGGCATTAAACCAGTGCTTACATGCCCACTACCCATATCAGAGTGGCCGGTTCGAGTCCCAGCTACTCCACAGCTCCCTGCTAATGTGCCTGGGAGACAGAGGATGGTGGCTCAAGTACTTGAGTTTCTGCCATCCACTTGGGAGACTGGGCTGGAATTCCTGGTCCCTGACTTTAGCCTGATGCAGCACAGCTGTTGCAGGCATTTGGGGGAAAAGAACCAACAGATGAAAGACCTTTCTCCCTCTTTCTCTGTCATTCTGCCTTTCAAGTAAATAAATAAACCTTTAACCAAAGACAGCTGGATTCTCCTAGCTGCTGCTGCTTCCAGTCTGTTGTGAGATGAAGTTCAGGTTGAAGTGTGAGAAGAATATCCTGCCCACTTCAGGTAGATAGCTTGAAAAGGGAGACCTCATTCACCCTTGGGAAAGTTCACAAGAATCGTCAGGGGCTTGGGGACCCCACTTTAAGAATCACTGCATTAGAATACCCCAAGTAGACCTCATCAGAGAATCCTGGAACATCTCAGCTACAAGCCACACACAGCATCCAATTTGAAACCCCTGCCAAAAGGGAAAATTGAGGACCAAATCAGGAAAATCATCGCCCAAGTTCACATAGCAACTCAGTGAGAGAGCTCAATCTTGGATCCAGGGCTGCTGCTTCTCAGGAAAATTTTTTTCCACCACTTTTGAATAAAATACAGCTTTATAGTTCTTATTTAATTCATTTTTAAAGATTTATTTGAGGGCCGGCACCGCAGCTCAATAGGCTAATCCTCCGCCTTGCGGCGCCGGCACACCGGGTTCTAGCCCCGGTCAGGGCGCCGGATTCTGTCCCGGTTGCCCCTCTTCGAGGCCAGCTCTCTGCTGTGGCCTGGGAGTGCAGTGGAGGATGGCCCAAGTGCTTGGGCCCTGCACCCCATGGGAGACCAGGATAAGCACCTGGCTCCTGCCATCGGATCAGCGTGGTGCGCCGGCTGCAGTGCGCTGGCCGCAGCGGCCATTGGAGGGTGAACCAACGGCAAAGGAAGACCTTTCTCTCTGTCTCTCTCTCACTGTCCACTCTGCCTGTCAAAAAAAAAAAAGATTTATTTGAAAGGCATAGTGACACAGGAAGTCAGAGATCTTCCATCTACTGGTTCACTCCTCAAAATGGACTCAACAGCCAAGGCTGGGCCTGGTTGAAGCCAGGGATCCAAGTAATCAAATTGTATCATCTTCTGCTGCTTTCCCAGGCTCAATAGCATGGAGCCACACTGGAAGTGGAGCAGCTGGAACTCGAAGCAGAACTCCGATATGGGCTGCTGGTGTAGCAAGCAGCGGCTTAACCCTGTGTGCTACAATGCTGGCACCCAGCTTTATAGTTCTAAGAGTGGAAGCCATGGTTTGGTAGAGAGCATTCCAGATGCCATGATGGAGGAAATTGGGTATTAGCACCAGGTCTTTCATGGTTGGCACAGGCAGACCCCTAAGGTAGTGAGCTCCCGGTCACTAGGTGTATACAAGGAAAAGGTTGGCCCAACTAACCTCTCAACCTAAGGAACCTAAGAGAGGTAACTATAAATGGTACTGGTACCATAGTTTGGGCAGGGCTTCTATGGCTGTGTTGAATCAGTCACTTTTCTAGATTGAGCCAGAAACATAGTAAGCATAAAGAAATAGTAGACTTGTTCCACATTCATTTTATGAAAGAACTATTTATGCATTTATCTGTTTATACTCTACCCTTCGTTCAACAGCATCCAGCTACCATTCAACAGCTAACTACCTAACATCTAGTATGTACCAGATGCTTTGCTCCAACAAAAGTCATAAATGATTTCGATGAGAATAACACACCTGGTTGCACGAGAAAACGACTTATCTCACCTCATTGTATTTTAGTCTGTATTTGCTCATTTTGTATTCATCCAAGTGAGCTTCATGGATCCAGTGAATCCCCGACTACTGCATGTTTGGGTGGGTCACAGTGAGGGATCAGAAAGTGCTTGGTATACTGA
The DNA here is from genome assembly GCF_033115175.1 of Lepus europaeus. NCBI lineage: Eukaryota > Metazoa > Chordata > Mammalia > Lagomorpha > Leporidae > Lepus > Lepus europaeus. The sequence continues at coordinate 87,543,428 of NC_084850.1, forward strand.
AGAGGATGCTGCTCGGGGTGCCTGTATCTCATATCGAAGCACCCAACTTTGAGTCCTGGCTCTGCTCCTGAATTCCAGCTTCCTGCTGATGAACACTTTGGGAGGCAGCAGCTGATGGGTTGAGTACTTGGATCCCTGCCATCCATGTGGAACACCAGGATCTGGCTTCAGTCTGGCCCAAGGCTGGCACTTTCCGACATTTGGGAAGTAAACCAGCAGATAGAAGATCTCACTTTCTCTCTCTCTCTCTCTCTCTCTCTATCATTCAGATAAATAAAAATAATGTAATAAAGTTTTTAAAGAAAACTAAACCCGGTTTCAGCTCTGTGCCTCAATGGGTTAAAGCCGTGGCCTGCAGCACTGGCATCCCATGTGGACACTGAGTCCCGGCTACTCCACTTCCTATCCAGCTCCCTGCTAATGCGCCTGGGAAAGCAGCAGAAGATGGCCCAAGTGCTCAGTCCTCTGCACGCATGTGGGAGACCCAGAAGAAACTCCTGGCTCCTGGGTTCAGCCCGGCCCAGCCCCAGCCATTGCAGCCATATGGGAAGTGGACCAGAGGATGGACGATCTCTCTTTGTATTTCCTTCTCAAACAAATAAATCTTTTTTTTAAAAGTAAACCTAGACTGAACTTGGCACTTGTATTCCATCTTTTTTCTTAGTATCTTGCGTATTTACCAGTCTTTCCATTAATGTATTCCATCATAACAGAGAAAGAAAGCAAAGCCCAATGGAAACAAAGTTTCCTAGCATTCCACAGGAAGGCAGGGACTTGTGAAAAGCATAAATCTGTTTTTCTGCTTCCAGTAGAAGCCTAGAGCTGAGCCTACCAGACAAACAGTTGTATAACAACCTCCGATCGGCCATTTCCTCCCCTGGAGAGGAACACGGTATTGTAGTCGGCTCCTCAAGGGCAATGCCACGTCCATTAGCATCTAGTACTTCCTGCCAATAGGTCAGCAGGGTCTTCTATGCAAACCTGCTTGCACTCCTGGGCTCACTCATTGGTGCCGTAGACTTCCCTGACCACTATTCCGTGCTTGGCCCGAGGATGCAGAGGTTGCAAATAGCTCATGTTTGCTGAGCATATGATGCATACCCTTCCTGTTCTAAGCAGCCTCACAGCGCTATCTCATTTTTTTTAAAGATTTTCTTCATTTATTTGAAAGACAGAGTTACAGAGAGATATAGAGACAGAGAGAGAGAGGTCTTTCATCCACTGGTTCACTCCCCAAATGGCTGCAACGGCCAGGGCTGGGCCAGACTGAAGCCAGGAGCCAGGAGCTTCTTCCGGGTCTCCCATGTGAGTGAAGGGGCCCAAGGACTTGGGCCATCCTCCACTGTTTTTCCAGGTGCATTAGCAGGGAGCTGGATTGGAAGTGGAGCAGCTGGGACTTGAACCAGCTCCCCTATGGGATGCCGGCGCTGCAGGCTGGGGCTTGAAACTGCTGCACCACAGTGCCAGCCTCTACGCTATCTCATTTTGATTGCACAATTGGTAAATGACAGAGCTGAGGTTCAAGCAAAAGCCATCTGACCAGAGTCCATGTCTTTACATTTTACCCTCTCCTTGGATATAAGTAAGTCAGTACACAAAGAATTCTGACCCAAAATAGAGTATGAGGGAGTGGAAGTAGAGAGACACAGAAAATGCTCTTTGAGGCTAGAGAGGGGCTAGCTCAAGGGATAAGAAGACTTTAAGGGAGAGGTGGCACTTGGGTTGAAAGATGGGCAGGATCAGGGGAAATGATGGGGTGAGAAGTCCACGCAGAAGGAACCATATAAGCAAAGATCTAGAAATGGAAATTCAGGGGACTGGTGTGTTGTACCACAGCAAGTTAACCTGCCACTTGGGTCACCTGCATCCCATATCAGAGTGTGAGTTCAAGTCCTGACTGCTCCACTTCCTTGTTTTTAAATAGGTGCCCACATCATCACCTGGTACTGATTTGTTAGATCTATTTTATGTATTTGAAAGTCAGAGTTACACAGAGAAAGAGAGGCAGAGAGAGAGAGAGAGAGAGAGAGAGAGAGTAAGTCTTCTATCCGCTGGTTGTCCCCAGATGGCCACAATGGCCAGAGCTGCACCAATCCAAAGCCAGGAGCCAGGAGCTTCTTCCGGGTCTCCCACGTGGGTGCAGAGGCCCAAGGACTTAGGCCGTCCACTACTGCTTTCCCAGGCCATAGCAGAGAGCTGGATTGGAAGTGGAGCAGTCGGGACTTGAACCAGCGCCCATATGGGATGCTGGCAATGCAGGCAGCAGCTTTACCCACTACACCACAGTGCCAGCCCCTACTGCTCCACTTTTGATCCACCTTCCTGCTAATGTGCCTAGAAAGGTATCCAAAGTGGCTCATATACTTGCTCTCCTGCCACCCATGTGGGAGAGTAGAATGAAGTTCCTGACTCAAGGTTTCAGCCTGGATCAGACTTGGCTGTTGCAGAAGATTCTCTCTCTCTCTCTCTCTCTCTCTCTCTCTCTCCCTCTCTCTCTCTCTCTCTTCCTCTCCCCCTGCCCCCCTCCCCTTCCCTCTCCCCCTCAGAAATTACATAGGAGAATATCCATTCTAGTTTTTTTTTTTTTTTGACAGGCAGAGTGGACAGTGAGAGAGAGAGAGACAGAGAGCAGTCTTCCTTTTCCGTTTGTTCATCCCCCAATGGCCACTGCGGCTGGCGTGCTGCGCTGATCGGAAGCCAGGAGCCAGGTGCTTCTCCTGGTCTCCCATGCGGGTGCAGGGCCCAAGCACTTGGGCCATCCTCCACTGCACTCCCGGGCCACAGCAGAGAGCTGGCCTGGAAGAGGGGCAACCGGGACAGAATCCATCGCCCCGACCGGGACTAGAACCCGGTGTGCCGGCACCGCAGGTGGAGGATTAGCCTATTGAGCCGTGGCACCAGCCCATTCTAGTGGTTTGTAGTGAAGGTGCACAGAAACACCATATTGAACAAATAAAAGTACAAGATGCCCAGTTAAACTTGAACTCCAGCTAAGCAATGAGTAAATCTTTAGCATGTCTGAAATTCTAATGTAACTGGTACCTGTATTGTATATTGAAACCGCAAAGGTACATAACTAGAATGCTAGAATTAGAAAGGCAAGATTAGAGCCAGATCACGGAAGGCCTTCAATGTCAGGTTATGTAGCTGCCAAGTGACCTTAAAAGCATGACTCTCTGCATCTTGGTTCCCCCCATTTACACTGTGAGAGCACTGGACTAAACCAGTGGTATCTAAACCTGGTGCACATGTATATATATATTTTTAAATATGGATTCCCAGGCCCCTCCTCATATACCCTGGATCAGAATCCTAAGAGGTAGCCTGGTTTTGGTGAGTCTGATGAAAAGCCAGGTTTGGAAACCAATGGGCCAGAGGGCTCTAACAGCCCTTGTCCCTCCAACCTTCGTTGTGACTGATTCAAGAACTGATTCTAGCAGAGAGCTAAGCTGTACTTTTATATCATTAAATCCCTGAGTCTCTCTGCTCTCTGGATTTCAGCATCAGTAAGGTCCAGCCATTTCCACAAGACTTCAGAGGTGCCTGCCCATTCCTCTCCCAGCTTACAGAAAGCCACGGTGTAGAATGCCCACACTACGTGTAGTCCTGGCAAGTGAGAGACACTCAACATTTCCTTGCTGCCAAGTGTCCTTTGCCTTGGCAGCAATGTCTTCCTGCTAAGGGTGGGGCCCAGGAATGGCTTGGGAGATAGGCTGAAGATTGGTGTTCTGTGTGTCACAGGACCATCAGGACAATGAACTAGAGAGTGAGCAGGCCTGAAAACAAAAATCTCTAAAAAAGACACGAGCCGCCCCTCAGAGAAACAGAGACTCTGCCAACTCAGGAATGCGGGGGTCTCTGCCCATTGCCACGGTGGCTCCTGCCAATTCGTAGGTCAGCTCAGCACCTCCTAGCTTGCATGGCTCCCACCCCAGCCATTGTGGTATGCTGAGAGTTGGAGGCAGGCTGAAGGACATAAAATCCTCTAGGATCAAGCTGGGCCCAGCAGCCCAGACCCCAGACCCACCCCACTCCACCTCTTCAGGAGGCCTTGGGCTCCATTCCTAAGTGTGAGGACAGCTCAGGACCACAGCTGACTTGGTGGGGCCTCCTCAGTAGAGCTCTCTCGGCAACAGGTCAGTCCCACTGAGCCTCGCCGGAAGTGAGCTGAATCCCGTGAAGATGTGATTCTCAGCCGGAGAGTTTGTTCATTATCAGTCCAGCCCCTGAGTGATTTTCTTGAATGAAGTGGGCACTCCAAATGCCCTGGAAGCAAGGCTGCTGTCATGGTGCCAACAGGTCAACTCGAACCTGGCGGGGCTAGAACAGGGAGGGAATGCTCTCCAGTGAGGGAGGAGAGAGAGAGAATCAAACTGGCTTGAAGTCTGGACCAAGGACACAGTGAAGACTCTAGGCTTCCTCCTAGCATCTCTGGATGTGCTGCAGGCATGGCTCCTGGTCTAACAACTAATGCTGGGAATCCCTTTGCCAGGCTTGATGGGTAGTCAATTTATGGGTGATCGTGAGCACAGTTTGCTCAAGCAAACCTGGTACCCTAAGGGATGGCAGGACCTGGGCAGCCACTGGGGAACAGGCCTTGCACTGTTACTGGACAGAGGCCAGTGACTAGAGGGACAGGGACAGGCTACAGCACAAGACCTGATGCTGAGGCCAACAGGTAGGCCTTCAGGGCGGGGGGAGAGGAGGAGGGGGAGGAGGGGAAGAGGGAAGGAGGAGGAGGGCAGGGGAAAGGGGGAGGAGGAGGAGGAGGGCAGGGGAAGGGAAGGGGAGGCAGAGAAGGTAAAAAATATAATGATGAGTTCTAACAAAAATCGCCACAATCATTGCTCTATGTCAGACTCTGCTTTAAACACTTCTCATGGGTCACTTCCTTTAATCTTCTCAGCAAACCTGGAGAGTATGCAGATACGGGGAAACTGGGCAGATTCAGAGCTGTTTACCTGAGGTGCTAAGTGGGAGAGCCAGCTTTCTAATCCTGGTAACCCTCATGCTCAGCTGTCTTCTGCAAGGTCAATAAAAGGACAATCCCCGAGTTCGTTTAACCCATCAGCAGTCCGTAGGAGCATCTTCAAAGTGAGGATGGGTTGCTCGCCAACAACGCTCTCACTGAATTCTCCAGACCACTGGGTGGCCTTGGCTGACCAGGCCTCGGGGTTCCACCGGTGGCTAAAGCCAGAGCTTTCATCTGCAGAAGACACAGCCTTCTTAAGACTGCAGTAATCCCAACCAACTTGCTGGTCCCAGGCCCTGATCACCAAGCCCAATGCCCCTTGTCTTCATCTGTTTCCTGGTATTATCGCATAGTACCTGCGACTAATTAACAATGAAAATGCATGTAGGCTGGGATTGTGGTGCAGAGTTAAGCCTCTTGCCTGCGATGACAGCATCCCATATGGGCACCAGTTCAAGTCCCTGCTACTCCACTTCTTTTTTATTTTCTCTTTTTTTTTCTGGAAATTTCTTTTTATTGCATACATTTGAGGTATACCACATGCTACGTTGATATACATAGTGAAGTGACTATTATAGTTAAGCAAATCAATCTACTCATCACCTTCCATAAGAACCTCTTGATCCAGCTCCCTGCTAATGCTCCTGGGAAAGCAACTGAGGATGGCCCAAGTGCTTGAGCCCCTGCCACCCATGTGGGAGACCTGGATGATGGCTCCTGGCTTCAGACTGGCCCGGCTCTGGGCATTGTGGTCATTTGGGAAGTGAACCAGCAGATGGAAAGTCTCTGCCTCTCTCTGTCTCTCCCTCTCTCTGTCTTTCAAATAAAATAAATAAATCTTTAAGTATAAATCAAATGGAACAAATACCTCTTTAAATATAAACAAAATAAGAAAATTTGTGTATTTCTTACAGTCCAGAGAGAGACAGAGAGAGACAGAGAGAGACAGAGAGAGACAGAGGGGGAGAGGTCTTCCATCCACTGATTTACTCCCCAAATGACCACAAGCACACACAAGAGGCACAGCCAAACTGGCTTTTATAACAGATCCACTCTCAAAATAACAAGCTAACCCACTAACCCATTCATTAATCCATGAATGGATTCACTCATTCACGAGGGCAAAGCCCTCATGACCTAATCACCTGTAAATGGCCCCACCTGCTCCCACTTCTTACCTGCTCACCATGGGGTTTCAATCCCACCACCAGTTTCCAGGTGGGGGAGGACATTCAAACCATAGCACCCCTCCTCTAATGACCTGGCTCCCAAATCAACAGTGAGTGGTTTTCCAGTTAAGCCTTGACTTCATGGGAGCAGACAGAGCACTGGCCTGGGAGTTGGCAGAAAGAGGGACACAGGGTCCAGTCTTGTCTGAAGACAAGTGATGAGCCATGGCATAGGGACCAAGAGCTTCTTTGTGGAGCTTTCCCAGTGTGTGCTTTTAATTTGTTCCTTAAACAAATATTTATTGTGGGATGCTAGTGACTGTTCTCATCAGTGATGAGGAAGACAAGCACAGGCCCCACCCTCTCAAAACTCACATTCTAGTGGGGAAGAAAAAACAGTAATGAGAAGGGCCAATATATACATATATATATATATATATATATATATATATATATGTATGTATATATAGGGGCCGGCGCTGTGGCATAGTAGGTAAAGCTGCCGCCTGCAGTGCCAGTATCCCAGTTCAAGTCCTGGCTGCTCTACTTCTGATCCAGCTCTCTCTTATGGCCTGGGAAAGCAGTAGAAGATGGCCCAAGTCCTTGGGCCCTGTACCCACGTGGAAGACTGGGAAGAAGCTCCTGGCTCCTGGCTTTGGATCGGTGCAGCTCTGGCCATTGTGGCCAACTGAGGAGTGAACCAGCAGATGGAAGACCTCTCTCTCTCTCTCTCTCTCTCTCTCTGCCGCTCCTTCTCTCTGTGTAACTCTGCCTTTCAAATAGATAAATAAATCTTTAAATATATATATATATATATATATATATATATATATATATCACAGGGAAGCCAATGAAGAACAATGGGGCTGGGTAGGGGCACTATTTGAACTTGGGTACTCAGGAAGCAGAGCTCTGGGACCTAGGCAGGATGGCCCCCAGCTCACAAGGCTGTGGTTGAAGGCATGAAGGACATGGTGAGTGACTGTGAACACTGTAAAACTGCCCAGACTGGAGGAGTGAGTCCCATGATTATCCTTAGCCCCCAGAGGCTCCACTCTCTGCCTTTCATTGTGTGTCCCAACAGAGACCCCTTTCTCCCCGCTGCCACCTCACAGATCTTTTCCTGTCCCTGCCAGTCTTGTGACGGTTCCTTCCCAGATGCCTCAGAAGTCCTCTTTTATACAAAGGACACTTCCCCAGGAAGAAGGTGGGGCGGATGCCTGGGGCCTGGGGTGTGCTGCCCATGGGCAGGGGAAGTGGCACTTCCGGAGCCCTGTTGCTTCCACCCAGGAAGGCTGGAGATCTGGGGGTGGGGGAGATAAGCCCAGAGAGTAGTGACAGGTAGGGGGAAAGGGAGGAGCCTCTGTAGATATCCAGTGCCAGTCCTGGGAGGGGAAGCAGAGGGCAACTGGGAGGCAGCCACCAGGTGCTAGTGTGTCCTCTTACCTGTACTGCTGGGAAGACAAGGGGCAAGTTCACTGGCAAGAACCCAGCCCAGCATCTCCTAAACCAAGGGCAAGCAGCAGCATCACCCAGGGAGCAGCCCGCAAAGACACAGTGCAGATCCTACTACCTTCTGGGGGATTCTCTGTCTGCAGGTTTGGGAGGGGAGGGAAACCCTTGGGGCTAGGCTAGTGTGCTTTGAAAGACACCCTTCATGGGATGTTGATAAGTTGTTCTGCTTGTGAACCGCTGACACACAGGCCAAGTGGAGACCAGAGAGTAAAATGTGTCTATCCCAAGTCCAAGGCAGATCCAAGCACCAGGACTGGCGCAGAGCCCAGGTCTCCCCATACCAGTGCAGGCTTCCTGCCACTGTCCCAGTCTGTCTCCACACCTTGCAGCCCATGCTTTAGCACAGGTTCACCAAAAACGCTGCATTCTGGCACATCCTAGCAAGCCCAGGGCTCAGTGCTTCTGGTGGGATGGTGGGATGGGTCCTACCGTAGGTCGAGGGAGTCCCCTGGCTAGCTGTTAGTCACACAAGCCTCAAGTTGTCATCTGTCTTCTTTTGCTGACATCTGCTGGCAAAGCCAAGAAATTGGCACACAGGCTGGTTTTCCAAGTTCCCGGAACTCACTGGGGGTGAGCTGCATTGGGCCCCATTCAGAAAGTTCGGCAGTGAGTGAACTTGTTGAGTAAGCAGCCAATGCGAGTTTGCCTGAGATGAGCAAAACACAGTCCTGCCCTCAAGAAACTTGCAATCTAGTCTCCGAGACAGAACATTCGTATTGGAAAGGAAGGAGCCCCAGGCTGAAAGGCAACTGGTGGGCTTTCTAGTCCTAGCTCAGCCTCTTAAAGCCGGGGAATCCTGGGCAAAACTCCACATCACTCCATGCCTCAGTTTCCCCTTCTGAAAAATCGCGGTGAAAGTCTCGGCCCTGCCTACACCTAGGGTTATTTCTAAGATTACATGTTAGGAAGGATGTGAAGGTACGCAGCGCCCTCTAGAGAGTCGCGCAGATGCAAGTGGGTATTTATCACAGTCTGAACTGATAAGCCGGATGTGGGAGAGGCTAAGACGCGAAGAGTATTGTGCTTTTCGACTTCCACCTAGGTTAAACATTGAAATTAAATGCAAACCCACACATGTTTTAAAAATAAAAATTAGGCACCTACGTACACTTAAGTACATCTTCGCTGCTCTTCTAGACATGGGGATTATACAAGATAATGCATAGGAAATGGTTTTGTGCAAAATTGCAAACCACTGTGGAAATGTGTTATTACCATCAAATGTAGACTCTGTTACATGGAACCCAACAGGGCCTAGGAGTCTAGAGGGTCAAGTCATTTGGCATCAAAGGTGAGCTTGTCTTGCCACAGCATTGGTCTGGGATGGGTTCCTTGGGTGCACCTGTGGTTCACAGAGGAGGCCAAGTTGTACTAGGTTCAGCAACTAGCGAGGAGAGAGACTCCCTGCATTCCCCAAAGAGACTTTCAGGAGCAGACGGACTTGGTCTGGCAGCGTAAAGAAAATAAGCCATTCAGTCCTCCTCCCCTCCCGCTCCTCAGTATTTGGAGTATGGGGATAAAGGTGAACAGAGCTGAGGACAGAACCTTAAAGACACGGTTGGCTCCCTGTGCCTAGGTCTGTATGCAGATTTGACTCCAGTGGGAAAAGGATGGAGGAGAAGTGGTAGGAGACAGGATTCAGCATGGATCATCACATTCAATGTTTTACTCAGCAACTTTCCTCCACTTTAGATAACAGCACACACACACCCTACTTTCTGAGAAATGCCCTTTGCTCCATTTTTTTAATGAGCCTGTCATATTCTTAGACCCAGTACTAACCCCACCCCCCTCCCTGGAATATACTGTCTGTTTACATCCGTCTAGGACTGGATGGCTGACCTAAGTCTGGATCGTTGCGTCTTTATGCTTTGCTCTTTCTAACTGGAGCTTGGGGGAAGGATGAGGCACACAGACTATGTCCTCATGGGAAGAGGAGCAGTGTGCAGAGAGCTAGTGAAGCTGGCATGCAGAGTCGTTCCTGAGGCCCACTTGTAGCTGTGCCTCTCCTGGAGTTCTTTGCCTGTCCAACCCTGAAGGAACTTTCGTTGCCCAAGCCAGTTTTGTTTTTGTCCATTTCCACCAAAAAAAAAAAAAGAGTCCCTAAAACTTTCTATCCTTGACTTTCCCCCCTCAAATACTTTATGATCAGAACTGTCAAAGTGCCCTAGGAGAGAACCCATTGCATCTCACATCTTATTCATTTTCTTGTTTGACATCTCTGTTGAATCTGACTGTGGATTACTTTTTCTTCCTGGAAATACTTCTCTCACTTTAAAGATTTATTTATTTGAAAGATAGAGTTACAGAGAGAGGTAGAGACAGAGAGAGAGGTCTTCTATCTGCTGGTTCACTCCCCAGATGGCTACAATGGCCAGAGCTGTGCTGATTTGAAGCCAGGAGCCAGGAGCTTCTTCCAGGTCTCCCACGCTGGTGCAGGGGTCCAAGGACTTGGGCCATCTTCTACTGCTTTCCCAGGCTATAGCAGAGAGCTGGATCAGAAGAGGAGCAGCCGGGACTAGAACTGGCACCCATATTGGATGCCAGCGCTTCAGGCCAGGGCTTTAACCCGCTGCGCCACAGCGCCAGCCCCTCTTCTCTCACTTTAATAACTCCTCACTCTCCTTATCCTCCTCTTCTGACTCTGGTTCATCCTTCCTCCAGCTCCTTCAAGGAGATCTCTTTCTCTACCTAGTCCTTAACTACTGCTTTTCTCTGAACTTCTAGCCTAGGCTGATCCACCCTGCCTTTGATGACCTCCTGCATTTCCAAGACTTCAGCTCAGACCTCTCCTTGAGCCCCAGACCCATACATCCAGTTGTCTACCCATCATCTCTGCATGAATGTCTCAAAGGTGACACATCCAACATTGAACTCACCCACTTGCCCTTGCCTGTATTCTTCATCTTCATCAATAGCATCCCCCATGCACTCAGTAACTTCAGCCAGAAACCTAGGAATCCTCCCTTATTCCACTATCCAAACCCCCAACTTCCAACAGATCCACCTGCTGAATATGTCTCTTGGTGTATTTTTTTAAAATTTACTCAGTGTTAATGGTAAGGGAAATATTTGTAGCAAATTGGAAATTAGAAATGTTCAAAGAGTGCCCCTTTCTTACTGACAGAGTTGAGAAAAATGGTTTGTAATTACCTATTTGAGTTATTGCTATGTCTGACCTAGGAAACATATGACACACATTTAATTCCTGAATCTTCTCAGACTCTCCATCCCTACCATTCTTGCCCTGAGCCAGACCTCAGCTTCTACCTGGGGACGTTCAAGCCATCCTGAAGAACGTTACTGTTCTGGAAGTACATCAGGTTCTTGCGATGGAGATGGAGAATGTGAAAACCTAGGGCTCCCACTCTCTTCTTTTGCTTTGGCCACAGAAGGATTGATTGATTGATTGACATGCTGGGATCCATGTAAAACTGTAGTAGAAAAAAAAGGTTTCTACTGCCAAGAGAAAGGGAGACAGGAGAAGGAGAAAAATGAGGAGGGGGAAGGCAAAGAGGAGGAATAAGAAGGAAGAAAAGAGAGAAGAAGGGATGGAAAGAAGGAAGGGAGAAAGGGAAGGAGGGAGGGCAAGAAGTAGACAGGGAAAGAAGGAAAAGAAAGAACACTGAAAAACATTGAATTAAATATTGCAACATCCTCCTAACTGTTCTTCCCATTCCCAGTCTCCACCCCTCTAAGCTGCTTTCCAATGTTGCTTATGAATTTTGGGTTATGCAATTGTGGGTTTAAATACTTTTTAAAAACATGACGACTACATAATTGGCTTGTGCAGTAAAGAATTCAAGCCATCAGAAATCCTATAGACCAGTTTTTTGGCCTCAACGTTATTGACATTTTGGACAAGAAAATTCTTTGTTGTGAGAGCTGTTCCGCATCTTGTAAGGATGTGAAACAACGTTCATGACCTCTATCCACTAGGGACCAGTAGCATTCTCCAAGTTGTGACAACAAAAAAACATTTGAAGACATTGGCAAATGTCCCCTGGAGGACAAAAAAAAATCTCTCTTTATTGAGAACCACTGCTAAAGTGTAAAAAAAAAAAAAAATTCATCCCTCTGAGCTCTGCCAGTCCCACTCTCCTGCTCAGAGATATCATTATCAGTTATCAGTGGACAGCTATATATTTTCATACGTGTGTGTGTGTGTGTGCATAGCAGTGTGATCTTTCCAAGATGCGGATCCGATTGCATTACTCCTCTGATCCAGTTTCTCTCCAATAGCCTGCAGGAGAAAATGCGAAATTCTTACCCAGGCAATGCAAAGGCCTTCAGGACCTTTTCTTTTTTGTTTGTTTGTTTGTTTACAGAGTTTTTTTGTTTCTGATTTTCATGTTATGAATGAATTTTCTTACAAATCCACATAATTGCAGCCGACAGAAATTTAATTAATGTGCCATGTCAAACAGCAGAACCTACTCGTATGGCTAAACAGATCTGCATATTTTTAAGAAGAATATACATGGTACTAAAAGGCTCTTTTGGGGCTGGTGCTGTGGCACAATAGGTCAATCCTCTGCTTGCGGTGCCGTTATCCCATATGGGTGCCAGTTCTAATCCAGGCTGCTCCTCTTCTAATCCAGCTCCCTGCTGTGGCATGGGAAAGCAGTAGAAGATGGCCCAAGTCCTTGGGCCCCTGTACCCACGTGGGAGACCAGGAAGACGCACCTGGCTCCTGGCTTCGAATCGGCTCAGCTCCAGCTGTTGAAGCCATTTGGGGAGTGAACCAACAGAAGGAAGACCTTTGCCTCTGTCTCTCCCTCTCACTGTCTGTAACTCTACCTCTCCAATAAATAAAATCTTTAAAAAATTTTAAAAAATAAAAAGCTCTTTCATGTCTCATCAACCTAAAGGCCTTTAAAACACTCCCTAAAAGCAACATATTTTCTTTCAAGTCAAATCCAGTAAGCTGGATGACAGAGTGAGCTTTTATCCACAAAGCCAGGAAAACGTGAGGGGCAGAGTGCTTTGCAGAAACGTGGATTTCTACAAAACACAAATAGTAGTGGTGTCCACTGGCAACACTGGACTAGTAAATAAGTTATTGACTAGAATAATTTTCAGACAAAAGATACCCCGAGTGGCTGCATCATTTCTTCACTGCTGGCAAACATGAGGATTTTCCGCATCAGTACTTCTCCCTCTCTTCTTTCTTAGGCGATCAATTGCCATGAGGACAGATGCTGTGTACTGACATTTGTTGAGTTCCAAATACTCCTGAATTAGCTCATAACGAGAAGGTTTTCATGAGACAGTGGTGGCCAGGGCTCACGATCACCGCCATCCAGGGCGTTGAGCATTTTGGCTCAGATTTTTGATTTAAATGCCCCAATACTCCCCCTTCCCGTTATTTTCCCCCAAAATGTCCTTTAACGCAGCCTTCCGCTCAGTGACAGTCACCATTTTTGCAGGACATAACTGCTTCAGGCCTTTTTCCTGCCACCCTTTCCTTGTGGCAGAGCCTCCCACTATAAAGGCTAAAAATGTCATAAACCCATCTCCCCAGGCTCCTCTGCATTTAGGGCACAAGAAAGGAGATTCAAAGGGACGTCTGATGGAGAGCTGTGGGAAAAGATGATTTTGCCACCTACTCCAAGGCCTCACATGGAATCAAGTGGGCCTGTTGCTCTGTCCTGTGTGTATCGTGCCTGCGGATGGCACTCGCAATCAAGAAGAGGGGGCTTGTTGACAAACCAAGAATAAAAGAGCATAGGGACAAAAAGTCTCCAGGTTCTTGAGGATGTCATTGTGCCACTGACACTGCCTGGAAACCACCTTCCTTTGGACTTCTTGCCACGTGAGATAGCACACAGGCTCCTGATCCTTCTCGATGGACATCTACTTATTCGCAATGGAAAGCATCCTAACTAATCCACACTGTGTTACACTGTCTGTTGTTGCCTAGCGCACTAGTCCGTGTCTTTCTGTGTGCAGCTGCCTGTGCTGGGAATGCAGTTCTGCACTTTATCCACATGACACGTCCCATCTCAAGTATCACTTTCTTCCCCAGAAGCCTTTCTAATCATCCTCCTATGCCCACAGTAGTGACTATCCCTGCTCCATGAATGAATTAATCTTGTTCATAGTTTACAATAACTGAATTGCAAAGTGATGTTATCTCTTTCATTAGACTGTGAGCCCCTTGAGGGATGAGACTGTATGTCATTTGTTCTTTTTTTTTTTTTTGTAAAGATTTATTTATCTATTCGAAAGGCAAAGTTACAGAGAGGCAGAGAGAGAGAGAGAGAGAGAGAGAGAGAGAGAGAGAGAGAGAGGTCTTCCTTCAGCTGGCTCACTCCCTAGTTGGCCGCAATGGTTGGAGCTGCGCAGATCCAAAGCCAGGAGCCAGGAGCTTCTTCTGGGTTTCCCACACAGATGCAGGGACCCAAGCACTTGGGCCATCTTCTGCTTTCCCAGGCCAGAGCAGAGAGCTGGACTGGAAGAGGAGCAGCCAGGACTTGAACTGGCGCCCATACGGGATGCCGGCACTGCAGGCCGCAGCCTCACCTGCTTCGCCACAATAGTGGCCCCCGTATGTCATTTATTCTTGAATGAAGGCACTCATTACAAGGTTTGGAACAGAATAGAGGCTCAGCAAATGCTGGCTGAAGGGATGGACAGTTTAAATGGATTGGAAAAGACTGAGAAAATGACTGAACGGACTGAGCGAGCCTGCCTCTGTTAGGGACTCCTGGTCACCACGGAGCCTGAAAGAGCACACATACTCAGCAATTGCTCTGTCCTTGTTTCTGAAACAAACCACGTTGGAAGGGAGGGAGGAGTGACTGAGGCTTGACACTCAAGACTTGGGAGAGGGTCTTACAGTACTGGCCTTCTAGAAACCCTGGGTAAGGACAATCCTAATAATCACCCAGGAATGATAGTCAAAATACGAGGGTACTCCAAAACCTTTGTGAAAGGAGCCGGCACCATCGTGTAGTAGGTTAATCCTCGGCCTGCAGCACCGGCATCCCATATGGGCACCTGTTCGAGTCCTGGCTGCCCCACTTCCAATCCAGCTCTCTGCTATGGCCTGGGAAAGCACTAGAAGATGGCCCAAGTCCTTGGGCCCCTGTACCCACGTGGGAGACCTGGAGGAAGCTCCTGGCTCCTGGCTTCACATCGGCGCAGCTCCAGCTGTTGCAGCCCTTTGGGGAGTGAACCAACAGAAGGAAGACCTTTGTCTCTGTCTCTCCCTCTCACTGTCTGTAACTCTACCTCTCAAATAAATAAATAAAATCTTAAAAAAACAAAACCTTTGTGAAAAAGGAAATTAAAAGCAAAAGTTTATTTTGGTGCCAAAAAATGGAAATTCATGCACGGAGGGTCTTCAAAATTCTCATACAAGGTATGTATTATGAACGAATCATGCATGGATTTCAATTTTTTTGGCACCAAAATAAACTTTTTCTGTAATTTCATTTTTCAGGAACTTTTTGAAGTCTTCTCGCATTTCCCAACTCTGTGGCTCAAGCTGTGGCCCATCAGAATGAGCTCCATCTCAGTGTGTGCCTGCTTGATATTTGTAGGGTATCTGCCGGCTACTTGTAGAGCAGTGACCAGCTCCCTAAGCCTTTTCACTCTCACTTGATCTTTATAGCATCCCATAAGGCATGTTTTGATTCCAAGTAAAGTAAGGGTCAGAGAGGTGATGTGACTTGCTTAAAATCACAGCGGCTGGGAGGCGGAGGAGCTAGAATTTGAACTCATCTATCTGCCTCTCTATTCTACAGTTCCTCCACTATCCCATAATGGCTCCTCCCTTCCTGGCAGGGACATTTCCACATCTGCTCTTCTAGGCTATTCCCTGAGCCTCAAGGACTGGGTGTCCTGAGTGATGCCAAACGTGGGGAGACAGGGGGCCAGGAATGTCTCCTCATCTCAAATCCCAACTGGAAGAACTGGAAGTGACCTTCAAGGAAAGGTAGCCCAATGATTCCATTTTGGTTTTGTTGTTGTTGTTGTTGCTGTTGTTGTTGTTGTTATTTTTTAAAGATTTATTTACTTGAAAGTCAGAGTTACACAGAGAGAGAAGGAGAGGCAGAGAGAGAGAGAGAGAGAGAGAGAGAGAGGTCTTCCATCTGCTGGTTCACTCCCCAATTGGCTGCAATGGCCAGAGCTGCACCGATCCGAAGCCAGGAGCAAGGAGCTTCCTCCAGGTCTCCCAAGCAGGTGCAGAGGCCCAAGCACTTGGGCCATCTTCCACTGCTATCCCAGACCATAGCAGAGAGCTGGATCAGAAGTGGAGCAGCCGGGACTCAAACCGGAGCCCATGTGCGATGCTGGCACTGCAGGCGGTGGCTTTACCCACTACGCCACAGCACCGGCCCCAATGATTCCATTTTGTAACTAGGAAACTATTCTTTGGAGGGAACAGACAGGCTGAGCATTGCCTGCAGAACCAGGAAGAACTTTAATGATAGTTTAATTTAATACCCCCCATCACTCCCATTTGATAGATAAGATAGGGGTGGCACAGCAGCAGCTGACCTGGCTGACTGAACAGGTTAATGGCTCAGATCCACGCCTCTTTGTGGATTTAAGACACGGCTTGTGGCATCATTTTATTCCATTCTGATCTCCCAGATATTACTTTTTCAAAACAAACAGAAGACCCTCTATGCGCTATAAGAAGCACCTTTCAAATTATTCTTTGGCATGGTTCACCGTTAATTGGCACAGGGTTCGCGGGGAAGTTCTGGAAGCAAGAGAGAAACAGTTCACAGAGCCTCCCACTTTTGAACCCTTTGGAATTTTGCATCGATGTGAGCCCGGCTCGTTTTTATTCCTCATCTGGAATTTTTCAAAAGGGCATTTCGCATGGTGGTAAATTATTCTACGCTACGGGCCATCTTGAGTAGCCATCAGACCATTCCATTTTGCTTACTCATGGAGGAATGCTGACTTCTGGACCGCTTGCAGCTTTCTGCCGTGATTTGTTTCCCATGCCACCTTTTCTATCCTGCTCTCATCCGGACTGCGCGAGGCACAGCGAGGGCTGATCAAAGGAGCAAGACAGGCATGGAGGAGGGGGAGGACAGACCCTCAGCCGCAGCCTGGAGTCATCGCCACAGACCCAAGCCCTCCCTCCAGTCTGTCTCAGGACATGATTGAATCTGATACAGAGGTAGCAACAGGGGTCCATGGGCAGCTCCAGAAACCACACGGTGCCCATCTTCCTCTGACCCAGAACCTAGGCTGCTGCCTTGGGAGTCCTCTGCCCATGCTCCCACTGCCATGTAGGCCTTGGAGCTACGAGGGTAAAAATACCCATGCAGCTGGCGTGTTGAGACATGGAAATAGTTCATAGAAAACTTAGATTAAAAGGGACGTTTATTTCAATGCAAAAAACCAATTTGAAATCCATGCGGTTTTTTTTTAAGATTTATTTATTTAAAGGCAGAGTTTAAGAGAGGCAGAGGCAGGGAGAGAGAGAGAGGTCTTCTATCTGCTGCTTTGCTCCCTGAATGGCCACAATGGCTGGAGCTGGACTGATCCGAAGCCAGGAGCTAGGAACTTCCTCTGGGTCTCCCATGCAGGTGCAGGGGCCCAAGGACTTGGGCCATCTTCTACTGCTTTCCCAGGCCATAGCAGACAGCTGGATCAGAAGTGGAGCAGCCGGGACTCGAACTGGTGCCCATATGGGATGCTGGCACTGCAGATTGCAGCTTTACCTGCTATGCCACAGCGCTAGCCCCTCACGCATTTTTTTTTAAGAATGCACATTTTCCGTCAGCTTTTTCAAGATCTGCCATATTCATGGGTCTCAATGTTTTTTGCACCAAACTTCCGAGCTTACATTTTTAAAAAAGGAGTTTATTTATTTGTTTGAAAGGCAGAGACACAAAGAGGGGGGGGGGAAGAGAGCGGGAGAAACATCTTCCATCTGCTGGTTTACTCCCCAAATGGCTACAACAGCTGGAGCTGGGCCAGGCTGAAGCCACAAGCCCACATCTCCATCAGGGTATCACGCATGGGTGACAGGGGCCCAAGGAATTGGGCTGTTATCACTGCCTTCCCAGGCACTTTAGCAGAGAGCTGGATTAGAATTATAACAGCCGGGATTCGAACCTGTACTCTGATATGGAACACCTGTGTCGCAAGCAGCATTTTGAAACTTGCTGTCACAATGGCAACACACCTCCTTTAAAAAATTTGCCTTTTCATTTCATTTCCTGTGACATTTTTGCAGTACCTTCGTAGATGAGAAGTAGTGCATGTGCAAAAGAGCATGAAGTCCCACCTCTGTGACATGTGCTCCATCTCCTGGTGTACATGTGTGCCTGCTGGCAGGGAGGGAAGGAGGAAACTGGGGCACAGCCCAGTGAATCTTGTAGCCCTGTTCCTGGCTGAACATACAAAAGTGAACAATCCCCTGAAGCTCCAACTTAGTGGGCACTGCTGTTGTCTCAAAGGGCCCTCTCCCAGTCCTCCGAATCAGCTCTCCAGGGAGTACATTTGTATTTGCAGTGATGAAAGAGGGGAGGGAGAGTTTGGGCAGGAATCCTGGGACCCTCCGAAAGAAGGGAAACAGGCGCAGAGAAGTGGACAGGGCCTGCACTTGTTCAGTCCTCTCTGCAGGTTTCTTATTCTAGGACTTGCCAACCACTGCTGCCATTTCGCCAAGGGAGGCAGGAAGGAAAGAACAGCCCGGCTTGGTTTTCTCAGCACAGATTTGTCGTGGGACTTGGAATGAGAAGGGACTCCAAGACCCTCTGGTCAGACTCTCTGATTCCGGTAGGAACACTGCAGTCCAGAGAGGGCAAGACTCTCCCCCAGGTCACACAGCTCCTCAGGGTAGAAGTCAGAGTAGCCGTGCTCCAGCCTCTGCCCCAGGAGCCACTTTGGGCAAGGGGGCATCAAGTCCTGCCCACCCTGGGAGCCTTGCTGGCCCTCGTCCCTGTCCCGCAGGAACTGCCATGCCGGCCTGCCGGCCTGGGAATGGGCATTCTCAGTCTGGGGTTGCCATCCCTCCTCACCCCCAGCCTGGGAGCCCCAGGAAGACAGGGACCGCAGCTGCTGGGCCAGTGTGCCCCAGCCTCCACCCCTACGCCTTGCCAGGGCCTGGCACGGACAAGGGCTGTGTGCCCAGGTTCTCTGTGTGCAGGGAAGCCCCAGGCCTGGCCGAGGGTGGCGTCAGACTGGTACTTGGGGCAAATGTCCGATGTGCACACGTGTGGAGGGCACGGGAGGGAGACTGCATGGGGGAGGACCCGCTGGGAGGAGCAGGGGTCTCAGGGCCGAGCAGTGGAGCCCAGATCCCTGTGCAGAGGGGCCCGGACCCCAGCACACTCCGCGCACCCCTGGGGTGGCCTCCTGAGTCCTCTGAGGGCTGCCGTCCAGGGCCTGCGGAGGGAGGGTGTCGGCCAGGAATGAGGCCGGGGCGGCCTGACTGGAGACAGCTCAGCTGTGGACGCCCATGGTCGCAGGGCAGGGCTGCACCAGCCCGGGAGAGGGCCCCGGACAGCTCCTCCCCTCCCCCAGCAGCGTCCCCGCTGAGGGCACCAGGTCTGTTTGGGCCCTGGTGACGCGCTGGTGGCAGAAGGCGCAGCCTGCGTGCCTGCGGGAACACAGAGCTGTCCTCTGCCCTCCTCGGGCTCCTCCTGGGCTCCAGGGCTTTGTCCCGGAGCCGCAGTCCCGCTGGGACCCGGGAAGGGCCTCAGGCAAGGGGGCAGGCTGCTGAGGTCCTTATAGGGGCTCGGGGGCCGCGCACCACTGGGGACAGAGACCAGGACTGCAGCCTCTGGGCCGGCTCGGCCTCAGCCCCTTCCTCCTGCCTGCCTCTCCCCGCAGCCGCTCACCCTTCCTTCCCCCTTGGTCCTCGGCTCTTCCCGCGCAGGCCCCAAGAGGACCCTTCTGCCACCTCCAGCCCAGTCCTCTGCACCAGCCCCAGGGATAGGGGGCGTCGGGAGCCCCAGCCCCAGGGGCAGACATGGAGAAGCCCTCAGAGGCAGAGAATGTTCTGGAAAGAAGGGGCCCCTGGACCCAGGGCCAGCCCTTGCTGTCCCACATAGGAAAGTGGCCCTGCCAGGGAGGGGCGGTGGAAGGCTGAGGCAGGACCAGGCAGCGGGGAGGGCAGGGGGCTGCAGGGAGGGCCCGGCCTCCGCGGCTTTAGGAGTTGGGGGTGAGGGGTGCAGGGCAAGGCTGGGGGCGGGGTTAGCCGCGGGCTTGCCCTTGCTCATCTGCCCTCCACACAGTGTGACCTTCCTGTAAAGGACAGGACAGGGCGGGGCGGCGCGGTGCACATCCTGCTCTGGGGGCCGTGCTGGGCGACCCCACGGATTGGCCTGGAGGCGCTGGTGGGGGCCTCTGGCCCTTTGAGTGCCCGCAGAGAGCCAGGCAGGGGCCCCTCCTGAGTGTGGCACGGGGCCCCACGCAGCGTCGTGGCCGTGGGCTCTGCTGCACACCTGTCGGGGGTAGGGGGGCTGCTCTCTGCTCAGGCTCACCCCTGCCTGCCGTTTGTTGGGGTTTGGAGGGGCCGACTGTAGGCTCTTGGGTGTGGGAGCGAACCAGGCCTGGGGTGTCTGCCTCCAGCAGCCCAGACCCAGAGCCTGCAGGAGCCGGGAGCTGCCCAGTGCTGGCAGAGGGCTGGAGGGCAGCCCCGGGAGGTGAGGAGAACCCTGACAGCCCCTGGCCTGGACCCAGCTGGGCCAGGGCTCCAGCTTCCCCCATTCAGGTGTTCTCTGGGCGGGCATGGGCTGCCCGGGGGGCTGTTGGCCTGGGCTGGGGGCAATCTGTGTGTCCTATCCGGATAGAGCCCTGTCCCCCACCCCCACTTGCCAATGCACAATGAGGTGCCTGTGTCCCCTCTTCTGTGCAGGCCCTCCCTTTGCAGCTCCCTCTCTACAGCTCCACAGCTCCCCCTGCTGGGCCTGCAGCCTCCTAGTGCAAATCCCATTGCTATGGCCATGGCAACTTGGGAATCTGTTTTTTGTTTTTGTTTTTGTTTTTTGTTTGTTTTTAATGAACTGTGGTGTGGTTAACAGCTCGCTCTCCTGAGGTTGGGAAGGGGACCCCAAGACCCCAGCGAGCAAACCTTTGCCCTCCTTCTCTATGCATATGTGTGCTTAGTTGTTTTCTGGAAGACAATAATGGGCAGTCCTTGGTGAACGCTCCTCCTTCCCAAGGCCTGTCTCTAAGGAATGCAAATAACACCTCTTGGATCCTCCCCCATTCTGGTCACCTGAGAGGCCTAGAGCCTGGGGGAGCCTCCGCCCTATGATGTGTTGACCTTCGACCTAGCTACTGCTTCCTAAGCCTGTTTCCCTCCCTGCCAATGGAGGCGCAAGCCAAACTCTGTGCTGTTGCTCAGTGATTGTCAGCATCCAGAAGCCACACGCGTGCTCGTTTACTCACAGCCATATGAGCAAAAGCTGTGTTGAGGAAATATTTTCAACATACAAAAAGAGACTAATATAATACCCAGGTACCCCACACACATCAAAAAATGATTTGTTGTATTGACTTAAGCTACCTTGGCATCCTTCATTTTTTCTCTCCTCCTGCCCCAAGGTGATGGCAAACTTGAAGTTGGTGTACTACATATCACTTTCTTGAATGATTGACTATAAATATGCTACATAATACCTGTATCCCTCAAGAAAATGTTGTGTTTTTTATTGTGTTCTAGATGTTGGCATAAATGTTACCAGACTGTGTATATAATTTTTTTAATTATTTATTTGAAAGGCAGAGTTAGAGAGAGAGAGAGAGAGAGATCTTCCATCTGCTGGTTCACTCCCCAAATGGCTGCAATGGCTGGAGCTGTGCTGATCCGAAGCCAGGAGCCAGGAGCTTCATCCGAGTCTCCCACACGGGTGCAGGGGCCCAAGGACTTGGGCCATCTTCTACTGCTTTCCCAGGCCACAGCAGAGAGCTGGATCAGAAGTGGAAAAGCTGGGATTCGAACCGGCACCCTTATAGGATGCTGGCACCACAGGCTGACATCACATGCTGCACGTACAATGTGAGACCCTGTACATATACTTCTACAGCTTTCTTTTTCACATTATGATTATTGAAAATAAGATTAGATTTAAACATTGTACTTTATTGTGCATACAAAAGGACAGTTTACAAGCGAACCAGGTGACTTTGAACCCAAATTGGCAAGAAGCCCTGCTCATAGCAGTTCCAGCACAATATATAAAGCATAAAGGAAGAAGTATTTTTACCTTTTTCCCAATTGACTGTTCTACATTAACATTCTTTTTGGGTAAATAGAGTTTTTTTTAAACTAATTTGTCTGTGGCTTATTGGTTTCATTTCACTGAATCATGCTTACAAGGATATTAAACTTTTCACTTTGATTATAATTTGAGCTAACATTTGGGGGAAATTAGGATGGCTAGTTTTGGTTACATGGCTATGAGAGCTTGGCATTGGGTCTGTCTAAACGGTGGCCTCTATTTTTATTTGTCTTTAACATGTTTTCTTCATTTATCCCTGTTCATGTACACAATTTTGAAATCAAATAGTTCAAAGAGGCTTATAATGAAAAAAAGTGTTCTGGCCTGCCTCTCCCAACCCCTAGTCTTGCTTCCCAATTGTATACACTTTGCATGTCTTTCAGCTGGTTCTTCTACCCATTGCTGTTTATATTATTATCCATTTTAAATGGCATCGGTTTACTCCTGCTGCCAGTGGTGATGATTGCATTTGCCTGCTCCTTGCCCCGCCTCTAATTTCCCCTCAGCCTTTGAGGCCCTTCCTAGCCTCAGGTGCTGTGACTGCTGGCCGCTAGCACAGCTGCCTTTCTTTAGGGAAGCACCCTCGGGTGAATGGGAGCAGCTGAGAGGTGTGCGCTGAAACTTCTGCTTTTTCACTCTCCTTCACCTGCCCTCTCCCCTTTCCTCCATTCCTCTGCTCCCAGAAAATCTCATGCATGCAACTCCTTGTCAGAGACTCTGCTTCTAGCATTACCTACCAAGGGCAGAGCAGTGAGAGTGGCCTGCCCCAGGCGCAAGCAAAAAAGGGTGTCATTGTAAAAAATAAAAAATAAAAATAAATAATATATGGGGGGAAATTCAATGTGTTGTTTACTGCTACTACATGCCAACAGGATTTTAATTTTTTAAAATTTATTCGAAAGGCAGACAGTCAGAGAAAGGTCTTTCATCTGCTACTTCATGCCCCAATTGCCTAAGCAGCAGAGACTGGGCCAGGCTGAAGCCGAGAGCCCAGAACTCCATCAGGATTTCCCTTATGGGGGCTGAGACCCAGGCACTGGAGCCATCATCTGCTGCCTCCAAGGATTCATATTAGCAGAAACTGGGTTGCAGTGGAGCTGGGACTCAAACTTGGGCACTCCAACAGGGCATGTGGATGGATGTCTCAACGACAACATCGGAACCACTGCACCAAATGCCCACCCTGCTATTCATATTTCATTATGCGCCACTAGAAAGCCATTTTAAAAAACCAAAGCCAACGGGGATGGGGAACTACCAAAAATTCAATAAAAACAAACACAAAAAAACCTACCTATATTTCAAATGAATAATACAAGTTCGTTGAAGAAGGAAATAAAGAACTAGCCCAAGTAAATTTTTTTTGACAGGCAGAGTTAGACAGTGAGAGAGAGAGAGACAGACGGAAAGGTCTTCCTTCCGTTGGTTCACCCCCCACATGGCCTCTGCGGCCAGAGCTGCACTGATCCAAAGCCAGGAGCCAGGTCCTTCCTCCTGGTCTCCCATGCGGGTACAGGGCCCAAGGACTTGGGCCATCCTCCACTGCCTTCCCGGGCCACAGCAGAGAGCTGGACTGGAAGAGGAGCAACTGGGACAGAACCAGTGCCCTAACCGGGACTAGAACCCGGGGTGCTGGAGCCACAGGGAGAAGATTAACCTAGTGAGCCATGGCGCCGGCCCCAAGTAAATTTTTTTAAGAATTACTTTTATTTATTTGAAAGGTAGAATGAGAGAAGGCAAAAGAAGGAGGAAGAAAGAGGTCTATCCACTGGTTCACTCTCCAAATGGCCACAATGGCTGGGGTTGGGCCAGGCCAAATCCAGAAGCCTGCAACTCCATTCAGGGTTCCCATATAGGTAGCAGGGACCCAAGCACTTGGGCCGTGTTCATCTGCTTCCATTGGTGGATCAGAAGCAGAGCAGCCAATTCTCGAGCCACTGCAATTGGTGCCACAAGCCCCAACGTCACTCAGGATAAAAAGTAGGGCAAGGGGTAGCCACCCCTGTCCCCCTCAGCACCAAGAACAAGGCCCTGGCTATCACATTCCCCAGGGAGACTTGACACTGAATTCTGTGGACCAAAGATACACACCCAAGTAAACCCTTGTTCATCTCAAAGCCACACTTCCGTCCCTAAGAACTGCAGTGGACGATAACACTGTGTCATAGACATAGCTGACATTGATTAAGACAAAAGAAAATCACTACACTCCTGGGCTCACCTAGAACCAAAGCCAAGTCAACAAGCCAAGAGATACCCTGCATTCCAGCTAAATCATAAACTCTTTTACTATAAAACCTACCCCATAAATAAGAAGGGACGAGTACACCAGACAGGCAGGCAGATGTCAACTTAGAGGCACAGGAGATTTGAAGAAGCAAGGTAGCATGACACCTCCAAAAGAACAGAATACTTCTCCAAGTTAGATCCTGAACTGAAGGAAATCTATGAAATGACGGATATAGAATTCAAAACTCATTAGGAGGCAAGGGAATACAGATAGATTAAAGAAATGAGGAAATCAACGAGTGACATGAATGAAAATATGACTAAGAAGATAGTACTCATTAAGAAGAACCAAATATAAATTTTGGAGATGAAATCGTCAATCAGTGAAATAAAAATTATGATTGAGAGCTTTATCAGCAGAATAGACAAAGTGGAAGAAATAATTTCTGACCTTGAGGACAAGAATTTTGAAATAACCCAATCAGACAAAAACAAGAGAAAAGAATAAAAAAAAGAGAGAGAGAAGAAAGCCTACACAATATGTGGGATACCATTAAACAACCACGTCAAAACCACATCAAAAAGATCATACATACAATCAAGTGAGATTTATCCCAGAGATGCCAGGGTGGTTCAACATTCGCAAATCAATAAACGTCATAAATCACAGCAGTAGAATGAAGAACAAAAACCATGTGGTCATCGCAATAGACACAGAGCAAGCATTTGATAAGATTCAACACTCTTTCATGATAATCCTCCACAAATTAGGAATAGAAGGAACATTCCTCAGAATTATAAAGGCTCTGTATCACAAACCAACAGCCAGCATCATACTGAATGGGGAAAAGCTGAAAGCATTTGTTCTCAGATCTGGAACAAGACAAGGATGCCTACTTTCACCACTCTTATTCAATATAGTGCTGGAAGTTTTAGCAAGAGCAATTAGGGAGGCAAAAGGAATAAAGGACATCAAAATTGGAAAAGAGGAAGTCAAATTATCCACATTTGCAACTGACATGATGTTGTACATGGAAAAACCTAAACACTGCACCAAAAAGCTGTTAGAATTGATAAACCAATTCAGTAAAGTTGCAGGTTACGAAATAAACATACAAAAAAGTAGCTGCTCTGTATGCTAATGATGAAGTCACAAAAAGAGAAATCAAGAAAGAAATCCCGGCTGGCGCTGCAGCTCAATAGGCTAATCCTCTGCCTGCAGCGCCAGTACACTGGGTTCTAGTCCTGGTCGGGGTGCCAGATTCTGTCCCGGTTGCTCCTCTTCCTGTCCAGCTCTCTGCTGTGGCCCGGGAATGCAGTGGAGGATGGCCCAAGTCCTTGGGCCCTGCACCCACATGGGAGACCAGGAGAAGCACCTGGCTCCTGGCTTCAGATCAGTGCGGTGCTCCGGCCGCAGCACGCCAGCCGCAGTGGCCATTGGGGGGTGAACCAATGGAAAAGGAAGACCTTTTTCTCTGTCTCTCTCTCTCTCACTGTCCACTCTGCCTGCCAAAGAAAGAAAGAAAGAAATCCCATTCACAATAGCCACAAAAAAATCAAATATTTAGGAATAGATCTAACCAAAGAAGTGAAAGATCTCTACAATGAAAATTATCAAACACTGATGAAAGAAATCATCAAGGAAACAAAAATGGGAAGATATCCCTTGCTCATTGGTCAGAAGAATCAATATCATTAAAATAGCAGTACTACCTAAAGCAATCTACAGATTCAATGCAATCCCCATCAAAATACCAATGACATTCTTCACAGAATTAGAAAAAGCAATCCTAAAATTCATGGGGAATCACAAAAGACCCAGAATAGCTAAATCAACCCTGAACAAGAAAAATCAAGCTGGAGGCATCACAGTACCTGCCTTTAAAGAACAATACAAAACTATAGTCATGAAAACAGCACTGTGCAGACATAAAAACTGATACATGGATCAACGGAACAGAAGAGAGAGGGCAGAAATTAATCCACATTCATACAGCCAACTGGTTTTGACAAAAGTGCTCAGGCTGTACAGTGGAGTAAGGATAATCTCTTCAACAAATGATGCTGGCAAAACTGGATACTGGACACACACACACACACACACACGTAGAAGAATGAAACTAGACCCATACCTCTCACCATATACAAAAATCAACTCAAGACGGATCAAAGATCTAACTAAATTTAACACCTGAGATTATGAAGTTCCTACAAGAATATTTAGGGAAAACAACCCAAGACACTGGAGTAGGGGATGACTTCTTGGACAAGACCCCCAAAGCACAGGCAACAAAAGCAAAACTAAACAAATGGGGCTATATCAAACTCGGAAGCTTTTGCACAGCAAACAAAGCAATCAACAGAGTGAAGAATGGGAAAAACATTTGCAAACCACCTATCTGACAAAGGATTAATATCCAAATATTTCAGCAATTTAGAAAACTCAACAACAAAAGAACAACCAGTCCAGTTGAGAAATGGGAACAGGAAGCTGGAGTCAGGGCTGGGGCCAGGTATCAAACTGAGACCCTCCAACGTGGGATGCAAGGGTCTTAAACACTAGGCTGAATGCTTAACCCCGAAGTAATTTTATTTATTTTTATTACTTTTAAGATTCATTGACTTGAAAGGCAGTGAGCGGGAGAAAGAGAGAGAGAGATCTTTCATCAGCTGGTTCACTCCCCAAATGGCCCACACCCCTGCCAGAGGCTTTGTAGCAGTAGTATGGCAGAAAGGAAAGATCTCTGGCTCTGAAATTAGATGCGATGACACATTCAAAATGTCCCTCTGGGGACCGACCCTGTGGCATATTGGGTAAAGCCACTGCCTGCAGTGCCGGCTTCCCATATGGGAACTGGTTTGAGTCCCTACTGCTCCTGTTCCCATCCAGCTCTCTGCTATGGCCTGGGAAAGCAGTAGAAGAGGACCCAAGTCCTTGGGCCCCTGCACTCACATGGGAGATGTGGAAGAAGCTCCTGGCTCCTGGCTTTGTCCTCGTCCAGCCAGGCCATTTGGGGAGTGAGTTTGCAGATGGAAGATCTCTACCCCCATGCCCCGGTAACTTTATTTTTCAAATAAAAAAAATAAATCAAAGAGTTTTTTAAAATGTACCTCTGCTACTTATGACATGAATGGCATTGGGCAAGTTACTTCTATTTCCTGGGCTTTTGTGTCTTCAACTACATAGTTAGAATAGTATTCATTTGATTCACAAATATTTATTGAGCATCTACTAAGTAATTAGAACCGTGAACAATAGGGACACCCTCACAGAGCTGACAGTCTAATAGGAAAGCAAATAGTGCTCAAAATACTCACAGCATATGTTAAGTGCTAAGGGAATGCAGAGGGGGAGGACATAACCTAGTTTAGGGGGAAAGGACATATTGAGCCATCTGGAGTTAATCAGGGAAAAATGGGAGTAAGAAGAGGGCATTCCCATTGGGAGGAATTCAGTGTACAAAAGCACAAAAGTAAGAAAGAATATAACACTTTGAAGAAGTTGAAAGAATTTCAGGAGCCAGCATTGTGGCACAGTGGGTTAAGCCGCTACCTGTGCTGCTGGTATCTCATATCAGAGTGCCAGTTCAAATCCCAGCTGCTCCACTTCTGATCCAGCTCCCTGCTAATGTGCCTGGGAAAGCAGTGGAAGATGGCCCAAGTGCTTGGCCCCTGCACCTGCAGGGGAGACCAGGATGGAGTTCCTGGATCCCGCCTTTGACATGGCCCAGCCTCAGCCATTGCGACCATTTGGAGAGTGAACCAGCAAAATGAAATCTCTCTCTCTCTCTCTCTCTCTCTCTCTCTCTGTGTGTGTGTGTGTGTGTCTGTCTCTCTCACACGCATGCACACTCTTGCCCTCACTCTCTATCACTCTGCCTTGAAAATAAATAATAAAAATATTTTTAAAAAAGAAAAGAAAAAAATTTCAGCATTCCTTGAGTAGAGAGTGCAAAGGGAAGAGAGAGACAGTAGGGGAGATAGGGGATTATATATGAGTATTGCTGTGGTCGTTGAGGTAAAGTAAATGATTTTCGACCTTTTCCTTAGCATAACGGTAAGAGTTGCAAGCAGGGCCACTGAAATTAATAGCATTGAAAATAACGGAGTTGGGGCGTGGGCCCCTGCACCCATGTGGGAGACCTGGAAGAAGCTCCTGGCTTCAACCTGGCCTTGCCCCAGCAGTTGCAGCCATTTGGGAAGTGAACCAGTGGGTGGAAGGCCTCTCTCTCTCTCTCTCTCTCTTTCTTTCTCTCTCTCTCGCCCTCTCTCTTTGTAACTCTGCCTTTCAAATAAATAAACTAAATCTTTAATAATAAATAATAATAAAGTAATGTCCAGGAAGGGGAAACGTTGATTGTCCTGATTTGGTCAGCACACATTGTACACATGTATTGAAATGCTACACTATAATCCATAAGTATGTACAATTATTGCTAATAAAATATTAAAAATAAATAACAAAAAAGAAACTAAAACGTCACGCTGGATTGGTTATTATCAAAAAGACAAAAAAAATACATGTTGGTGAGGACATGCACACTGTTGGTTGGAATGTAAATTAGGGTACCCACTGTGGAAAAGAATGAAGGTTCCTCAAAAAATTAAAACTAGAACTCCCATATGATCCAACAACCCCACTCCTGGGTATATACCCAAGGGAAGCGAAGTCAGTGGGTTGAAGAGACATCCGCACTCCTTTGTTTATTGCCCCATCATTCACAATAGCTGAGAAACGTAAGCAGCCTAAGGGTTCACCCATTGATGAATGGGGACAGAAAATGTGCATGCACACTGGAATACCCCTCAGACATAAGATGGACAGGGTATTATATCATTCACAACAACCTGGGTGAACTAGAAGGCCTGATGTTAAGTGATAGAAGCCAAGCACCAAAAGAGAAGTATCCCATGATTTCCTTCACAGGCGGGGTCTGAAAACCAGGTGAACTCAGAAATCGAAAGGATACTGGTGGGACCAGCACTGTGGTGTAGCGGGTAAAGCTGCCGCCTGCAGCGCCTACATCCCACATGGGCGCTGGTTCGAGTTCTGGCTGCTCCACTTCCTATCCAGCTCTCTCTGCTATGGCCTAGGAAAGCAGTGGAGGATGGCTTGGGTCCTTTGGCCCCTGCACCCATGTGGGAGATCCAGAAGAAACTCCTGGCTCCTGGCTTCAGATTGCCGCAGTTCCAGCCATTTCAGCCTGTTGGGGAGTGAAGCAGCAGACTCTCTCTCTCTCTCTCTCTCTGTCCCTCTCTCTCTCTCTCTTTCTCCATCTCTGTGTGTCTCTCTTTCCGCCTTTCAAAGAAGGGAAAAATAAATTAAAATGTAAAGATATTTCTCTTTCTTTCTCCAGAAACCTTTAATTTAAGGAAGACAAACTTCATGCATTTCATAAATATAACTTTAGGAAGATTTCTCAGATGCAATTTCTTGGAAATTGGTAGGTGATCTAAAAGCTCCATTAGATTCTAGCTTGATTTTTGTTGTTGTTGGAACTACCTCATTGGGAATGTTGGTCTCTTCAACTAGAGCACAGGAAGCCTACTGTCTTGTTTTGTGATTCTATCCATTTGTGACAATGTCTAAATCCACTCATTTATATTAGGGTGGTTATATTCTAATGGCTTTTCCAATTCTTAGATGGAATAAGAACAAACTTCCCCACATTTACTCTTTGGTCACCCTTTCCATATTGGGAAAAGCAGGACAAATGTCTAAATTTTCCCTCTAGTTTCTAGGTTTCAAAAGGATAAGTTGGTTTCATTGTTATGATTTTTTAAAAATTTGTTTATTTATTTGAAAGGCAGAGTTACAGAGAGGCAGAGAGAGAGAGAGAGAGAGAGAGAGAGAGAGAGAGGTCTTCCATCTGCTAGTTCACTCCCCAGATGGCTGCAATGGCCGGAGCTGCGCCAATCCGAAGCCAGGAACCAGGAGCCTCCTCCGGGTCTCCCACGCAGGTGCAGGGGCCCAAGCACTTGGGCCATCTTCTACTGCTTTCCCAGGCCATAGCAGAGAGCTAGATCAGAAGTGGAGCAGCCGGGACTCAAACCGGCCCACATGTGGGATGCCGGCACTGCAGGCAGCAGCTTTACCTACTATGCCACAGCGCCGGCCCTCATTGGTACGTTCCAACTATGACTCTTGTCATTATGTGGTCTTGTGTATTTAAGCATATTTTTATGCCCTTACTCGTGCCGCTTCTGCCGCACCTGTGTGTGCTCTCCTCTCTTCCAGGTGTGATGTCAGTGGGCTCCCGCGTTCTGATTGGTCTAGCCTGTTCCCTGTGCCATCAGCGGGCCCAGGTGATCCATTCCTCACCTCTCACTCTATCTCTCTCCCTTTGTCCCTCACCCCTGCCTTGGCTCTCCCCTGTGAACATAACTCACAAGCCATCAGCACCTCAAAAGCATGACGGTGTACGCTGAGGAGCTGCTTTTTTTTTTTTTCAATGAGAAGGGACAAAAACTAATATGAGTCACTGTCATCAACGTCTGTCCCTGTTGTTTATTGCCAAGGGACGTGAGACTACCAAGCTTCTGTTGGGCTTTACCGGAAGCCTCAGGCAGCCATGGAAAAAGACTGAAACAGAGAGATCGAAAGCGTGCCCGAAGTTCAACAAGAAGAGATGGGAGATAATTTACTGAGCTATCGTTTCACAGTCCTTTGTGTGCATTAGCTCATTTACTCCTCAGACTCTCAGAAGCAGAGATCAGCATTCCGGTCTTGCAAAGCGGCAAACTCAAATTCGCAATTTCCCATAGCTATGTAAGAGCAAATAGCAAAATCAGAGAGCAGTCACCACTGAAGCAAAGACGACCCAGAGGGAGAAGAAGAGGATCATCAGATTGGATTCCACGCTCCCGACAAGTAGAGTTTGGGGGCCACCGAGTGCCAGCACGCATCATGAAGTAGCATTCTGGCTGGGACTCTCACAGCCTGTGGCTTCAAAGTCCTAATCTAGCAATCGGAGCCGACTCTCCTGCCTGCTCCCATCCAACCATATTCAGGCAGCTGTAAGTGAACACCCCCAAGTGACTGTGATCTGTTTTGCTCCTCTTCTGCAGCCAAAAATAGAATGGCTTCATACATACATCAGGACTCTCTTTCCAGGGCCGGCGCTTGGCACAGCGGCACCAGTTTGAATCCCGGCTGCTCCACTTCCCACCCAGCTCTTGGCTTGTGGCCTGGGAAAGCAGCGGAAGATGGCTCACGTACATGGGTCCCTGCCACCCACACAGGAGACCCGGATGAAGCTCCTGGCTCCTGGCTTCATCCTGGCACACTCCTGGCTATCATGGTCATATGGGAGTGAACCAGAGTGGTGTTCACTTATAACTGCCAGAACAGGGTTGAATGGAAGCTCTCTCTCTCTCTCTCTCTGTCTCTCCCTCTCTCCCAGTAACTCTGACTTTCAAATAAATAAAATTTTTTAAAAAGACTCTTCCCTACATAGCTACAGATTTTTAAAAAAGATTTATTTATTTGAAAGTCAGAGTTACAGAGAGAGGGAGAGAGAGAGAGGTCTTCCATCTGCTGGTTCACTCCCCGATTGGCCGCAAAGGCCGGAGCTGCGCCGATCAGAAGCCAGAAGCCAGGAGCTTCCTTCGGATCACCCATGTGGGTGCAGGGGCCCAAGAACTTGGGGGCCATCTTCTACTTTCCCAAGCCATAGCAGAGAGCTGGATCGGAAGTGGAGCAGCTGGGTCTCGAACAGGCTCCCATATAGGATGCCAGCACTTTAGGCCAGGGCATTAATCCGCTGCGCCACTGCGCCGCCCCACCTCCTCCTTTGATATGCTGTATAGTACGTTCTATGAATGAGCCTTTAAGTGAGCCCACCAGCTCAAATCCCTTCCGGAATGAGATGGAGTCTAGAGAAAAGCGGAGGCCGCCTTGTATCCTCTCAATTGCTCCACCCTCAGGCTTTTGCTGGGCAGGCTGGGGCTGGAGCTGGGGCTGGAGCTGCTTTGGTCCCCTGGAAATTTGCAAAGCAAATTAAGAGGAGGGCCTCGGGCTGTTATGAGCATCCCTCTGGCCCATACACCTCCTGCTGGTGTCTACCATATGGGACTGACAGTCCAGAGTCCCCTATAACCATATACTTTGGTTTTCAGTTCCTAAGGGTGTGTGTAGATGGATGTGTTGAAGGCAGAAACCGATGGCTTTATAAAGCCATTCAGCAAATACCGAGTACCATCTGTGTGCCAAGCACTATTCCAGGTGTTAGGGATAGAGTGATTTAGCAAGACAGGTGGCGTCTCTGCCCTCAGGAGCTTATATGGTATTGAGAAAGCAGGGATAATACACAAATAGACAAATATAAAAAGTTATATATGTTGCATTCTTTCAATAAAAATAAAACATGGCAAGGTTATCGAGGTGGTATTTGATCAGAGACTTAATTTAAATGAAGCCATGTGGACATCTTGGAACGTTCCAGTCAGAGGAAACAGCAAGTGCAAAGGCCCTGGGGCAGGAATAAGCTTGGTGTCTCCAAGGAAAGCCAGGGGAAAAAAAAATAATCGAAGGTGAGAGAGCAGAGAAAGGGCTAAAGAAGTAAGCAGAGTCCTCATCACATAGAGCCTCGTGTGTCATGGGAGAACTTGGCTTCTATTTTAAATGCAATTTGAAGAAGCCACCATACCAAGGGTTTTAACTAGAAGAGTGGCATTAGTAAGCCTCATAATATTTAACGACAATTCTGGCTGCTGCATGAAAAATTATTACAAGGGCCAAGAGTGAAATCAGAAATCCCAATGAAGAAGCAACTGCAGCCATCTCGCTGAGAGATGAAGGTAGCATTTGGCAGGGCAGAGCGGTGGAGACCGTGACAAGAGGTCAGATTCTGGATGTGCTGCGAAGCAGATTTGGAGTTGTGAAGAAGACAATTCACAGATTGTCTGATATGACGAACTGTACGGATAGTGGCACCATTGATCACTGGGGTAGGCATGGGCGTAGTTTTGAGGAAGGTGAAATAGGGGCTACTTTTAACATAGTTTGAGGTGCCTACAAGATATCCAGAGAGAAATATCCAAGTTTGCATTTATCTATGCAAGTCTGGGGGCCGGCGCTGTGGCGCAGTGGGTTAAAGCCCTGGCCTTAAGTGCCAGCATTCCATATGGGCTCCAGTTCTAGTCCCGGCTGCTCCTCTTCCGATCCAGCTCTCTGCTGTGGCCTGGGAAAGCAGTAGAAGATGGCCCAAGTGCTTGGGCCCCTGCACCCACATGGGAGACCAGGAAGAAGCTCCTGGCTTCAGATCAGCGCAGCTCCTGCCGTTGTGGCCAATTGGGGAGTGAACCAGCGGATCGAAGACCTCTCTCTCTGTCTCTCCCTCTCACTGTCTGTAACTCTACCTCTCAAATAAAATAAAATAAAATCTTTTTTAAAAAAAGATATGCAAGTCTGAAACTGAGTGGGGGGAAATAAAGAGTGCAAATATGAATGTGGAGTCATCAGGATCAGATGTTGTTTAGAGATCGGAGGGGACTACACAGGGAGAAAATAAATCTAGAGAGCAGAGGTCTCAGGACTAACCTCGGGTCACTTAGAACGTTTTGAGATCACAAAGAGAAGTTGGAGCAATAAAAGGAGATGGAGAACAGATGGGAAGTAGGGAGGGAGGGGAGCCAAGCCAAGCCAAAACAACAACAAAAACAAAAAGCGAGCAAAATGTTCAATGGGGACAGGATAAAATGAAGTGTGTCAAATGTTCATTAATCTGTTGGCTTTAGCAAGATGGTGGTCTTGAGGATCTTAACAAAATGTTGGGGGCTGGCGCGGTGGTGTATTGGGTACAGCCACCACCTGCAGTGCTGGCATCCCATAAGGGCGCCGGTTCTAGTCCCGGCTGCTCCACTTCCAATCCCACTCTCTGCTATGGCCTGGGAAAGCACTAGAAGATGGCCCAGGTCCTTGGGCCCCTGCACTTGTGTGGGAAACCTGGAGGAAGCTCCTGGCTCCTGACTTCAGATCAGCCCAGCTCCAGCCATTATGATCAACTGGGGAGTGAACCAGCAGATGGAAGACCTCTCTCTCTCTCTCACTCTCTCTCTCTCTCACTCTCTCTCTTTGCCTCTGCTTTTCTCTGTTTAAGTCTGCCTTTCAAATAAATATATAAATCTAAAAAAAAAAAACAAAAAACAAAACAAACAAACAAAAAAAACACCTTGAGAAGAAAGGGTTGAGGGAAAAATGAGACATGAGAAAGTAGATCCCCCTGGGGGTGGCGCTGTGGCTTAGCAGGTAAGGCTGCTGCCCGCAGTGCCTGTATCCCATACAGGCGCTGGTTCGAGTCCGGCTGCTCCACTTCCCACCCAGCTCTCTGCCGTGGCCTCAGAAAGCAATAGAAGATGGTCCCATGTGGGAGACCTGGCTTCAGAAGCTCCTGGCTCCTGGCTTCAGATCAGCACAGCTCTGGCTGTTGTGGCCATCTGGGGAGTGAACCAGGATGGAAAACCGATTTTCTCTCTCTCTCTCTCTCTCTCTCTCTCTCTCTCTCTTCCCCGTCTCTGAAACTCAGCCTTCTGAATAAATAAATAAATCTAAAAAAAGTAGATCCCCTTTTCATTTGTAAAAATTTTTATTAACATGTGATTCTTATACATTTTTATGGGATACGGTGTGATATTTCAACACATATACACATAGTAAATGGATTAAACCAGGCAACTAGCTTTTCCATTTCCTACTTTTTCTTTAGTACAAAGCCTACCTGCTCCTCTTTTGCAGTTCTTTTTGCAGTAGATCATAGATTGCTGTGAACTATAGTCACCCAACTGTGCTGTGAAATACTAGAACTTGTTACTTTTTAAAAAAATATTTATTTATTTGAATGGCAGAGTTACAGAGAGATAGAGACAGAGACAGAGAGAGAGAAAGGTCTTCCGTTTGCTGGTTCACTCCCCAAATGACCGCAACAGCCTGAGCTGCGCTCATCTGAAGCCAGGAGCCAGGAGCCTCTTTCCTGTCTCCCACGCAGGTGCAGGGGCTCAAGGACTTGAGCCATCTTCTACTGCTTTCCCAGGCCATAGCAGAGAGCTGAATTAGAAGTGGAGCAGCTGGGACCTGAATCAGCACCCATATGGGATGCCGGCACTGCAGGCGGTGGCTTTACTCACTACACTACAGCGCCAGCCCCAGAACTTGTTACTTCTATCTGCCTGTGTTTGGGTGGGTACCTGTTGTCCAATCTCCCTCCATCCTCCCTCCCCTACACTCCACAGGCTATAACAATCACTGTTCTTAAGTTCAGACTGACTAGTTTTTAATTGGGCACTCCCTTGAGTTGCATCCTCTGGTCTGCTTTAACACAAACCAGGAGGAAAAGAAAGCTAGGCATCAGAAGCAATGGGTGGCAGGCCTATTAATGGCTGATCTGTACAGTGATCTGCCCTCAAGGAGACCCAACAGGCCAGTCCACTGCAGTGGCTTTCAATGTGGTAAGCCTGGGCTTCAGCAGAAGTCAGCTTATGAAGAGCCCTGGCAGCTCTGCCAAGAGTCGGATCACTGGAAATGGACCTGCCCTGGAGTCGAAGGATGCCCAGGTCAGAGCCACAGATCTTAGTGGCTCTAAGCTGAAAAGCCCTTCACTCAGCCCAACTTCCAAAGTGACCACTGCAGCTGAGGGGACAGCCAAGTAGGGTCAGCAACATTGCAGGCAGAACTGTAAATTTCTTGTTAGAGATGCCACCTGCCTTTACCTGGCCAGCTCTCCTTCCAGGCCAGCCAAGTAATGAAAGTCAACAGAGTGCCTTCCCCTAGGAGGTTCACACCTCCCTTAGGATGTACCCCATGTGAAGAGATAGATAGGTCTGGGCCTCTTAACTTACAAGGCCTAAAGCCCACCAGATTATTATCAAGCCCCTTCTATCAGGTTCTATTTGCCTCTCAATCAGAAAACTTAATTGTAGCTTAGACAGCACCTTTCTTAGCTCCTCTAAGAATGACTCTGTCCTTTGTTCTAGGCCCTATCTAGTGCACTTGGGCCTCATTCCTTTGTAATCATAACCTCTACTCTACCACCAATGGCTCTACTCCCAACCTGTGTGTACTGATGGTCCTCTTCCCCACTTAATGCTGTATAATTGTTCAAGCCTGGTTAATGCCACTCTTAGGATCATTGGTTACTATCCTCACCCTGTCTTTTATGACCTTGTCTAAATATGATCAGAGTTGGCAAACTTGGAAGGCTTCCATAGCCTTGGCAACTCATGACGACAGCCTAGGGTGGTTACTGGCGCCATAAACTAGAGTGTCAATTTGTTGGGTCAACAACAGGAGCCACTGTGCACTTGCTCCTCATGTGGGATCTCTATCCTTAATGTGCTGTACATTTTGATTTAATGCTATAACTAGTACTCAAACAGTATGTTTCACTTTGTGTTTCTATATGGGTGCAAACTGTTGAAATCTTTATACTAAATTGATCTTCTGTATATAAAGAGAATTGAAAATGAATCTTGATGCAAATGGAAGGGGAGAGGGAGCGGGAGAGGGGAGGGTTGTGGGTTGGAGGGAAGTTATGGGAGGGGGAAGCCATTGTAATCCATAAGCTGTACACTGGAAATTTATATTCATTAAATAAAAGTTAAAAAAAGAAAAAAAAAGAAAACAAAACAAAACAAAAAAAACTCCCGTATAGGATGGAGACTTGTGGTATTTCTAAGTCTGGCTTATTTCACTTAACACAAAGATCTCCAGCTCCAACCATTTGCTGCAAATTTCAGGACTTCTTTCTTTTGTCTGATTGAATAGCGCTTTGGTGGGTGTGTATGCTACATTGTTGCTATCCATTCATCCACTTATGAGCAGCCAGGTTGATTCAGTATTTTGGCTACTGTGAATAGTGCCGCAATGAACATGAGAGTGAAGATACCACTATCATATTGTGCATTCATTTCCTAGGGATATATGCCAGGCGTGGGGTAGTTGGATCACATGGCAGATCTATTTTTAGCTGTTTTGAGGAACCTCCGTACTGTTCACCATATGGCTGTACTAATTTATGTTCCCACCAACATTGTATTAAGGTTCTCTTTTCTTCATGTCCTCTCCCGCATTTGCCTTCTTGATAATAGTCATTCTAACTAGAGTGAGATGATACCTCATTATGATGTTATTTACACTTCCCTGATGGCTAGTGATGTTGAGCATTTTTTATGTATTTGGCCATTGTAGTTCTTCTCTAGAGACATCTATTCAGGTCCTTTACCTGTTTCTTTACAGGATTGTTTGAGGGTGGTTTTTGTTTTTTTTTTTTTTTTTTTTTTGGTTATTGTTGAGTTATCTGAGTTCTTCATACATTCTGAATATTATGCTTTTGTCAGATAAATGGTTTGCAAACATTTTCTCACATTATGGCCATTGCCTTTTTCCTTTGCCCTAAAGAAGCTTCTTAGAAGAGAGAGGGAGAAAGTTTTCCATCAATGGCCGGAGCTGTGCTGATCCAAAACCAGCAGCCAAGGAGCTTCTTCCGGGTCTCCCACGCAGGTACAGGGGCCCAAACACCTGGACCATCCTCCTCTGCTTTCCCAGGCCAGGGAGCTGTATTGGAAGTAGAGCAGCCAGGACTCGAACCAGCGCCCATATGGGATGCTGGCACCGCAGGCAGTTGCTTTACCCACTAAGCCACAGCACCGGTGTTTTTTTTTTTTTTTTTTTTTTGAAAGGCAGAGTGGACAGTGAGAGAGAGAGAGAGAGAGAAAGGTCTTCCTTTTGCCATTGGTTCACCCTCCAATGGCCACCAAAGCCGACGTGCTGCACTGATCTGCAGGCAGGAGCCAGGTGCTTCTCCTGGTCTCCCATGGGGTGCAGGGCCCAAGCACTTGGGCCATCCTCCACTGCCTTCCCGGGCCACAACAGAGAGCTGGCCTGGAAGAGGGGCAACCGGGACAGAATCCGGTGCCCCGACCGGGACTAGAACCCAGTGTGCCAGTGCTGCAAGGCGGAGGATTAGCCTGTTGAGCCACGGCGCCGGCTCACAGCACCAGTTCTTAGTTTTGCTTTTATTGCTTGTGCTTTTGAGGTCTTATCCAAATTCACTGCCTATAATGATATCTTTAATTGTTTCTCCTATGCTATCTTCTAGTAGTTTCGGGTCTTACATCTGCATGTTAGGTTCATGTTGACTTTATTTTTGTCAACTATTTTGACTATGTATTTATTTATAGGGTGAGAGGTGGTAGGGGGAGGGAGAGGGTCTAGGTTCAGTCTTCTGCATATGCATATCCAGTTTTCCTGGCACTATTTATTGAAAAGCCTGCCCTTTCTCCAGGAACAGGAAGTTCTTTGCAGGGCTTTATCATACAGGGCAACAGAGAAGCAGGAAGGCGCTGGCGGTGGACACGTATATAGAGAAGCACATTGGTAGGCTGGTGATGGGAGTGATCCAGCAGACAGCAAAATACTTAAGACTGCAAGATGTTTCCTTTAGTTGTGTGTGTCTGTATGTATGTGGATGTGTTAAGTGTTTCCAAGCCCTTCCACCATAAGTGTGGAAACCTCACTGTACTGGTGACTATTGAATGTGGGCGGGGACTATTCAGTCCACCCCGACTCAGCCCTATATGAGTCACACCATAGCTAATAAACAGTGCACAAGGCTAGAAGGGCTGGGCTTGCCTAACGTCTGATTTTAGACACACATGCCACCAGCACATACATAGGACAGGCTTTGTCTTAGGTACGCTCTTACCCCTGCTGGCAAATTTTTCAGCGTATGGCAAAAAAGGAAATTGTCTGTTTTCAGGCTCATAATTCCTCTGCTCTCTATCCTGATTCACTCTCCATATCTACTGAGGGTGAGAGGGCTGAGATACATGGTGTGCTAGAGCCAGACTGCACCATGTCACAAGAACCAATGGCTAAATTTTTGGAAATTTTGCTCACCAGTGATTAATCGTAGCCACTATTAAAAAAACGCACTACACAAATTTACTATTCAATAGATTGCCTTAAAACATAGATGATAAACACTCAAAACTAATCCCTTCCTAGTTATCTTTGGGTAGTAATGTCCAACTCTGTATTCAGTGACAATGCTGGTTTTGATAGCTTGAAATCAGCCATAATGACAGTATGGAAAATCAGCAAATACTACCGATCAAGGATTTTGCCCTCGGGGAGAGCTATATGTTTTTCATTTACCAGCATAAAAATAGCTAAGACCCATCAATTAATCCAGACTAAGGTGGATTCCACAGCATTTCACAGCTTTTTAAATCAAACTTTGTTTCAAGAGACTCAGCCAGCTGAACTTCTGGAAACTATAGCAAGTCTGAATGGATGAGTTTAACAGAATCACCTGCTGAAAGGAGCTTGGAAAGGCCTGCCTTCCTTTGCAAGTCAGAATAGGCACCACAGCGAGCCATGGTGCTATCAGGCATTCATTCATGTATCCATCACACGGAAGAACCTTGTCGTGTCCTTCACCTACCTAGGGCAACCACCCAATCATATTACAAACTCTGAACTCAGTGGGCCATTTGTCTTTTTTTTTTCCAGATTTACTTATTTTATTTGAAAGGCAGAGACAGAGACAGAGAGACAGAGAGACAGAGAGAGAGAGAGAGAGAGAGAAGTGTTCCATCCACTGGTTCATTCCCCAAATTGCCACAATGGCAGGAGCTGGGGCAATCAGAAGCCAGGAGCTTCTTCCTGGTCTCCTATGTGGGTGCAGGGGCCCAAGGACTTGAGCCATCTTCTGCTGCTTTCCCAGGCCATAGCAGAGAGCGGGATCAGAAGTGGAGCAGCTGGGACTCGAACTGGTGCCCATATGGGATGCTGGCACTGCAGGCGGCGGCTTTTATCCACTGCGCTACAGCGCCGGCTCAGGCCATTTGTCTTTGTATGCAAGAGAAGGACTAATGAAAGACACCATTTCAAACTGGACTGGGAGAATACATTTAACTGGGGCTGAATAGTTGCTGGGAGGAGGATTCCAAGCCCAAGGCCACTGTTTCCCAGCCCCACCCTGCCTCTAGTCCGGGCCATTTGACCAGTGACTTCAATGCAATGAGGAGATGTATGATATGTATCACTTCAGGTCCAGCCAAACACTGGTTAGTGCCATTCTCTTGGACCTTCCAAACTGTAAGCTAAATCAATCTCTTTGCTCAATAAACGATCCAAATCCAGGCATTTTCTGTCAGCGGTGGAAAATAGACTCATACATCCTACTACTTCAACTTGGTTCTCGTATTAGTTACTTCATTGGGTAACAAATTACCCCCCCAAAACATAAAAGCTGAAAACAATGAAGAGAGATGCTCTCATGGTTTCTGCGCGGAGCAGAAATTCAGGGGCAGCTTCGGTGCGAGAGAGAGAGAGAGAGAAATCGATCTTCCATCTAGTGGTTACCCCTCAAATGGCTGCAATAGCCAGGGCTGGACTAGGCCAAGGCCAGGAGCCTGGAATCGATCCAGGTCTCCCACGTGGTTGGCAGGGGCCCAAGCATTTGGGCCATCCTCTGCTGCTTTCCCAGGCACATTAGCAGGGAGCTGGATGAGAAGTAGAGCAGCCAGGACTTGAACAAGTGCTCCAATGGAATGCTGGTGTGGCAGGCAGCAGCTTAAGCCATAGTGCCACAACACCAATCTCTTTATCCTATTTCTAGAAGCAAGACATTACAAGCAGCTCATCCTGAAGGGGTGGAGGAATTACATTCTACTTCTTTTCAGATTTTATTTAGTTTATTTTAGTTTAGTTTATTTTTATTTTATTTATTTAGTTTTATTTATTTAGTTTATTTTATTTTAGTTTATTTTTTTTTAGTTTATTTAGTTGAGAAGCAGAGTTACAGAGAGAGGGGGACAGAGAGAAAGGTCTTCCGTCCCCTGATTCACACCTCAAATGGCCACAACGGCGGGAGCTGGGCCAATCTGAAGACAGGAGCTTCTTCCAGATCTCCCATGTGGATGCAGAGGCCCAAAGACTTGGGCCATCTCCGACTGCTTTCCCAGGCCACAGCAGAGAGCTGAATCAGAAGTGGAGCAGCAGGGACTCGAACTAGTGCCCATGTGGGATGCCGGCACTGCAGGTGGAGGCTTAGCCTAGTAATCCACAGCACCAGTCCCACATTCTACTTTTGAAGAGAAGAGTTGGTGTATATATTTCAAAATCACCCTGGTTCTCTGTCCTCAAATGATTGATATTCCCCCTACATGAAAAGCATACTCCCAAGTCTCATAACAATGTCCTCCCATGACAGCAGGACTGGGAACATATTTTTCTGCTAAGGGCCATGTGGATATTTATAACATCCTTGGTGGGCTTCAAAATGAGCCTGCTATAGATGAATTGGATTCCAGAACCCACCAGCAGTTGCAACCAAATGATGTTGGGGGCCTCATGCAGCCCACGGGCCAGACGCTCCCCAGCCCTGCATTACGGAGCAGTTTGAAGTCCAGCTTCTGAGCATCTAAGTCAGGCCCAGGTGTACAGAAGGTGCCTCGGCTGTAGCTCTTCAAGTGTACAGCTCTATAAGTGCAGTCCCTCTCCACCTCAGGACCTATGAGCTAGAGGAAAGTCATCTTCTGCCCCATCGCCCATGCCCATGGAGGAAAGCGAAGGATAGCCCCTACAGACACTTACTGTAGGAAAAACTGGGGGAAAGAGGAGGCACAAAGGAGTCACTGGGTCATAAAGAATTCTGAAATCTTCCTGGGGAAGTGTTGAAAGGTTCCTTCATTATGACTCAATTGCTACTGCTGCCTGGGAATAATTTGCCGTGGCTCCTGGCTTTGTGGCTCGGCTCTCAGTTCCACCCTCTGGGTCATCTTTCCTTTTCTATGAGAACTATAGTCTACATTTGCAGCGGAACGGTTTTTTGGGCTTTCTTCTTTCCGGCAGTTTTGAGTGTCCAAAGGTCTCCTTTGTCATGTTTATATTATCTGTGTCCCTTTCAGTCTGAGCTGAGCTCAAGGTGTTACTGCAAATATAATTCCATTTCAAAGTGTTGGAGGCTTCTGTGAATCTTATTAAGGCTTACCTCCACTACACCGAAGTCTCATCCCCCAAAAGATCTTTGAGATAAGCCCTTCCTAACGTCGGATCTGCTGAGAGTACTGAGGGGCGGTGCTCTTTCGCTTCTTCAAAGCCCTAGTGCTTCACTGAACAGCTCTCTAAGGCGTGATCTTGGATCTTTCTGAGGTCTTAACAAAGGATTTTATGGTCGTACCTTCAGATTTATTTTTAAGCCATGTTTTCCTGAGTACCCTGGGTTTGATCTTTGTTCCAAAGCCATTTCTCAATTTCAGCGTTGTTTACCTCTTGGAAGATCTAGAAATCTTCAAAGCCAGCAAACCCAGACTCCTTTGGGTTTCACAGTCCTATCTTTATCTTATCTCTGCTCTTTCACATTTGACTATAAACAGCAAGAACAAAATAGGCAGCCCCTTTAACACTTTAGATGGATGCTATGTAAGCTCTGTCAG
The DNA here is from genome assembly GCF_033115175.1 of Lepus europaeus. NCBI lineage: Eukaryota > Metazoa > Chordata > Mammalia > Lagomorpha > Leporidae > Lepus > Lepus europaeus. The sequence continues at coordinate 87,585,958 of NC_084850.1, forward strand.
ACAGCTCATTGGATATTTTTTTTTGTTTTTAATGTTTATCTATCTTCATCTACTTGAAAGGAAGAGAGAGAAGGAGAGAGAGAGAGAGAGAGAGAGAGAGAGAGAGAGAGAGAGAGAATCTTCCATCCACTGTTCATTCCCCAAATGCCCACGACAATCTGGGCTGGGCCCCACCAAAGCCAAAGCCAGGAACCAGAAATCCCATCCGGGACTCCCACATGGGTGGCAATGGCCTAAGCACTTGAGCCATCACTTGCTGCCTCCCAGGATGCAATAGCAGGAAGCTGGATCGGATGTGGATTAGCTAGGATTTGAACTGGCACTCCAATATGGGATGCAGGTAGGTGTCTCAAATACAACTTCACCCACTGTGCTACAATGCCTGCCTCTGGGCATCATTCCAACTGACCAAATAAGTTCAGGTGATAGTGCTGCTAAACTTTTTGCCACTGTGTCCGACCTCCCTTTCCTTCATTTTCCAGTAGCACGTTCCTTACTTCTACCGGATATTTTGGATCTTCAAGATGGAAATTCATCCTTGGGGACGGCACTGTGGTATAGCGGGTAAAGCTTTCCTCACTTCTGTCCTCAAACTTAGACTTATACTAATAATCTGTTCAAAAAATTTCAGCCTTTCATGAACACTCACTTCCAAGTCCTCCCGACTTTTGCAAAACTGCCTTATTCCCAAGCCAGTCCCTCAGTTCTAGACATTTCTTATGCTAGCACCTCGCTTTCAGCTGTACCAAAAATCCGTATTTGTTGTTTATGACTGCCTAACAAATCACTCCCAAACTCAGTGTCTTTACACAAGAAACATTGGTTATCTCATGGTTTCTATCAGCTAGGACTTTGCAAGTAGCTTATTTGGAAATTTTGGCCCAAGGTCTATCACGTGGTTGCATTTAGGAAATAAGCAAGTCTGCTCTCCTGGGAAGCCTTGGATGACGACGCATGATCTGCTTCCAGGATGGCTTACTCACATGGCTGTGGGCAGGAGGCCTCAGCTCCTTGTGACATGGGCCTCTCCTTAGGCCACTTGCACATCCTCATGACTTCTCAAGGAACTTCCTGCTCCATTTCAGCAGTTTCCCTTACAGAGGCTCTCGAAATCGTCTAACCCAGCACATCCAGATTCCTTTTGGTTTAACAGTCCTGTCTTTAGCTTACCTCTGTTCCTTCCCAGAGTGCTTGGTCCATAAGAGAAAGCTCAGAAGCAGCCATGCTACCTGTCCTGAGCTAACATCTGAAATTGCACAGTCACTTCCGCTTTACACTATGCATTCAAAGCAAGCCCTAAAGGAGGTTTTCTCCCAGCATGTCACTGACTGAGGCGAGCAGGCAGACTTCTCTAATCTAAGCAGGAAAAAAAAGGAAGGCTCAGTGTAGTCACGTGGCTTCATTGATGCCCCCATAATACTTCTCATGGATCAGCTGGGCTTCCTTTCTTTTTTTTTTAATTAAGTATTTATTTATTTATTTGAGAGTCAGAGTTACATACAGAGGAGAGGCAGAGAGAGAAAGAGAGAGAGAGAGAGAGAGAGGTCTTACATCCTCTGGTTCACTTCCCAGTTGGCCACAATGGTGGAAACTGTGCCAATCCGAAGCCAGGAGCCAGGAGCTTCTTCCAGATCTCCCACGCAGGTGCTGGGGCCCAAGGACTTGGGCCATCTTCTACTGCTTTCCCAGGCCATAGCAGAGAGCTGGATCGGAAGCGGAGCAGCCGGGACTCGAACCAGCACCCATATGAGATGCCAGCACCGCAGGCGGCAGCTTTACCCGCTATACCACAGCACCGTCCCCAAGGATGAATTTCCATCTTGAAGATCCAAAAGAAGTTTGAGGAAAGACATACAATATCTGCTCAGCCTGAATAGTAGCAGTATTATCAGTGTATCCTAAGGAAATACGGTTTCAAAAGAGTAAACTGTACCATGTTAAGTGTCTGTTATTTCCTAGGTGCTTAACGCACGAACGTTTGTTTTATCTTCACAGCAGTGCTGTGGGATAAGTATATTGAGCCCACTTTATAGATGAGGAAACAGTTTACATTAGAGGAATCACAGACAGGTGAAGTGACTTGGCATGGAATGGCACAAATATAATCCTATGTGTTCCCAAAGCCTGGGTCCATGCCAGTGGTTTAATGAGCTCCATGTATCCCTAGGACTTAACGAGGCAATGGAAGGTGCTCAGTCCCACCTGAGACCAAGGTGCTCCTCTTTTGTCTAGCTGACATAGTGGACTTCCACACAATATTTCATTTAAACCAAGGATATTCTGGCTTAAAAACAGAGAAAAATCCAAAGCTATTGTCAAGTTAAGTACAACATAAAGCTTTCTTTTAGTTTTCAGGCTTCTGAAAACTATGCATTTATAGCTCATCTATTGTCTTCACTTTTTTTTTTTAGAAAAAGATTTATTTATTTGAAAGGCAAAGTTACAGAGAGAGAGGCAAAGACAGAGAGGGAGGTCTTACATGTTCTGGCTCACTCCCCAAATGGCTGCAATGGCCGGAGCTGAGCTGATCCAAAGCCAGCAGCCAGGAGCCAGGAGCCAGGAGCTTCTTCCGGGTCTCCCATATGGGTGCAGGGACCCAAGCACTTGGGCCATCCTCCACTGTTTTCCCAGGCCATTAGCAGGGAGTTGGGTTGGAAGTGGCACAGCTGGGACTCAAACTGGTGCCCATATGGGATGCCTGCATCACAGACAGCAGCTTTGCCTGCTAAGCTTGATTTCTAACATCATCTCTGGGGCAGCTGTTTGGTGCAATGGTCAAAATGCCACTTGGGATGCCCACATCCTACAATGGAGTGCCTGGGTTTGAGCCCTGGTCTGCTTCTGATTCCAGTTTCCTGCTAATGTAAACCCTGAGAGGCAGCAGATGACGACGACTCAAGTCCCAGGACCCAAGTGGGAAACCCAGATTGAGATCCAGCCAGGCACAGTCCTGAGCCTCTACTCCCACATGGGAGACCTGGATGGAGCTCCTGGCTCTTGCCTTTGGCCAGACTCAGTCCTGGCAGCTATGGCCATTTGGGGAGGGAACCAGGAGATGGAAGATTCTCTCTCTCTTTCTGTGTGTGTGTGTGTGTGTGTCTTTCTCTCTGTAACTCTTTTCAAATAAAATACATCTTTAAAAAAATCCCCGTTCTGGATGAGCGCATTTTACACTGTCTCTCCTGCTGAGTGTGCTATAAAGCCTGGTGGAATTGAGGACTCTGAGAAGTAAACAGTAGTCAGAGGACTGGGAAAGAAGATTGGAGTTCAAAATATGATTAGCACTCCAAACGAGTTTACTGTTTGCTTTCCTCCAGCATCTCCCAGCCTGGACTCAGTAAGACCCCATACCCAGACGTGGACACTAGCTCAGAGTTCCAGGAGAAAGCCTCTAGCTCTGGTGTAAGGAGAAGGAAGTAGACCTCCTAATGCCCAGAGATAATGCAAACAGCCTTCCTTTTTGTCCTTTGCTTCTTTTTCTCCATTCCCTCGTGCTCCAGTCCCCATACAATCCCATACAATAGTGACAGTGATGCTAATTTCAGCCCGTAGAATGCAAAACACCGAAGGAGGGGAACAGTCCTCTCCAGTGGGAAAGCAGACTTCCTGAAATCCCACCTTTCTGGCTCTAGGATCAAAAACAAGAGCCCCAGAAAAAGAGAGAGAGGCTGGAAAATCATGGAGAGGGAGCAATTCAGAAAGATGATCGTTAAATCTGCTTATAGACTCTGGGCAGACACCTCAAATTGCACGTCCATGGGTTGGATCCCACAGAACATTCACAGATTTTGAGAACAGAAGCTAGGAGCAAACCGCTGAAGTCCCAGATTGGCCACTGGGTGGCGGGCACAGGCAGATCAGAATAGCAGCGCCAAGGCTTTGAAAACTGAATGGTCACTGAGACCGCGACCCGTAATGGCTGGCCTGAACTCAGCTAGTCAATTGTTTGCTAAAACAAAAGCTATGACCATTCTCCTAGGGGTTGAAATGGGACCCAGAGTTTTAAACATCCAGAGTACATCCCCCAAATTACTTGGTATAAACTCAACATATGAGTACATAGACATGAACACTGAGATGATATAAAGGAATATCTGACACAGAATTTAAATGAACTATTATAAAACTCCTTTATATTAAGCAAATTCTAATACATGGGAAATAATAGAAAGATAAAATTTCATTAAAGAAATAAAGAAAAGTCAAATGGGGGCCAGAGCTGTGGCATAGCAGGTTAAGCTGCCACCTGTAGTGCTGGCATCCCATATGGGCACTGGTTGGAGTCCTGGCTGCTCCACTTCTGATCCAGCTTCCTGCTAATGGCCTGAAAAAAGCAATGGAAGACATCCCAAGTGCTTGGGCTCTTGCACCCACATGGAAGAGCCCAGATGAAGCTCCTGGTTCCTGAGGGCTTCAGTCTGACCCAGCCCTGGCTGTTGCAGCCATCTGAAGAGTGAACCAGCAGATGAAAGATCTCTCCCTCTCTCTCTCTCTCTATAACCCTGCCTTTCAAATAAACAAATGAATCTTTTTTAAAAAAAAGCCAAATGGAAATTATTAGAACTGAAAAATAAAATAACCTAAATTTAAAAGTTACCGGATGGACTCAGCAGTAGAATGAATATGATGGAGGAAAGAGCTAGTGAATGTGAAGATAGTGTAGATCAATATAAATTATCCAACAGGACCAGCCAGGAAGACACAGGTAGGTAATCATCTCATAGAGTTTAAGGGCCCAGTTGCCCCTCTTCCAGGCCAGCTCTCTGCTGTGGCCAAGGAGTGCAGTGGAGGATGGCCCAAGTGCTTGGGCCCTGCACCCCATAGGAGACCAGGATAAGCACCTGGCTCCTGCCATCGGAACAGCGCGGTGCGCCGGCCGCAGCACGCCTACCGCGGCGACCATTGGAGGGTGAACCAACGGCAAAAGGAAGACCTTTCTCTCTGTCTCTCTCTCACTGTCCACTCTGTCTGTCAAAAAAAATACATAAAAAAAGAAAGAGTTTAAGGGGAGGGATACCCAGAGCACTTAGAAATCAAGACAAAGAAAGTTTTAAGGCTATAATTTTTGAAATCAAAATTAAAGCAACAATTTCATAATGAACAACATACCAAAATTTTTTTTTTAAATGCAGGATTAGCTGCAGCGGTCTGCTGACCCATTTTGGAGTCTGAGATAAAATGTAAAACAAGCAGTGCTGATACAATTTAAAACCACGTAGAGGCAAAACTAACAAGACTCCAGGAAACTGGGACAATACTAGAAGTTCTAACATTGCTGTCATCAGAATCTCAGAAGGAAAGAAGAGTGAAATATAGAAAAAAAATTTAGAAAATAATAGTTGAAAAGTTCCCAAATTTGGTGAAATACTTAAACCTACAACTTCAAGAAGTTCTTCAGACTCCAAACAGGAAAGCCACAAAGAAATACATGCTCAGGCATATAATCATCAAACTGTTGAACATGAATAACAAAGAAAAAAATCTTGACAGCACCAGAGAAAACCAACGTGCTACTTGTACAGGTGTGATGATTACAGATGACTGAATTCTTATCAGAAACCAGAGAGGCAGAAAGGCAGTTTTTATTTTTAATATTTTTTGTTTGACAGGCAGAGTTAGTGAGAGAGAGAGAGAGAGAGAGAGAGGTCTTCCTTCCATTGGTTCATCCCCCAATTGGCCACTATGGCTGGCAAGCGGCCGGCGAGCTGCCACCGATCCGAAGCCGGAGCCAGGTGCTTCCTCCTGGTCTCCCATGCGGGTGCAGGGCCCAAGGACATGGGCCATCCTCCACTGCCTTCCCGGGCCACAGCAGAGAGCTGAACTGGAAGAGGAGCAACCGGGGACAGAACCCGGTGCCCCAACTGGGACTAGTGTGCCGGCGCCGCAGGTGGAGGATTAGCCAAGTGAGCCACGGCGCCGGCCAGTAAAATATTTTCAGAGTGTTGAAAGAAAATAACTGCCATCCCAGAATTCTATGTCTAGTGGAAATATCCTTCAGGAATAAAAGTGATTTAAAAGGAAACTCAGAATTCACTGCCAAATGAAGTGGTCTAAAACAATTAAGAAAGAAAACTCTTCACACAAAAGTGAAATTATACTAGGAAGAAAATTAGACCACCAAAAATGAAGTTAAGGTAACAGAGGAGGCATTTGACTATTAAAAAAGAAAATCCAAGAAGATAGGTTTGTGGATGTTTTCTGTTTCTTAACTACAAAAAATGTTAAATGCTTGAAAACATAAATACGTTTACCTTGATTGGATATTACACAATACGCATATCAAGAAAACATCACATAGTACCCCATAAAAGTTGGGTACATATATTTCAATCACTAATCATTGAAAAATGTCCAGAGATACAATAAAATTAAAATGGAATACTAAAAATGCTGAAAAGAAGACAGGATGAAAAAACAGAGCAATGAAAACTAGAGAAAGAAAATAAATAGTAGTCCGAAACCCAGATAAGTCAATAATTATATCAAATGTAAGTGTATTAAATGGATAAAATAATAACATGACCCAACTAGATGCATACTAAAAGAAACTCAGTTTGTATATAATGATATAAGAAGTTTAGAACAGATTTACCATGAAAATGCAAATCAAAATAAAACTCAGTGCTTCTATCAGTGCCAGATAAGGTATACTTTAAGCAAAATTACCAACCCAGGGGCTGGCATTGTGGTACAGCAAGTTAAGCCACTGCTGGAGACACCAGCATCCCATATGGGAGCTCTGGTTCCAGTCTGGCTGCTTTGTTTCTGACCCAGCTCCCCATTAATGCATCTGGGATAGCAGCAGAAGACGATCCAGATGTGTGGGCCCCTGTCATATGCATGTAAACCAGAATGGAGCCCCTGGCTCCTGGCTTCGGCCTGGCCCAGTGCTGGCCATTAAGGGATTTGGGGAGAGAACCAGCAGATGGAAGATTTCTCTGTCACTCTATGTTTCAAGTAAATAAAATAAATCTCTTTAAAAATTACCAAGCATAATGACAAAATGATAAAAGGTTCAATTCACTGAGAAAGTATAGTAAATATGCACCTAAAACCATGATTTCAAAATACATGATACAAAACTGACAGATCTGTAATGAAAAATAGAAAAATCAGTATAGTTGGAGACTTCACTTGGTAAAAGATAAGAGTAGTAGACAGAGAATCGTCAAGGATATAAAGAAACTGAACAACATCAATCTCAATACATTTATCAGTTACAATAGTTTCTTGTTGATACTTCATAATTCCTTTTCACTCTGGATGCCTTTCATATTTTTCTTGCCTAGTTAACCTAGCTAGGATCTCCGGCACGATGTTGCATATAAGTGGCAGTAGCATACACCTCTGATTTGTAGCTGATCTTAGGATAAAAGCTTTCAGTTTTTCATCATTGAGATATTATCTGTGAATTTTTTTAAATTTTGGAGATAACATATTCTCAATTTACATTATGCTCAAAGGCTTAATGCTCCACTAAAGGAAGAGTTCAACAAACAAAAAGCAAAAAGACCACGGTTCATAGACCATAATCAAAAGAAAAGATGTCACCTTCACCCATATACAGTAAACTTCAAGATAGTCACAGATCATCAAAATTATAGTCGTATATAATTCCTAACAATTTGCCCAACAAAAATCCGATGTAAATTTTGACAGAACACTTTTTGTAGTAAAGCTAGTACACAGTGGCATCTCTTTCCTTGTTAGTTGAATTTTTAATAAAGAGATGTATGTATTTATTTATTTGAAAGCCAGAGTTACAGAAAGAGAGGGAGAGACAGAGATCTACCATCTGCTGGAATACTCCCCAGAAGGCCACAATAGCCAGGACTGGGCCAGGCTGAAGCCAGGAGCCCGGAACTACATCCAGGTCTCTCACACGGATAGCAGGGGCCCCGGCACTTGGGCCATCCTCTGCTTTTTCCCCAGGGAAAATTAGCAGGCAGCTGAACTGGAAGTGGAGTAGCCAGGACTTGAACTGGTGCTTATGTGGGATGCCATTGTTGCAGGCAGTGGCTTTGTTGTGCCTGGGCGAGTGTAAACAGAGGAGCAACAGATTGATAAAATTTGACCGTCCTTTATCGCCGGCAGTGGAGAGTAGGTTCATACCCTAAAGAACTCTCGACCCTGAAGCCCAAAGCAACAGGGTTTCTAAAGGTAAAAACCACAAGGAGGGGAGGGGGAATACACGTTTGCTAGGATCAGGGGAGATACGTGGTTAGTAGGGTCAAGCTGACCTAAGGCCTATGTGAAACTAATATCAACTACAACACCAGTTGCAATCTTAACAATTCCAATTATAATCCTAACATTAATCCAGGTGCAGCCTATCTGTTTTAAGCTTGAGTGATTATGCCAGGGAGTTTCTATGCTCTGCCACGTGGGATGCAAATATTGTTACTACGTTTTAGATCATAGTTTCAGACCAGAGTCTCACAGTGCAGGGTGCTTTCTTAAGATGGAGTCTTGGGTGCTCTAATATGGAGTCCCTACTTGTTAAGGTGTTACGTCAACTTAACCTGCTATACACCACAATGCCAGCACCAGCTATGAATTTTTTGAAGCTGTTGTTCAGCAAATTGAGGACATTCCTTTCTACCCCTCATTTACTGAGTGTTTTTATCATGGAATACTGGATATTTCAAATGCTCTTTTTGCATCTATTTAGATGATCATATGCTTTTGTTCTTTATTAATATGGAGTATTATATTTATTTTTAATATTTATTTATTGAGAGAGGAGAGACAGAGATATCAAGAGATAGAGAGATCGAGAGATTGAGAGAGAGAGAGAGAAAGAGATCTTCCACCCATTGGTTCACTCCCCAAATGGCCGCAATGGTCAAAGCCGGGCCAGACCAAATCCAGGAGCCAGGAGCTTCTTCCAGGTCTCCCACGTGGGTTCAGGGGCCCAAACACTTGGGCCATCCTCCGCTGCTTTCCCAGGTGCATTAGCAGGGAGCTGGATGGGGAGTGGAGCATCCAGGAGGTGAACTGGCATCCATATGGGATGCTGGTGACACAGACAGCGGCTTTACGCACTGAGCCACAATGCTGACCCCTACAGTTATTTTTGTATGTTGAACCTACTTTGCATTCCTGAGTTAAATCCCACCTGCTCATGGTCACTCTACCCAATTTCATGGTTATAGTCATGAAGACTGGATTGTATTAGCAAAAGGACAGACCCATAAATCAGTGGAACGGAAATGCATCTATAGATGGATAACATCAATGTGGCTGGATAACTTTTTCAATTAAATTTTGATTAAATTACAAAGGCAATTAAACATAGATAGGGTAGTCTTTTCAACAAATATATTGGAACAATTAGCTATCCAGATATAATAAAAAAAAATAGGGGTTGGTGTTGTGGGGTAGCAGGTTCAGCCACCTGTGTCACTGGAATCCCATATGGATGCCAGTTCGAGACCTGGCTGCTCCACTTCTGATCCAACTCCTTGCTAATGTACCTGGGAAAGCAGCAGAAGATGGCTCAATTACTTGGGCCCCTGCACCCATGTGGGAGATGCAGAAGAAGCTCCAGACCACTAGCTTCGGCCCTGGCCATTGTGGCCATTTGGGGAATGAACCAGCAGATGGAAGATCTCTCTCTCTTCTCCCTCTATAACTCTCTGCCTTTCAAATAAAAAAAAATAAATCTTTTTAAAGAGCAAAAAAACCTTGATATTTCACATGCTTCATTAATTCCAAGTGGTCAACATCATGGCTTCTTTTTTTTTTTAAAGAAATTTATTTGAAAGGCAGAATTACAGAGAGAGAGAGAGAGAGAGAGTTCTTCTATCCCCTGGTTTACTTCCCACATGGCCACAATAGCTGAGGCTGGGCCAGGCCAAAGCCAGAAACCAGGAGCTTCATCTGGATCTCCAATGTGGATGCAGGGGCCCAAGCACTTGGGTCATCATCTGCTGCTTTCCCAGGCGCATTAGCAGGGAGCTGGATTGGAAGTGGAGCAGCCGGGGCTTGAACTGGCACTGATATAGGATGCTGGCCTTGCAGGCAGCAGCTTAACCCACCACACCATAATGCCAGCCCCATAAATAAGGGTTTCTTGATCCAAGAAATCTTGCCCCTGGGTAAGAATCGCTGATCTAAATATAAAACGTATGCAACATTTAGCAGAAAATGTAAAGAACATATCCATAACCTGGAATTACGCAAATAGTTCTCAGACAGGACACTGAAAGTATGATCGCTAAAAAATTGATAATTTAGAACTCATCAAAATTAAAATCCTTTGCCCTGTGAAAGATACTATTAAAAGGATAGAAAGATAGACTATAGATTGGGAGATAAGATTAGAAAATAACAAAACATACAACCAACTTTTGTGAAGAATATATAAAGGACTTTCTTTTTTTTTTTTTTTTTTTGACAGGCAGAATGGATAGTGAGAGAGAGAGAGAGACAGAGAGAAAGGTCTTCCTTTTTGCCGTTGGTTCACCTTCCAATGGCCGTTGTGCTGCGGCCAGCGCATGGCGCGATCCGAAGCCAGAAGCCAGGTGCTTCTCCTGGTCTCCCATGGGGTGCAGGGCCCAAGCACTTGGGCCATCCCATCCTCCACTGCACTCCCGGGCCATAGCAGAGAGCTGGCCTGGAAGAGGAGCAACCGGGACAGAATCCAGTGCTCCTAGAGGGACTAGAACCCAGTGTGCCAGCGCCGCAAGGTGGAGGATTAGCCTATTGAGCCACAGCGCCGGCTATAAAGAAATTTCAAAACTGAACAGAGAAAATACAAACAATTTGATTAGGCCAAAGACATTTGACAGAAGAAGATACATGGAAGGCAAACAAATATGTGAAAAGATGTAATAATGAAAAAAGCATTATCCTTTAGGGAAATGCAAATCGAAGTAATTATGAGATACCACTATACATTTAATAGAATGGTTGACTGTCTTTTTAGATTTATTTTCATTTACTTGAAAGGCAGAGTGACAGAGAGGGAAAGAGATCTTCTATCCACTGGTACACTCCCCAAATGGCCACAACTGTCAGGGCTGGGCCAGGCTGAAGCTACAAGCCTGGAACTCCATCCTGGTCTCCCACGTGGAGGGTGGCAGGGACCCAAGCACTTGGGCCATCTTCTGCTGCCTTCCCCGGTGCTGTTGGCAGGGAGCTATATGGGAAATGAAGCAGCTAAGGCTCGAACCAGAGCTCCTTTGTGGGATGCTGGCATATCAGCTGGTGGTTTAGCCTGCTGTACCACAATGCTGGCCCCGAAATGAATATTTAAAAGTACGGACAATACACAACAACTAGAATTTTCCTATGTTGCTGGTTCAAATACAAAATTTTATAGCCATTTTGGAAAAACAGTTTGGTACCTTCTTATACAGTAAACTACATCTACAATATGACTCAGCAATCCCACTCCCACCTAAAGAAAACATGTTCAAATGAAAACTCACACAATAACATTCACAGCAGTTCTATTTGTGACAGAATAAAACTGGAAAGAGCACAAAATGTCCTTCAACTGGGGAATGCATCAACTGTGTCACATCCATAAAATGAGATGGCACTCAGCAATAAAAGGTCACTCACTACACTCACACAGCACTATGGGTCAATCTCAAAGCCAGTCTCCAAAGGTTGCATACAACACGATTCCGTTTATATACCATTCCCTAGAGAACAAACCATCACGGTGGCAGACACATCTGTGACTGCCAGTGTTTGGGGCATAGACAGAGTGTGACTATGAACGGAGAGCACTACAGAGGTTTCTTACTTGATGGAAACGATCCATCTTCTGATTACAGAAATTTATTCTTGTTAAGTCTCAGCACTATAATGCTCCTCCCCTTCCCTGCCAAAGTCAATTTTACCATATGGGAGTTTAGAAAATAGAAGTGCTAGCTATCAAATCAAATATCTGCTCCCCTTGTCAAATATGCTGGAGCAAACCCAAAATATTCTGAATTTCTACAGCACTGTATTACAAGGCGCTTTCACATACATATGTCACTTAATCCTCACAAAGAACTGAGAAGTAGGGATACTATGCTGACTCCCCCATAACTGTGTGTGTATATATAGAGGCAGTGGCCAAAGCCAGGTAAAACCCCTGGTCAAAAACACTGTCCACTTTTGAAGCTGTTTCTTCCAAATCACAGACCTTTAACCTTCTAGATCTGTAATCTAAGGTAAAGTCACTTCCCCTTTCTGGGCCTTTCTCTGTAAAATGAGGACAACAATGCCCACTGGACAAAGATGTAGTGATGTGTGTTATGTTTTTCTTTTGTAAAGATTGATTTGTTTATTTGAGTGGCAGAGTTACAGACAGAGAGAGGGAAAGACAGAGAGAGATCTTCCCATCTACTGGTTCACTCCCCAAATGGCCACAATGGTCACAGCTGGCCCAGGCCAAAACCAGGAGGCAGGAGCTTATTCCAGGTCTCCCACGTGGGTGCAGGGGACCAAAGACTCAGGCCATGTTCCACTGTTTTCCCAGGCTATAGCAGAGAGCTGGATCGGAAGTGGAGCAGCCAGGATTTGAACAGGCACCATATAAGATGCCTGTACCAGAGGTTTAACCTGCTATGCCACAGCGCTGGCCCTATGTGTATTATGCTTTTCATGCTTCACATCTCTTCCTTTTGGGACCTGCCCCTCCTCCACTGTGTGATTTTCATCAGTTAACCTTATCAGCAGAGGCCCACCTCCCCAACACAGACTGGGGCATTTGACCCCGAACAATCAAATATGGTTGCTCCTTTTCACTGGACATAGTTAGTGATCCAAGGGAGTACAAATCTCCCAGGAAGGGTCACCAGAGACCTTTGGGGAAAATTGTCGATGTGAGAGAAAAGGTCCTTGTGCTTGAGAGAGCTTAATCTGAGCTCTAAGGATTATGTACATTGTCAGTAGCTGGGAGCCATATTGCTATCATATGAAGACAATCTGAGGGCATGCAAAGTGAAAGAAACCACACACAAAATACCACAGGAAGTTCTACAACAGGAAGAACTAATCTAAAGTGATAGAGGGATGGGTGTTTGGCACAGTGGTTAAGACACTGCTTGACACTTGCACCCCATATCCAAGTGTCTGGTTTCCAGTCCTGTGTCTGCTTCCAATTCTAGCATCCTAATGTGCACCTTAGCGGGCAACAGTGATGCCGTAAGTGGTTGGGTCCCTGCCACCCATATGGGAAACCCAAAGTGAGTTCCCAACTTTGGCCAAATGAATGAGCAGATGGAATCTCTCTCTCTCTCTCTCCTTCCCTTCCTCCCTCTTCTGCTTTTCAAGTAAATGAAAATACATTTTAAAAAGATTATTTATTTGACAGGCAGAGTTATAGAAACAGAAGGAGAGATCTGCCATCTGCTGGTTCACTTCCCATATGGCTGCAATAGCCAGGACTGGGCCAGGCTGAAGCCAGGAACCAAGAGCTCTTCCGGGCCTCCCACGTGGGTGGCAGGAGCCCAAGTATGTGGACCATCTTTTGCTGCTTTTCCCAGGCCATTAGCAGAGAGCTAAATCAGAAGTGGGGCAGAAACCAGCACACATATGGGATGCCAGCATCACAGGTGGCAGCTTAACCTGCTCCACCACAAGCCCAGTCCCACAAATACATTTCTAAATGGGCAATAGACCAATCTAAATAGATATTTCTCAAAAGAGGACATGCAAATAAATGGCCAACAGGCACATGAAAAATGACCAGCATCACTGATCATCTGGGATAATGCAAGTCAAGACCATAATGAGATATCACCTTACTCCAGTTGAATGGCTATTATAAAAATGACAAAAGATAACAAATGTTGGTGAGAATATGGAGAAAAGGGAATCCTGGCACACTGATGGTGAGAATGTAAGTTAGTACAGCCATTATGGAAACAGTATGGAGGATCGTCAAAAAAAGAAAAATAGAACTACCAGGTTTGGCACTGTGGCACAGCAGGTTAAAGCCCCAGCCTGCAGTGCCAGCATCCCATGTGGGTACCAGTTCAAGTCCTGGCTGCTCCACTTGCCATCCAGCCCCTTGCTGGCTTTCCTGGGAAAGTAGCAAAGGGTGGCCCAAGTCCTTGGGCCTTTGCATCTATGTGGGAGACCTGGAAGAAGCTCCTGGCTCCTGCCTTCGGATTGACTCAGTTCCAGCCATTGTGGCCATTTGTGGAGTGAATCAGCAGATGGAAGACCTCTCTCTCTTCATCTCTAACTCTCTCTGTAACTCTGTATTTCGAATAAATAAAATAAATATTTAAAAAAATAAATAAAATAGAACTACCACATGATCCAGCAATACCACTACTGGGTATATATCCAAAGAGATGAAATCAGTATGTTGAGGAGACATCTGTACTCCCATGTTTATAGCACTATTCACAGTAGTCAAGAAGTGGAATCAACTTAAGTGTGCATCAAAGGTGAATTGGATAAAGCAAATGTGGTACTGATACACAATGGAATGCTATTCAGCCATAATAAAAGATGAAATCCTGTTATTTGAAATATGGATAGATTGGGAGGAAATTATGTAAAAATAAAATAAAGCAGGCACATAAAGACAAATACCGTATGATTTCACTCATATGTGGAATTTTTTAAAAAAATTCATCTCATAGAAGTTGACAGTAGAAGAGTAATTGCCAGAGGCTGGGGAGATTAGGGGAGTTGAGGTATGGGGAGACATTGGTTAATGGGTACTAAGTTACAGTTACATAGGAGAGATAAGCTTTATTGCACAGTAGGGTGACTATAGATAACATGCTTTATATTTTTCTTTTTTTGAAGATTTATTTATTTATTTGAAAGTCAGAGAGAGAGAGAGAGAGAGGTCTTCCATCTGCTGGTTCACCCTCCAAGATGGCTGCAACGGCCGGAGCTGCACTGATCTGAAGTCAGGAGCCAGGAGCTTCTTCTGGGTCTCCCACGTGGGTGCAGGGGCCCAAGCACTTGGGCCATCTTCTACTGCTTTCCCAGGCCACAGCAGAGAGCTGGACTGGAAGTGGAGTAGAATCAGGGCTCATACAGGATGCCAGCGCTGCAGCTAGTGGCTTTACCCGCTATGCCATAGCGCCAGCCCCTGTGTATTCTTAAAAAAAAAAAAAACTTTTAAAATGATATTGAATGTTTTCACCACAAAGCAATGGTAAACATTTGAAGGAATGGATACCCCGATTTGAATGTTGCACAACGTATACATGGACAGCAACATCACAAGCTACAGTTTTTAGGTGTCAATTAAAAGAAAAGAAGCTTTAGCTTTGTTGAGGACAATGAAGATGGTAAGGCAGCGGAGATCTGAGGAGAGACAGGGTCAAATCTACACCTAATGTAGGTCAGCTTAACAACAGTGTGGCAAATGCATTTGAGCAGAGTTAACATTGAAGCGGGAGACTACTTAGGTGGTTGCTGCTACGGTTCAAACACGAGAAGACGAGGACCTGAGCCAAACTGTGCGGCGGTGACAAAGAAGAGAAGGAGCCACCACATGTGTGGTGAGTGAAGGGATACAAGGAAGTGAAGGGGAAGTTAAGGAACTGTCTTGGACTTCTAGGCCAGTTGGGCATCGGAGTGTTTCTCTAAAATAAGGAACATAGGAGGAGCAGGCTTTGGGGGACCTGACTAGTTCAGTTGAAACCTGAAGACTTTAAAAAGCATATGGGACCTTCACATGACTGCCTAACAGTTATAGTCACCCCTCAGTTTACATAAGGGCTTGGTCCAATACACCATGGAGACATCAAAAATCCATGCATGCTAAAGTCCCTTATATAAAAGGGCATAGCATTCGCTTATAATCCAAACACAACCTCCCATGTATTTTAAATAATCTCTAAGTTACGTCTATTGCCTAATTTAATCAACAGTTAGAGAAATAGTTGTTATACTATATTGCCTAGAGAATAATAAGCAGAAAGTGTATATATTCAGTACAGATGCAATTTTTTAGAGATTTATTTATTTGAAAGTCTGAATTACAGAGAGAGAGGAAGAAACAGAAAGGTCTTCTGTAAGTTGGTTTACTCTCCAGATGGCCTCAACAGGAGGGCTGGGTCAGGCTGAAGACAGGAGCCAGGAGCTGCATTTAGGTCTCCCACATGGGTGCCAGGGCTCAAATACTTGGGCCATCATCTGCTGCTTTTCCAAGGCCATTAGCTGAGAGCTAGATCAGAAGTGGCGCAAACAGGACTTTAACTGGTGCCCATATGCAGTGCCAGCATTGTAGGCAATGACTCTACCCACTACACCACAATGCCAGCCCCACGGATGCAATTTTTAAAAATATTTCTGGGGCCGGTGCTGTGGCATAGTAGGTTAAGCCTCCACCTGCAGCATAGTATCTCATATTGGAGTGCTGGTTCAAGTCCTGACTACTCCACTTCTGATCCAGCTCCCTGATAATGCATCTGGGAAAGCAGTAGAAGATGGCCCAAGTGATTGGGCCCCTGTACCCACGTGGGGAACCTGGAAGAAACTCTTGGCTCCTGGCTTTGGATCGGCGCAGCTCTGGCAGTTGTGGCCATTTGGGGAGTGAACCAGTGGATGGAAGACCTCTCTCTCTCTCTCTCTAATAAATAAATCAATCTTTAAAAAAATATTTCCGATTAGAGGTTGTTTGAATCCATCGTTGTGGAACCTATGGATATGGAGGGCCAACTGTATTCTTTATCATTCTATAAATCTTATGTCAGGGTTCTGGACTGGAGATTTCAGTCCTGAGAATTCCTCAAGCTTATTTATTGGCTCGTCCATCTAGGAACGGAGCTTGCTGCCTCCACGCACAGCTGTATTCATTGCTCAGCCCTCATAAAGTTTGTGTCAGCTTCTCTCTCTGTGACAGACTCATTTTCTTCTGTCTTCTTCCAGGTGATGGAAAAGTCAGCCACTAACCACCCCAGCTCTGCCTCTTTATAATTCATAATCCAGAAGGAAAATAGCCTTGCCTATTGGTTCTAGCAGAAAAGATCTAGAGAGGCCTTTGGCCCAACTTGACTCAAGTATTCATCATGGAATCACTGTGTTCAAGGAAAGGAGGCATTAATTGGTTCAGACAAGGTCAGTCTAGAAAGGGAGGAATTCTCTAAAAGAACCAGAGTGAGGATAGAAATGTATGCTGGAGGGGCCGGCGCTGTGGCGTGGTAGGTTAAGCCTCCACCTCTGAAGCCGGCATCCCAAACAGGTGCTGGTTGGAGTACTAGCTGCTCCACTTCCAATCCAGCTCCCTGCTAATGTGCCTGGGAAAGCAGGGGAAAATGACTCAAGTGATTGGGCCCTTGCACTCACATGGGAGACTAGAAAGAAGCTCCTGGCTCCTGGCTTCAGATTGGCTCAGCTCTGGCCATTGCAGCCATTTGGGGAGTGAATCAGCAGATGGATGACTTCTCTCTCTGTCTCTCCCTCTTTCTCTCTGTAACTCTGCATCTCAGATAAACAAATCTTTTTTTAGAAGAAAGGAAATGCATGCTAGAAAGACAAAACCAGTAGTTAAAATAATTCGATGGTAGTTAAAATTATGAAAGTGGATTTCATCATCTAGGGAGAATTTACAAACCAACAAGAGCAGAAGGGCAGAATACAGAGAAAACGTGCACTTTCAAAGGGCAGGTGGGGTAGGAGGGGTCCAGTCAGAGGAGACTATGAGTGATCAATAGAGTCAGGGAAGTAGAGTAAGATAGTACTTAAGATTAGGAGATCACTAGTGATTTAGTGAGAATGGCATCACTGAAGTGGACATCAGAAACCACACTGAAGTTCGTTGAAGACTGAACCTGAGTGTAGACAAGTTTTTTGGGGGAGTTTGGAATGTGGCACGGTAGCTAGAGGGGAACACACTTGCCCACTCGGTTCTAAAGCTATGCCATCAATTCATGGCCTGGATTCTGTTTCTTCCTGGACTCTGGAAGACTGCCCGGATTATATCAGCTGAGTTCCTGATCTCCATTTACAATCCCTCTTCCACAAATGACTACCCAACCACTCAACACACAATCATCACTGGCTGTTAGCTTCTCATTATCTCCTTAACTCGATTCCCCCTTCATTCTCAGCATACCACATGGCTGTTACTATGAAAGCTGTATCCTACCATGAGCCAGTACTGACGGCAGAGGCCAGTGTCTTTACCATTTTCGAATCCTCAATATCTAGTGTATGTGAATGTTGACAATGTGAACATTCCAGCGTCCACTGTATTTAGCCTTTTATTTCCCCCTTCTATCTCTGCTACCTTCTACTTCTATCCTACCTCTGACTGGGAGATGGCCCTTGAACTCAGGCAAGGCTTTGCTCCTCAAAGTCATAGGTGAATGGCACTAAGAGGGTGGAAAATTAAACCTATTATGGTGGGCCTAGTGGGACGGCCTTGGGTCATTACAGAAATGCCCTTGGAAGTTCTTTAAAGATGACTGCTTATAAATATCTGAGAGTTTGGCCCAGCCTCTCTCTCCCTTCCTGGCTCACCATGCCATTGTTCCTCCACACACACTCCACTATCGCCATCCTCTAGCTTCACCTGATGGTTGAACCAGTGCCTAATCTTGGACTGTGAACTCCAAAACCATGGGCCAAAATAAGCTATCCTTAAATAACTTGACTTAGGAATTTCATTGTAGTAATGAATATCTGACTAATACAACTTCACAAGAGGTTTCTCTCTAAAGTTAAATCTACCAACTGCATTCTGAATTCTAGCTCTTTTCAGTTCCTTTAGGGCAGGGTTGGGGAACATCTGGTCCATGGGCTATACAGACCCAGGAAATCATTTGGTCTAGCCCTGCCAAGGCAACCACAGGTGGGAATCAAAATTCAATACATCTATAGCAGGCTCATTTTTAATTGATCATTTCATACCAGCCCACAAATGATGTTATAAATACCCAAATGGCCCTTGGCAGAACAAAAGTTCCCTACCCCTGTTTTTAGGGTGTTTGTCCTTCAATAAACATTTTCTTTGGAGCATATCACTCCATTTTTGCTGTTATATATGCATGAAAAGCACTGAAAAATTTTTTCTTTGCATTGATATGATCCTTTTAGCTACTATGCACTCAAGTAGTATAGCAGTATAGTAGTATACTAGTATAGTATAGAAAGAATGAACAGTGGGGGGCTGGCACTATGGCTCAGATTAAGCCATCACTTGTGATGCTGGCCTCTCACATTGGAGTGCAGGTTCCAGTCCCAACCCAACTGCTTCGTTTCTGGTCCAGTTTCATGCTAATATGCCTGGAAAGCAGCACAAGATGGCCCAAGAGCTTGGGTCCCTGCCATCCATGTAGGGAGACCTGGATAAAGTTCCAGGCTCCTGGATTCGGCCTGGCCCAGCCCTGGCCATTGTGGCAATTTGGAGTGAACTACGGGATTGATGATCTCTTTATCCTCCCTCCCTCCCTCCTTTCACTCTGTTTTTCAAATAAATTAAATGAATCTTTAAAAAAAGAGAAGTGAGGGCCAGGGTTATGGCATAGTGGTTAAAGCTGCCGCCTGCGATACCTGCATTCCATTTGTGTGCTGGTTTGTGTCCCAGCTGCTTCTCTTCTAATCCATTTGCCTGATAATGGCCTGGGAAAGCAGCAGAGGACAACCCAGGTGTTTGGGCCCCTGCCATCCATGTAGGAGACCCAGATGAAGCTCCTGGCTCCAGGCTTCAGCCTGGCCCAACCCTGGCCATTGTGGCCATCTGGGGAGTGAACCAGTGGATGGAATCTCTTGTGTGTGTCTCTCTCCTTCTCTCTGTAACTCTTTCATATAAATAAATAAATCTTTTAAAAAGATAGCAGTGGATCAGAAATAAAAACAAGGTTTAAATCTGCTTCATTTCAACATTGGGTAAGTGACTTTCCCTCTCTGAGCCTGTTTTCATTGATAATATGAACAAAGTGAATGAATTATTTCTAAAATTTATTTTAAAAAAGATTTATTTATTTGAAATTCAGAGTTTTGAGAGAGAGAGAGAGAGAGAGAGAGAGAGAGAGAGAGAGACTGACTTCCATCTGCTGGTTCACTCCCCAAATGGCCTCAATAGCTGGGGCTGAGCCAGGCCAAAGTCAGGAACCTGGAAGTCCATCTGAGTCTCCCACAGGCATAGCAGGGCCCCAAGTACTTGGGTCATCCTTGCTGCTTTCCCAGGTGCATTAGCAGGGGATTGGATTAGAAGTGGAGCAGCCAGGAATTGAACCAGTGCTCATATGAAATGTCAGTGTTGTAGGTGGTGGCTTAACCCACAACCCACTGTGCCACAATGCCAGCTCAATAAAATTCCTTTTATTTTTTTCCACTTTATTCAAAAGGCAGACAGACAGACACACCTACGTGAGAGAGAGAAAGGGAGGGGGAATCTTCCATCTATTTGTTCACATCCCAAATGTCTGTAAACATCCAGGGCTGGACCAGGCTGAAGCCTGGAGCCTGTAACTCCATTCAGGTCTACCATGTGGATGGCAAGGACCCTAGTACTTGAGCCATCATCTGCTGCTTCCCAGGGTGTGCATTGGCAGGATCCTGGATTAGAAGTGGAGGGCATGATCCAAGCACTCCAGTATGGGATACTGGTGTCCCAAGAAGCATTTTAACTACTAAGCCAAATGCCCACCCCTAAAATCCTTTTAATCTCTTAGATTCTGTGCCTGATAGGAGACTACAAATAAGCAACTAATATACACTGTCTCAATCTCCTACCTATCAATACTTTTGGAATCTTGTTTTCACAAAAATTAGAGAAAAAGGGCCTCTGTATCCAGTTATCTATTCCTGTAACAATGCTGCCTATGAAAACACTCAAAATTCAATAGCTTAAAGCTAAACATTGATTTAGTTCTTGAGTCTGTGGTTTAGAAACGTAGGCCGGGTATGGCTGAACAGTTGTTTTGGACAAGGCAGGCTCACTCCTATGTCTGGCAGGCATTTGGTTGTGAGCTGATCTAGGATGGGCTGTAGCTGAGGCAGCTGAACTCTTCCATACGTCTGACAGGCTAACTTGGGCATGAGAGCATCTCAGAGGTGGCAGGGAAACCAGACAACAGATGAAAACACACAATGCCTCAAGTGAGGGTCAGAACTGTCAATGTCATTACTTCTGCCACATTTCATTAGGCAAAGACAGCCACAAGGGCAGCTCAGGTGCAAGGGGTTGGGGAGGAGGTTCTGCTGTTTACTGAGAGAAACTGCAAAGTCACATGGCAAAAGGCATGGACTGAGAGAGGTACAGTATTGGGACATTAGTACATGTAATAACCTCAATTCTCTTATTTTTTTTTACCATGCTCTGATACTCAACTTACAATAGCTATTACTGCTCACTTTTAACTAATTAAACACATTTCCAAAACACCTACTTTGTGCAGGGCTCAGGGTTTTCTGAAACGGTAACACAGCCTAGCAGAAAGTACAAAAAAAGCTTTGGCCTTGGCCGGCGTCGCGGCTCAATAGGCTAATCCTCCGCCTTGCGGCACTGGCACACCAGGTTCTAGTCCCTCTCGGGACACCGGATTCTGTCCCGGTTGCCCCTCTTCCGGGCCAGCTCTCTGCTATGGCCCGGGAAGGCAGTGGAGGATGGCCCAAGTGCTTGGGCCCTGCACCTGCATGGGAGACCAGGAGAAGCACCTGGCTCCAAGCTTCGGATCAGCGCGATTCGCCAGCTGCAGCGGCCATTGGAGGGTGAACCAACGGCAAAAAGGAAGACCTTTCTCTCTGTCTCTCTCACTGTCCACTCTGTCAAAAAAAAAAAAAGCTTTGTCCTTAAGACCAATCTACATTCACATTCCACTTCCACCACTTACAGTGGGCAAGGGAACCAATCCCAACTTCCTCTCCTGAAATATGAAGGTAGTGATTTCATTGGGTTAGTGTTAGATGAAGACAGCACATAAAAATTCATGGCAGGTAAGTTTTAGCTTAGTTACTTCTTTCTACTCCATTTTTCTGGTTCCTTTTTCATAATCCTGCCCTCTAGCAACTATGGAAGTCATCAAGATCATGTGGAACATCACGTTCTCTCAATATTCTTTGTGTTTGTAAGCTCATATGTACAATTTCTAGCTATGAGCTATTTTTAAGATTTACTTTTTGAAGGGCAGAGAAACAGGGAAAGGGCGGGGTGAGGGAGAGATCTGCTAGTTCACTCTCCAAATGGCCAAGACAGCCAGGGCAAGGTAAGGCCAAAGTCAGGAGCCAAGAACTCCATCCACGTCTCCCACATAGGTGGCAGGGACCCAAGTACTTTGGCCATATTCCATTGCTTTCCTAAGCATAGTAGCCAGGACTTGAACCAGCACTCTGATATAGGATGCTGGCAATCCAAGTGGCAGCTTAACCCACTGCGTCACAATGCCAGCCCGTCTAGCTTTCACCTCCCTCTAGACTCCTATTTCCAGTAGTCTTCTATAGTATATCACCACTTTGCTATCTTAAGTCTGCATTTCCACAACCCTTCTCAGAAGTACTCCATTTTCTCCAGGCGGGCAGACTATAAGCACATATACTGCCACTCCTTCCTTCCCTCTACCCTCCTCCAATCGAATTTCTTACCATGTCCTCATCTATCCTTTCAAAGTCACCTGCATCAAGATATTTCTCTGACAGCACCCTATTTTCCACTCTAGTAGGACCTAACTTCTCAATTCCCTGGCTTTTAACACCTACCCAATAATTTGGTCTCATCTTAGCTAACTAACTTTAGCTCAGTTTCATTCACTTCACTACTTGAGTTCTCATTAGAAGTGGATCACATTAACAGGAAGGACAACTTTCCAGTTGCATTTTGAGATGGTTTTGTAATCCAGGGCATAGTCATTTCTCTGAATCTATTTCCTTGGCTATAAAATAAGCTCATTAACTTCATCTACTTTGCAGAGGGGAAAGCACCCGGCATAGTGTTTACCCAATAAATATGAGTCCCCTTTCTCACTTATTCCCTATGCAGTCCTTCCCAAGTCAATACTGTCTCATGACAATATATTGTCTCGGAACTCAGTATGCAACGAATGTCTCTGCCTCCAAGCACAAGGACAGGCACACCAAATTCTCCTTCTATAGTGTTTTTTTTATTTGCACATTTAATGTTCACAAATCACTTTACAGATTTCTTTTCACAGGTTTATTATTTATAATAAAGATCAGCATAAAACAGAGTATTGGAGAGGACCAATAAATTACTCTCAGTGATAGCACAGAGTACAAAGGCTCTGAAAGAATAAAGTGAACAAGAACAGTTTGTGGCCACTTCCTACCAGGCGGGAACACTGACTTCATTAAGGCCAAGCCTTTACTCCGTTATTTCTTCCTCACACCAAGTGTAACCCAAATAGGAAGGCAATCTGTTCTCGTATGACTGCTCTCTGAGGTCTTCGGAATATAACTGGTACAAGCGACCAGATGCATCCCTTGACTATAAACACCTGAATAAACAAGTTCAATTTTGATATATTAACCATCCCCTGGGAGAGCTGAAAAGAAAGAGGCAGAAGTTGTTTGATTCTTAAGACTTTGAGAAAAGGGGGTATGGTGGGTGGTGGCGGTGGTGGAGGGAGAAGCCGAAGGGAAAGAAAAGGGACTCAAGGAGGGATGAGGGCAGCAAACCCAACCCTTTCCATTGTACAACTGCTCTTGTGTTCTTCTCTGATGCTGCTGATCTAGTGTCCCACTACTCAGAAACAAAGAACACTGAGTTATCGACCTCCAGTCCCTTCTAGGATATTAACAGGGAACACATCCTGTGGGAGGGGTGGACTCATTTCATGTACATAATAACAATTCAAAAATATGAAATATGTCCTACCATGCTCTCATCTAATGTTATTCTTATCACAAAATCAGAATAGCTTTTTTTTTTTTTTTTTGCAGAGGATCAGAGGAGATGCACAAAGTACTGAAGAACAGTGCTTTTTGCCAAACCATTAGGGACAAAAAACAGATGGGTTGTTTGCAGGGGCTGAGGTGGAGGAGGAATGAGAGGGACTGCTTGCTAATGGATACCAGGGTTCTTTGTGGAGTGATGAAAATGTTCTCAAATTAGATAGTGATGATGGTTGCACAACTTTGTGAGTATACTAAAAGCCACTGAACTGTACACTTTAAAAGGGTGAATTTCATGGTAAAGTGTATCTCAATAAAGCTGTTATAAAAATTCTTAAAAAAATAGAATAGTGCTGGCACAAAGTAAGTGCCCAATAAATGTTAGCTATTAGTAGTAGTAATATTATTGTCAACATTTGACCATCCTAAGGCCAAATTAAATCCCTAGAAATTCTCTATTTGTAATAAAATCTCACAGAATCTAGAAAAGTGTTTCTAATTTACATACATAGATTAACATTCATACATTTATTTCTACCCAAATGTTTCTGAAATTAACAGTCTAATTAAGATTCACAACTTTTGTGTTTTACATTGGACTAAAATAGCCGCATGCAGTGGATGTTTTGTCAAACCAGGATAAGCTCTAGGTAAGCTGCAATGACTGATGCTACCCAAGAGTTTGAACTAACAAGAGATTTTCATTTTCAGCTCCAGAAATAAAGAAGCAGTCCAAATAGAGTAAGCAGTTAGATTATATAAAGTACATTATTAAATCTCTAAATACAGGCTTGTTAGCCTTCTAATCACATTCTTGGGGGATACTGGTTATAAAAAGATGAATATTCAACAGTAAAATGCTTACCGGTCTCATGCCCTATGACTCCACCTTGCCCAAGAACAGAAAAACCCCACCACGAGAAGATCCAATTCAACTCAAGTAATAATTAACCTCTTCAGAGGTCAAAGACTTAATGACTAATGGCTGACTTTTTAAGACTGTACTGCACATTCAAATATGTTGGCATCAATGAAGTATTTCTAATCGAAACAACAATTGAATCCAGGCTTCACTCTTCCTATTGCTAAAGAATATGACAACGGCATCTTGGTTTCAGAAGTAGGAGCGGCAACTGGTCCCCTATGACAGCAGCAATGCACCACATTCTGCAGGGATGCTCACCTGTTTAAAGCTTCATCTGAAGCATGACACTTCCCAATTCCAGCAACAGGGCTTCCTCTGTTGCAGTCCCCTGCCCTTCCAAGTCCTCACTTCTATAATCGGCCATGTGCCTTTGCAGCAAATCAGGAAAAGCTGCACTGAGGGTTACAACTTCCAGACATTCAGGTCTTAACAGCAGTCCATCACAGCAAGCATTGTACTTTTTTTTGCATACATTAAGAAAATATACTAATTTCCAGCAAGAGTTCATTAAACCTGCATTTTATTCACCTTCACTAAAATAAAATAAAACCATTTCCTATGTCACCGTCACCCAGAGGCAACAGATAAATACACAGGACAGCTGCCTTAATACCCAATATGCATAACTCATGCCCCAGGCGCACACAAACAATTCCCCCAAAGTTGTAGCCTTAGGAATTTCTGATCTAATATTTCACCTGAATAAAATTCAATAAAGACTTAATTCCCTTTGAGAAGCATGGTTACTTCTTTAATTTTAAATTATAAACACTGGGACAGATTACATAACAACTTTGGGAGAGAAACATTTTGAGTGCGAAGTTCAAAAATTGCTGACAATGAAAACAGATGACAATTGAGGCTCGATTGCAAAATCAAGATGAGCTTCTAAATATTTTCTTTGCCAATTCAAGACTGAAACATCGAGTTTGTCCTCACAATTGGCTCATTTTATAATTTAAAAGGTAAATTGTAATAAATACAAATATAAAACCAATAACTCAGGATAAGGCAGGGATAGAGGGGACCAACTTTGCAGTGCTTTGTAACTGAGTACCATTTCAAGAACCCATTTGGCTTGATGTTGTGCACGTGGGTAATCTGGCGATGGAGAAAATAGGTATTAGAATCATGTGTCCATGTGTAGGTAGTCCTTAAATACAAAATAAATATTTAAATTCTACGATAAAGAAAAAATGTAGACTAAGAAACTCCTAGATTTATAAGTAACTGTACATTACAATGAATGTTTTCTGACTCCTAATCTTTGTCTACTAGAGTTCTTCAATGTGCAATTTATAGACAGCAACAGCTCGTATCACCTTAAAGGAGCCTTGCTTAGCTCAGAATCAGCTTGCCCCCGACACACTGCTCCCTGAACAGCCTTCACACTTGTGTGCATAAATCGCTGAGAGTACAAGTAGGTGCATATGTGCAAAAAAGGTACTTGTCTAAAGGGGAGGGGTCATTAGCTTTACAAATAAAGTCAAAAACTAAGAAAATAAATTGCTATTTCCCAACCTGAAAAACACATATAATGAGAAAACTGTGAAGCCTACTAGGAAAAGGCAGCAGCTGTAAACCCAACATATCCTGCACCACGTTTCCAACATCCAGCTGTCTTGTTAATCAGCCACTGGGACTCTGAATCCCTCTGTGTTCACATGGGTCAGTGCAGCCTTCTGATTAATCTTTACTTTCCAGTTAGAGGCCAAACTATACACAATAATGAAGAATTTCTTATAGCTATGATGCATCCAAACTGCCTCAGTCCACCCACAAGAGAAGTTGCCCACATGATAATATGCATTAGAGATCTCTACTTGAGTATGCTCCAGCAATGGGCCACTGAGAACTTTGGTCCAGGGAAAATGCCATGTTGACTGTTGACATCTCACAATGCACACTGCGAGTGAGGAAGCAAGACTAAAAACTAGAGTGCCTACCGAGGTGCTGTTAAGCATGGCAGAAATGTGACTATACAAAAAGACCAAAGAGGCTGATGCTTGATATTTGTTGTTGTTATTTTTTAAAGCAACAAGTGTAAGACTTCTTCTAATCAAGATCTGAATCTTGGTTAACACACATTTTCTCCTTTCACATCTATAACCCTGCCCATCTGAACCTCTGTCATTGCCTTTTTAAGCTTCAGAGAGAAAAATAAAAGAAAATGGATATAGGTCATCCATTCTTATTTATGAAAAGAGAGGCATATTCTAATAGTCATAAGGCAATATGTTTAAGAGCTGCACCTGAACTGGTATTCTCAAAACTGAAAATAGTTACCAACTCCATTCAACTTGTAGGATGTGTCCATGTGCTTCCTGAGTCATTGGTTGTCACCCAAATGGACCACAATGACTCCATCATGTCCTATGGAGGCATTATACTATGTGTAGTATGCACATACATTTCAAAGAAATAGTACTAAGGGGGAAAGGACAGCCTTTCAAACATCAGTTCCTTATATAAGTGGTGACAGTGCTACATGGCTCCCTTTTAATCTCCTCTCCTACCCAGTTACCCAATACCTCCAAAATTAGAGAAAAGAGGGCCAGAGGCAAAGTTCCATGGTGAACTGCATCTTTCAGATGCATTTTCAGTTCACTTATTTACTGAGTTACTATGGAGTGAAGGTGAGAATCATCCAACTGATGACGAAATAGAAGAGGAAAACGGGATAAACAGCAAGGGCTCTCCGGTTGGGTGGCTGGCTGTCAGCAAGAAATGCAGTAGAAGCTAAACAAAAGACAAAACAAAAAAGAATATTTAATAGAATAACACTGTCACAATTACTAACATTTACTAAACTTTTAGTGTGCTGGCAAAATCTGGAACATAGAACTACGCTAAAAGTTCAGCTATTTGAAAGGATTACCAAAGTTTCTGGAAAACGAAATGAAAGAAAAATTTATTTTTGGTGCAAAGACATCTTGAAATCTATGCATAGTTTTTTTTCTATGAACTTTTCTGAAGCTCCCTCATTTTTGTGATCCTCAGAGAAACAGTCATTCTGTAGCATACGTTTCCAGACAGATGAGGGCTTCTTGTTTCAAGTACTAAAACTTGAAAAGTTTTTGATCATTTTAGATGGAAAGCTTTCTAAGTGGAGTTTCCTACCCTTTTCCAAAAAGTTGTTGGACTATGCTGAATGGGCTTAAAAAGATGTGTAAGGTTTTTGCTCCTATGGTCAATGGCTTCATGTTGCTCTGTTTTTTGAGTTAATTGCTCTTCTTAAGCTATCAGCTCATTCAAATGCCATTTGTCTTGTCCACCCAAGAAAAAAATCTACTCATCTTTTTACTCAAGTTTCACTCTTCTAGGCAATCTTTCCCTGAACAATAACCTGATATCCTGCCACCCCATGTAGAACTTGTCCACTTCCTTCTCCTGTGTTCCCATGGTACCTTGCATAGACCTCCAGCCCCCACCTGGAACACTATTAAAGTATTTTCATTTTCTAGTTGCTCCACTAAATTGCAAACTCTAAAGACAGAGACTCTGTACAGCACAGTGCCTGACACAGTTTGTGATTAGTAAATATTTGCTGAGCTAAAGCCTCTCTACGTTCTGATCTGCTGTGGGCTTGGACAGCAGATAACTAAGCTAGTTAGAACTGCACGTATGGTAGGTATCAGGCTCTGAGGGAATCAGGGACTCTCCCATGAGTTAAAGCACGTAGGCTTACTACACAGTCTTTGGAACATCAATGTTATCTCTCTCAGAACCTTTTTTGGATTACTTCTTAGCTTTAAATTAAACCATGTGCCAGAGCAGTAAGGTGCTACTGCACTTAAAACTATTAGGCAGTTGATCTATATTGTTAAATCAGAAGCTAGTGAACACTGCTAATTTAGGTGGAATGCTAAGAGAATTTTAGGAATGTAAAAATAATGAGCATATTGCATTTACTGCCACTGCTATAGGCCCTTCTTAAATCTTTAGCAAAATTTTCCACAGAAGCAGCAAAGTACTGTATAATGATAGTTAAAAACAACACTGAAATGTGGTATAGTATAGTATAGTACAGTTCTTACAGGTATATCATCTGCCTGGGTTTGACTCTTCTACTCGCTAATTATGTGTCCTGGGGCAAGGTGCTTAACCTATGACTGTTCCTCACCTATAAAAAGGGACTAACATTAGTATTTATCTATTAGGACTGCTGTGAAGGTTAAATGTGACAACAGATGTAACACACCAATGCCTATCCTGTAATAACACACAACAGCGTTTAGCCTATAGTAAGCAATCCATAATTTTTTTTAATGTGGCCAGAATTTTTATTATAATTAATTTGTCAGGAAAAGGTCCCAAGTAATTTCACAACTCACTTATGCCTCTTATATACCAAGACTGAACTGAGTCTAGGGAAATCAATTTTTTCCAACATCCATTAGTTAAGAGGAAAAAAAAAAAAGATGTGACTCTCTACCTGTTTTAAGTCCAGAAACCCAACTCAGGTAAGATGAACCCCATCAATGCCTACTTAGAGTAGAGGGCTCTGTGGATGACACTGGTAGGAATTATATCACTCACATCTGACTTTGGAGTCACACTAATTCTCTTCTGGTTTTCATCTTTAACTCCTGTTTTTGTCTGTTCACCCACTGTAGAGCTAAGTACATACTTACCAATTACAGACCAGGCAAACATCACGATGACCACAAAAAGACGAACCATGAAGTTTATGGGGCCCTGTTCAGCCAAAAGTACCAATCGGCAAATCAGCATTGCTACTGTCAATGGAAGTATGCAGTAGCCCAACACACAGAGGCTTTGGAAAAAAGATCTAAAAACAACAAAATTCCATATGGGTCATAAATACAGCAGATCAGTATCTTCACACAGCTTATTGCAGACATTTCTATATACCACCGATTGCCTCTCCCTCCTGATAATATATATTAATTTTATGACACTCTTCTATATTAAGCACATGCTTTAATTTTCTTTTCCTATATTCTGCCTCCCCCCCTTCAGCACCTTAAGAATCAACCATCTAATACCAGATGATCTACTCTAATTCCCAGAAAGCTCCTTCTCTTATTGAACCTCTAAGATGGTAGTCCTTAATCCTTTCTAGTTTATACATCTATTTGAGAATTTGTTTAAAGCTATCCCCAGAAATACAAATAATTTTCTAACGAAAAAATTCTGCCTCTGACTTGAGAGACTGGAGATAACATCTGATGCTTATCAAAGGAACCTAAGTAATTTAAGATAATTTAAATCAACTAGGTTATCTCTGTTCACTGGTTTTATTTTTGGTTTTATAAAAGATTTATTTATTCATTTGAAAAGCAAAGTAACAGAGAGAGAGGGACGGAGATCTTCCAGACACTGGATTTACTTTCCAAATAGCCACAGGGCTGGGGCTAGGCTGGGCCAAAGCCAGGAGCCCAGAACTCCATCTGAGTCTCCCACATAGGTGGCAGCGACCCAAGCACTTGGGCTATCTATTTTCTGTTGCTTTTCCAGGTGCATTAGCAGGGAGCTGGACCCGAAAAAGAGCAGCCAGAACTTGATCCAACACTCCAATATGGGATGTTGGCATTCTAAGTGGCAGCTTAACCCACTGTGCCACAATGCTAGCCACCTGTTCACTGGTTTTAAGAGAACTTTTCTGTGGCAGGCACTGTGGCACAGTAGATAAAGCCAGTGCCTGCAATGCTGGCATCTCATATGGGTGCCAGTTCAAGTCCTGGCTGATCTACTTCCGATCCAGCTCCTCCCTGCTAATGCACCCAGGAAAGCAGTGGAAGATGGCCCAAGCACCCACATGGGAGACCCGGAAAAAGCTCCTGGCTCCTGGCTTTGGATCAACCCAGCTCCAGCTGTTGTGGCCATTTAGGGAGTCAACCAGGGGATGGAAGACCCTCTCTCTGCTCTCTGTAACTCTGCCTTTCGAATAAATCAATCTTTGGGGGGTAGGGACTTTTCTTTGGCTCATATTTTTTAAAAATACTGAAAATCTAGGATATAGGGGCTGACACCATGGTGTAGTAAATTAATCCTCTGCCTGTGGCGCCGGCCATCCCATATGAGTGCCGGTTCTAGTCCCGGCTGCCCCTCTTCCAATCCAGCTCTCTGCTGTGGCCTGGGAAAGCAGTAGAAGATGGTCCAAGTCCTCGGGCTGCTGCACCCACATGGGAGACCAGGAAGAAACACCTGGCTCCTGGCTTCGGTCATTTGGGCAGTGAACCAATGGAAGGAGGACCTTTCTATCTGTCTCTTCTTCTCACTGTCTGTAATTCTACCTCTCAAATAAGTAAATAAAATCTTTTAAAAAAATTTAGGATATAACTATCTGGCAAAGGGAAAAAAAGAATACCTTTTAATGATACTTACATGTTTCCTCCAAGGAGTTTTGAGTTGAGTGTGATGGTTACTGCACCAAACCAGACGATGACAAAAACTTCAGCAAACTGTGGCCCTCCATCTTTTTCATTATCAGCAGAACCTCTCTGCAGCATTCTGAGACAAGGAAACAACCTGAGAACTACCTCATCTTTTACTTGGAGCAACAAAGGTAAAACACAGATTCTCAACTGTCCAATCAGATTATTGTGCTATGTCCCACCTGAAGATCTGTAAGTGCTAAAAGGAAAATGCCAGAAGTATTTGACAAAGCTCTCTTTACATTTCAAATGCCTCAGGACTACAAGGGGTGCCCCATCTGACCTTGTCGGGATACGTAACTGGATTACTGAAGACCTTTGTCGTTTAAACAGAGGTTAAAAACTGAAGGGCCAAATGAGGCCCACAGACATGAGGTGCTTTGGGTGCACGCCAATACTTTCAAATGGTTTCAAACTTCAATTGACTATTTTAAAACCAGGTGGTTTCACATAAGAAAATATATTTTTTGGATTTTCTTGAAAACCCTGAAGCTTTTTTTTCTTTTTTTGACAGGCAGAGTTAGTTAGAGAGAGAGAGAGAGAGAGAGAGAGAGAGAGAGAGAGAAAGGTCTTCCTTCCGTTGGTTCCCCCCCCTCCCCCCAAATGGCTGCTATGGCCAGCGCTGCGCCGAACCGAAGCCAGGAGCCAGGTGCTTCTCCTGGTCTCCTATGCGGGTGCACGGCCCAAGCACCCGGGCCATCCTCCACTGCACTCCCGGACCACAGTAGAGAGCTGGACTGGAAGAGGAGCAACCGGGACAGAATCCAGCACCCCAACCAGGACTAGAACCAGGGTGCCAGTGCTACAGGCAGAGGATTAGCCAAGTGAGCCACAGCGCCGGCCAACCCTGAAGCCTTTCTAACACTGGACCTACATTCTAACATAGGAACAGTCAGGGGCAGCTGGCATAGCAGCAAGGGGCATGTAATCACCCAGCCACTACTGAAGGCATTTAAGTAACTTCTCTAGCCTTCAGATACACCTGGATTTGTAATTATTAGGTTTTCAGTTCAGATACTTTAAAATGGAAACAGTCTATAAATCAATTTAGTTGTTGACTTTTTAAAATTAAAAACATATAAAATATTAATAAAGGACTTTGCTTTGAAATTAAATAGTGAACAACCTCAAATATCCTAACAATTTTGCAGGCATAAACTATTTTGATTTTAGACTTAGAATACTTGGACTTGGTATCACTATCAGAGTTTCTGATAGAAACTCTTCCATCAAGGGATTTGACTGCTTCCCTTGACATGTTTATTGAAAGCATAAGAACTAACCCTGTATATTACCTAAATCAGCATATGCTCAATTTAAATTAAAAAGATAGTGGAGAAGTTAATAAGAAAATTGTTGAATTTAGAACTACAAAGAATTAGGCCTGAAAAGGAGCCTCAAACATCTTCTTCTATAGATACGAAAGAGACCTAGGATGGTGAGTAGGAAGAGATGTGTCATAATCAGGGAAGTAGAGAAAAGGCAGTCAGAACACCCAAGAGTGACCTAGGTCTAGTACTCATGATATGATCTTGGTAAGTCTTCAATTTCTTTCATCTCGAGCCTGCTTGTCAAAAAAGCAAAATAATATCGAATTCTTGTTATGAGGATACAATAAAGAAAGATATGTAAAGGTTTTCTGTGAATAGGGAAAAAATTATTATACAAACTTTAGTTGTTAGTAGCCCAAAGTCACACAGCTAGCTGGTAGCAGGGTCAGGATGAGAAGCCAGAACTTTTTCTACCTTATAAAATGGTTAAATTCCCCTCTCCAATGGAAACTTCTCCTTCTGTCCTGCCCCTTTACATACGGAGGAACATCAAAAAGTTTATGGAAAATGGAATCAACGATAAGTTTATTTTGGTACAAAAAATTTTTGGAAATCCATACATAGAAGATCTTTAAAATGTTTTGCACCAAAATTAACTTATCTTTTTATTTCATTTCCTATGAACTTTCTATTTCAGAAAGTAGAAAAATGTACTTCCCATTCTCAATGGGAAAGTGTAACACTTTGAACTCTACCATTTCTAATTTATTCTCATTCACATTTTTACTAGAATTGAGTAGGAACTGTGTTTGAGAACAAATGTTATTCAAACCTACACATATTTAATTCTCTAAGTTTAATGATGAGAATAAATAAATGTTCAATAAATATGGCTAAACCAAGAAGTCCTCTGTAAAAAAAAGTGGACATAATTTTCACATCTTTAATTCTACCACTTTTTATTTGATCCAGAAAGCTATTTGACTTTTTAGGCTTTAATACATAGGAGCACAGTATGTCACAGAGGTCCTAAATGAAATATTCAGCCAAAATTCTCCATTTTGAAACTCCACACAGAAGTCCAGTCTAGCTCAATTGACAAATAAAGGAAACACAAGTACTTACAACGCAAGTGCCACACAAAGGATCAAAGGGCCCCACAAGTCCCCTACAAAGCAAAAAAACAAAAATCGCAAATAGGTAATATTTTTTATCTTTATTCTGATTATCTACTTCTTTCACTCTTAGATTTAAGATATCAAGATTTTTTTTGTCTGTTCAAGCCTTACCACTGCTCCAATTCCTTGCTGACACCCTTGCTTCCCAATTCTGAATGTACTTCTTCACATATCTTTTAAGCTTTGTTCACCTCATATCCCACGAGTCACTCTTCTTCCTATCAACTAAGGCACATTCTAGCATGCTATAATTAAAGGCCAATGGTGAGGCTGGCGCTGTGGTGTAGTGGGTAAATCCGCTGCCTATAGTGCCAGCATCCCCTATGGACGAGTTCGAGTCCCAGCTGCTCCACTTCCAATCCACTCTCTACTATGGCCTGGGAAAGCAGCAGCAGTTGGCCCAAGTGCTTGGGCCCCTGCACCCATGTGGGAGACCCAGAAGCAGCTCCTGGCTCCTGGCTTCGGATAGGCCTAGCTCCGGCAGTTGCAGCCAATTGGGGAGTGAACCAACAGATGGAAGACCTCTCTCTCTCTCTCTCTCTCTGCCTCTCCTTCTCTCTCTCTGCCTCCCTTTCTCTCTCTCTGTAACTCTGACTTTCAAATAAATAAATCTTTAAAAAAAAAAAAGCCAATGGATAAGCAGTCAAAAGACCTAGATGTCCCACCCTGCACACGCAGAAGGACTATATTGTAATTTCATAAGGTTCAACTTTAACAACATGTTAGAGCTTTCTGAAAACTAAAAAAAAAAAAAAAAAAAAGGCTCTGTAGGGGGCAGGTTTTGGCCTAGTGGCTAAGACCATGGTTGGGAAATCCACATCCCATATTGAAGTGTTTGGTTCGAGTCCCAGTTCTGCTCCCAATCCCAGCATCCTATTATAGACCCTATGAGGTGGTAGGGGAGGGCTCAAGTTGTTGGGCCCCTGCCACCCATGTGGTAGATCTGGACTGAGCTCCTGGCTTCTGGCTTCAGCCCCCTGCCATTGTAGACATTTGGGGAGTGATCCAGAAAACAAGAATGCTCTCTCTGCCTCTCAAATAAATAAAACTTAAGACTCTGTCAACCTCAGATCTAACAAAAGGCGGTCCTAATCAATAGCTGCTGACAGATTAGTAGGCCAACAGTTTGGTTTCACAGCTTAGAGCATAATGTCCTTCTTCAACTAACCCAAAAATAGTCATGGCAACTTTAACTTCATAGGTATAGAATTTTACCTACAAAAGATATGCATATATACATATAGTGGGGTTTTACCAATTATATAAGTAATTCTTACACAAAATTTTGTGGTTTGGAAAAGCTGTAAAAAATCATAATCTCCAATAAAATTATTGTTGATCTTATTTTATCAATTGGAAAACTGCATTCAAGTACAATCACATTAGTATGCTATTTTAATACACTAAAGATAAAAAAATTCATAACAGTATTCTTAGTTATTTTCTTGTTGTTGTAAAACATATAACAGAAAATTTACCACTTTATTTCTTTTTTAAATGTTATATATAGATTTTCATTTTATCTGAAAGGCAGAGAGAGACAGAGAGAGATCATCCACCTGCTGGTTTACTTGCCCAGTGCCTGCAACAGCTGAGGTTGGGCCAGGACAAAACCAGGAGCCCAGAACTCAGTGTGGGCTTCCCATTGAGGTGGCAGGGACCTAGCTGTTTGAACCATCATTTGCTGCTCCCAAAGTGTACATTAGCAGGAAGCATAAAACCTTGGCTCCGTGATATGGGCATCCCAAATGGTGTCAACTGCTATACCAAACACCTACCCCCATTTTATTGTATTTACTATTCAGTGGCATTGTGCACTAACGCTGTTGTACACCTATCACTGCCATCCATCTCCAGAAGTTTTTCATCTTCCTAAACTGAAACTCCATACTAATTAAACAAAAAATTCCAATCTCATCCCTATAAGCGCCTACCACCAACCATTCTACTTTCTGCTTCTATGAATCTGACTACTCCAGCACCTAATGTAAGTGGAATCATGCATATACGTTCTTTCATGCTTGGCTATTTCACTTAGGGTAATGTTTTCAAGTTTCATCCATGTTGAAGTATGTGTCAGAATTTCATTGTTTCTTAAGGCTGAGTTCTTATGTATAAGGCATATAATGGTATATGCCACATTTTATTTATCCATCAATCAATGAACATTTGGGTTGTTTCTACATTTCAGATAGTGTGTATAATGCTACAATATACATGGATAAACAAATATCTATTTGAATCCAGGTTTTCAGTTCTTTTGGATATACTCCTAGAAGGAGAATTACCAGATCATATGATAATTCTATTTTTAATTTTTTGAAGAACCACCATAGAGCTCTCCA
The DNA here is from genome assembly GCF_033115175.1 of Lepus europaeus. Classification (NCBI taxonomy): domain Eukaryota; kingdom Metazoa; phylum Chordata; class Mammalia; order Lagomorpha; family Leporidae; genus Lepus; species Lepus europaeus. The sequence continues at coordinate 87,621,850 of NC_084850.1, forward strand.
CAGTGACTGTCCTATTTTATATTCTCACTAGCAATACACAGGTTTCTAAATTTCTCCACAACCTTGCCAACACTTACTATGTTCTGGGTTTTTTTTTTTTATAGTAACCCTCCTAATGGATGTGTTTGTTTATTCTTAAGGTATGGATTTTATCCATGCCATTTTACCATGGGCTATGCTAACAAGGTATGGTAGAAATGCCAACTTCTGACCACAATTTCTTCATTCTTTGTGCCAGCCTCTTTATTTCCCTACAAGGTTTGGGACAGACCTTAACACATGCACAGGTAATATGCATAATTAATCAGTAAACTAACACACTGGTTCTGCATTGTGGCTGGAGTGACCTTGCTTTGAACTGAGACACACCACCAGTTGAAAGGATATCTTCATATCTGGGACAGCGGTGGTAAAGCAGAAAGGACACTGAACTTAAAATTGGGGTCAGATTCTGCCTGTCTGGTTTTGACAAGACAGTCAACTTCTCTGAGACTTATTTTTTTTCTCATCTGTTAAATAGGAATAACTCCTACTTCACAAAGTTGTTGGGAAGATTAAATAAGATAATGTGATTGGGGAGGAGTCGCTAGAATAGCTACCATTTGTGGAGTGCCTACTAAATGTTGGAGCTGGACTAGGTGATTTACATGCATTATCATCTGTAGTCTTACCAGCAAGGTACAGATGAAACTTGAGCCCCAGAAAAGTTAACTGTCTTATCCAAGATGACACGTTTAGTGCCAGAACCACTATTCAAACCCAGATTTGTCCACATTTTTCTACTGTACCAGCAGTAGCAAATCAGTTTCAAATCATGTGTCAGCTCCAACCCACAATGCACTGTTGAGAAGGAATCTTGTGCTGCATCCCATCTCCACACAGTTATAGCACATTGGCCACATTCTGACATCCCTAATTTTTCTGATAAAGACAAAGAAGAAAACCAAGTCTTCTTGAAAAGAAAAATATGACACCTAACAATTTTAAGATAAAAGCCTAAGTAACGGTATAATTCATTGCACTGCTTTGACAGAACTCTAAGAAAACAGTCATCAGACTAAAGGATAGTTTTGAACATAGAAATGTCCCTAAGAGTAATATCAATATGTTAATTATTAGTCAGTATTTGTTGTTATTCTAGTTTAATATGCAAACATTTGTCTTTCCCTTAGAGACTGTTAATTTTTTGACTGCACAAAGCCCCTATATGTTAGCAGCTTCCAAAAATACTTTTTGAAATGTCTACTGTAGCATTTTCCAGCTGAGAGTATACAGTATATATTTATTGATGAGGAAAATGCAACAACCAAAATGTTCCAACTTCTGAAATTCCATTGTAAATTTTAAATTTCTTCCAAACATTTCATTTACCTATTTTTCATCCTGTGAAATGACACCAGTTTGATTACCACAAGGCCTTTGTCTTATGAGTGCTTAGAATCCAAGTACACTGAGATGAAATAAATTTTCAAAAACCACACATACTTACAGTCTCTCAATAGGGTACTGCTTTTCCTGGGATATAAAACATGCATAAACTTTTTCCCAACTGATTTTAGATCACGCATCTGAAAGACACAAGCAACTTGTTATATTATAATGACCAAAATTACCAAGGAACCTCCTCACTTAATTTGCTAGAATTTCTTTTATTTCAGTCCCCTGGGAGCTCTTCACTGAATTTTAGAACCAATTCCAGTTCAATTCCTTCACTGTACAAAGGAAACCAGAGAAGCAGGATATGTTTTTTCTACTGACCCCTTAAGCCAACATTTAACTTTTCCACATCCATCAGTTCTGTTTTGATTTTGAGAACTCTATGAAGAATATAGCCCTCCCCATATACTAATTAAAGAAACTAAAATAATAGGACTATGAAAAGCTGGTGGGCAAAACACAGTATGTGGCATTTGGTTTATATATGATGAGGTCCCAAGGGCCAATCAGCCTGCTCCTTAGATACCACATTTTTGGCACTACATAAGAGAAATTAATTTCCATCATCCCCAATGTAACTGGTAAATGAATCCCAGAAGCCAGATACAAAAAATAAAGACATACAGTGAAGGTTTCAGTAATACAAATATAATCTCTTAAAATACAACGGAGGCGGTTGGCACTGTAGCACAGTGGGTTAAAGCCCCAGCTTGCAGCACTGGCATCCATATGGGCTGCCAGTTGAGTCTGGCTGCTCCTCTTTTGATCCAGATCTCTGCTATGGCCTGGGAAAGCAATAGAAGATGGCCCAAGTCCTTGGGCCCCTGCACCCCTGTGGGAGATCCGGAAGAAGCTCCTGGCTCCAGATCAGCTCAGCTCTGGCCATTGTGGTCATTTGGGAAGTGAACCAGTAGATGGAAGACCTTTCTCTCTGGCTCTACCTCTCTCTGTAACTCTGCCTTTCAAATAAATAAAATAATTCTTTTTTTAAAGATTTATTTTATTTATTTATTTGAAAGGCAGAGTTACAGAGAAGCAGTGGCAGAGGCAGAGAGAGAGACCTTTCATCCCCTGGTTCACTCCCCAGTTGACCACAACGGCCGGAGCTATACCAATCCGAAGCCAGGAGCCAGGAGCCAGGAGCTTCCTCTGTGTCTCCCACACGGGTACAGGAGCCCAAGGACTTGGGCCATCTTCTATTGCTTTCCCGGGCCATAGAAGAGAGCTGCATTGGAAGTGGAGTAGCCGGGACTTGAACCGGCGCCCATATGGGATGCCGGTGCCTCAGGCCAGGGCTTCAACCCCTTGCACCACAGTGCCGGCCCCTAAATAAAATAATTCTTAAAAATACAATGGAGACAATTCTGTCCTAGTTTTTTTTTTTCCACTTACGCACTTCTCCATTTCATTAAAAACTTTGTAAACACAATGTTTAATGGTTGTTTAGCATTCTATCACATGGATCTGACATAGTTTACTTAACCAATATCCCATCTGTTGTTCACTGATGTTGATTTGAAGAGTGCTATAATGAATAACTCCATATATTGGTATTTTTCTGTGTCTAAACTTTTTTATTTTCATATTGTCCTTATACTATATTCAGTAAAGTAGAATTGTTAACTTGAGAATACCTGATATTTTAAAATTCTTAATATTCATTATAACCAAACTACTCTTGAAAAAAGGCTGTGTCAAATTATTGTTTAATGGAGAATCTTAAACTTCAATAAAATATGGAACATTCACGAACCAAATGAAAATATTCAAGAATGATATTAGTTATTTAGTTCCATGATACTGAACAGTTCTTCTCTCAACTCAACTAGTCTAACTTACGATGGTGTTCCGAACAGATTCATTCAATGTAGAGTTGTCAAATTCCCGAATCCGAGATCTCACAGGTATGGTGATTTCACCTTCTATAGGGATGTCACGTGAGATGGCTATCTCAGAAAGGCCTGCAAACTGAAAAGAGTTAGAGAAAAAAACTTTTAAACCTATAATAAACTGCAGCATTCTTTAGAGAGATCATCAATTCCTACAGCACAGGGACCAAATCTTTTTATGGGGTTTTACACAATAGTTATAGTAGGTGATAAGTCAACAGACTTTAAGCAATGCACTTAACTATAATTTTCAAATGATTATTTCTTTTAAAGGAGAGAAATCTATTTTTTCATTACATATTCTCATATATATTAAGATGAAAAATACATAAATACCATACACTTTTCTGCCCTCAAATTTCTGGTTTCTTTCAAGCACAAAATCTTATATGACACAAGCTAGCATGAGTGAGATCATTGCAGAAGTATTAAAAAGTGATCTTTCAGCAAAGACATCGTAGGAGGCCACATTTCTGTTGTACTTCAGCTCCTTAGTAGGCTCTAGTGGCCTCTGCTGGCTAAAAAAAAAAGAGCATTAAGTGATACAAAAAGGGACTGGGAAGAACAGGAAAAAAAAATCACAGCAAAAGAACCTTGATCTACATCTTTTAAACAGGTTTCTCAGCAATCACCAACCAGAAAACTTTCGAAGTGGAAAAACAATGTGAACTTTCAAGCTGTTATGTTTATCTTTCAAATTTGATTACCACAACTGAAATTTGGAATCTACAAATTTCTAAGAAAACAAAAGCAATCCGTTTTGCATATTTTTTGTCTAATAGGTATAATTCTTAGTGAGCCACAGTTCCAAGTAAATGAAACATACTGAAATTTTAAGGAAAAATATTGAAATTTCTGGAAGAAATAATGGAATTTTAGGAAGTACACTGATATTTTAGGGAAAATTAGGCTGTTCAAAGATCTTATGAAAAATTAACTTTTCAACCACACTGCCATTTTTAAAATATAGTAAATAAGCTGTATGATTTTTTTAAAGGGATTCCAATACAGGAAAGTAAGGGAAAGGGAGAAAAGCTAGACCTCTTTGAATATAGACATATATATATGTATGACTTGAAATCACATAAATAGTTCATATAATTATGAAACAAAATTAAAATTTAGAAGCAGCAATCCTTGAATTAAACACATATTACACTGAGAGCAACTATTTTAACTGGTCATATAACCTTGTAATTTCTCTTGGTCAGGATGTAGAAAGCTGGAAAGAACATCCCCCTCACCAGAACAATGAGAAAAAGCTAGGTAAACTACAAAATCACAATTTTCATTGAACCTATCACAGAGTGGAGGTTCTATGGTGACTAAATAGCCTGAATGCAATGTAAGGAAAGATAGGTGCTTCTGAAAGAGACCCAATACCAACACTAGCTCAACTGTAGCAAAGTATAAGGAGATGAAGAAACTGGACACACCACACAGATGTGTAAGAAGAATTAAGTTGGGGACAGTCCTGTGGCGTAGCAGGTAAAGCCGCCGTCTCTAGTGCTAGCATCCCATCCGGGTGCCAGTTCAAGTCCTGGCTGCTCCACTTCTGATTCAGCTCTCTGCTATGGCCTGGGAAAGCAGTAGAAGATGGCCCAGGTCCTTGGGCCCCTGCACCCACGTGGGAGACCCAGAAGCTCCTGGCTCCTGGCTTCAGATTGGCACAGCTCCTGCCATCGAGGCCATTTGGGGAGTGAACCAGCGGATAGAAGACCTCTCTCTCTGCCTTTCCTTCTCTAACTCTGACTTTCAAATAAATCTTTTAAAAAAAAAAAAGAAAGAAGAGAAGAGAAGAGAAACGAGGCTTTGAGAAGCTTAGGAGGCCAGAGCAAGTGCTTTAAAAAAAATGAATTAAGCGAAGATCTTAAATGAAATGCTAAAAGCCAAATACAGAAAATCATGGGAGGGCGGAAGCCCTGGAAGCAACAGAACTGGAGGAGTTCACATCCACTTGTACACTCTTCTCCACAAACTTCCGCTGGGTGCTCACCAAAAAAGACTGGAGGGAAGGGCCGGTGCTGTGGCATAGTGGGTAAAGCTGCTGCCTGCAGTGCCGGCATCCCATAAGGGCACCAGTTCATGTCCCGGCTGTTCCTCTTCTGATCCAGCTCTCTGCTATGGCCTGAGAAGGCAGTGGAAGATGGCCCAAGTCCTTGGGCCCCTGCACCAGTGTGGGAGACCCAGAAGAAGAACCTGGCTCCTGGCTTCAGATCAGCACAGCTCCGGCCATTGCGGCTATTTGGGGAGTGAACCAGTGGGTGGAAGATTCCCCCCGCCCCACCTTCTCTGTCTCTCCTTCTCTCTCTATGTAACTTTTTCAAACAAATAATCAATCTTTAAAAAAAAAAAAAAGACTGGAGGGAAGCCAGTGTTGCAGGCATAGGGGAAGGGAGCAGCTGCCACTCTGCAAAAAATCAGAGAACCCCACCCAGACATTTTCCTCTACAGACAAGGCGCCTTAAAGCTTCTTGGGGGAAGGACAACAAATTCTGTCTCCAGATGTACAAACCCACTGCAGCTGGGGAAACAGAAAAGAAAACTCTTTCTACTCCTGGAAGAAGAACTAAGAAAGTCCCACCCAGGAAACCCAGAACACATGGCCTGTCTAAGGTAGAGGCTAGATCATGACAACAAAGAAACTCCTCTCCCTAATCTCTACCACCAGGCTAACAAGTACAGGCTAAGTATGGGCCTGTTGCTAGAACTTAGAAGAAGGACCTGTTATGAGACACAGGGGCAAAGACAGCTGAATGTAGAACCAGAATAAGGGAAATACCGGGACAACCTAGTACCAAAGGGACAGTAGAGGAATTTGAAGTTGTTGATGCATTCAAGGTAGCCATAATGACTACAGAACCCAAACACAGCTTAATTCTTGACTAGAATGACTTAACCCCACAGTGACAACCTAGCAAAAGAGATGTACCACTTTTGGTAGTCTACTGCTCTATGCATGATGTCTAGGGTTCAATAACAAATTACACTCCCCTCATACACATACACACAATCCATCGTGACGAGACAAAGCGTAATTAAAACCAGGCATTCCAGTTGTTAGAATGATCAGGGAAAAAAATTTAAGATGACTATGGTTAACGTGTTACAAAAGTTCTAGTACATACACATGAATGATAGTGAATTTCTGCACAGGGATGAAAATTTCAAGTCACATAGCAATGCTAGAAATACATGAACCCAGTAACATGAAGAATGCCTCTGACAGCCCTATCAGTAAACTCAACACAGCCGAAGGAAAGAAAAAAAAATCAGTGCTAGGTCAGTAAAAATTACCCGAACTGACACACAACGAGAGGAATAAGAAAAGGAAAACAGAAGACAGCATCCAAGAGCTGTGATGAATGCTCGATTTATGTAAATAAGCGGAATCCCAGAAAGAGGGAGATAATGGCTCTGAAAAAAATATTGGAAAAGATAATCACTGAAAAATTTCCCAAAATAATAAAAGACACCAAATAACAGATCTAAGCCCAGGGAACCCCAACCAAGCGCAAAACCAAAAGACAAAACTAAACAAAAAAATCTACAAACCTCGGCACATTCAAACTGCTGAAAACCAACAGAGAAAATCTTGAAAGTAGTCAAAGACCTTGCATTCACAGAAACTAAGAAATGTAAGTTATCTCACCAGAAACTATACAAGCCAGAAGAAAATGGAGGGACAACTATTTTTTTTAGAATGCGAAAGTAAAAAAAAAAAAAAAAAATTACCAACCCAGAATTCTAAACCTAGCAAAAAAGAGCTATTATAAATTAAGGCAAAATAAAGAGTTTTCAGATATGCAAAAGCTCAGACACATACCTCCAGGGAAGAAGGAAACTAGCAGGAAACTTGGATTCACATAAACAAATGAAGATCTCTAAAAGTAGTTAAGATACAGGTATATATGGTATTTTTCTTATTTTTAATTATTCTGAAAGATAACTGCTTAAAGCAGGGGTCACCCTTTCTGTAAAGGGCCAAAGAGTAAACACAAAGGAACTTCTACAAGTTCATGAAAGATGGAATTAAAAATAATTCTGGTACACAAAAATTTTTTAATCCATGCAGTTTTTAAAGAAGATTTATATATTTAAAAGGGACATTGAGGGAGGGAGGGAGGGAGGGAGGGAGAGAGAGGAAGAGGGAGAGGGAGAGGAAGAGGGAGGGGGAAGGAGGGGGAGGGAGGGGGAGGTAGAGAGAGAGAGGGAGAGGGGGGAGATAGGGAATAGGGATAGAGGGAGAGGGGGAAAGAGGGAGAGGGGGAGGGGGAGAGGGAGAGGGAGAGAGAGCGAGCATGAGACTCTTCCTTCCTCTGGTTCACTCCCCAAATGGCTGCAACAACCAGGGCTGGGCCAGGCCAAAGCCAGGGGCCTGGAACTCCATCTGGGTCTCCTACATGAGTGGCAGGGACCCAAGTACTTGGGCTATCTTCGGTTGCTTTCCCAGGTGCATTAGTGGAAGTGCAGCATCTGGCGTCACAGCTGGTGGCTTAACCCAGTGCACCACAACGCCAGCCCTCATGCAATTTTTTTTTAAATATGCATTTTCCATGAACTTTCGGAAGTCCTTGTACATTACTCACTTTGAGAACAATATGGTTTCTGTTGCAGCTATTTAACTCTGCCATCCTAGAATGGATACAGTCCAAAACGATACACAAGTAAGTCTAACTGTGCTCCCATAAAGTTTTATTTACCTAAACTGGCAGTGAGCCAGTTTCTAAATTATAAAAATATATTTAGCAGGGGCTAGTGCTGTGGTATAGCGGGCTAAGCCTCCGCCTGTGGCACCAGAATCCCATATGGGTGCTAGTTCGTGTCCTGGCTGCTCCTCTTCTGATCCAGCTGTCTGCTATGCCCTGGGAAAGCAGTAGAAGATGGCCCAAGTCCTTGGGCCCCTGCACCCATGTGGGAGACCCAGCAGAGTCTCCTAGCTCCTAATCAGCCTGACTCCGGCTATTTGGGGAGTGAACTTGTGGATAGAAGACCTCTCTCTGTCTCTCCCTCTTTCTGTCTGTAACTCTACCTCTCAAATAAATAAATATTTAAATATATATATCTCAGATAATTGATATTTGAACACTGACAAGATAGGTGATAATAAGGAACTGTTAATGTTTTTAGTTGTGCTAATTGTTATCCTCATTACATTCTCTTTAAAAACAGAATCTCCATCTTTTACAGATGCATACTAAATATTTACTAATTTAATGATGCCTGGTATTTCCTCCAAAATAATACAGAAAGGAAGTGAGGAGGGTTACAGAAGAAACATGATTGGTTATAAACTGATAAACACTGCAGGTGGGTACATGGGGATCTATTTTACCATTCTACTTTTGCGTGTTTGGAAATGGTTCTTAATATAAAGTTAGAAAACATTTAATTTGAGGGGCTTTTGGTCTATTCTTGCACCCTCCCTTCAAATTAAACCTGAATGTAATCAAGCCACTAAGAGCTTAGGCCGTGCAGGAATTATGTGGATACAGGAACATTTTACAAAATATTACAAGGATACAATCAGCCAAAGACATGGCATATGACCAAACTTAAGCAAATAAATTACATTAAAAAAGAGAAAAACAATAACATACCAAAAGGGTCTTAACAAAATCCGATTTGTTGACCTTATTTGGATCCTTATTTGAACAAAATACAAAACACAGCTTCTTTAGAAAACTGAGAGATGAGCAGACAGGGATTAGATGATATTAAGTAATTATCAGTTTTGTTATGTAGGGTAACAAAACAAAGAAAAAGTCCTTACCTGTTAGAGAAACATACTGAAGTATTTACAGGTGAAGGGATAGGTCTGGGATTTGCTTTAAATTACTCAGAAAAGATCATGAAAGACAAAAAAAAAGCTGAGGAACCATTATAGATTGGAGGCAACTAAGGAAAAATAAGAACTAAATTCAATGTGGGATCCTGGATAAGATCCTGGAACAAAAAAGGACATTAGTGGAAAACCTGGCAAAATTCAAATAACATCTACTATTATTTAACACTGTTGTGCCAACGTGAACTTCCTTGTTTGATAATATTATTACACTATGTACATTGTTAACATCAAAGGAATCTGGGTGAGGGATATTTAGGAACTCTACTATTTTTGCAACTTTTCTTTAAGTCTAAAATTCATTCAAAACAAGGTTAAAAAAAATACTCCACCAAAAATATGGTGAGGATAGCAGAATGTTGATAGACACCTGAGGTTCGTTATACCTGTCGTCATTTCTGTATGTGAAAGTTTCTATAATAAAATGTAAAAAGATATCACCTCTTTGTTTCTACTATTCTCTCAAACTACTTTTTCTCTTCTCCTCTTTCCTGATCAAACTACTCTGTACTCTCCCACTCAATCGTGTGGAGTCTGGCATTGGCCTTGTCACACACAAGCTACTCTTAAGTTATTTCACATAATCAAATGCAAAAATCCTTTCTCAGTTTTCATCCCCTTTAAGTACTCAGCAGCATTTCACATGTAAACCCCTCCTTTTTAAAGACGTACTCATTCTCTTTTTACTGTTATGACATTGTGTTGTCAAGCTCCAGGATTACCTGTTTTGAGTTTCTTTGTTGCCTGCTGCTACAAGGGGAGGCAGGGCAGTGTGTTCTTAGAGGGAAACGCTGCTGTAAGAATTAACTAACACACTTGTGGGCCCGGATAGCTCAATCGGTAGAATTAACTAACACCTGCATAGTGATCACTACATAGTCAGTGCTCGTCGTAAGTATAAGGAGAATACTGGTTAAGAGTTCAGGCTACTGGAGCCAGATAGCCTGGGTTCAAATTCCAGTTGCGCCACTTATAATCTACGTAACTTCTTCATCTGCAAAATTGAGGTAAGGGGACCATCATCACAGGGTTGTCGTAAGGAAGAAATCTATTAATATTTGTAAGGAACTTAGTACCAGGTACACAGTGGGGACTAGATAAATGTAAGCTCAAGTTCAGGATTTCCTGTTCATTACTGTTGTACAACAAGAATTTGGTCTTTAAAAAAATACTTTATTTATTTGAAAGGGATAGTGACAGAGAAAAGCAGAAACAGAGAGAGACAGAGAATGCCCATCCGTTGGTTTACTCTCCAAATGGCCGTAACAGACAGGGCTGGACCAGGTCAAAGCCAGGAGCCTGGAACTCCATCTGGGTCTCCAATGTGAGTGGCAGGGCCCCAAGCACTTGGGCCATCTTCTGCAGCTTTCCCAGGCACATTAACAGGATGCTAGATAGGAAGCTTGAACTGGCACTCTGATATGGGATGCCCAGGTCACAGGCAGCAGTGTCACAGGCAGCAGCTTAACCTGCTGCACTACAATGCGGGCCCCTGGCTAGTCTTTGCCTATTGCTGCCTGGTGGGGGCCTCTAAACTCTTAAAAATCTCATAAGTGACAAAATAAGTTTTGTTATTCATGGTGGGCTGACAGTTTATGCTAACAGGTGATTCAAGGCAGACCTCTAGTTTATGCTGAGACGACTCAGGTTGTGGGTTGAAAAGCCAAACACAATTAGGAAGTTGAGGCACTGAGGCCAGCATTGTGGAGCAGCAGGTTTAAGCTGCCAATAGCGAAGATGGCATCCATTATCACAGTGCTGGTTCAAGTGCCAGCTACTCGACTTCTAATCCAGAGTCCTGTTAATGTGCCTGAAAAGGTAAGGAAGATGGCCACAGTACTTGGATGCCACCCAGGTGGGAAACCAGAAGAGTTCCAGGCTCCTGGCTTCCTTCTGCTTGGCAGGGACCTGGCTGAACCAATAGATGGAAGAGTGCACATGCTCTCTCTCTGTGTCACTTTGCCTTTAAAATAAAAATAAATCTTAAAGAAAAAAAGAAAGTTGGGAGCTTCAGTCATAAGATATAAGCCCAAATTTGGGGGACAAAGGGGAGTAGAGATTGAGTTTATCATGTGGTTAATGATCCAATCAAACATGCCTACATAATGAATCCCCAATAAAAAATCCAGACACATGGGTGAACTTCCCTGGTTAGCAATACTCTGCACACTGTCACAGTGACATACCAGGAAGGTAACACATCCTGAATCCACAAGGAGAAAACAAGCTATCTCTGTTTTGGGACCTTCCCAGACCTTGCCCTGTGCCATCCCTCCCTTCTTCTCCTTTGGATTTGCATCCTTTTGCTATAACAAAACTGTTAAGCACAGTGCTATCCTGACTTTTGCCAGTCATCCTAGGGAACTGTGGAACCAGAGGGGATCTTGAGAACCCCTGGATTTGTAGCCAGTTGGTCAGAAGTGAGAGCTGCTCTGGGAACCCCCAAAGTTGCAGCTGATGTCTGGAGAGCAGTCTTGCAGAGGCCTGGGCCCTTGTGAGGATTGTCCTAACTCCAGGGAGAGCTGTCGGAAATCACTGAGGTGCCATGTGATCCCCACCCTAGACCCTGTCTCAACCCTTCCTCAATATCTCCTCTGAAGACAATCAGCAGCACTGTTCTACCTGCTGAACCTCGATCTAGGGCAGACCCACTCATATAACACACCAGACTTCCAGCCCCTCGGCTAATGAAGCCTGCTCTCTGACTAGCTCTCAATGGGAAAGGAAGCTAAGTTAGACTCCATGCCCTACTTCTCATGTGCAGGTAGGCTCTTGCGCATGTATATGTAACATGTAACACACGTATATGTAACAGCTCTGCTCCTCCCTACCCTCTAAATATAGACATAACCCAAGATTCCATCTTTCAATTCTGTGCAAGTAATTCCTACATTAATATCTCTAGTTCTGACCTCTTTGAACCCCTGAAGTCCAGGTTTTAAGGTCTGACTGCCTGTTGGGTATCTATTGACTGGCCTAGAAATATCTCAATCTAAACACGTCTAAAACTGAGTTAATCAACGTTTAAAGCTCTCATCTGGCTAACTAACCCTCCTTGGATATACCTGTTGTTATTGGGGAACCACTATTGCCTCAGTTGTTTACAGCTTTGCCTTCCAGATTGTGATGCTGGGAGCAGGATCCCCAGGGAGCTTGTTAGAAATGCAGAATCTCAGGCTCCAATCCCAGACCTACTCAATCAGAACCTGCAGCTTAACAAGATAGCCCAGATGATTGCTATGCATGCGAAAAATGCTTGGAAAACGCTCATCTAAGATAAGTCAACCCTCACGGATTCTTCCTTCACTCTCGTGTCTTTGACCGTTGCTTTAGTCCAGATCCCCATCAGTTCTTACAGGAACTACAACAACTTCAACGGTCTTCCAGATTCCAAACATTCACCACTGTGACTCACCTAATAGGTTGTCATCCTTCCCTCCGCAAACATTTCCACTGGTTCCTCATAGCCTGTCAAACCTCCCAACTTGGTAGTCAATAGAATTATCATATAGAATGGTTATAATTATCGTAGTCAATAAGAATTATTATTGTATGATCATAATATGCTAGACACTCTATTAAGCACCTTAACCCATTTACTTCACCAAACAACTGCATGAACCAAGCATTGCTGTATTGCCATTTTACAGGTGGGAAAACTAAGGCTTGGAGGGATTTGGTAATTTCCTCCACTATTCCAATTTCTCCGCTATCCCACTAGTTAAATCAAAAGTGCTTAGACTCAAACCTAGGCAACTGGACTCTGGAACATACATTGCTAACCACTCTTCCATATTGACTCCTCATGCCTATCTCCTAAGAATTCCCCATGCTTCAGCCAAAGTGACCCATGTATTGTTCCAATTTTAGCCCATGTTCTATAAACATATCAGCGCATTCCAACTCCTGTGCCTTTGTCTAAAAGAGGCTGTGTAGCACAAACAGAAATAATGTGTGCTTCAGTCAGAACTAGGTTCAAATTTCAGGCCAGGCCTCTGACTAGACATAGACCTTAGGGAAATTATCAAATCCCTCAGCATCTCCTTTGCTCATCTGAAAGGAAAATGCAGTTAGCCACCCAACTGAAATGGTTGTGATGTGGAAAATATGAGTACCTGACACATTGCGGGTACTCAAATATTAACAGTTCTGGAATTTCCAATCCTACTCACCCTCTGAGGTCTTCTCACATAGAACGTCTACTGTGTAACTCACTTGGCAACCCCAACTGGATGCAATAGCATCTTCTTTTAAATTTCCTTAATATTTTTGTGTCACCTTCTCTATTATAGCCCGCTCTATTTCAGCACTGTATAATTTGTCTTATCCCTTCCATCAAACCAGCCTGTAAGCACCACAGGCATGGACCCTTTGTATATCCTGTAGCAACTGGCACAGTGCATTACACATTGTGAGAGTTAATAAACATCTGTTGAGTAGAGGTGGACTGGATACTGAGTAATGAGGGACCAGAACCACTAAAGTTAATTAGAGGAACAGAAGAGGGGCGGGGCAGTTTAGATAGAAGATAGGAACTAAAAATAGCTAAGCATCTGTAATTATGTCATGGTAGGCACTATGTGTATATTAGCTCATTCAATCCTTTCACTAATCCTGTGATGAGCTTCTATCATTGTTTTCCAATTGAGGAAAGCAGGAGTCAAGGTGATTTTATTCAAGATCACAACTGAGTTCAACTCACTCTCATTCAATATCCCCAGTGCTGGAATATAACGGATGCTCAATATTTGTTGAATGAATGAAAAAAATGAACAAATAGAGCTACTTAGCAGCAGGGGTAGGATGAGAATCAACTGGATTTCCAGTTTCGTTCTCTGCTATATAAAGTTGCTGATTTAAAACAGGAAAGGGGAGTACCCTTTATTGAGCAACTACTAGTACCTAAACACTTTGGAAGGAGGGACATGGGGTAGAATGTTGAGTTAACTGTACTCTTCATTTCATGGCATTGATTGTATTCGACATTTTATGGAAATTATGTCATTTGATCTTCCTAAAATCTCTTTGAGACAGGTATTTTTTAATCTCCATTTTAACGGATGAAGAAACACCCTCCACGAAATGACTTGCCCCAATTCACACAAGTGGCAGAGTGGGTGGATTCCCACCCAGGTAAGTTTAAATCCGCAGCCTGTGTCCACGTTTTGGGCTTGGACTTGGAACAAACGTTCTATCCCCTGTAGCGTTGGGACCAAGAAAGCAAGCGCTGTGAGAAAGATGACACGGAGCTCCAATACAAAGGACGGGGGTTGCACCTAGCCTGCTGAGCTCACTGAGCAAGTCAAGACTCAAGTCAGACGCAATAAAGCTCTGACGTCCCGGGTGAAGCAAGTTCTCACTGCTCCTGGGAAGCTGCTGCTCCAACCAGGGCGAGTGACAGAGGGGGCGGTGGAAGGTAAGAAACCCCCTGAAGCTCGGCAGGTCACACAACCTAGGGGATGCGAACGAGTCCTGAGAGTATGGAAAAGGGAAAGAAGATGGGAGCTTTACAAAAAGACGTGGAAGGGACGAGGAGGGCAGGCAGGACAGGGGTTAGCCCAAAGAACAGGTGCGGTGTTGGGACTGGTTCTGGCATCGGGTCCAGGAGGGGCCTGCCGGGCGCAAGGGGCTCCGGTTCTCTCAGGCCACAAGCCCGTCCCCCGACTTCCTCAGGGGGCACTCTGCCTCCCCCTCGGTCCCTTTTGTCGCAGATCCCAAGCTCACCAGGGGCTTGGGCGATGTCCCCGGGTCTCCTGGAGACTGCGCCGCTTCCGCCATCTTGGACCTCCTTCTCCGGGGTCGTTCCCACAGATCTTTGCGGAACCTGCGACGTGGAGGGCGCGGCCGGTCAGTGCGTCATAGCGCTGCGGCCACGTCACTGAAAGGCGCCTGGCAAACAGCTGGCGGCCCCGGCCCTGCGCTGTCCCTGGTGGTCGGCTTGGGGCGGAGGAAAGCTCACCTTCGCTAGGGTTTCTCCGGGGCCCTGGGGCCGGCTGTGCGCGCTTGCTGTTTAAAACACTCAACTCGGATTCTCAGCTCACTCCGTCGGTCTCCAACCGCGGCGTCCTTTTCTAACCTCACAGATCCCACGCACGCATTTCCCGCTCTCTACAGTGGGCTCGGAGACCCCGCACCCCCGCCTGGCACAGCAGTTATTAGAAAAAAAAAAAAAAAAAACCGTCGCCCCCTTCCCCCGACAGCCAAGCAAATGGCAGTCTCCCGGCTCGGGAACGGAGAGCCGACCCCTGCCGGGCCCGCTGCTCCCTCCGCGCCTGCCCCTACTGCTGCCCTAAGCTTGTCTCCCTCTTACCAAGCCGCTGCCCGCTCTGACTTTTAAGAAGCCTCAGCACTGTCTCCACACCGACCCCCCTGGGAAGACTTTGCTCCCGCATCCCCTTTCTGGGTGAGGGGCGTTTTACTGGCCAACCTTGTTCACCCTACTCCAACTTCTAAAGTTGCTACGCGACTTGGGGCAACTACTGAAAATATGATCGAAAAGTGAATAGCTATTGTTAATAGTGAAAGAGAGGGAGAAATAAAAGAGAGGGGGAGAGTGGGGTGTGGGGAGTGGGAGGGAGGGGGAGAGAGAATGAAAGGGGAGCGGAGGGAGAGAGAGAATGGGGAGGGGAGGGAGTGGAGAGAGAGAGAGAGAGAGAGAGAGAGAGAGAGAGAGAGAGAATGAATATATTAATGAAAGGGGAGGGGAGGAGAGGAGAGAGTCTCTGCCCTACCTCATCTTCGGCTTTCTCGGTGTTTCTGGCTCCCGTTTGCCCCGGCCCCAGGCTAAGTGAGGTCTGGTAATAACAGCCATTGTTGACGCAACCATTATGCGGGATACCTGCTTGCCCTTTGGGATGTGCAACTGTACCAGTTTCCTTCATTTAACAGGGTAGAGGATGGGTGTGAAATAAAATGCTTTATATATTTGGATGGTCAATCCAGGAAAGCACCCCAAGTAGGAAACTTAAAATTGGAAGAATATAGTATGTTGAGGGTCACATTTCCCAAACGAATGGAACTTTTTTTTTTTTTTTTGGTGACCGTCGTTCTGTTTATAAACACGTCTTCTTAATAATCCTCCTTCAGACCAAGCATATTTCCAGAACTTGTGCAAATACTGATGGAAGTAGGGCTAAAATGTAGGCCAGTAGATACAAAATCTTTAAAAATTATTATTAGAGGAGGTTATCATATACAAGCGTCCCAACCCCAGCCTGCTGTGCCTCCCACTCCATTTCCCCACCCCCACCCCTGTTTCCGACACTTTTATCGGATCAGAAGGTCCCTTCTCACTTCTCCGAGGCTATTGTTAACCTCTTCTATTTCCTTGCCAACATCCAAAATTAGTTCTCTCTCCCTAACCACAAGCTCCAGCCTCATCGCTTGGGTTCTTTGTCACTCATTTCAAGACAGCCTTAATGCTTGCTGGTTTAAGAGGAATACAGGCGAGGTCCAGCATTATGTTGCAGCCATCTCCATCTCATACGAGCGCCATTTCAAGTCGGGGTGTTCCCCTTCCCATTCAGCTTCCAGAAAAATGCCCCTGGGAAGGCAGAAGATGGCCCAACTCACCTGCCACCCATATGGGAGACCAGGATGGAGTTCCTGGCTCCTGTCTTCAGCCTGGCCCAACCCTGGCTGTTGCCAACATTTGGGCAATGAACCAGTGGATGGAACTCTCTCTCTCTCTCTCTCTCTCTCTACCTTTTAAATAAATAAATCCTTTTTTAAAAAAATAAATTACATTTCCACTGAGTAAATTGACAATGGGTATGTGGACTTTATAATTAAAAAAAAAAAGAAAAGAGGAAGGCAGACCATAAAATCGTTGTTGACACAGTGTTCAGGCTACTTTGGCATTATTTCAGGCTATCAATGCCCATCTTCCTCCATTATTGGGGTCCTGGTTGGAGGTGAGATAGTATTCTTTTTTTTTTTAACAATTAACATAATTGGTTATATAATTTTATTTATTTGACAGAGTTACAGAGTGAGGTATAAACAGAGAGAGAGGTCTTCCATCCATTGGTTCACTCCCCAGATGGCCACAACAGCAGGAGCTGTGCCGATCTGAAGCCAGGAGCCAGGAGCTTCTTCTGGGTCTCCCACACGGGATTTCCCACTTTCAATATTTGCTTTTCTTAGCACTGGCCTTTCCCAAACTGCTGTACAGCACTTCTCTGTGCAAATACTCCACCCTTCCTGGTGCAAACACAATTTCTCTTCTGTTCACCTCAAAGAATAAGTGACAAACCCCTCCCTAACCTCTCTCTTTGCCTCCACCCCTTTCCCTTCTCCATTCCTGTCCTGTCCTAGCCCTTCCCTTACCCCATTCTCTAGTCTTTTCCCACTTCCCTGAGGTTTTTAGAACATTTATATTCACACCAATTTCCAAACTCAGTTATCTTCCTAACCCCTCTACCATGCCCCTCATCCCTGGGCTTTCTTCACTGCTTAGACTCAAAATTGCCTTGTCATTGCACTGGGGAAGGTCAGTTTATAAAGCAAGTACATGTCATATGTATTCAGGTTACTTGGGTGCCCCTTCTGGCTACACCTACCTGTTCCCTACTTGGCAAACAAGGTATGAAATGAAAGGTATGAAATGATAGGTATGAAATGAAGTGGTGTGTTCTTTTTCTATGAATAAGCAAGGCACAAAAACTTCAAAGAACTTCTAAAGGTAAAAGGATGTGAAGGGCATGAATAATCTAGCAGGATAGGAATTACTGGGCTTTTTTTTTTTTTTGAATTACAAGTATATCCAGCAACATTCGTAATTGTGTATACCTACACTATTCTCTTTCAGGTCATGGACATTTAAGTAGAGCAGTTGACATTTGTTTCTTAAATTTATTTATTTATTTGAAAGTCAGAGTTACACATAGAGAGGAGAGGCTGGGGGGAGGGGGGAGAGGTCTTCCATCCACTGGTTCACTCCCCAACCGGCCACATTGGCTGGAGCTGCGCAGATCCGAAGCCAGGAGATTCTTCCAGGTCTCCCACATGGGTGCAGGTGCCCAAAGACCTAGGCCATCTTCCACTGCTTTTCCAGAACACAGCACAGAGCTGGATTGGCAGTGGAGCAGCCAGGACTCAAACCAGTGCCCATATGGGATGCCAGCACTTCAGGCCAGGGCATTAACCCACTGTGCCACAGCGCCAGCCCCGACACTTTTTTTTTTTTTATATACAGAAATTACATTCACAAACTTAACATGTGCCTAATTCTAATTTTTACTAAGAGGATTCATTTTCTAATTTTTTTCATATGTATGCATTTACTCATATGGTTATTAAATGTCACTAATACTTAACCTGAGATTTTACTATGAAAATATTCAAAAGGATAGAAAGGTTGAGAAAATAGTAAAGACCTATATATACAATACCTAAATTTCACAATTCACATTTGGTTATTTCTGCTTTTTTAAAATAGATTTATTTATTTATTTGAAAGTGAGAATTACAGAGAGAGAGGAAAAGACACAGAGAGAGATTTCCCATCCACTGATTAACTCCCCAGATGGCCACAACGACCAGAGCTGGGCCACACTGAAGCCAGGAGCCAGGAGCTTCTTCCAAGTCTCCCACATGGGTGCAGGGACCCAGCACTCAGGTCATTTTCTGTTGCTTTCCCAGGCCAATAGCAGGGAGCTGGATCGGAATTGGAGCAGCAGGGACGCGAACTGGAGCCCATATGGGATGCCGGTACTGCAGTCGGAGGCTTGACCTGCTATGTCACAATGCCGGTCCTTGTTTCTGTTTTATCAGGTCTTTATCCATCTATCCATGCATTAATCCATCAATCCACTCTCCAGCCTGTTTCTTATACCTTTTTTAAGAAATTAATTTAATTATATTTGAAAAGCAGAGCGACAGAGAGAGTGACAGAGAGACATCTTCCATCCTCTGGCCCACCCCTCAAAGTCCGCAAAAACCAGGCTGGGGCAGGTCAAAGTCAAGAGCCCAGAATCCCACCTGGTTCTCCCATATTGAAGACAAGGACCCAGCCATTCGAGCCATCATCCACTGCCTTCCAGGGTGTACACCAGCAGAAAGCCACATCGAGGCTGTGGCAAGTTAAGCCACCTGCAGTGCCGGCATCCCATATGGGCACGGGTTTGAGTCCTGGCTGCTCCACTTATGATCCAGCTCCCTGCTAATGTACCTGGGAAAGCAGCAGAGGATGGTCCAAGTGCCTGGGCCCCTGCACCCATGTGGGAGACCCAGAAAATGCTCCTGGCTCCTGGCTTCGGATAGGCTCAGCTCCCACCACTGCGGCCACTTGGGGAGTGAACCAGTGGATGGAAGACCTCTCTCGCTCTCTCTGCGTCTCTCTGTAACCCTGTCTTTCAAATACATAAAACGTTAAAAGAAAAAGAAAGCCACATTAGAAGCAGAGCAGCCAGGACTTGAACCAGGCATTATAATATGAGACGAGGGCATCCAAAGCAGCATCTTATTCGCTGTGCCAAACGCTTGCCTGTTTTTATACCTTTCAAAGTAAGTTGCAGACATTAGTACACTTCAGTCTCCATTGTTATTGTCTTGAATTGTTAAGCTAGTTCTTAGTATATGGACTATAATGACATCTATGATATAGTAAAAGAAAAAAGCAGCTTATAAGAACACTATGCAAATATAAGGATTAATGAACACATAAGAGTTTTTTATTTAATAAATGTAAATTTACAAAGTGCAACTTTTGCATTGTTGTGGCTTCCCCCGCAACCTCCCTCCCTCCTGCGGCCCTCCCATCTCCCACTCCCTCTCCCATCCCACTGTTCATCACGTTTCATTTTCAATTATCTTTATACACAGAGGATCAACTTAGTATATATTAAGCAAAGATTTCAACAGACTGCACCCACACAACCACATAAAATATAGAGTACTGTTCAACTAGTAGTTTTATCGTTAACTCTCATAGTAAAACACTTAAGGACAGAGATCCTGCATGGAGAGGATGTGCACAATGACTCCCGTTGTTGATTTAACAACTGAGACTCTCATTTATGACGTCAGTAATCACCCGAGGCTCTTGCCATGAGCTGTCGAGGCTATGGAAGCCCCCGGAGTTCACCAACTCTGAACTTGTTTAGTCAAGGCCATATCACAGTGGAGGTTCCTTCCTCCCTTCAGAGAAAGGTGCCTCCTTCTTTGATGGCCCGTTCTTTCCGCTGAGATCTTGTCCACCGAGGTCGTTCATTCAGGTCGTTTTTGCCATAGTGTCTTGGCTTTCCATGCCTGTCAGACTCTCATGGGCCTTTTAGCCAGATCCGAATGTCCCAAGGGTTGATTCTGAGGCCGGAGTGCTGTCTAGGGCATTTGCTATTCTATGAGTCTGCTGAACACATAAGAATTTAATTTCTTAACCAATACCTCATTTTCCCCTTATAATAACAGAACTCCACTTTTGTTTAGTATGGCAGCATGGCCAGGTTCAGTCAATGAATCACCATTGATTTAGGTCGATCGTGGCAATCCTGTTCTCCAGTCTCCCAGTTTCCTTTGCCAACAGGGCTGATTCTGTGATGCAGTTGTGGCTAATGAGAACAAAACAGAATGCATGTAGGAGGCTTCTGGAAAAGCTTTTACTTTATAGAGACTTGCTCAGCTTGCATGGCTTCCTCTTTCTCGCAGCCTTCGTATCTTGAGTACAGACGTGATGTCTAGCGGGGCAGCAATGCAACAGTCATCTTGCAACCAAGAGAACACTGGTATGAGGACAAAAGCTCATGTGCTAAGGATGGTCTTTTGATGTTCTATGTAATTTTTAAAAAAAATCATCTCATATGATTATCAAAATGATATTAATATCTTCATTTAAAATGGGACATAGTATGAATAGTAACAATTCAAAGCACATTTTGGAGGCGTACATGAGAAAAAGTATGAAAAAGTAGTGGAGTGTTAAAAATAAAGTTAAACAGATCTTATTGCAAAAGTAGCCTATTCCCAGATCTCTTCCTGAAAGCAGGACCCGAGGCAGATTTGCATGTATGTGTTAATGTTGGAATGTGAACTTGTGCATGGGGGACTTGGAAGAGTAAAGCAACAAAGGAAGCAAAACCGTTAGAACATGTTTTTCATGTGAGCAACAACAGTGGGTCAGTCCCACTGAAGAGCCATGCAGAATGCAATTCACAATTGTTTGCTGGAGGAATAGTAGGGAAGATCATTCCTGGTCAGCTCCTATAGTCCAGTGATCAGGGGTTGCTCCTTGGAGTTTTAACTCTCTTACACCTCCAGGCTTGTGCACACTGTAGAATGGCAGGACCAGTTCATAGGCAAGAGGAAGCCCTACCACAGAAAGAGAAATACAGCACAGACTAGGCAAGTACTTTCAGGTTCAACCTGCCTAAGCAAAGGTGGGCTGGGAAGGACGTGAGGCATGGTGTGAGAGGCGTTCTATGCCTCATCTAAATGCTAGGTGATAGTTCTCTGAAACAATAGTCTTGACAGTAGGAGGGTCAAAGAAGTGCTGTTGATTTCATTTGTTCATTAATTTTTATATCTGTGTTTACAAGGAGAGAAGCAGTTTAGTGTAGTGAATAAGCACATGAACTCCAGAGTCAGCATGTCTTGGTTGGAAACTCCATCATTAGTAAATCATGTGAATTTCATCAAGTTATGAAACTTCTCTGTGCCTCAGTTTCATCATCTGAGCAATGGAACTAATAACAGCATCTACCTTATAGAGTCATGAGGAATACACAAGTTAAATGTTAGCTGCAAATATATGCAATAGAAGGACATGTTTGCTATAAAATTCAGAATACATAAGAATATAAAATACAAAGTCAAGTACTGATCTCTGTCAGGATGTCTTCATTTTCAACTAAGAGAAAACTCACACTGCCAGTTATGAGTTGGGAAGCCCAAGGCCCATAAATGGGATATTGAGATGGGAAGCATTTGGGGCTCAGGCAGTTGGAAAGTGAAATAAAGCTGAAGTTAGCAGCCTGGAATTCCATGAATCCAGTCTCTCACGAGGGTGGCAGGGACCAGGTAACTTAACTGTTGTCTCCACTGGAATCAGAAGTGAAGATGGGTCTTCAATTCAAGTACTTGGATGAGCATGTCCCATGTAGCGTCTTAACCACTGCACCCAATTCTTGTCCTGTATATGGTAGTTTTTAAAGCCTCAAATTTCAACTGTTCATTGCTGATACATTCCAATATTGTTGATTTTTATATGTTGATCTTTTAACCTGAAATCTTGCTAAATTAATTTATTGGTTTTAGGAGCTAATTTGCAGATTCTTTGAGGTTTTCTGTATGGATAATTATGTTTTCTCTGAATAGGGACAACTTTATTTTCTCCTTTCCAAACTAGTGCCTCATATTTCTTTTTCTGTCTTTTTGGATATAATAGAATTTCCAGTATGACTTCTCATAGAAGTGGTAAGAGGACATCCTTGCCTTATTCTTAATCAAAGTAAGTATGATATTGCAGGGTGTTCTTTATTGGTTTAAAGATATTCTTGCCTATTTTTAGTTGCTGAGAGTCATTTTAAGGAATGGATTTGAATTGTGTCTAATATTTTTTCTGCATCAACTGACATTATCATGTGGTTTTTCTTAGTCTGTTAAAATAGATTCTTTTCTCTTTTTTAAAAGTTCAACATTTATTTATTTACTTAAAGACTTACTTTTCATTTATTTGAAAGGCCAAATGACAGGGAGAGATAGACAAAGAAGGAAATCTTCCATATTCTGCTTCACACCACAAATGGCCACAACAGCAGCTGGGGCTGGGCCCGGCCTAAGCCAGGAGCCTGGAAGTCCATCCAGGTATCCCATGTGGGTAGCAGGAGCCCAAGTATTTGGGCCATCTTCTGCTGCTTTCCCAAGTGCATTAGCAGGAAGCTAGACTGGAAGCAGAGCAGCTGGAACTTGGGAACTGGTGCTCCAGGATATGGGATACCAGAATCACAGATGGAGGCTTAACCCACTGGACCACAATACTGCCCCACCTTAAGTTATTTTCAAATGTTAAACCAGCCTTGCTATTCTAGAATAAACCCCCACTTGGTCATGATATATTATCATTTTTGTATTTACTGGATGCTATTTGCTGATTTTTTATGTATTCATTTATTTTATTTATTTGAAAGAGAGACAGAAATCTCCCACACTCTCACTCCCTAAATGTCTGTAACAGCCTCGGGTTGGGGCCAAATCTGGGAGCTAGGAACTCAATCTGGGTCTCCCATGTGGGTGGCACAAATCCAACTAGGTGAGCCACTACCAATTAGGAAGGGAAACTTGGGACTCAAACCCAGGCACTCCAATTTGGGATGAGGTGTACCAAGTGACATCCTAACAACTATGCGAAATGTTCCCCTTGCTAACATTTTGCTGAGGAATTTTATGTGCATATTCAGAAACGATCTTGATCTGTTGTTCTCTTGTAATGTCTTTGCTTGATTTTGGTGTTAGAATGGTGACCTCTTAGGGCTGGTGCTATGGCACAGTGGGTTAAAACCCTGGCCTGCAGCACCAGCATCCTATATGGGCACCAGTTCAAGTCCTGGCAGCTCCACTTCCAATCCAGCTCCCTGCTAATGTGCCTGGGGAAGCAGTGGATGATGGCCCAAGTCCTTGGGCCCCTGCACCTGCGTGGGAGACCCAGAAGAAGCTGTTGGTTCCTGGCTTCAGATCGGCTCAGCTCTGGCCGTTGTGGCCATTTGGGGAGTGAACCAATGCATGGAAGAACTCTGTGTGTCTCTGTCTCTACCTCTCTCTGTAATTCTTTCAAATAAATAAAATAAATCTTTAATAAAAGAATGCTGACCTCATCAAATGAAATAGGAAGTGTGTTGTTCCCTTCTCTTTTCTGGAAGGAAGTGTGTAGAATTAATAATATTTCTTCTTAAATATTTGGTAGAATTCATCAATGAAACTATCTGGGCCTTTTTGGTAGAGGGAATTGATTTTTATTTTTAGAAGGTTTTACTTTGACTGAAAATTCAATTTCTTTAATACACAGAGGACCATTTGGGTTATCTATTTTTTTTTCCTTGAGTGCTATTTGGTAGTTGGTGTTTTCTAAGTAATTGGTCCATTTCCTCTCATTTGTTTAATTATATGTGAAGAATTGTTTGTGGGGCAAGCATTGTGACACAGTAAAAGCTAAGCTGCCGACTGCAATGCTGATGCCAACATCCCATATAGCGCTGGTTCAAGTCCGGCTGCTTTACCTCTGATCCAGCTCCCTGCTAATGTGCCTGGGAAAGCAGCGGAAGATGGTCCAAGTGCTTGGGCCCCTGCCACCAACTTGGAGACCCCGATGAAACTTGGCTCCTGGCTTTGACTTGAACAAGCTCTGGCTGTTGTGGCCATTTGGGGAGTGAGCCAGTAGATGGAAGATCTCTCTCTCTGTCCCTCTCTCTGTGTAAAACTAATAAACAAATAAACCTTTACAGAAATAATGTCTTTTTTGCCATTGCTGGATGGAGTGTTCTATAAATATCAATTAGTCAAGTTGGTTGATAGTGTAGTCCACATCATCTATATTCTTATAGATTTTCTGCTTACTTTTTCTACCAAGTACTAAGAGAGAAATCTTGAAATTTTATCTATGGATACTTGTGGATTTATCCATTGCTCCTTTCAGATGTATTTGATTTTGACTCATGTTTTGAAGGTGCATAAACATTTAGATTGTTATGTTTTCTTGGAGAACTTACTCTTTTATCATTATGTAATGTCTCTTATCATAATAATATCCCTTTTTCTAAAGTCCACTTTTTCAAAATTACCGTAACTACTCCATCGATTGGGTGTTGTGGCGCAGCAGGTTAAGCCACGGTTTGGGACGTTATTATCCCATGTTAGAGTGCCTGGATAGAGTCCCATCTCTGTTTCTGAGACAACTTCTTGCTAATGCACACTCTGGGAAGCAGCAGTGGTGGCTCAAGTACTTGGGCTCCTGCCATCCATGTGGGAGACCCAGATGGAGATCCTGGCTCCTGGCTTCAGCCTGGCCCAGCCCAAGTTGTTGTGGCCATTTGGGGATTGAACCAGCAGATGCAAGATGTCTCTCTCTCTCTCTCTCTCTCTCTCTCTCTCTCTCAAATAAATCAACATTAAAAAATATAGCTACTCCAGTTTAGTTAGTGTTTTTGTGATATATCTTTTGCTATCATTTTATTTTTCATATTTACATCTTCACTTTACATTTAAAGTGAGTTTCCTATAGACAGCATGTACTTGGATCTTACTTTAAAAATCCAATTGTTGGCGGGAGGTATGACACAATGAGTTAAGTCACCATTTGGAAGCCAGTATCACATATCAAAAGTGCCTGATTTGAGTCCCAGCGGATCTCCTTCCAATCCAGCTTCCTGATAGTGCCCATGGGAGGCAGTAGATGATGGCCCATGTACTTGGGTACCTGCCATCCACATGGTAGATCTGGATGGCTTTCCTGGCTCCTGGCTTCAGCTTGGCCCAGCCCCAGCTGTTGTGAGTATTTAGGGAGTGAACCAGCAAATGAAAGATTTCTCTCTCTCTCTGTCTCTCTCTCTCTCTCTCTCCCCTTCTCTCCGTCACTCTTCCTTTCAAATAAATAAATAAAATCTTTAAATCCAATCAGACAATCCTTGTATTTTAATGTACATAATTTAGACCATTCACATTTGTTAATTTTTATTATTTTTTTAAAATTATTACAGAGTCAATGAGAGCGAGAGTGAGTGCAAGAGAGAGACCTCTATTCACTGGTTCAATTTCCAAATGCCTCCACTGGCTGGAACTTCCCAAAGTTCAAGCTAGGAGCTAGGAACTTAATTCAAGTCTCCCTCATGGGTAGCAGGAATCCAATTACTTGAGCTACTTTCCAGGGTCTGCATTGTTATAAAGCTGGATTCAGAAGCCAGAGGCTGGTATTGAACCCAGGCACCCTGATGTGGCACATGGGTTACTTTTATTTGACAAGTAATTTTATTTTATTTGACAAGTACTTATATATATTTATGGGGTACAATGTTATGTTTAATTACATATATATATATAGAGAGAGAGAGGATCAATCAAATCAATTTTTTAGAGATTTCTTTGTTTTACTTGAAAGTCAGAATTACATAGCAAAGGAGAGGCAGAGAGAGAGAGAGAGAGAGAGAGAGAGAGAGAGAGAAAGAGAGAGATCTTCCATCCGCTTTTTCACTCCTCAATTGGCAGCAACGGCCAGAGCTGTGGTGATCCAAAGCCAGGAGCCGAGAGCTTCTTCCGGGTCTCCCACGCGGGTGCAGGGGCCCAAGGACTTGGCCCATCTACTACTGCTTCTCAGGCGATAGCAGAGAGCTGGATTGGAAGTGGAGCAGCCGGGACTCAAACCGGCGCCCATATGTGATGCTGGCACTGCAGGTGGCGGCCTTACCTGCTATGTCACAGCTGGCCCCTCAAATCAGGTTAATTAACATATCCATCACCATCACAAATATTTATCATTTTAATGTGGTAAAAGCATTTAAAACTCTCTCTTCTAGCTCTTTTGAGATATGTAACATTATTAACTGGCGTCACTATATTGTGCAGATTACCAGAAGTTATTCTTGTCTAACTGAAACTTTGCCTTTGAACAAAGTCTCCCTTTTCCCCATCTACCTGTTGACTTCTGCTAACTACCATTATTCTACGCTCTACTTTTATGAATTTTACTTTTTTTAGATTCCACATTTAAGTGAGAACATACAGTTTTTGTCTTTCTATGCCTAGTTTATTCTATTTAGCATAATCCCACTTATTAAACAAACTAATTATTATCAAAAAATAAAAGATAACAAATGTTGGTTAGGCTGTGGAGGAATGAGAACCCTTGTACACTATTAGTATTGTCAATTAGTACAATCACTTTATATATTTATTTTCTCTGTGTCCTGTTTTATTGTTTTTTTGCAGCAAAATGCACAACATAGAACACACTGCAAATATTCGACTGTACAAAAGAGGTGCTTGTATTAAAATACAAATGGGAGACATGATTTTTTTTAACATTTATTTAATGAATATAAATTTCCAGTGTACAGCTTATGGATTACAATGGCTCCCCCCCCCCCATAACTTCCCTCCCACCCGCAACCCTCCCCTCTCCCGCTCCCTCTCCCCTTCCATTTGCATCAAGATTCATTTTCAATTCTCTTTATATACAGAAGATCAATTTAGTATAAAGATTTCAACAGTTTGCACCCACATAGAAACACAAAGTGAAACATACTGTTTGAGTACTAGTTATAGCATTAAATCACAATGTACAGCACATTAAGGACAGAGATCCCACATGAGGAGCAAGTGCACAGTGGCTCCTGTTGTTGACCCAACAAATTGACACTCTAGTTTATGGCACCAGTAACCATCCTAGGCTGTCGTCATGAGTTGCCAAGGCTATGGAAGCCTTCCAAGTTTGCCGACTCTGATCATATTTAGACAAGGTCATAAAAGACAGAGTGAGGATAGTAACCAATGATCCTAAGAGTGGCATTTACCAGGTTTGAACAATTATACAGCATTAAGTGGGGAAGAGGACCATCAGTACACACAGGTTGGGAGTAGAGCCATTGGTGGTAGAGTAGAGGTTATGATTACAAAGGAATGAGGCCCAAGTGCACCAGCAGGGCCTAGAACAAAGGACAGAGTCATTATTAGAGGAGCTAAGAAAGGTGCTGTCTAAGCTACAATTAAGTTTTCTGATTGAGAGGCAAATAGAACCTGATAGAAGGGGCTTGATAATAATCTGGTGGGCTTTAGGCCTTGTAAATTCAGAGGCCCAGACCTATCTATCTCTTCACATGGGGTATATCCTAAGGGAGGTGTGAACCTCCTAGGGGAAGGCACTCTGTTGACTTTCATTACTTGGCTGGCCTGGGAGGAGAGCTGGCCAGGTAAAGGCAGGTGGCATCTCTAACAAGAAATTTACAGTTCTGCCTGCAATGTTGCTGACCCTACTTGACCATCCCCTCAGCTGCAGTGGTCACTTTGGAAGTTGGGCTGAGTGAAGGGCTTTTCAGCTTAGAGCCAATAAGATCTGTGCCTGTGACCTGGGCATCCTTCGACTCCAGGGCAGGTCCATTTCCAGTGATCCAACTCTTGGCAGAGCTGCCAGGGCTCTTCACAAGCTGACTTCTGCTGAAGCCCAGGCTTACCACATTGAAAGCCACTGCAGTGGACTGGCCTGTTGGGTCTCCTTGAGGGCAGATCACTGTACAGATCAGCCATTAATAGGCCTGCCACCCATTGCTTCTGATGCCTAGCTTTCTTTTCCTCCTGGTTTGTGTTAAAGCAGACCAGAGGATGCAAGTCAAGGGAGTGCCCGTATCCCATCTCTAATCTTCGGTGGCCTGAACTACAAGTCTATAGTCACAGGCATGTTCTGTAGTAGTTTTTCTAAGGTAGACAATGCCCATGAGGAAAATTATATTCTCACTTTAAAACTTTCTTTCCCTTTGGTCTGAAAGGAAGGTTTTTTCTACTTACTGTATACTTCGCTGATGGCAAAGTGAATCTAGCTATGAGATTATTATTTGAGTACTTATTTTGGCTATGCTATTGCAGAAAAATGTTAGCCATCTCTTTTATAAGGTCTAAAGATTAAATTGTGCATCCTACAGATTCCTTCATAATAGAATTAGTTTCCTACCTTGAAGAGAATAGAGAAATGAAAGAACAAGTTGGGCTTAGAATAGAGAAATGAGGGAGCAAGTCCTAGATCGCTTGCTGACAATAGCAATGTCACATGAATACTTAGCAAACCGTTTCAACCATTAGATAACAACTGAAGAAAACATTTACCAGAAGGTCCAATGCCTTCTATAAATTTTAAGAATCATGTATTTGAAAACACCTCTTAAATATCTAACATGGTGTAGTTTGTTTAGCCAGTAAACTTAAGCACAACCATCTAAAATGTTTTTCGTTTCTTTCTACCAACAAGTCTAAAACATATGATACACAGATTCAGGTCCCACAAATTAAAATGTATCTTTGATTGATTTTAGCAGCTTAAATTTATGGACAATCTTATCTATAAGACATTTAAAATAAAACTCTTAATAAAATTTCCCCATGTGGACATACAATATGTACACACATATAATATAGCATAATAGACCAATATAGCAATTTTAATAATAGCTTTTAAAATCTTTAACTCTTTTTGTAGATTGCCAATTGATTTGAATTGCTTTTTCTTTTTAGTAACCTCAGTTAACCATACTTTCTCTCAGTTGGTACTGTTAATACATTATTGGCTTCATCTGTTTACAGAGCCATCCCAAAGTACTGAATACAATAAAAGTGGCTGGAAAAAGTCCATAGGAACCTATAGGAGGACAGCTAAACACAGAACCAACAACGCTTTAGTTTTATGAGCAGCAGATCATATATAACTGTGGATGACAAAAGACTTTAAGTCGCCATGTTTAAAATTATAAACTCATCAACCAACAAGAGGCACTTGCTTACTTCACAGTATTTTTGAAAGCACCTGTAGGATTTTACAAGTGTTTAACCCTTTAAGCCTCTGGGGCTTTCTCATTAAGATAACTATCATGTCTAGTAACACAAGATCATTAGACTTTTTAATTCTCAAACATTTGTATTAATAGCATTTTCCATTATAGAAACTTAAAGTCTGGTACCACATCACATCTTGACAGTCCTTCTAATATCATCCAAATAGACTGATTAGTTGGTGTCTCTATAAGATGAGAGACATAGGTCCTTCGATTTTTTCAGTTGGGCCCAAACTGGACAAACCAAAGTCCAGGATTTACTGGAAATTTTAGAGACCAGATTGTTTGAAACTTTGATTTTTTGAATGCCTGTCAAGAATGCCAAGAAGGCTCAAAATCCAAAATATCTGGTTGAAATAAGATTCCTTAAAATCATGACATAACATAGACCAAATTTGATCATTGTTACAAGGTGATTATTCAAATCTGAAAATAAGCACATATTTAAATAAACCATAGCTCTTAATAAAAATTCAGCTGTTTTTGAACAATTAGAATTTAACAGACATCAAGAGAACATAATAGATTACCTTAACACATTGTTTTAACAGAGCATCAGAGTTTAATTCTATGTCAAAGAGAAATTGAGCTTCCTGTGATCTTTTGCTGTGAGGTTTCCTTCCTTTACCTTCTTTCATATTGGTGACCATGTTTCTGTGTTTCTGTGTGTAAGACATCTTTAAGCATCTTTTGCAGGGCAGGATGAGTGGCAACAAATTCTTTCAGTTTCTGTTTGCTATGAAAAGTCTTAATTTCACCTTCATTCACAAATGAGAGCTTTGCAGGATATAGTATTCTGGGCTGGCAGTTTTTGTCTCTTAGTACCTGGGCTATGTCTCGCCATTCCCTTCTAGCTTGTAGGGTTTCTGATGAGAAGTCTGCTGTGAGTCTAATTGGAGATCCTCTAAGAGTGATCTGACGTTTCTCTCTTGCACCTTTTAGGATCTTTT
Organism: Lepus europaeus; assembly: GCF_033115175.1. NCBI lineage: Eukaryota > Metazoa > Chordata > Mammalia > Lagomorpha > Leporidae > Lepus > Lepus europaeus. Next base: position 87,652,490 of record NC_084850.1, read on the forward strand.
CTTTATGTTTCACTGTGGTGAGTTTGATTACAACATGTAGTGGTGAGGATCTCTTTTGGTCATGTTTATTAGGGGTTCTATAAGCTTCCTGTACTAAGATGCCTCTGTCCTTCTCCAAACCTGGGAAATTTTCTGCTAGTATCTCACTGAAAATGCCTTCTAATCCTTTCTCCCTCTCCATGCCTTCAGGAACTCCTAGAACCCGAATGTTGGGTTTTTTAATAGTATCCTGTAGATTCCCGACAATATTTTTTAGATTTCTAATTTCTTCTTCTTTTCTTTGGTTTGCCTGTTTCCTTTCCTGTTCTCTGTCTTCTAAGTCTGATATTCTCTCTTCTGCTTCGCCCATTCTGTTTTTAAGGCTCTCTAATGTGTTTGTCATTTGATCTATTGAACTCTTCATTTCATTATGATTTCTAGTCACTATCAGAGTTTCTTGTTGCAGTAGTTGTTTCATTTCATTTTGATTCCTCCTTAATATTTCACTTTCACAAGAGAGATTTTCTATCTTGTCCATGAAGGATTTCTGTAGTTCAAGAATTTGTTTTTGAGAACTTCTTAATGTTCTTATCAATTTTTTGAGATCCGCTTCTTGCATTTCTTCGATCTCATCATCTTCATAATCTTGAATTGAGGTGTCTTTTTCATTTGGGGGCGTCATAGTTTCTTCCTTGTTCTTGTTAGCTTGGTTTTTGCGTTTGTTGTTTGGCATGTTGGAGATATTTGGTTTCTTCACTGTGGTGTTTTTTCTTGTTACACTATGGCTCTATATTAAGTGGACTGTCTGCTTTCAGTGGAGCCTTAGAGGCTTGAGATGAGTGTGGCCTGAGAGCTGTGTTTGGTTCCTCAGGGTTGAGGGTGTGTCAAGGATAGCACTCCCAGGTTAGGTGTGGTAAATCTCTCTTTCTTTTTTTGATTTAAAAGGGAAGTAATTCCGCACAGCTGAACGTAATTGGAGGTAGTTAGCAGGCAAATGATATACCCACAGGAGCCAGAGATCGGAAGCTCTTTCCCAAGGACCACACAGGGAATCTGTGCTGCCCTCAGTGTGGGCTCCAATTCTCCTGCAGTCTCCCACTGGGTTGCCAAGTTAGATGCTAATCTCCTGTTATTTCACCTCTCCCCACAGAGTCAGGTTTTTCTGCTAGGCTCAGGGCTGGTGCAGACCTGAGGTCGCCCTGCTTATGACGTATGTCCAAAATGGCGCCTGCTCTGTCTTGCTCGCCTTTGAGAGGTGAGCGGAGAGAGAGAAACTTGTGTCCGTATCAGTCACTTTTTTTATTTTTTTTCTCTCTCTCTTCTAGTTAGCCTGGTGAACTTTTCCCCACGGAGTTTCAAGCCTCGTTCCCTCTAGTCTCCTCTTTCCGCTTGCCTGCTGGTATCTCGGGCTATGGAGGTTCGGCTCACCTCGCGTTCCAGCGCTGGTGCGTTGAGTCTGCCGCTGGTGTCCCGAACTTGGGCTCCCACGCTCTCCACGCAGGTCCACTGTGAATCACTAGTTCCGGAAGAGTTTCCGCTGCAGTTTCATCCCCTACTCTTCCTTGACCCTGCAGTATCTCCACTTTTATTAAACTTTCTCTCCCCCCGGACTAAGTGTGCTCCCTGCCTATTCCGCCATCTTGCCGCCTCCGCCGACATGATTTTTTTTTAAATAAATAACCTTGCCGGCGCCGTGGCTCAACAGGCTAATCCTCTGCCTTGCAGCACCGGCACACTGGATTCTAGTCCCAGTTGGGGCGCCGGATTCTGTCCTGTTGCTCCTCTTCCAGGCCAGCTCTCTGCTATGGCCCGGAAGTGCAGTGGAGGATGGCCCAAATGCTTGAGCCCTGCACCCCATGGGAGACCAGGAGAAGCACCTGGCTCCTGCCATCGGATCAGCATGGTGCGCCGGCTGCAGCGCGCCGGCCGCAGCGGCCATTGGAGGGTGAACCAACGGTAAAAAGGAAGACCTTTCTGTCTCTCTCTCTCTCACTGTCCACTCTGTCAAAAAATAAAAAATAAAAATAAATAAATAAATAACCTTAAATACAAGTTGGATCCTACAAGCATCTGAGCTCTCTACAGACTTGATCAGGCCAGGACAAACTTTTCATTGAATTTCTCAAAGGATGGGGATGGCGCTGACGCACAGTGGGTTAACGCCTTGGCCTGAAGCACTGGCATCCCTTATGGGCGCCAGTTCTAGTCCCGGCTGCTCCACTTCCAATCCAGCTCTCTGCTATGGCCTGGGAAAGTAGTGGAAGGGGGCCCAAGTCCTTGGGCCCCTGCAACCGCATGGGAGATCCGGAAGAAGCTCCTGGCTCCTGGCTTTGGATCCACGCAGCTCCGGTTAAGTGGCAGCTTAACCCATTACACAATGCCTGCCCCTCTTTTCTCTTTTTTTGACTTCTATTCTTTTTAACTCTTTTTGTACGTATTTCATGTCCTTTGTTTGTTTATTAGCTCTAACACTTTGTTCTGTTAGTTTAGTGGTTGCTTTAGGATTTGTATTAAACACATTTGATTTATCACAGTCTACCTTCAAGTGATTTCTACTATGTAATTTATAATAGAAGACATGCTCCCATTTCTCTTTTGTGAATTTTGTGCCCTTATTGTCATTGACTATCACATATATTATAAGTGCTGGTTATAGTATCATTTTTCTTGAAACAGCTGATTATCTTGTAATGAGTTGTAAATAGTGAGAAAGAAAAGTCTTTTTAAAAAAGAGTTATTTGTTTTGGGGGGAGAGATACAGAGAGAGGAAGAGAGAGAGAGAGATCTTCCATCTGCTGGTTTACTCCCCAAATGCCTGCAAGGACCAGAGCTAGGCCGAAGCCAGAAGCCTAGAACTCCATCTGTGTCTCCTATGTGGGTTGTAGGGGCCCAAGCATTTGGACCATCTTCTGCTGCTTTCCTAGGAGCATTAGCAAGGAGCTGCACGAGAAATGGAGCAAGCAGGACTCGAACTGGTGCCCATATGGGATGCCACAGCTGCAGGTGGCGGCTTTACCTGCTATGCCACACGCAGACTCCCTGAGAGGAAAGTCTTTATATTCATGCGTGGAAACATCTTTTCTGGTGCTGTTCACTCCTTTGTATAGACTCAGATTTCCAGCCAGTATCACTTGTCTGCCACATGAAGGAATTCCTTTGAATATTGTTTTGTAATGTGCTCTACTAGTGATAAACTCTTTTAGTTGATTTCTGAAAATATACTGATCAGAACTTCAGAGGTTTTGTAATGTTTTATTGAAATATAATTCGCATGTCATATGATTCACCGATTTGAAGAGTACAATTTAATGCTGCTTGGTGTATTCGTAGAGACATGCATCTGTCGCCACAGCCAAAATTTATAACATTTTCATCATTCCTAACAGAAACACTGCATCTCATAGTTCCTCCTTGCCCAGCCTAAGGTAACCACTCATCTGCTTTCTGTCTCTACAGATTTGCCTATTCTGGATACCCCATGTACATGGAAATCATGGAACATGTGGGTTTCTTCCACTTAGCATAACGTTTTCACATTTCATCCATGTTGTAGTAAGGATGTAATATTTCATTTCTCTTCATAGAGGAATAATATTCCACTATGCATACATGCTCCATTTTGCTTATCCATTCACCAGTTCATGGACATGGGAGTTGTTTCCATTTTGGGCTGTTATGAATAATGCTGCTATGACCTTTTGCATACGAGTTTGTACGTGGACATAATTTTTTAAAATCTCTCGAGTACATACCTGGCAGTGGTATCATTGTATAACATAATGTCTCAAAATTTAACCTTTTAAGGAACCACCAGACCTTTTTCCAAAATGACTGCACCATTTACATTTTTGTATGCAGTGTTTTTTTAAAGATTTATTTATTTATTATTTGAAGGGCAGAGTTACAGAGAGGCAGAGGCAGAATGAGAGAGAGAGAGAGAGAGAGAGAGCGCTCTTCCATCCTCTGGCTCACTCCCCAGATGGCTGGATCAGAAGTGGAGCAGGGGCCGGCGCTGTGGCGCAGTGGGTTAACACCCTGGCCTGAAGCGTTGGCATCCTATACAGACGCTGGTTTGAGACCCAGCTGCTTCACTTCTGATCCAGCTCTCTGTTATGGTCTGGGAGAGCAGTGGAAGATGGCCCAAGTCCTTGGGCCCCTGAACCCTCGTGGGAGACCCAGAAGAAGCTCCTAGCTCCTGGCTTCTGATCAGCGCAGCTCTGGCCAGTGTGGCCAGTTGGGGAGTGAACCATCGGATGGAAGACCTCTCTCTCTCTCTCTTTCTCTCTCTTTCTCTCGCTCTCTCACTCTCTCTGTGTCTCCTCTCTCTGTGTAACTCTGACTTGCAAATAAATAAATAAATAACTCTTCAAAAAAAAATGGAGCAGCCAGGACTTGAACCGGTGCCCATATGGGATGCCAGCACTGCAGGCAGCAGCCTTATCCACTACGCCACAGCACCAGCCCCTGTATGCAGTATTAATAGATTATTAATTATAGCTATCCTAGTAAATGTGCAGTGATATCTTGTGAATTTGATCTGTATTAAGGAAACAATAATACTATTTATTAATATTAAAATAGTTATTTTGTGAAGATAGAAATAGTGTTCAAATTCATGTACAGATCAGTGTAGATCTGTAGGTCAAATTCAATGCAATCCCTAACAAAACCACAGGCAGCTTATTTTGCAGAAATTATTTGCTGATACTAAAATCCATATGAAAACTCAGGGGGCCCAGAATAGCCAAACAACCATGCAAAAGAAGAACAAAGTTGGAGAACTCACACTTCCTTATTTTAAAACTTACTGCAAAAGTAACAGCATCAAGACTGTGTTGTATTGGCATAAGAACAGATGTATAAAGGAATGGAATAGAATTGAGAAATCAGAAATGAATGTTAAGTTTTATCTTCAATTAATTCATTTCAACAAGGACTACAAAATACTTCATGGGATGACAAACTGTTTTCAACAATTTGTACTGCCTAACTGCATATCCAGCTGCAAAATTTGAATTTGGATCTTTATCTCATACCATACCCAGAAATTAACTCAAAATGGGTCATAGATTTCAAAAGTGCTGAAGTTAAAAATTTCTCAAAGGAAAACATAGAAGCAAATCTTCATACCTTTTGAGTTAGTTATAGTACAAAAAGTACAAGCAACAGGAGATAAATGGTAAATTGAGCTTCATCAAAATTTGAAATTTTCATGTATCAAAGAAGACCATCAAGAAAGTGAAAAGAGGGGTAGGCACTTGGCACAATGATTGAGACGCCATTTGGAATGCACACATCCCACATCAGAGTGCCTGGTTTTGCATCCTGGTCCACTCCTGAGAGCCCAGCTTTCTGATAATGTACACCCTGGGAGGCAGCACGTGATGCCTCAAGTACATGGGTCCCTGACAACCAGTGTAGGAGACCTGGCTTGAGCCAGGCTTCTGTCTGGCCTAACCCTGGCTGTTGCAGGCATTTGTGGGGTGAAGCAGCAGATAGAAGGTCTCTGTCTGTCTGCCTGAATCTCTGTCTCCCAGCCTTTCAAATAAAATGAAAATAGACAAATTTTTTAAAAAGGAAGTGAAATGACAGCCCACACAAAGGGAGAAAATATTAGCAAAATTTATATCTGGTAAGATGGCATAATTTCATAATATAGAAATAACTCGTGGCTGGTGCTGTGGCTCACTTGGTTCATCCTCCACCTGCGACACCAGCATCCCATATGGGCGCCGGGTTCTAGTCCCGGTTGCTCCTCTTCCAGTCCAGCTCTCTGCTGTGGCCCAGGAGAGCAGTGGAGGATGGCCCAGGTGCTTGGGCCCCTGTACCCACGTGGGAGACCAGGAAGAAGTACCTGGCTCCTGGCTTTGGATCAGCACAGCGCAGGCCGTAGCGACCATTTATGGGGTGAACCAACAGAAGGAAGACCTTTCTCTCTGTATCTCTCACTGTCTATATCTCTACCTGTCAAATAAATAAAAAATTAAAAAATATATAAATAACTCAAAACTGCAACAATAAACAAATAACTCAATTAAAGAATGGGTAAAGATTTTAAATTGACATTTATCCGAATAAGATCCATAAATGGCCAATAACGAAATGAAAAAAATACTCAACACCATTTAACTGTGATATTTAATCCTTTATTTATTTATTTATTTTTTGATATCTAATCTTAAATGGGATTGTTTCTTCATTTCACTTTTGGGTTATACATAACATATGTATGGAAATGCATCTGATTTTTTGTATATCGATTTTGTATTATACAATGTTACTAAACTCTGTTTTTTAGCTCTAACAGGATTTTTTGTGTGTGTGTGGATTCCTTAAGATTTTTTTTTATATACAAGATCTTGTCTTTTGGAAATAGTAACAGTTTGACTTCTTCCATTTATTTCTGAATGCTTTTTTAGGTCTTTTTCATGCCTGGTTGTCCTTAGTAGGATGATATTAAATATTGACTATTGAACAGAAGACCTATTCTTGTCCTGATTCTGATTATAGAGAAAAACATTTAGTTTTTTACTTTTAAATACTAGTTATGGGATTTTCATATATGCTGTTTACTAGATTGAGTTCTTTTTTCCGAGTTTGTATTTATTTAGATGTCACAATGACAGAGAGAGAGAGAGAGTCTTCCATCCACTGGTTCACTTCCCAAATGCCCACAACAACCAGGGCTGGACCAGGCTGAATCCAGGAGCCTGGAACTCCATTAAGGTCTCCCGCGTGGGTGACAACAACCTAAGTACTTGGGCCATCATACACTGTCTTCCACAAACTTTAGTAGGAAGCTACATTGAAAGAACAGATTAGCCAAGACTCAAATCAAGCACTCTGGTAAGGGCTGTGGGCATCTCAAGCTGTAGCTTAATCCTCTGGGCCACAACACATACCAGATTAAATTCTGCCTCTATTGAGATGATTGCACTTTTTTGGTCCTTTATCGATTTTATGTATTCTGTTGGTTCTTGAGTACTAAGACAATCTTGCATTCCTTGAAGGAATCAGACTTGATGATGGTATATAATACCATTTTTATGTTGCTGAATTTGTTTTGCTAGTATTTTGCTGAAGATCGTTGCACCTATGTTCTTCAACAATATTGATCTATAGTTGTCTTTTTTTTTTCCTGGTTTCGGTGTCAGGGCAATACTGTTTTCATAGAATGAATTATAAAGTGATTCTTCCTATTCTGACTTTTGAAAGTAAGTGTGAAGAACTGGTATTATTTCTTCTTCAAAAATTGGGGCCAGCATTGTCATAGAGCAGGTAAAGCAGCTGCCTGCAACACAGGTATCTCAAACAGGCACTGGTTCAAGTCCCGGCTGCTCTGATTCCTATCCAGCTCCCTGCTAATGTGCCTGGGAGAGCAGCAGAAGATGGTCCAAATGCTTGGGCCCCTGCACCCACATGGGAGACCCGGAAGAAGCTCCTGGCTCCTGGCTTCAGCGAGCCCAGCCCTAGAAGTTGCAGCCATTTGAGGAGTGAATCAGTGAATGGAAGATTTTCTCTCTGTCTCCCTCCCTCCCTCTCTCTCTATCTCTCCCTCTCTCTCTCTCTCATCTCTGTAACTCTGTCTTACAAATACATAAATAAATCTTTTAAAAAAAAAAAAGGTACAGAGAGTTCCCTCATACCCTACATGCAGTTTCCCTATTAGTTATTTTTTAAGATTTGTTTATTTGAAACTCAGAGTTACAGAAAGAGAGGGAGAGACAGAGAGATCTTACATCTGTTGCTTTACTCCCTAGATGGCCACAATGGCCAGGGCTGGGCCAGGCCAAAACCATGAGCCTGGAGCTTCATCCAGGTCTCCTACATGGTTGGCAGGGGTTTAACACTTTGGGTGTCCTCCACTTTTTTCCCAGGCAGATTAGCAGGGAGCTGGATTGGAAGTGGAGCAACAGGGACTTGAATTGGTTCCCATAGGTAATGCTGGTATTGCCGGCAGTGGCTTTACCTGCTATGCCACAATGCTGGCTCCCTTTGCTCTTTTTTTAAAGATTTATTTCAGTTATTTGAAAAGCAGAGTGAAAGAGAGAGAAGAAGGAATAAGGTGGTGGGGTCGGGGGGAGAGTGCTTCCATCAGCTGGTTCACTCCCCAAATAGTCACAACAACCAGGAGTTGGCCAGACTGAAGTCAGGAGCTAAGAACCCCATCAGGGGCTCGCATATGAATGACAGGAACCCAAGTACCTGGGCCATTATCTGCTGCTTCTCAGGTCCATTAGCAGGAAGCTGGATCAGAAGTGCAGAGTACCCAGTAGAACCTGCACTCTGATATAGGATATGAGTGTCCCAAGAAGCCACAATGCCCACCCTTTCCCTATTATTAATATATTATGTTAGCATGATACATTATTTTTATAATAAATAAAACAATATTGCTTTCTTGATGTTAACTAAAGTCCATATCCAGATTTCCTCCATTTATACATACATCCAGATTTCCTCCATTTATACATAATGTCCTTTTTTATGTTCCAAAATCCCATTCAGAATACCCCATTACATTTAGTCATCACATCTGTAGGTTTCTCTTGGTGATGAAAGATGATGTCATGTCTTTTTATCTATATGTATTTCAGTATTCATCTCGAAAATCCAAAAAACTCTGTAGATGAAGAAAAAAATTCTATCTTTGGCCTTCATAGTTTCTTGTTGGGATAGACCCTTGTGACAAAGACTATTTAACTTTAGAAAAACAGAGATTTGTTAACCTGTACACCTCACGTGCACATGGGAGATCCCCCAGAGAAATGTGGTAAATCACAGAGTGGTAGTTTTGAGTTCTGGCTCAAATACCATCTTCCATTGAAACAAAGAAAGAAGGGAAGCCAGCTAATAGGGATATTCTAAGGAAAAGAAGAGCAAACACAGGTAAGGCTTTTAGGCAGTTTAGTCAATAATTTCTCCATTGATAAGAATCTCTACTGATTTTGTCACCTTTCTCTTCCTGGTACACAGATGAAGTCTCCCCCACAAGTGGATATTTCCTTTACAGATTTAAATTTTCCATACATTCTTGTCAGTTTCAAAAATATGAATGGAACGAGAGGTCATGATGACAAGCACAGAAAGACAGTGCCACGTGATCTCACTCACACATGGAATCTAAAAACGCTAAGCTCAAACAGGCTAAGAGTGTAATGGGGGATGGCACTGTGGTCTAACAGGTAAAGCCGCTGCCTGCAATGTCGGCATCCCATATGGGTGCTGGTTCGAGTCCCGGCTGCTCCACTTCTGATCCAGCTCTCTGCTATGGCCTGGGAAAGCAGTAGAAGATGGCCCAAGGCCTTGGGCCCCTGCACCCACGTAGAAGACCTGGAAGAAGCTCCTGGCTCCTGGCTTCAGATCAACGCAGCTCTGGCCGCTGCGGCCAATTAGGGAGTGAGCCAGTGGATGGAAGACCTCTCTCTCTTTCTCTCTGCCTCTCCTTCTCTCTCTGTGTAACTCTAACTTTGAAATAAATGAATAAATCTTTAAAGAGTATAATGGTGGTCACCAGAGGCTGTAAAAGGAGATGCAAGGAAGGCATGGGGAAATGTTGGTTAAGGGTTATAGGTACCAGTAAGAAGTTTTCGTGCTCTATTTCAGCATAGGGTGACTATAGATAATGTTATGTACATTTCTTAAAAATAATAAATATTAGGAGCTATTTGCTATGGTAGTTAAGACACCACTTAGGTTGCCCACCTACCTATACCCATATCCATTATCAACCTATGTTCCATATCAAGGTGCCTGAATTTGAGTTCCTGTTTTGCTTCTGATTCCAGCTTTCTGCTGATGAGCATCCTGGAAGGTAGTAGGTAATGATTCAAGTACTTGGGTCCTTGTCACCCACAAGGAAGACCCAGATTGAATTTTGGGCTCCTGGCTTCAGCCTAGCCCAGCCCTGGCTGCTGGGAAATAAACCAGTAGATGGAAGATCTCTGTCTCCATCTCTCTAGCCTTTCAAATAAATAAAAGGTAACTAGTTAATTTTTTTAAAGAATTATTTTTTTGAAAGTCAGAGTTACACAGAGAAAGAAGGAGAGGCAGAGAGAGAGAGAGTCTTCCATCTGGTGGTTCACTCCCCAGTTGGCCTCAATGGCCGGAGATGAGCCGATCCGAAGCCAGGAGCCAGGAGCTTCTTCCAGGTCTCCTATGAGGGGCAGGGGTCCAAGGACTTGGGCCATCCTCTACTGCTTTCCCAGGCCATAGCAGAGAGCTGGATCAGAAGAGGAACAGCCAAGACTCGAACCGGTGCCCATATGAGATGCCGGTGCTGCAGGCTGGGGCTTTAGCCTGCTGCACCACAGCGTGAGCCCCAGTTAATATTTTTAAAAATTAGAAAAAGAGGCCGGCGCCACAGCTCACTAGGCTAATCCTCCGCCTAAGGCGCCAGCACTCCAGGTTCTAGTCCCATTTGGGGCGCTGCTTCTGTCCCGGTTGCTGCTCTTCCAGTCCAGCTCTCTGTTGTGGCCTGGGAGTGCAGTGGAGGATGGGCCCTGCACCCGCATGGGAGACCAGGAGGAAGCACCTGGCTCCTGGCTTCGGAGTAGCACAGCGCGCCGGCCATAGCGGCCATTTGGGGGGTAAACCAATGGAAGGAAGACCTTTCTTTCTCTCTCTCTCTCTCTCTCTCTCTCTCTGTCTAACTCTGCCTGTCCAAAAAAAAAAAAAAAAATAGAGAAAGAGGAGGCTGGGGCTATGGTGTAGTGGGTAAAGCCGCCACCTGCAGTGCCAGCATCCCATATAGGCGCCAGTTGGAATCCCAGCTGCTCAACTTCCAATCCAGCTCTCTACCAGGGCCTGGGAAAGCAGCAGAGGATGGCCCAAGTCCTTGGGCCACTGCACATGCATGGGAGACCTGGAAGAAACTCCTGGCTTCGGATTGGTCCAGCTCCGGCTGTTGTGACCATTTGGGGAGTGAACCAGATCTCTCTCTCTGCCTCTGTCTCTGTGTAACTCTGCCTTTCAAATAAATAAATGAATCTTTAAAAAAATAGGAGAAAGAGTTTTAAATATTTTCAACATAAAGAAATGTTAAATATTAGAGGAAATAGATATATTTTTTTCCAGATTGGATGTTGCACAATGTATACATGGAATATGTCAGGTAAGAAGGGAGAAGTTAGCCTATATGTCTGTGAAAGGGGCAGAGGAAAAGGAAAAGAATATAGCAGCCTCAGAAGCACACCTTGGAAGTAGCCCAGCATTTCACACAACAAAGTCCTGCCCATACTTCCCCGCCCAACAACTTCATAGGTGGTCCCAGCGTTTCCCACCAAGAAAAACATCCCAGGAGAATTCTCTGTCTGGAGCCAAGCAGGCTACCCAGTCTGATAACATTGGGTAACAAAACCCTGGGAGCAATTTTACCAATTTCACACCCAAGAAGCTCTTTGGAAGAGTAGGGGACATGAATGACGCTGGGCACAGTCTCAGATTTGTCTACAGAGGTACCCATCCACTCTGACAGATGTACTATTTTATTAAACTTGGTTCCTTTGCTTACCATTACTCTCCCTCTCATGTCTGAAATTCTTTTTCTTTCAGTAAGACAAGGACCGCCTTCTCTGCTAGCATCTTTTTGGTAAGCCAGCCAAGACAGAACAGGAGCAGTGGGGCGTTCTGAGCATCCTCACCCTGAGGAATGCTCCATGTCTAGCCTACTTCTGTTCTTTCTCCTGCCTCTCTGTTTTGTTTCAATGGCAAAGTATCCTTTGCAGCACCAATCTAGGAATAAATGTTGCTTGTGCCCTCGCTACTAGAAGACTCTCTTGTTAGGATAAGCTGGTGTAGAGCAGGGCAGGTTGCACTAGGTGCTCTGCCAGCCGAAGGAAATGCCAACCTTACAGGCATGCGGTAAAACAGCACACTTGCCTCCCACGGCCAGTCTTATCAGGAATATTTCGTGGAGACTGAAGAGACCTGTTCCTCCATCTCTCTGTTCTTCCATGTATTTAATGTGCTAACCCTTTTAATCAAGACTTTTCTTTGTTTATGTAAATGGCCTTGGAAACAAGGATTTTATGCATCTCAGGGAAAGTTCCTTGTGTTCTTTGTTGTCTTTATTGTTTTGATTGCTTGGAGGAGGTTAAGACTTCTGCCCATTTTAAATGACTGATCACCTTGCAACTCATTAAATTTGTCCCACATCTCCAGTTAAAACTCGGGATTAAATGGATTATTACTTTTACAATGATCTAAGATTCTATTTTGACCAAATGTTGTGAACTGCTAATTTTTTTTATTCAAAGTTCTAAATTTTGAAATACACTGAAGAACATTAAGTATGCTTAAACCCATGAATTAATAATTATATTAAAACAAAACCTTAGGGGCCACCGCTGTGGTGTAGCGGGTGAAGCTGCTGCCTGTAGTGCCGGCATCCCATATGGGAGCTGGTTCGAGTCCTGGCAGCTCCACTTCCAATCCAGTTCTTTGCTATGGCATGGGAAAGCAGTAGAAGATGACCCAAGTCCTTGGGGCCTGCACCTGCTTGGGAGACCTGAAAGAACCTCCAGTCTCCTGGCTTCGGATTGGCCCAGCTCTGGCTGTTGCGGCCATTTGGGTGGTGAACCAGTGGATGGAAGACCTCTCTCCCTCCCTCTGCCTCTGCCTCTCAAATAAATAAATAAATAAATATTTTTTTAAAAAAAAACAATAGAATAGCCTATCTTGGTCTCCTACAGTTAGTTATATTTGAAGTTGACATATTCGGGTCTCTTACAACTCCTTGTACAAAAGTACAGGAATAAGTTCTTCAAGGTAGATGTGTGGCACAGTGGTTAAGTCACAGCTTGGGGTGTCTGCATCCCATATCTGGGTGCCTGGTTTGAGTCCCAGCTACTCTGCTTCTGATGCAGTTTCCTGCTAATGAGCACCCTGGGAAGAAACACTCTGCCACACACCTGGTAGACCTGGACTGAGTTCTGGGGATTTGGGATTCGGCCTGGCCCAGCCTGGACGGTTTTGGAAATTTGGGGAGTGAATCAGTGGATAGAAGATTTCTCTCTATGTTTCAAATTAAAATTGAAATCAATCAATCAATCAAATGTAAGCAAATAATATCTTCAATATGCTAAAAGTTAAATTCTTAATATCATCAAATATGCTTTCAGTGCTTACATTTCTCCAGTTGCCCTAAGTTTGTTTTTACAGTGTTCAAATCAAGATTTAAAAATGCTCATAAAATATGATTGATTGATGTCTATTAAGTACCTTTTAATCACTAAATTCTTCATCTCTTTTTTCTCCTGCTCTCCATTTTTGTTATTGAAAAAACTGTCATCCAGAGTTTCCCAGCTTGGATTTTGGTAAGAGTGCTTCCATGGTGTTATTTATTTATTTTTAAAGATTTTATTTATTTATTTGAGAGGTAGAGTTACAGACAGTGAGAAGGAGAGACAGAGAGAAAGGTCTTCCTTCTGTTGGTTCACTCCCCAAATGGCCCCAACAGCCGGAGCTGCACCAATCCGAAGCCAGGAGCCAGGAGCTTCTTCCAAGTCTCCCACGTGGGTTCAGGGGCCCAAGCACCTGGCCATCTTCCACTGCTTTCTCAGGCCATAGCAGAGAGCTGGACTAGAACTGGCGCCCATATGGGATGCCGGCGCTGCAGGCAGAGGAATGGCTATTCTACAGCGCCAACCCCTCTATGGTGTTATTTAGCATATTCTTTTTGTCCCTCCACTTTCTGGAAACTGGAAGCTAATAATAGTGTCTTAAGTAGATGTAGATCTGAACACTTCCTTAGTGGTCATGCTATTTCCATCAGGAGACCCATCACATCCTGTTGTTTCTCTTTCTGTGTCATTACTAGTCCGTGATGATCATTGCCTAGAGCCATTATTTTATCAGAGAACTGCAAAATTGTGATGTTAAAATTCTATCAGTCTTTTAAATTTCTTAGCTGAAATATTTTTCTAAAGAGAAACCTTCCACTCATCAATATTTGACCACCATGTGTTCATATAGCGAAGGCAGAATAGGTGTTTGATTCTTTGCCTTAAATTAACTGCTTTCAAAACAGTGAGGTTGTTCCCTAATAGCCTCTGAAGATGACCTGTAAGGTTTTGTTTTTTAAAGATTTATTTATTTTATTGGAAAAGTCACAGTTACACAGCGAGAGAAGGAGAAGTAAAGAGGGAAAGAGAGAGAGAGAGAGAGGGAGAGAGAGAGAGAGGTCTTCCATCCTCTGGTTCACTCCCCAGATGGCTGCAATGGCCGGAACTGTGCCAATCCAAAGCCAGGAGACTGGAGGTTCTTTCAGGTCTCCCATGTGGGTGCAGGGGCCCAAGGACTTGGGCCATCTTCTACTGCTTTCCCAGGCCACAGCAGAGAGCTGGATCAGAAGTGGAGCAGCCGGGTCTCGAACTTGGCATCCATATGGGATGTTGGCACTGGAGGAGACGGCTTCACCCGCTACACCACAGCGGCGGCCCCTAAGGTTTTGTTTTAAGATAATTATTAATTTGTGGGTTTAAGCATACTTAATGTTCTTCAGTGTGCTTCAGTTATTGCTTTTATTGATGCTTAGATTGTCCCATTTTTAAGAGTGGAAGCTTCTTTAAGTTGGCTTGTAATCAGTTGGCATGACCTCAGAAATCTTTGAGACCTGCCTTGCTTTCTAGTATGATAAAATGTTCCTGGGTCACCTTGTACATTTCATACTCCAGACATAAAATCACCATGGCTGCTGTTGAGTCATGTTGGGTCGTAGTTTCCAGGCTTTTCAGTAGTCAGATTTCAGAAATCTATGTGGGCCGGTGCTGTGGCTTAACAGGCTAATCCTCCACTTTGCGGTGCTGGCACACCGGCTTCTAGTTCCGGTTGGGGCGCAGGATTCTGTCCCGGTTGCCCTTTTCCAGGCCAGCTCTCTGCTATAGCCCGGGAGTGCAGTGGAGGATGGCCCAAGTCCTTGGGCCCTGCACCCGCATGGGAGACCAGGAAAAGCACCTGGCTCCTGGCTTCGGATCAGCGAGATGCGCCGTCTGCGGTGGCCATTGGAGGGTGAACCAACGGCAAAAAGGAAGACCTTTCTCTCTGTCTCTCTCACTATCCACTCTGCCTGTCAAAAAAAAAGAAAGAAATCTATGTGTAGATATACAAAGATAGATGCACAGTTGGCCTTCTGTGTCTGCATGCATTCACAGATTCAACCAACTGCAGACAGAATACATTGGGAACAAAAGCTAGATATTTACTGAACACATACAGATTTTTTAAAAGCTCATCATTATTCTCTAAACAATACAAGAGAACAACTATTTATGCAGCGTTCACTTCACATTAAATATTATAATTAATCTAAAGATGATCTAAAGTATATAGGAGGTGTGCATATGTTATATGCAAATACTATACAATTTTATATAAGGGTTTTTTTTGGACAGGCAGAGTTAGACAGTGAGAGAGAGAGAGACAGACAGACAGAGACAGAGACAGAGAGAAAGGTCTTCCTTCCGTTGGTTCACCCCCAAAATGGCCGCTATGGCTGGCGCTGCGCCGATCCAAAGCCAGGAGCCAGGTGCTTCTTCCTGGTCTCCCATGCGGGTGCAGGGCCCAAGCACTTGGGCCATCCTCCACTGGCTTCCCGGGCCACAGCAGAGAGCTGGACTGGAAGAGGAGCAACCGGGACAGAATCCAGCGCTCCAACCGGGACTAGAACCCGGAGTGCCGGCGCTTCAGGTGGAGGATTAGCCAAGTGAGCCACAGTGCCAGCCAGTATATATAAGGGTTTTAAGCATCCTGGATTTTGGTATCTGCAGTGATCCTGGAACCAAACCCCTGTGATTACTGAGGGGCAACTATAGCTGTAGGTATATATACACAGAGATAAACATAAAGCTAGACATAGACATGGCTATAGATATACAAAGGTACTTCAAAAAGGTCATGTAAAAATAAAATTAAATAAGCTCCTTGTGTTATAGAGCAGTAGGGTGACTATACTTCACAACAACCTATTATGTTTTTTAGGAGTAAATAGAAAAAAGAAGCTTCAAGTCTCCAATTGTTTTTTTTTCTTTTTTTTAAGATTATTTATTTATTTGAGAGGTAGAGTTATAGACAGTGAGAGGGAGAGGCAGAAAAAAGATCTTCCTTCCATTGGGTCACTCCCCAAATGGCTGCAATGGCCAGAGCCGTGCCAGTCCAAAGTCAGGAGCCAGGAGCTTCTTCCGGGTCTCCCACGTGGGTGCAGGGGCCCAAGGACTTGGGCCATCCTCTGCTGCTTTCCCAGGCCATACCAGAGAGCTGGATTGGAAGAGGAGCAGCAGGGACTCGAACTGGCGCCCATATGGGATGTCAGCACCACAGGCAGAGGATTAACCTAATGCACCATGGCGCCGGCCCCGTCTCCAATCTTAAAGTAGTATCAAGGAATGGGAAATATAGATTGCCCTGATTTGCTCCATACACATCATATATATGTGTTGAAATGTTGCACTCTCCATAAATATGTACAATTGTTAATTTTAAAAAAATTTCAAAATATAACACATATTTTTCATGGACTGTTTAAAGATCCCTTATATACACAGATACCTATTTTTAAGAGAAAATACAGTATAAATTAATGCTTATATTTTCAGGTCAAGTAAGTTTTTATTGAATTGTTTGACTTTTTTGGTTTTTTTTTGTGTGTGTTAACAGATAGATTTATTAGTATGTCACTGTAGATATTACATAAATACAGCTTACATACAAGAATATCAAACATTATTCCTGTAAGAAGTTTAAGAATACATTATGGGATATTTTGAGAAATAGGAATATTTTGGTTTCCATTATTAGATCCGGTGAAAGAAAGTCGATTCAAAGAACAGTGTTTATCTCCTGCTATGATTAACAACGAAATCAAGTAGAAAAATAAGAGTATTTTTTAAAAAACCTCCTCAAGTGCTTTTTGAAGGACTAGTTTTCTTCATTACCATACATACTCATACAAATTGCTCAGTGAGCAAAAGGGAAGTAGTTCTTCAGAAACTCAGGATCTGCTGATTGAATGAACTGGATCAATGGATATGGATCTACTACATCAATTTGTGTTTTTTTTTAAAAAAAGAAATTATTTTTCAAGTAAGAGCAATAGTAAACACACTGAGTCTTATTTTGTCCAGCTCGTAAGCCTACAGAACAGTGATTGTAACAAACACTACCCACCATAGCCAGTAATCCAGTTAATGTGCATTCAACCCAGTAAGAAAAGTTCTACCATGTTGCAGAGCTGATTCTAACATAATTCTCTAGGCATTTGTCACTTGTGATACAGTAAAGAAAAGGAAGTTGCGACTTCTAGGTTGAATTATTTGATTTTATAGTTGTATCTCTTTTCTCTTCCACTGCAATCTTCTGAGTTCCCAACATCAGTAAAATAATTATGTATTTCTTATCCTATTATCACACTATTAGTTTTGATATCATTACTAACAATATAATTACAGACAGCAGTTTAAGATTTGGTTATGGCCATTGTTTTGTTTTAAGGATAATACCTCTAGGAAGGTACAGTTACATTACTGTATTTCAAGTGAACTTGAAATAATGTGTCTTTGAAGGTTATATTACCAATTTGATGCACAGGTTTATTTGCAATTTACTTTGTGATTTTTAAATTGTTTACAAATAAATGTTTACATGATTCTAAAGTAAAATCTACAAAATGATATATATTTGGAGCAGTGCAGCTGCTATTCCTGTCCCCTGCATCCTATTCTGTTTCTTTTCTTTCTTGTATAGCTAACTATATCTATTTTGTTTATATTTATATGTACATCTCTGGAGAGTATGTTCCACACCCTAAGGCTGAGGGATGCAGGTTCTTGTCTTGACAGAAGAAAGAATTCAAGGGTGAGATACATATAAAGTTTAGAAAAAAGTACACATTCAAGAGGGAGTGTGGGCATGCTGTAGATGAGCTATAACCCACCAGGTTTAGAATCATCTCTTTATAGGATCTGGAGGCATAGCGGGTGGTGCTTGGGCAGAGTTTTCCAGGAAAGGATGGAGATTTCCAGGAATTTCGCAACTGCCCATTTTCTGGCCCTTTAAGCAGTCTCAGAAGTGTCATCATGTCAGGTGCATGATGGGAGTCAGAGAATCAACCATGGTAATTTTATTATAATGATATTATAATAGGCTATAGGTTATCACAGTGATGTGATCAGCAGCCTTTTTGGATATTTTCTGCCAACGTCAGTTCCAGGCAATGACTTTGACAGCCATAGGAGGAGTGGTAAAAATTAAGATCAAAGTCGGCGAACTCTAAAGGCTTCCATAGCCTTGGCAACTCATGACTAGAGCCTAGGGAGATTACTGACGCCATGAACAGGAGTGTCAAATTGTTAAGTCAGCAACAGAAGTCACTGTGTACTTACATCCCATGTGGGAACTGTCCTTAATGTGTTGTCTAATGTGCAGTGATGCTATAACTAGTACTGAAACAGTATTTTTACACTTTGTGTTTCTGCGTGGGTACAAACTGATGAGATCTTTACTAATTATATACTGAATCGATCTTCTGTATATAAAGATAATTGGAAATGAAAAAAAAAACCTGGTGTAAAATTGGAAATGGCATAGAAAATTAATTTTTAAAAAAATATTATGTAGGATCTCTGTCTTTAATGTGCTGTACACTCTTATTTAATGCTATAACTAGTACTCCAACAGTATTTTTTTTTTCACTTTGTGTTGCTATATGGGGGCAAACTGTTGAAATCTTTACCTAATATATACTAAACTGATCTTTTGTATATAAAGAGAATTGAAAATGAATCATGATGTGATTGGAAGGGGAGAGGGAGCAGGAAAGGGGAGGGTTATGGGTGGGAGGGAAGTTTTGGGAGGGGGAAGCCATTGTAACCCGTAAGCTGTACTTTGGAAATGTATATTCATTAAATAAAAGTTTAATTAAAAAAATATTTACTCCAACTTTTTCTTTTTTAAAAAACAGCTTTATTTACTTATTTATTTTAAGGACATACAGAGAAGGCAAGGCAGAGAGAGAAAGACATCTTCCTGCCTCTGGTACACTCCCAACTGCTCACAACTGATGGATTGGACCCTGCTGGAGCCAGGAACCAGGAACTCCATTCTGATTTTCCATGTGGATGGCAGCAACCAAGTACTTGAGCCATCTTCTGTTGGTTTCCCAGGCGTATTAGCAAGGAACTGGTTCAAAACCAGAGTAGCTAGGACTTGAAACAGCACTTCAATATAGGATGCTGGTGTCATAGGCCTTGATTTAACTTGCTGTGCCACAGCACCAGTCCCCAGCTTTTTGTGATCTCTGATTGACTCCTTAATTTCTGATTAACTCCTTATCTTTATACTTTCCTATCACCAATGAATTATAGCATACTGAGGCCGGTGCTGTGGCTTTAGTGGGTTAAGCCTCCTCCTGCAGCACAGTCATCCCATATGGACGCTGGTTCGAGTCCTGGCTGTTCTTCTTCCTATCCAGCTCTCTGGTATTGCCTGGGAAAACAGTGGAACATGGCCCAAGTCCTTGGGCCCCTGCACCCACAAGGGAGATCCGGAAGAAGCTCCTGGCTCCTGGCTTCGAATCGGCGCAGCACAGGCCATTGCAGTCAATTGGGGAGTGAACCAGCGGATGGAAGACCTCTCTCTCTCTGTCTCTCCCTCTCACTATCTATAACTCTACTTCTAATGTAAATAAATAAATAAATCTTTTTTTAAGATTATTTATTTATTTATTTGACAGAATTACAGAAAGTGAGAGAGAGAGACAGAGAGAAAGGTCTTCCTTCCGTTGGTTCACTCCCCAAATGACCTCAATGGATGGAGCTGCGCTGATCCGAAGCCAGGAGCCAGGTGCTTTTTCCTGGTCTCCCAGGCAGGTGCAGGGGCCCAAGCACCTGGGCCATCTTCTACTGCTTTCCCAGGCCACAGCAGAGAGCTGGATTAGAAGAGGAGCAACCGGGACTAGAACCGGCGCCCATATGGGATGCCGGCACCGCAGACAGAGGATTAACCTAGTGCACCACGGCGCCAGCCCCCAATAAATAAATCTTTAAAAAATTGTAGCATACCATGCACACTTTTTCACATCTTCCTTTTTCTAATTAAAAACGTATCCTACCAAGATGGCAGACCTACTGGGCTCCATCCTGAGGTCCATGTAGAAGCCACTCAGCCTTGAAGACCAGGAAACCTGGTGCAAGGCCAGGGCCTGACACCTCCCAGAGGACATCAGACTTCTTTGAAGCCTGACACCCTCCCCACCCATGCTTCCAGCCCTGGCCTCACGCTGCCATTTCCCAACCCCAGAGCAGGCTGCCCACCTAAAGAAACTACAAGAGCAAGAGAAACAACAGAAACAGGAGTTTCATAAAAGGATGGAGAAAGAGCTGTCAGATTTCATCCAAGACAGTGGGCAAAGCAAGAAAAAGTCTCAGCCAATGAGCAAGATAGAGAGGAGCACACCACAAAATGTGGTGGAAGTGGCTGGCCTGACGTCCTTCTCCTGCAGGGAAGATGATGACAGTTGCTATGCCATGATCTTCAAAAAGGAGTCTGCACCCTCAGACGAAGAGCTGGACTCCTACTGCTGCACGGAGGAATGGGATCTCCAGAAAGTGGAGGATAAGAAGAAGCTGAAGGAGCTGGCCCAGTGGGAGGGGGAGGAAGAGGCGGTTCAGTGGGGACCTGTGGTGGTGAACCCTGGCAGTGGCTACAAAGACAAGTACAGCCAGCTCATTGGCAAGGGAGCAGCCAAGGAGGCGGCCCACATGCCACAGGCCAACAAGAGGCACACGCACGGCATTGAAAAGGCCATGGATGAGAGCCCAAGCCAAGAAGCCCCTGGAGCAGAATGAGGAAGAGTTGTGACCTACCTCCTAGGCACCCCACCCAGCTCCCTTAGACCCCTGGGGCAGGATGGGGGACAGAGAGGGATAAGGCTGCTGTAGTTAGAATCCATCCTAGAGCCCTCACCTCTGCACCACTGGCGTGGGGGGAGCAGGTGTTTAATTTGTTGCAGTTGAAGCTTGCATATGTCTGTGATGTGGTGTGTGTGTGTGTGTGTGAGAGAGAGAGAGAGAGAGAGAGAGAGCGAATACACATGTGGGTATTTAATCTGTATTATTTTCTTCCCTTTGGGGCTGAGGTTATTTTACATTCAATAAATACTGTTGGGAGGGGAGTGGGTGGGAGGGCAGGTGTGGTGGGAAGGATTACTACGTCCTAATGTTGTATTTATGAGATACATACAAATAAAAAATAAAGTGAAAAAGTAAATAAACACTGTTTGACACCCCCCAAAAAACCCATATATCCTAGAAATCATTTTACAGTGGCAAATGAGGATATCCCTTATCCTTTCCTCAGTTCATTCAATGGATATATTCATTGGATATAACATAGTTAAACTCAACCTATGCCATATTTTTGGATGTTCATGTTTTTACAGTCTTTATGCCTTATACATATCTTTTCATACTTCTTTAGTGTTTATTTGTGATATATTCTTAGAACTAGGATTATGGAACAAAATACTAAATATGAAGGCACAAAAAGTTCATGGAAAATAGAATTGAAAGAAACTTGTTTGGGTGCAAAAATTTTTTTATAACCCAGGCATACAATGAATCTTTAAAACATTCTTGAGAAATATGTATTGTGAAAAACTTATATGTGCTACTTTCCCAGGCACATTATCAGGGAGCTGATTGGAAGTGGAACAACTGGGACTCGTACCTGTGCTCTTATTGGATGGCCACACTGCAGGCGATGGCTTAACTTGTTATGCAACAGCGCCAGCCCCCCACAAACTTTTTAAATACTTTGTTTATTTTAATCTACAGAGAGAGAGAGAGAGAGAAACTCTCATCCACTGATTTCACTCCCCAAATGCCCACAACAGCCAAGATGGGTCAGGCCAAATCCATGAGCCCAGATCTCCATCCAGGTGGATGGCAGAGGCCCAACCACTTGAGCCATCATCTGCTGCCTCCCAGGGTGCATCCAGCAGAATCCGGACAGGAAGTTGAATAAGCAGGTCTCAAACTGGCACTCTAATATGATATAGGTGTCCCAAATGTTGTGGGAAGCGACTGATGGAGGCCGGTGTTACAGGTGATGAAGGAATTCACCAGTAGTCCGAGAGAGTGTGAGCAGAGTTAAATTTACTAAATGTGCCTCAAGGGAGCAACAGGTAGTCAAGAATAGTTCGTGGCTAGCTGGCTGTTGCTGTGTGCTGCAAGGGAGTAGCATGGCTAGCTGGACACCTCGAGGTTGGCATCTGCTGTCATAGGCTGCAAGGGAGCAGCCCCGGGTGAGCAGGACAGCTGGCAGCTGACAACCACAGCAGCGTGGATTATAATCTGGGGGATACAGATCTGAGGCAGACTGCCGCTGGCTCGGGGATTTTCCATCACTGGTGTTTTCCTTATTGCTGGGGATTTTCGCTAGGGGCTTCCTTATTGCCAGGGGCCATGGGACCTCCACAACCAAGCAGCAGCTTAAACCACTGTTTCACCACTCCCACCCCATTTGAGGTACTCTTGTGCACACGTAGTTTTGTTTCATCTTGTCAAATTTCTCCCCATCACAGTTGTAGCATCTTATATTGTGACCAGCAATATTTGAGAGTACCTGTTTTCCTACTGCTTCACCAATAAAGTCTGTAACCTCATGTTTGGACTTTTCCCAGTCAGATAGCTAGGGAATTATATTCCAGTGTGGCTTTGATGTGTATTTCTTTTATTCTTGTATTTTGAGTGAGGTAGGGCATCTTTTCATATAGTTAAGGATAATTCACATTTGTTTTTATTCGAACGCTCCTGATTTTGCCTGTTCATTTTCTGTAACGTTGACCTTTCCCTTCTGTGTTTTAGAAGGTCTTTTTTTTTTTTTGACAGGCAGAGTGGACAGTGAGAGAGAGACAGAGAGAAAGGTCTTCCTTTGCCATTGGTTCACCCTCCAATGGCCGCCGCGGTAGGCACGCTGCGGCCGGCGCACCACGCTGATGCGATGGCAGGAGCCAGGTGCTTCTCCTGGTCTCCCATGCGGGTGCAGGGCCCAAGGACTTGGGCCATCCTCCACTGCACTCCCTGGCCACAGCAGAGAGCTGGCCTGGAAGAGGGGCAACCGGGACAGGATCGGCACCCCAACCGGGACTAGAACCCAGTGTGCCGGCGCCGCAAGGCGGAGGATTAGCCTAGTGAGCCACGGCGCCGGCCTAGAAGGTCTTTTTTTCTTAACATTTATTTTACGGAAACACTTTCAAATATACAATGAAGTTAAAAGTTTACAGTGAGCTTTAACTTACTCATGTAGATCCTACTATTTACATTTACCAGGGCCGATGCTGCAAAATAAAGGACATATGAAATGAAAAAAAAAAAAAAAAAAGACAAACTGGAGAAACAATTTAAAAACTTAACTATCTGAGGTCCACACTGTGACGTAGTAGGCTAAGCCTCTGCCTGCAGTGCTGGCATGCCATATGAGTGCAGGTTCGAGCCTGGCTTCTCCTCTTCCTATCCAGCTCACCACTTATGGCCTGGGAAAGCAATGGAGGATGGCCTAAGTGCCATCTTCTTATTAATACACTTCCCCCTGATAGCTAACTTTTGTTTTTTTTTTTAAGATTTATTTGAAAGGCAGAGTTACACAGAGAAAGGAGAGGCAGAGAGAGAGAGAGAGGTCTTCCATCTGATGGTTCACTCCCCAGATGGCCACAATGGCTGGAGCTGGGCCAGGCCAAAGCCAGGAGCCAGGAGCTTCTTTCAGGTCTCCCATGTGGGTGCAGGGGCCCAAGGACTTGGGCCATCTTCTACTGCTTTCCCAGGCCATTAGCAGAGAGCTGGATCGGAAGAGGAGCAGCTGGGACTAGAACCGGCACCCATATGGGATGCTGGCATTACAGGCCAGGGTGTTAACCCGCTGCGCCACAGCACCGGCCCCTGTTTTTTGTTTTTAATATTTATTTATTTATTTGAAAAAGGCACAGTTATAAATAGAAAGAGGGAGAGACACAGAGAGAGAGGTATTCCATCCACTGGTGCACTCCCCAGAAGGCCTCAACAGCCAGAGCGGGGCTGATTCTAAGCCAGGAGCTAGCAGATTCTTCCCCTGGTCTCCCATGGGCCATTTTCCACTGCTTTCCCAGGCCATAGCAAAGAGCTAGATCAGAAGAGGAGCAGCTGGGACTCAAATCTGCACCCGTATGGGATGCTGGCATTGCAGGCAGAAGCTTTACCCACTACACCACAGCGTGGACCCCAGATAATTAAGTTTTTTTAATTGTTTCTCCAGTTTGTATTTTTTTTATTTGTCCTTTGTTTTGCTTTTTTCTTTCGCCAAACATAATTCTTTGTTTCTGCTAGTAAAAATGATCAGTCTTTCCCCTAATTGCTACTGGATTTTGAGAGTACAGTTTGAAAAGTTTTTCCCATTCCCAGGTTATGGAAGAATTCATCTGTTGTTTCTGTTAGTGGCTATATAACCTTTTAGTTGCCAATTTTCTGATAAAAATTCCAAGTCTGGTTTCTATTTCTTTGGACATTGAGAGCATAGTTGTTTTATGGCCTGTGTTTAATAGTTACAATATCCAGAGGATTTTTTTGTGTGGCTCTATCTATGTTGGCTATTGTTGCTGCATGTATGTCTAACGTTTTTGTTGTGTGCATGATTATCCATGATTATGTGGTATATTTGTGGAAATGCTTGTAAGTTGAGGTTTAGGAAAACACAGTATTCTTCCAGAGAGGTATTTTATTTGCTTCTGTCTGGTGCCTGGGGGTACCACCAGTCTGGGATTGCTTCGATTGAATTTCAAGAGTTGGTGATGCTAGGCCAATCAGATGGTATAAAGCAGGCTGTAGACCCAATGGAGGAGTGGGTTTATTTCTCCTTTATGTTTTCCTTGTTAAAATCATGAATCCAGAGGCCGTTAGAGTAAGGCAGCTCCAGGGCTTTGGGCTCCTATACAAGCAAATGGAAACCCACTCAGGGCACAAAAGTTATCTTCTAGGAGAATGAAACTAATCAATAATCACCAAGCATTTTCTAACTAGGGACTTTTCTCTCGAATGATCCAAATAAGGCTACTGCTTCATGTTAACCAATCAAGTATTTTCTTTGCCTTGCGTCATTCACCTTAAGAAAGAAACCTTGTTGCTGCATAGGAGGAGCCCTTGAACCTCCTCCCTTATTCCTAGTGCATTGTTCAAATAAACTCTCATATTTTAAAGCGCTGAAGTTTATCTTTTAAAAAAAGATTTATTTTAATTTTATTTGAAGGGCACAGTGATAGGGGAGGGAGAGACAGAGAGATCTTCCATCCCTGGTTCACTCCCCAGATGGCTGCAATGGCCAGGCCAAAAGCCAGGAGCCTGGGACTCCGTTCAGGTCTCTCATGTGGGTGCAGGGATCCAAGTACTTTGGCCATCCTCCACTGCTTTTCCAGGTGCATAAGCAGGGTGATGGATCAGAAGTGAGCCAATATGGGATGCTGGTATCTAAGCGGCAGTTTAACCCTTTGTGCCACAAAGCGTCTCTCTCTCCCTCTCTCTCTCTAAAGAGTTATTTATGTGAAAGGCAGAGTATTTTTATAGAGAGGCAGAGGCAGAAAGAGAGAGAGAGAGGTCTTCCATCCATTGGTTCACTCCCCAGATGGCCATAACGGCCAGAGCTGTGTCGATCCTAAGCCAGGAGCCAGGAGCTTCTTCCAGGTCTCCCATGTGGGTGCAGGGGTCCAAGGACTTGGGTCATCTTCCACTGCTTTCCCAGGCCATAGCAGAGAGCTGGGTAGGAAGTGGAGCAGCTGGGACTCAAATCAGCACCCATATGGGATGCTGGCACTGCAGGCAACAGCATTACCCACTATGCCACAGCTACTGCCCCAAAGTTTCTCTTTTAACACCCCTGCAGATGAAGTGCTTTGAACATTAGGAGAGGCTTGTTAGATCTTAGGGGACCCTGGGCTTTGACTTTTGTCTCTTAACTAAACAAGGGTGCTCAGGTTGGCATTTGTTTACGTGGAATTAGCCAATGCCCTCAAGGTAAAAGCCCTTTTTCTTTTCTCTTAGATTTTGACCTGGTAATTTCTTACCATCTTGTAAGCTCTTTCTTTTCTTTTTTTTTTTTTTTTGGCAGGCAGAGTTAGTCAGTGAGAGAGAGAGTGACAGAGAAAAAGGTCTTCCTTCTATTGGTTTACCCCCCAAATGGCCGCTATGGCCAGCGCACTATGCCAATCCAAAGCCAGGAACCAGGAGCTTCCTCCTGGTCTCCCATGCGGGTGCAGGGCCCAAGCATCTGGGCCATCCTCCACTGCCCTCCCGGGCCACAGCAGAGAGATGAACTGGAAGAGGAGCAACAGGGACAGAATCCAGCGCCCCAACCGGAATTAGAACCCCAGGGTGCCAGCGCCACAGGCAGAGGATTAGCCTAGTGAGCCGTGGCACCGGCCAAGCTCTTTCTATCTTTAAGAAAATGGATTTTTTCTCTTACTTTGCTGAGCATTTTTAGCGGTCCTTAGGAAAAGTGTTGGTTTGAATTATTTATTTTCTCTTAATCGGAGAAGAAATCTTCTCATTGTTAATTCAATTTGTAATTTTCTGATTATTAATAAATTCAAGCATCTCTTCAAATGTTCTTCATCTTCGTATTTACTCTTCTCTATAAACTGCCTGATTATATGTTTTACCCATTTTTATATCAAGATTCCAATTATTTTCTTATTGATTTGCAACTTCTGGCATATTTTAGAATTACTTCCTTGTTGCTTTTGAACACTGGAAATATCCTCTACTGATTTTTCATCAGCCTATTAACTTTATACATGATTTTGAAATCCTTGACTCTTATGTAATTAAACATATTAGTTGTTTTTGTCATGATGTGGACTAAAACAAGTCCTTTACCATTTGTGTATCACAAAGTATTCTCCTATTTTCTTCTTAAAAACAGATTACTCTTCACATTTATGAATCTAATACACCTGAATTGCATAATGTATGTGATGTTTGATAGTAAAAGCAGCTTTGCTTTCATTTTTAAAAATATTTGTTTACGTGAAAGGCAGAGTGACAGATCGAGGGAGAGAGAGGAAGAAGGAGAGAGAGAAAGAGAGAGAGAAAGATCTTCTATCTGCTGAGACGAGGATGCAGGGGGAAGAGAGGGAGGGAGGGAGGGAGGGAGGGAGCGAGAGAGAGAGAGAGAGAGAGAGAGAGAGAGGATATCTTCCAATGTAGACATTTGGTTCACTTCCCAAATGTCTACAACTGGCATGGCTGGGCCAGGCAGAAGCTAGGAGCCTGGACCTCCATCTGAGTCTCCCGCAGAGGTGGCAAGTGCTCATATACTTGGAAGATCAGCCACTGTCTTTCCAAGGTACATTAGCAAGAAACTGGATCGGAAGTGACTCAATCCACTGTGCTGCAACACCAGCTCCACTTCTATTGTTAGAGTGAGCCAATTTTCCCCAAACTTTCTACTAAAGAATTAATTTTTCCCAGTGATTAGTGATGAAACCTTTATAATACGTTGAACTCAAATGTACATGATTTTGTCTCTAAACTATCCAGCAGCATTAGTGTATTTGTATTTCTGGATTTTTTGGTTTGTGTTGTTTGAATGCCAGTACTACACGTTTAGTTAACTCTCTTTAGTGTATCTGAGCATCTGGTGGGGCAAGCTGCTGTTTATTCTTCTGTTTTGAGGTAAACTTAGCTACTAGTTTACCCTTATTCTTCTGTATAAAGTTTACAAATTTATCAGGTTCTTTAAAAGATTAGAATTGTTATTCAGATTATATTGACTTCCTAAATTAATGTGGGGGGAATTGGCATCTTTGTAATTTTAGGTCATCCACTCTAAGTACATTGAATGCTTCTCAATTTATACAGAACATATCCTGTGACAATTATTAATGTTTAAATATCTTTATAGTGGTTGTATTGTTTTTGGAAAAGTTCTTAAACACTTCAGGTTTTGACACTTTGGTAGATGGTATCTTCTTATATTTTATTCAAATTCTTTCTTTGTGGGCTTGAGGTATACACAATGGAATTATTCATAATCAGTTCATGAGAATGCTCATAAATGGTCCATACATGACATTGTTCTTTTTTCTTTATATTTATCAATCAATTATGCTTTAAGAAAGTAATAGCCCACTTGGGCCCCACCCCATGGCTTGGGAGCACTCAATCGAATGTGGCAGGGGATGGGTGGCGAGGGGTTGCCAGTGAGATCCTAAAGTGAAGCTTGCATGCCCACCTCGGTCCCAGCCCCCAGCGCCCGCCCTGTGCACCTAGCCTGGCCCAGCCATGAGCAAGGTGATCCTCATCTTTAACAATCACGGGAAGCTGAGACTCTCCAAGTTCTGCAGCCCCACAGTGATGATACGGAATAGCAAATCCTTGGGGGGACTTCGCATTTGGTATCTAAGGGAGATGAAAATATAATTTCCTATGAAGGAGAATTATTAATTGGACGATCTGACAACAAACTGATTTCTAGACATTACACACGTTCTAGTGTGTCTTCTCTGTGGAGTCTTCGGAAAGTGAACTTGGCATTTTAGATCTAATTCAAGTAGTCATGGAAACATCAGACAAGTGTTTTGAAAATGTCCATGAACTGGATTTAATTTCTTCATAGACAAGGTTCACAATTTTCGTGCAGAAATGGTGATGGGAGAAATAGTGTTAAGAGACCAACATGAATGAGATTGTTACACAAATTGATGCACAGAATAAACTGGACAAATCTGAGGCTTAGAGGGAGCCCTAGCCTGTGTTGTATCAACTGTAAAGAATGTGAATCTTCCTGAAATCCCAAGAAATATTAACCATGGTGACATTAGTGTGAAAGTGCTAAACCTGCCCTCTTTTTTTTAAATTAAACTTTTATTTAATGAATATACATTTCCAAAGTACAGCTTATGGGTTACAATGGCTTCCCCCTCCCAAAACTTCCCTCCCACCCACAACCCTCCCCTTTCCCGCTCCCTCTCCCCTTCCATTCACATCAAGATTCATTTTCAATTCTCTTTATATACAGAAGATCAGTTTAGTATATATTAGGTAACGATTTCAACGGTTTGCCCCATATAGCAACACAAAGTGAAAAAAAATACTGTTGAAGTACTAGTTATAGCATTAAATAAGATTGTACAGCACATTAAAGACAGAGATCCTACATAATATTTTTTTAAAATTAATTAATTTTCTATGCCATTTCCAATTTAACACCAGGGTTTTTTTTTTTTCATTTCCAATTATCTTTATATACAGAAGATCGATTCAGTATATAATTAGTAAAGATCACATCAGTTTGTACCCACACAGAAACACAAAGTGTAAAAATACTGTTTCAGTACTAGTTATAACATCACTGCACATTAGACAACACATTAAGGACAGATCCCACATGGGATGTAAGTACACAGTGACTTCTGTTGCTGACTTAACAATTTGACACTCCTGTTCATGGCGTCAGTAATCTCCCTAGGCTCTAGTCATGAGTTGCCAGGGCTATGGAAGCCTTTAGAGTTTGCTGACTTTGATCTTATTCCGATAGGGTCATAGTCAAAGTGGAAGTTCTCTCCTCCCTTCAGAGAAAGGTACCTCCTTCTTTGATGACCCCGTTCTTTCCACTGGGATCTCACTCACAGAGATCTTTCATTTAGGTCTTCTTCTTTTATTCTTTTCCATGGTATCTTGGCTTTCCATGCCTACAATACTCTCATGGGCTCTTGAGCCAGATCCAAATGCCTTAAGGGCTGATTCTGAGGCCAGAGTGTTGTTTAGGACGTCTGCCATTCTATGAGTCTGCTGTGTATCCCACTTCCCATGTTGGATCTTTCTCTCCCTTTTTGATTCTATCAGTTAGTATTAGCAGACACTTGTCTTGTTTGTGTGATCCCTTTGATTCTTAGACCTATTGAAGCCATCGAATGTGAACTGAAATTGATCACTTGGACTAGTGAGATGGCATTGGTACATGCCACCTTGATGGGATTGTATTGGAATCACCTGGCACATTTCTAACTCCATCATTTGGGGCAAGTCTGATTGTGCATGTCCGTCTTTTAAATAAAACCTGCCCTCTTTTAAATAAAAAAAATTAAAAGACCACTTCCAGGTAAAATCCAGGGGGAAATGTCATCTAAATCTCCCATGTAGTTGTTTACCAAAAATACAGCAGGAGAGGCTTAAGTTTGTATCTGAGTCAAGGAACTTTATAGAGATGTAAGATCAGTCCGAAAGTTCAATGTTGCTTTTCTTGCTCAGTGATTTGTAAAGAAACTGAGTAGTTTCAGTGTGATTTTCTCTGTTTTCTGACCTACATTCCTGTGCCCACCTAAGTCATGCCTCTTCATTGGCTACCACAGTATGTCATAAAGTGCTTGAAGTATCTCTTTCTCTCTTTCGGTAAGATTTTATTTATTTATTTATTTGAGTGGTCCATCTTCTGGTTCACTCCTCAAATGGCCGCAAAGGCTGAAGCTGTGCTGATCCGAAGTCAGGAGTCAGGAGCTTCTTCCAGGTCTCCCACATGGGTGCAGGGGCCCAAGCACTTGGGCCATCCTCCACTGCTTTCCCGGGCTACAGCAGAGAGCTGGACTGGAAGAGGAGCAGCCAGGGCACCAACCAGCTCCCCTATGGGATGCTGGTGCCGCAGGCAGAGGCTTAGCCCACTATGCCACAGCAGCAGCCCTGAAGTATTTCTTTAATGGTGTACCACTTGGAGACTGGTGGTTTGTGTGGATCACAAGTGCATAATTGCTCAGATATTTCTGCTTTTTGCAATCATTGTTATGCATGTATTGCATGAGAACATTATGACCTTTTTATTTTAGTTTAAATAAACTCCAAGGTAACTAGACTTCAAACATCTCAAAAAAACTTTTTCAACTTTTTTTTAAAGAAAGCAGTAACAGGGCCGATGCTGTGGCGTAGCGGGTAAAGCTGCCGCCTGCAGTGCTGGCATCCCATATGGGTGCCGGTTCTACTCCCGGCTGCTTCACTTCCGATCCAGCTCTCTGCTATGGCCTGGGAACGCAGTGGAAAGTGGCCCAAGTGTTTGGGCCCCCGCACCTACGTGGAAGACCTGGAAAAAACTCCAGGCTCCTGGTTTCGGATTGGCAAACTCTGACTGTTGCGGCCATTTGGGGAGTGAACCAACGGATGGAAAACCTCTCTCTCTCTCTCTGCAACTCTGCCTTTCAAGTAAATAAATAAATCTTAAAAAAAAGAAAAGAAAGCATAACACCTGATGCAGGAAGGAACCTATTTTTAAACTTTTATTAATAAATATAAATTTCCAAAGTACAGCTTATGGATTACAATGGCTGCCCCCCCCCATAACTTCCCTCTCACCCGCAACCCTCCCATCTCCCGCACCCTCTCCCATTCCATTCACTTCAAGATTCATTTTCAATTCTCTTTATATACAGAAGATCAATTTAGTATATATTAAGTAAAGATTTCAACAGTTTGCACCCACACAGAACATAAAGTGTAAAATACTGTTTGAGTACTAGTTATAGCGTTAATTCACATTGTACAACACATTAAGGACAGAGATCCTACATGAGGAGTAAGTGCACAGTGACTCCTGTTGTTGACTTAGCAAATTGACACTCTTGTTTATGGCGTCAGTAATCACGCTAGACTCTTGTCATGAGCTGCCAAGGCTATGGAGGCCTTTTGAGTTCGCCGACTCTGATCTTATTTAGACAAGGTCATAGTCAAAGTAGAAGTTCTCTCCTCCCTTCAGAGAAAGGTACCTCAGGAAGAAACCTATTAAGGCTGATGTCACGAGTTGGGAGGGAATTTACCAGAGCAAACAAAATGAGCTGAGCTAGATTTATTGAACACGCTGGAAGGAAGCAGTAGGGAAGTGTCGGGGCCAGTGGCCCTGGTCCGACATGAGATGCAGCAGGCTGAGGCTGTCCCTTATCTAATCCTGTTTCCTGTGCTTATTGTCCTGAAGACGGAAGGCACAAGATTTTTCATCCCACATTCCTGCAGGCAGGATGTGACTTCTGATGAAGGTCTATGATGTTCTTTGCTCTATCTGCAAAGCTTGTACCCTGATCTTTGCTACCTTGTAAACTTGTTTCATTCCTGTGCTATGCATGATTGCACACAATGAATGTTATCTGTATGGGGCCTGGGGTATATATCCTTGTGTTTCTTGGTGCTCCTGGCTGGAGACTGAAGGGTTTCCCCAGGGAGACTGCCTCCAGTCCCTCATCGCCGGGCCCCCTACTTTGGCCTGGAACGCGATGAGGCAATAAACGTGGTGATAAATTGACTGAGTGCTGCGTGTCTCCGTGTGGTTTGTCAGGTGGCCTCCGACAGGGAAGCAGGGCAGGTAGGGGCTGAGAGCTGCTACAACACAGACTGTAATCTGAGGGGTATACTTAGAGTGGTATCCCTTCTTAGGATGAGTGTTACCGTATGCTTCCAAAGGAGCAGCAGGCAGGTCAGCCATTGCAATATGGACTACAATCCAAGAAACAAACTTGTAACTGCAAACTTTCCTCAGTTACAGCGAGTTTTCTATGGTCCAACAGGTTTTCCCAGGTACCTGATTTGCATCTCTAGGCGAAGCTGAGGAGCTTATATTGCCTTTAGGTAAGGGACTCCACCAAATGTCCTGGAGCTACCCTCCATGATAGGGGCCCTTGAACAGGAAACAAAAACACAGGAAAAAAAAAACACATGATGTAACTCTCCAGGAGAACTGAGGGAGGGGGAGTTAGAAGACTAGGGAAATACATACAACACAATCTTCAGATGTTGTTGAGTCTGCTCAATGGATCTGATTGAGTACTGTGCACACTTCTCTGCAAGACAGTCTAATGTCAGTTCCCTGATTGGTTTGCATATCATGCCTCATTAGCATATACTTTCAGTTCCCTAAGTGGTTGTTATCCCTGCCTTCTGATTGGTTGTTAGTCTAGTCTCCTGAGTGGTTGATATCTTTGCCTCCTGACTTGTTATCCTTGCTTTCTGATTTGCTGTTTGTTATTCTGCTCCTCTCCTAATTAGTTAAATCTATACTCACTTCTCAGAAAGGGACCAATCAGGGAGAGCCACTTTGTGTATAAAACAGCCAGCACTTGCAAGGTTCTCTGGCAACTCCTCCCTTGAAGTCCCCCACCTGACCACCGCAGCAGGAGGTTTACTTTGCTCACTGTCCCTGTGCAAATGGAAATTCTTCAATGCAAGACAGGAACTGCAACATCCATATTCCCTTTGAGTTCATGCCCTCCCCTCAAACTAGAACTATAACATTAATAACAATTTACATCTAATTTACATCTACCTAAGGGCTCCTTTCCTAAAACACCCCTGTCTCCTCCCCAGAGGATGCCTGATTTTGTTTGTTGTTCTCATTTGTTAACAAACTAAGGGAAATGTTTTATAAATTCATTTTTATTTCTTTTGTTTTTTTTATTTGAGTGGTGGAAATACAGAGAGCATGTGCTCCCATCCACTGGTTAGCTCCCCACATGCCTACAATGAACCTGAGCTGAGGCTGAAGCTGGGAACCAGGAATTCAATCCAAGTCTCTCACATGGGTGGCAGGAACCCAACTACTTGAGCCTCCACCACTGCCTCGCATGGTCCAGTCCCCATTAGCAGGAAGCTGGAGTCAGGAGAGAACTTGGTGTAAAACCCAGGCACTAGGATATGGAACACAAACATCTTACCTGGCATCCTAACTTCTAGGCCAAAGGTCCAATCCTGTCACTCTCTTTTTTTAAAGGAAGCTTTATTTCATACATTTCATACATACCAAAATAAAACCTTATTAGGTTTTATTCAATTTTTAAAATGATTACTATACTTCATCATGTTTATATGGATTACTTTTATTTAAAAAATGAGAGAGAGAGAGAGAGAGAGAGAGAGAGAGAGAGAGAGTCCTATCTGCTGATTTACTCTTCATATGCCCTCAAAAGCCGGGGCTGGGCCAGACTGAAGTCAGGAGTCTGAAACTCAATCCAGGTCTCCCACATGGATGGCAAAATACAAGTACTTAAGACATCACCTGATGCTTCCCCAAGTACATTATCAAGAAGCTGGAATCAGGAAGGAAGCTGGAACTTAAACCCAGGCTCTCCTGTATAGGATGTGGGCGCCCCAGGCAGCAGTTTATATACTATGGCGGATGCCTGCCTCTAGAGCTTACTTTTCTGATTCAAGGTTATATTATTAACATTCATCCTCATGGCTGTGTAGAACTATAATACATTTATTTTGGGGGGCATGATATTTGTGTAAGTAAACTGTAATTTATTAATTCTCCTGTCAATCATTCAGTCTGCAGGGTTCTTTGTTATTATAAATAATGCTGCTATGAACAATCTTGCATAAATATATGTTTTCTTATGCACACGTGGTAAGATTTTTATTAATGTCTAACTAGAAATGGTATGCAACATTCAGCTTTACATGCAAGGCCAAACTAATTTTTTTTTTTGACAGGCAGAGTGGACAGTGAGAGAGAGACAGAGAGAAAGGTCTTGCTTTGCTGTTGGTTCACCCTCCAATGGCTGCTGCGGCCAGCGCACCGCGCTGATCCAAAGCCAGGAGCAAGGTGCTTCTCCTGGTCTCCCAAGCGGGTGCAGGGCCCAAGGACTTGAGCCATCCCCCACTGCACTCCTGGGCCAGAGCAGAGAGCTGGACTGGAAGAGGAGCGACCGGGACAGAATCCGTCGCCCCGACCAGGACTAGAACCCTGAGTGCCGGCGCCGCAGGCGGAGGATTAGCCTATTGAGCCGCGGCGGCCTGGAATTGTTTTGTATTTTCCTGATTACTGGTTTGGTTGAGCATTAATTTATATGCTTATTAGACTCATGTTTCTTCAATGAAATGACTGTTCATTGGATTCATCATTTATTCTTGACACTAATAACCTTTTTTACAAAAGTATACATATGTAAAAAAATATAAGACCATATATGAGTTACATACACATACACAAAAGAGTATATACACACGAGAGTCTTTCCATATTTGTGGAAAATGGAATTAGAAGTTTATTTTGGTGCAAATATATTTTCAAATCTATGCATAGGTTTTTCCTAACATGCATTTTCCAAAAGCGTCATTAAAATATGGGAAGTTGGGTGTGACTTATAGATTGTGATGAATATACTATCACATTAATAATACGAGAAGCTGGGTTTGATTATTCTGAAATAAAAATTTAAAAGGCCTTTTGTACAAAAAGCTTTCATTTTTATTTATTTATTTGAAAAGGGGAGAGAGATCTTCCATCCACTGGTTCAATTCTCAAATGGCTGCAACAGCCAGGTCTGAGCCAAGTTGAAGCCAGGAACCAGGAACTCTACCTGAGTCTCCCAAGTGTGTGGCAGGGGCCCAATTACTTGGGCCACCTTCCGTTGCTTTCCCGGGCACATGAGCAGGAAACCGCATCAGAAGCAGGGCATCTGGAACTGAAACCTGCATTCTGACATGGGATGCTGGCATCACGAGCAGCAGCTTAACTTACTATGCCACGACACCTGATCCTCAACAAGCTTTTTAAAAAAAGATTATTTATTTATTTATTTGAAAGGCAGAGTTAGAGAGAGAGAGAGAATCGTCCATCCGCTGGCTTACTTCCCAAATGTCCGCAACACCCAGGGCTGGGTGAGGCCAATCCCAGGAGCCAGGAACTCAATCTGAGTTTCCCATGTGGGTGGCAGGGCTCCAAGAACTTGAACCATCATCTGGGCTCTCCTCTAGGATGCATATTAGTAGGAGACAGGAGTCCGTCCCAGGTATTCTGATATAGGTTGCTGGTGTCTCAAGCAACAGCTTAACCTGGTGCATCAAAATCTCCTTCCCATATTTACTTTTTCTTAGTCATTATACTTTTGAGATCTTGTTTAAAAAAATCCTTCCCTACCTTGGAGGCAGAAAGATACTATAATTACCTCTAAAGATTTAGGGTTCTGCTTTTGGTGTTTTAATTCTTATACCTTCTACAGTTGTTTTATCCAGCCCTGTTTGTTGGACATTCCCTTCACGATCTGCATAACGTGTCAATTATCTATTTACCACATAAAATTGGATCTGATTCTGGGCCTTATGGTTTGTTCCACTGATAAACTTGTCTATCTTTGTCCTTGCTTAATATACTGTTATGAGTGCTGTATTTTTATTAAGTCTTTATATCAGAAGTATCTTAGCTGTTCTTGGTTCTGCATTCCTTTTTTCTTCTTTTTTCATGTAATTTTGTAATTGAAGAATCAAATTGCCACGATCCACAACAATTCTTTGATTGTTAATGTTTTGCCATTTCAATTCTCTGATTAGTTTGGAGAGAACTGAGACTTGTGACATTGTCTTCTTATCACGAAACAGGAAGTATTTCTCCACTTATTCAGCTATCTGTCAGTGTTCTTCAGCAAAATTCACATCCTGAACTTTATCTTTTTTTTTTCCTGTTGCAAAATGAACCTTTTGCAATTAAGTGTTTCTAGGTGGGTGTCGTGGTGCAGTGGGTGAAGTCTCTGCTTGGGATGCTCACATTCTGTATCAGAGTGCCTTCTTCAAGTTCCAACCACTCAGTGCTTCCTGACAGTGCACCTAGGAGACAGTGGATGATGGTTGAAGTTCTTGGGTCCCTTCTACACACATGGTAGACCAGGATGGAGTTCTGAGTTCCTGGCTTTGGCCTGGCCTAGTCCTGACTGTTGTGGGCATTTGAGAAGAGAAGTTAATCAATGGATGAAAGATCTCTCTCTCTCTCTCTCTCTCTCTCTCACTCTCTCTCTCTGCCACCCTGTTGCTCTTTTGAAGAAAATAAATATTTTAAAAATACAGTGGATTTTATTTATTGTTTGTCAGGTGGTGAAAATTTGTCATTTGATTTGAGCTTAAAATGAGACTCTTTGCAAAATTCTCCTTGTATTTCTTGAAATCATCCTGCAGAGAGTCTTTGGGGTTTTCCATACGATCAAATCATCTGCAATAAATGACAGTTTTCATTCTTATTTTCCAGGAACCTGGGTTGGAAAAGGCATGCTGGTATAGGATGTGGATGTCTCAAGTGGCAGCTTAAGCAGATACACCACACCCTCACCCTAGTCACTGCTCCATTTTAATTCTGATAATCAAAGTTATTTTAGCTTCATAAAAGGAGAATCTAGAAGATTTTTGTGTAAAAGTGGAATGATATTTTCCTCTAAATTTTGGAAGTCCTTTCCTGTTAAAAGATCTGAGTTTTGTGCTTTCTTTGTGTGAAGATTTTAACCCTGCGTTTCAATTTTTTTAAAAAATTGTTCTAGGTCAGATAAAGTTTTGTTTTTTTTTTCCTTGCTTGACTTTAGGACATTGCTTAAAAATGTTCCATTTCACATGAATTTTCAAGCTAATCTTTTATTAGTCTCCTTTCTCAGCCATCTTACTATTTCTTCATGTCTTCTTTTTCATTTTTTAGAAAATTGTATATCCTGTCACTTTGTTTGAAAAACAAATTTTGGCTTTGTGTTTTACTCTTTCATTCTTTAATTTCTAAGGCTCATTTATTTTTTTAAATTTGTTTATTTATTTGAAAGTCAGAGTTACACAGAGAGGGGAGAGAGAGAGAGAGAGAGACAGAGAGAGAGAGACAGACAGAGACACACACACACACACAGAGAGAGAGAGAAAGGTCTTCCATCTGCTGGTTCACTCCCCAATTGGCCACAATGGTTGGAGCTGCGCCAATCCGAAGCCAAGAGCTTCTTCCTGGTCTCCCACGCAGGTGCAGGGACCTAAGGACTTGGGCCATCTTCTACTGTTTTCCCAGGCCATAACAGAGAGCTGGATCAGAAGTGGAGCAGCTGGGTCTTGAACCAGCACCCATATGGGATGCCAGTACTTCAGGCCAGGGTGTTCACACCACAGTGTTGGCCCCATGGCTCATTTTTTAAAAAGATTTATTTTATTTATTTATTTGAAAGACAGAGTTACAGAGAGAGAGGTGGAGACAGAGAGAGAGGTCTTCCATCCGCTGGATCACTCCCGGATTGCCACAACGGCTGGAGCTGCAGCGATCTGAAGCCAGGAGCCAGGAGCTTCTTCCGGGACTCCCACATGGGTACAGGGGCCCAAGGATCTGGGCCATCTTTTACTGCTATCCCAGGCCATAGCAGAGAGCTGGATTACAAGAGGAGCAGCCGGGACTAGAACCAGCAGCCATATGGGATGCTGGGCACTGCAGGCCAGGGCTTTAACCCACTGCACCACAGCGCTGGCCCCAAGGCTCATTTATTTTTAATTTTTATTTATTTATTTGTGAGACGGAGTCAAATAGACAGAGCTCCCATCCCTTCGTTCACTCCCCAAATACCCACAACACCCCAAGGGGCCAAAGCTGGGAGCTAAGAACTCAATTCAGGTCTCCTGCATGGGTGGTAAGAGCCCAATGACTTGAGCCATCATGGCTGCCTCCCAGGATCTGCACTAGTAGGAAGCTAGAGTCAGGAGCCAGAACCAGGAACGGAACCCAGGTACTCTGATGTTGGGGTATGGGTATCTTAACTCCTAGGCCAAAGGTCCATCTTGCTATTATTTAGATCACATATTACTACAGAAATGTATCAAATGTATTGATAGCATAATATGATTTTCCTCATTTAGGTCATCAATGTGTTAAATTTTATACATTAGCTTCATGATATTGAAGTATCCTTTTATTTTTAAGGAAACGCATACTTGTATAGA
Organism: Lepus europaeus; assembly: GCF_033115175.1. Lineage (NCBI taxonomy): Eukaryota > Metazoa > Chordata > Mammalia > Lagomorpha > Leporidae > Lepus > Lepus europaeus. The sequence continues at coordinate 87,691,180 of NC_084850.1, forward strand.
TTTTTTATTTAAAGAATATATATTCCTGAATGATTTTCCTTTTATTGAGTTATTATAGTATGAGGGGTCTTCAAAAAGTTTGTGGCAAATGTGTGTTATGAAAAAAATTATACAAGAGTTTTACATTTTGGCATCAAAATAAAATTACCTTTTTTAAAAAAGCAAGATTTATTTATTTGAAAGACAGTTATGGGGGTGGAGAGAGAGAGAGAGGAGAGAGAGAGAGAGAGAGAGAGAGATCTTTGATCTGCTGTTTCATTCCCCAGATGGCCACAATGGCCAGACCTGGGCCGGATCAAAGGAGCTTCTTCCAGGTCTCCCATGTGGGTGCAGGGGCCCAAGTATTTGGGCCACTTCTGCTGCTTTCTCAGGCTCATTATCAGGGAGCTGGTTTGAAAGTGGAGCAACAGGACTCGAACCAGCGCCCATATGGGTTGCTGACACTGCAGGAGGCGGCTTTACCCGCTACGCCACAGCACCAGCCTCCCTCTTTTATAATATTCTAAAACTTTCTGGTGTCGTGGTTCAGTAGATTAAGCCACCACTTAGTATGCCAGCATCCCATATCATAGCACTGGTTCCAGTACTGGTTGTCTCACTTCCCATCCAGCTCCGTACTAATACGCCTGGGAAGATAGCAGATAATGGCTCAAGTGCTTTGGCCCTTTGCACTCTTGTGGAAAATCTGGATGGAGTTCCTGACCCCTGGCTTCTGACTGGCCTAGCTCTGCCTCTTATGGGCATTTGGGGAGTGAACCAGAGGATAGAAGTCTCTCTCTCTCTCTCTCTCTCTCTCTCTCTCTCTCTCCCTCTCTCTCTCTGTCTCTCCCCTCTCTCTCTTTTGCTCTTTCAAATAAATGAACATATCTTTAAAAACATGTTAGATATTTTAAAATTGAATTGTATACTGTATGAAATATATCTTGGCCAGTGCCGCTGCTCACTAGGCTAATCCTCCGCCTGCAGCGCCAGCACCCCGGGTTCTAGTCCCGGTTGGGACACCAGATTCTGTCCCGGTTGCTCCTCTTCCAGTCCAGCTCTCTGCTGTGGCCCGGGAGTTCAGTGGAGGATGGCCCAAGTGCTTGGGCCCTGCACCCCATGGGAGACCAGGAGAAGCACCTGGCTCCTGCCTTCGGATCAGTGCAGTGTGCTGGCCGCTGCAGCCATTGGGGGCGGTGAACCAACGGCAAAAAGGAAGACCTTTCTCTCTGTCTCTCTTTCTCACTGTCCACTCTGCCTGTCAAAAAAAAGAAAGAAAGAAAGAAATATATCTCAATAAAGTTGTTTCACACACGCACACACACATAAAATCCTAGTTGCAGCAAAGTATTGGTTAGACATGAGAATAAAAGTTTTCAGTTCTCCTGAAATGGTTATCAGTATGTGAAGAGCTGAAGGGTGCATTCTTTCATATGTGTTTAACAGCTTCAATTTACTGTTTATTGAGAAAAACAGGATGAAAACAAAATATTTTGTGTTTTCAATATTCTATTGATTTATTTCTGTTTTACAAATATAGTTTAGCAATGCAGTTTTACAAAAGCTCTTTTCAACAATAAAAACTAAACGGGAATTTTGTTAACCATGCAATGTAAAGGTTTTAATTTGGTTCCTCATTAAATAGTCTAATGCCACTTCATACATTTTTTTGCCTGCCAGACTTTCCCCAGATATTTTAGCTTGGTGGCTTTTAAAATATGCATTATTGCATGGTATCAATAAATGAAAATTTGGTTATGTCAACTGGTAATGGATCAAGAAGAAAATTGGAAACTTATTCAAACAAATGAGCCACAGAACAATATTCTTTCAGTTCCCTAGAGAATTAGGTCAAACTACAGGTCATTAACCATTAGTGGGCTGTTAAATTTAAAAATAAAGAATAATGATTGAATATGGAGTAAAAAAATTACTGACACAACAGGAATCCTAATACTGTACAGAGTCTAGGAAGGTTCTAGGATATGGGGTTGGGAAAAGTGGGAATAGAGTCAATGCATTCAGTTTAAAAAGTCTCAAACTGTACATTCTTTTTTTTTTTGACAGGCAGAGTGGACAGTGAGAGAGAAGGAGACAGAGAGAAAGGTCTTCCTTTACCGTTGGTTCACCCTCCAATGGCCGGGTGCTTCTCCTGGTCTCCCATGGGGTGCAGGGCCCAAGCACTTGGGCCATCCTCCACTGCACTCCCGGGCCACAGCAGAGAGCTGGACTGGAAGAGGGGCAACCCGGACAGAATCCGGTGTCCCAACCGGGACTAGAATCCGGGGTGCTGGCGCTGCAGGTGGAGGATTAGCCTAGTGAGCTGTGGTGCCAGCCTCAAACTGTACTTTCTTAAGAGAGCAAAATCTCTGAGTGGTATTGATTGACTGAGAAGATCTGCATTTGTGGGTTGGGTAAGAACTGGCTTGGCTGGAGATGGCCAGCTGTTGGTGCTGGGAGTCTCCTTTGGATTAATGGTGTCAGGGCTGTACCTAAATAGAGGATTGGCTTGCAGCATCAAATCATTTTAGTGGGTAATGACCAGAGTTCAAAAGAACAGAACAGGAGAAGAAAATATTGCTGTGTGAGGTATACTGTTTTGTGAAACATGTTTTAGTTATATAGATGTAGGTATACGTGTTCTCGTCTATGATGGAAAGTGTATTTCTTATCATGTTCATGGTAAAAAAAAAAAGAGTTGCTGAATTAAATGGTGCTCTTGGAGTTAGTCTCCCTCTTCCTATTCCATTTCCACCACCAAGTCTTTAAAATCAATGGTGGGCCCAAGTCCTTGGGCCCTGCACCCGCATGGGAGACCAGGAGAAGCACCTGGCTCCTGGCTTCAGATCAGCGTGATGCGCCGGCCGCGGCGGCCATTGGAGGGTGAACCAACAGTAAAGGAAGACCTTTCTTTCTGTCTCTCTCTCTCACTGTCCACTCTGCCTGTCAAAAAAAAATCAATGGTGAAGAAATATACACACATACATATGCCAGTTTTATTGAAGTATTTTATGTATATAAATAGCCCTTAAAAACCACACAAACGATTATAATAGTCTGGGATACTAATGTACAGCTGGTTTCCAAATAGTTTTGTTCTTTTACATACATTCAAGATATTTTCATACTCATTTTCTTTCATGTGTGTGCAATTTCCCATTGCATGGATATATGTCATTTATATAACCAGTCCCACAATAATGGTCATTTCAGAGTTTTCCAGTTTTTTCCACTAAAAAACATATGGTATCCAATATATTTGTCCATCTCTCTGTGTGCTTTTGTGGTAAAATCTACTATACAAATTCCTAAAGTAGTACTAATGGGCCAAAGGGTCAAAACTGCATTTACAGTTTTGGTAGCTGTTGCTAAATTGCCTTACAAAACATTCATACCGGTTTAAACGCCCACAATCTATGAGAGCTCCTGTTTTTCCTTGTCAAAACTTTTTGCAACCTTTTAACGATTTTCTACCCTGATGAAAATGGTATCTCAGCACAGAGACAAGCTAGAACAATAGTTGAGAGGTCTTCCAGTCCCAGGCCGCTAAGTTTGCTGTGTGACTGTGGACAAGTTACTTTACCTTTCTAAATCTCAGTTTCTTTTTATGGGGCATGGGAGTGACGTAATAGTACCTATTTCAACGGGTCTTTGTGTTGCAAAGATTCAGTGTGTGCCTTGGACATAGTAAATGTAGGTGTTTGTGGGTCTGTTTTGTTTTTTAACCTTTCAGTACTCAAGATTGTTAACTTCAAAATCAAAACTGTTATTTAAGAAAAATAAGTAGGGGGCCTGCGCCTTGGCGCACCGGGTTAAGCCGCCATCTGTAGTACGGTCATTCTATATGAGACCCAGCTGCTCCTCTTCCAACCCAGCTCTCTGCTGTGGCCTGGGAAAGCAGCAGAAGATGGCCCAAGTGCTTGGGCCCCTGCACCCACCTGGGAGACCTGGATGAAATTTCTGGATTTGGCCTGGCTCAGCCCTGGCCTTTGTGGTCATTTGCGGGGTGAATGAGCGAATGCAAGATTCTCTCTCTCTCTTTCTCTCTCTCTCTCTTTTTCTCCCTCTCTCTCTGTAATTCAGAATTTCAAATAAGTAAATATTTTTTAAAAAAAGAAAAAAATAAGTAGATTACTTTATCATGCTTTCTGAAGGCTGAAATGTGAATTCCCCCAGCACTCATTCTTAACAGGTTCTGATATCAGTTTCCTTCTTGTGGTGATGTTGGTTTCACAGGGTGAGGGAGAAAGCAGGATCGCCGTACAATGGGTCCTGGCTGAGAGCTTTCACATCTCTTTGTTGCCCTTTTCAGACAGTCATCTCTGTGTCCATGGCCTTGTGTGGTGCATCCATTTATAAAGTTATTAGTCTGAAAATTATAGAAAGTTCGTGAAAATACGTTTATATTGCAGCAGAATCCTTTGTGAAAGTGCTTATTTTCAGAACACTTCTTCCATTTTCTGGAATGAAGTGTAGAATTAGAAATAAAGCCAATTAAGATCTTTAAACTAAAAAATGCTTCATTGTGTGTCTTGAAATGTTACTCTAAATATAAATGCACTTCCATTGGCAGTCAGCGACATGTTCTTCTGAGCGTTTGGCTCTTTGCTTCTTGTTGCTGAAAAGGAAAGAGAATTAGAAATGAGAAAGAATTGCATGCTTTAGGCTTGGTGTGGTTTTACTTTAAGAGAAAAGAACTTTGCTAGGCTCAGTTGTCAGAAAAGGCTTCTTCATATCTTCCCAACCCCAGGGCCAGAAACCTGTTGAAAAAAAAATCCCAGTTACTTTGTTTTTCTCAAATTCTCATTGTAGTAATTCTGTTAAAAAATGTGTGATGTGCTATGCGATGTGGGCGAAAGTGATCACATTATAAAATGTGATGCAAATACCACAGCTATTTAATCACTTTGATTTAATTATTAGCTTCGAGTCTGATGTAAAATGAGCTAGTAGGGAAGCCAGAAAGTATAACTGTTGCCAACATGAGAAATGGAAACTTTCACTCATGTTATTAATCAAAACCATTTTTGTATGAGGATTGCCATGTCTTGACCAGTTTTTAGTAGATAAAACCCTGCATGAATGCTGGAGGTCCGATGCCTGGTTTGTGGACCCCCTCCCCCAAAGAAACACCTGTGCTATTTGTTAAAATTTTGATTGCCCAAAGCCTTTCCTAGGCCTCCACCCCAATTTTATGATTTTTTTTTGTTATTTTCAGGATTTAGTCCAAAATATCTGGCCTCAGCACATACCTCAAATCCATCTCGCACCTCTGACAGCATCTCTGGGAGAAGGGGCCAGGGAAATCCACATTTTCTTTTTTTCTTTTCTTTTTTTTTTTGTTAAGGCATTGTGGGAGCCAGGAGGGCTGTAAGCCAGGGGGAACCGCAGACCAAGGAGAGCCAAAGGAGGTGGCAGCGTTCCCAGGGTGTCCCCCACCTACCTTTTCTTTAATTTTTATTTGACAGATAAAGTTAGACAGTGAGAGAGAGACAGAGAGAAAGGTCTTCCTTCCATTGGTTCACCCCCCAAATGGCCGCTATGGCTGGCACTGCGCCGATCCAAAGCCAGGAGCCAGGTGCTTCTTCCTGGTCTCCCATGTGGGTGCAGGGCCCAAAGACTTGGGCCATCCTCCACTGCCCTCCCGGGCCACAGCAGAGAGCTGGACTGGAAGAGGAGCAACCAGGACTAGAACCCGGTGCCCATGTGGGATGCCGGCGCCTCAGGCGGAAGATTAACCAAGTGAGCCACAGCGCCAGCCCCCCATATTTTCTTTTTTAAAAAGATTTATTTTATTTATTTGAAAGGCAAAGTTACAGAGAGAGAGGGAGAGACCCATAGAGACAGGGATCTTCTATCTGCTGATTCACTCCCAAGATGGCCACAAGAGCCACGGCTGGGCCAGGCTGAAGCCAGGAGCCAGGAGCTTTTTCCAGGTCTCCCATATGAGTGCAGGGGCCCAAGGACTTGGGCCATCTTCTACTGGTTTTCCCAGGCACAAGAGCAGAAGGCTGGGAAATCCACATTGTCAACAAACATCCTAGGTGGTTCTTTGGTAAAGAGTGCTCCCGAGTCATCACTAAAACATTGTCATTTAGGCTCCATTGTGGAGCAGGAGCTTCTAGGTACTGTTGGGAAGTTTCTAGCCCCTTGTAGATCCTGCTACCCTCCAGCATGCTGTAAAATGGAATGGCAGCTCAGCAGGCTGTGCTGAGATGCTGGGTATTGATATCTACTGACAGTTAAAAAGCAATACAGCTATGCCATCATTACTCTTAGAAAGCTTCTTAGATGGAGACAGGGACCTGGCCCAGTGGGATAAGCTGCTGCTTGGGACACCTGCGTTCCATATCAGAATCCCTGGGGTGGAGTCCCACCTCTGTTTCTGATTCAGCTTCCTGCTAATGTGCATCCTGGGAGGCAGCAGAGGATGACTCCAAGTACTTGAATCCCTGCTATCCATGTGGGAGACCCGGATGGATTTCCTGGGTCCTAGCTCTGGCCTGGCCCAATCTGGGCTGTTGCAGGCATTTGGGGAGTGAACTGGCTGATGGAACTTCACGATCTCTCTCTTCTCTTCTTCTCTTCTCTCTCTCTCTCTCTTTCAAGTACATAAGTACATCTTTGAAAAAAGATTAAGGAAAGTTTCTTAGACTGGAGACAGACCCTGTTTGGATTTTTTTTTTTTTGAACTGTGCCTTGCTGAGAACCAAAGCAGACACAGAAAATGGTCATAGAGGAAAAAATCTGCAGGTTTTCACCTATAGATAGATAGCTTTGGTATGGCCCTGCTGATGTAACAGTATAATGAAAAGGGTGAATCCTTCGAATAAAGAATTTGGGCAGGGCAGGTGCTATGGCTGGCATGCCATATGGGTGCCAGTTCAAGGCCCAGCTGTTCCACTTCCAATCCATCTCCCTGCTAATGTGCCTTGGAAAGCAGAAGATGACTTGAGTGCTTGGGCCCCTGCACCCAAATGGGAGATGCGGAAAAGCTCCTGGCTTTGGCCTGGCCCAGCCCTGGCCATTGTGGCCATCTGGGGAATGAACCAAAGAATGGAAGACTGTCTCTGTAACTCTGCTTTTCAAATAAATAAGTAAATCTTTAAAAAAAATCCTTAGAAGTCCCACATCTAAAACATAATATTTAAAATAAAAAGAATTTGGGTGACTATTTTAGCAAATAGATTAAAATATATTTTTAAAGCCATAAATTGGTGGCATTTTTCACCAAGAAACACTATAAAGGGAGACTTGCAGGGGGAGGGTAAGTGGAAAGTCAGATATACAGAGAATTATGGAGGAGGATTTTTCCTTCCTTTGAACCATTTGCCACTTCTAGCTGCTAAAAGTTTCAAAATCTTGGCTTTGCTGAAGGAAAGAAGCGAGGCCAAGTCCAGTCCAAGCTGAGAATGAGCCAGAGTCAAGACTGGGGCTGGGAATGGTGCCAACCGTAGTAAAAGATTTAGGCCAGGCTAGAAGTAGGGGCAAGGCCTGTCTTGTGGTGGGGCTGGGAGGCAGTTATGTACTTTGTTTTATGTTCCGTGTGGTGGAAGTCTGGAAATTCTGGGGGGCTGAGTGCATGTAGCCTGGGAGCCAGTTCTGTCAGCTCTTCAGAGAAGTTCATTATAAAGCCTTTGTGAAGACCCAGCCCGAGATAATTTTGTATCATTTGTTGCAGTTACCAACAAATGACCCTGAACTATTTTTTTCCCATTTTACAGTTCCAAGTACATCTAGTCACATAGGTAGGAGGGAATGGAGATTAGATATTAATGTGAAAGACTGGATGGTATTGTAATGCAATGGCAAAAATGGCTTCCAATTCAGACCTGAATTTAAATCTCTAGTACTTAATTTGTCTCTGGATGACCTTGGCCAAATAGCCTATTTGTCTCATCTGTAAAATAAAAGAGAAAATAGAAATTTCCTCATTGAATTGTCAGGCAAAAGCAAATGAAATCATTTCTGTGAACGGCCTTGGGGTGTGAAAAGTCACTAACACATGCTGCTCTCTCTCTCCATTCTCACCTCTATTTTCTCTCCAGTCTGTCTTTTTATTACTGATACCAAGTCCGTTAACTTCTATATCTTCTCTACCTTTCTTTGAAGAGAAGGCTGAAGCATTTCAGGACAAACACCTTTAGGAGCCTTCATAGATAACACAGGGGTTATAAAACACCATAGTATAAAAACACATTTACAGGTTTGCATCCCTAACCTGAAAATCCAAAGTCCCCAAACTCCAAAATCTGAAATGCTTCTGGTCTCAAGCATTTCAAATAAGAGATACTAAATCCTTAACAAATTATGGAAGCCTAAAACATGTCATGTCAAAAATTACCTTTTCTTTCCAGCCTCCCAGACTAGTATTACAAAGGCTGCTTACATTTTTTCCATATATGGAGAAGAGCAAGTGATAAATAAGCACAGTTAGGGAATATTGTACCAAAACTAGTCATGGTCTCAGATGGAAGAGATGATGCAGAACCTGACATGGTAAGTTAATGGTGGATATTTATTTAACTCTCTTAGGCAGGTACATGGCCTTTTGTCAAAATCTCTAACACCTGCTTACTTTCTCTGTTTCTTTCAAGTTGCAAAAGTGATTTCAAATTTACAGGAGGCTGATTCTGACATTATTGACCCCGTCCACTGTTCTGATTCCAGCATGAAGGATAGACTGGCAGACACAGCAAGCTAATAGTGTCAAGATCTGAGCCGGATGACTTGATCAAACTGGATGACCCGAACTGATCAGAATCACAACTTGCAGCTGTTCTGGGGTTCCACCTCAGAGAAGTCTGCTAAAGTGATTGACTCTAGGATTGCAGGTTTTGGTTTTGAAACCTCAAATGGTGGTATTGACCACATGTTGTACTTCAGACCCTATGTACGTTCTGAAAGTTGAGAGAGCATAATACCAAGACCACAAACCAGACTAGAGTTTCTATTTGATTCAAAATGTAAATTCCTTTTGAGCAGAAGCATGCTTTTAAATTTCCTATGATGATGATGAACAGGGATCAACCTGTGCTGTGATATAAATGGAAATGTTTTTCTAGGAATATCACTGTGGACAATCGGACTCCTTTCTGCATGTGGGACTATCCATCAGAACAAGAACAATAAAGAAGCACTGTTGTCAATCAACACTTCTGGAGGGGTTAGTGTATGTCAGCATATCTTTTTTTTTTTTTGACAGGCAGAGTTAGACAGTGAAAGAGAGAGAGAGAGAGAGAGAGAGAGAGAAAGGTCTTCCTTTTCCGTTGGTTCACTCTCCAATGGCCGCTACAGCCGGTGCGCTGAGGCCGGCGCACTGCGCCGATCTGAAGCCAGAAGCCAGGTGCTTCTCCTGGTCTCCCATGGGGTGCAGGGCCCAAGCACTTGGGCCATTCTCCACTGCCTTCCGGGGCCACAGCAGAGAGCTGGACTGGAAGAGGAGCAACCGGGACAGAATCCGGCGCCCCAACTGGGGTTAGAACCCGGGGTGCCGGTGCCGCAGGCGGGGGATTAGCCAAGTGAGCCGCAGCGCAGGCTGGTATGTCAGCATATCTACATATGGCAGCTACAATTAATACTTAGATTTGTGAAGCTATTATTCCAAGTGAGAAGAGTTTAGGTGACTTGCTCAAGGTCACAGAACTTCTAAGGTGTGAAGTTAGACTAGACTTCACGTCTGTATTATGTGTATTGCTCCAAGCTCACTGTTCTCTCCATAGTGTCACAGCTGAAATAGAGTGATGGCTTAGGACTGCAGGGGTGACTGAGGGGGTGGTGTTACCTTGATGTACAATAAAAACATGGGAAATGGGATTTTACTACCTCAAAATTTTACTATGAAAAATTTCAAACAGCAAAATGAATTTACTTCACAAATCTCTTCATCTAATTATCCTTCTTATCCATATATCAATCCATCTTACTTTCTATGCATTTAAGAGTATAGTGCAGGCATTAGTTCTCTTTCTTTAAATACTTCTTCATGCATATTATTAATAGAGTTCCATTTGTGTTCACAGTTTTTCTCTTAAGAGGTACAATTTACATAGAGTGAAGTGAAAACATCTTGTATTTTGACAAATGCTTACATCTCTGTGATACAAGCACGTACTATGATGCAGAACCTTACCATTACCCCAGATTGTTCAAATGGGATTCCTGTTGCTTGTAAAATAGTGGTAAACCCTGCATATGTAATGCATGTGTACATGTGTCTATTGTATTATCACAGATTCCTATTGTGTCTAACTAGTGGGGTTTGTTTAACCCTTACTGGCTGATGAAAGTGGCAGTTATTGAGACTCTCTGAGCTTGTTCTTTCTCACACATAAAGTCAGGGTAATGATATTACAGCAGCTGTCTTCACACTGCAGCATGCCCAGCCCTGCAGCTATGTTTTAGTCTAGGCAGTCGTAAAATAAAAAATATCATATGGAGTCAGGGCTGTGGCATAGCGGGCAAAGCTGCTTGCCTGTGGTGCCAGCATCCCATATGGGTGCCGGTTCAAGTACTGGCTGCTCCACTTCTGATCCAGCTCTCTGCTATGGCCTGGGAAAGCAGTAGAAGATGGCCCAAGTCTGGGGAGTGAACCAGCAGATGGAAGACCTCTCTCTCTGCCTCTCCCTCTCTGTAACTCTGCCTTTCAAATAAATAAATCTTTAAAATAATATAATAGCCTGGGTTGTTTGTAAACAACACCAAGTTGCTTATCATAGTTTTCAGAATTGGGAAGTCCAAGATCAATCTACTGGCAGATTTGATGTCTGGCAGCAGTCTACTTTCTGATTCATAGACCCGTCTTTTCTCTGTTCTCATATATTGGAAGGGCCAAGGGAGTTCTGCTGGGCCTCTTTTCTGAGGGTGCTAATCTCATTCATGAAGGCTCAACCCTCACGGCCTGATTACCTCCCAATGGCCTTACTTCCTAATACCATCACCTTAGGACTTTAATATATGAAATTGGGGGGAGAGTGCAAATATGCAGCCCAAGAAAAAGTATACGAAGACTTAACAAGGGCTATGAGGGCATGAGGTAGCTGAAAAAGAAGCAGTTTCCAAATCCTCAACTTCCCTTAGTGCTAGTCCCTAAGAAATGATTTGCCTGAGAACTCACCTCCAATTTTCCTTTCCTTTTCCTGTCTTTCTCAATCTCTCAACAGGAAAGTATACCTCTCAAAGGTCAGTAATTTTACTATGGTGCTTTGACTTAGTATGTAAAACCCCTTGCAGATAAACAAAATGACAATTTCAAATATTGGTGTCCAGGAATTTTCAGTTACGCAAGGCTTTGGAATCTATCCCTTCCTCATTCATCTCACTAAGAAATGAATGTCCAATAGTTTTATGTGGATAATAGTAATCAGAATTTATATTAGCTTCACAGTATGTCTATCGATCATCTATGCATAATTGCAATAACTCAATCTAGAAGACTTTTTATACATGGAGCCTTTCTGGTCACAAGAAAATAAAAGAACCTGATTTCTATTTATGGGCACATTTTTGCTGCAAAGACATATATGGTGATCAATAGAAGACTTTCCAAGTGTAAAAAAGGACAAAATTCTGTGGGGAGAATGTAATGGCTGTCTGATTTCACAGAGATAAAAGGAACAAGGTAATTTTTTTGAGGGTTAAAGAAGAGTTAACACTTTATTTTGCTTGGAGTGTTTGATGGTGAGTCCCAAATTGAGTATCTTTGAAAGAGTTATACAACAATTTTATTTTAAAATGTCAGCATTTGTAGTATGCTAAAAATTAAACCTTTTGCCAAAAAAACCCACAACTTTTGCCAACTAAGTATAATGAAAAAATTTAGGTGTCAACCTAAAAATTGGTGAGGGGCTTCATGATTTCTTAAAATTGCATTTTAAAAAAGTTTTTATTTGAAAGGCAAAGCAAAAAAGAGAGTGAAAACAAGAGAGAGATCTTCCATCTGCTGGTTTACTCCTCAAATGTCTGCAACAACAGAGGCTGTGCCAGGCTGAAGCCAGGAGCCTAGGGGTCCATCAAGGTCCTCCACATGGGTGACAGGAAACTAAGTACTTGAGCCATCATCGGCTGCATCCCAAGGTGACCATAAGCTGGAAGCTGGATTGGAAGTAGAGGTGGGATTTGATCCCAGGTACTCCAATCTGTGGGAACCAGGGAGTGGTTTGATCCAGTGTGCCAGAATGCCTTCCTCCTGTTAAAATATTCTTTTAGAGGTTATGTGATTAAAACTTTGAAAACCTCAGTTGTAGGGGTTGTTAGGGATAAAGTGGGCAAAGCAGCTCAGAAAATGCAGCTGAGTTTTAATTTTATGCCTCTTTCTTCTTTGGTATTTGGTCCACGGCGTTTGTTTTTCTCTGTGCTTTTGTTTCATTGTCTTGATAAAGACGACACAGATGACTGTAAAAATATTTGAGTGTAGCCAGTTAGATGAGAATGATTACATCTAACATGAAATGACAGTTTTTGTTGTGATGAAAATGTGTGTATAGGGGCCCGTGTTGTGGTGTAGTAGGTAAAGCCGGCGCTGCACATGGGTGCCAGTTCGAGTCCTGGCTGCTCCATTGCCTATCCAGCTCCCTGCTAATGAACCTGGGAAAGCAGCAGAGGCTGGCCCAAGTGCCTGGGTCCCTGCACCCACGTGGGAGACCCAGAAGAAGCTCCTGGCTCCTAGCTTCAGCCTGGCTCAGCATGTGCTGTTGTGGCCATTTGTGGAGTGATCTCTTTCTCCCTTTCTCTCTGTCTCTGTCTCTCCTTCCCTGCAATTCTGAATTTCAAATAAATAAATCTTTTAAAAAAAGAAAACATGTATATAGACTCTATAAATCAAAGCAGATAACTTTTTTCCCCAAAAACGCTTATTGAATGAGTGAGTGAATGCTAAGGAACCTTGCTATAGTAAGAAGATATATACCCATTCGTTGGGCATCTTCTCTTAGTACAGGTATTCCTCAACTCATGGTGTGTTTAAAGCCCAATTTGGACGTTATGTCATAAGTTAACTTTAAAGATAAAAAGAGTAGGGATGTGGTTACTGATTAATTTTGGGAGGGTGTTCATTCATTTGACTGTAAAAGTCTGTGATATAGTGTAATAGTTAAGTGCTCTAGAACTAGCCAGGGATGTCACTTAATTAGCTGTGCACCCTTGAGCAAATCATTTAACTTCTCTTTGACTCAGCTTCCCCATCTTTAAGTGGGTATAATAACATGGATCTTATAGGGTCCTCTTGAAGATTAATGAGGTGGGTGGTATAGGTGGAGAATAGTGCTCACTCTCCCTCACTCCCACGCCCCACAAAACAATAAAATCCTTAAAATGCCTAATCCCTGGAACGTGTGAATATGCTATCTTATATGGCAAAATGGATTTGCAGGCATGATTAAGGATCACGAGATGGGAGGATTATCCTGTGGACCCAATAATTATAAAGGGTCTTAGAAGTGAAAGGAGAAGGCAGGAGACTCAAAGGTGGAGTGATGCATTGTGAGACAGACTTGACTGGCCCCTGCTAGCCTGGAAAATGCAAGAAGGGGACCATGAATCAAAGGATGTGAGCAGATTCTAGAAGCTGGAAAAAGAAAATGGGTTCTTCCTTGTGTATCCAGAAAGGAACACAGCTCTTCTGATGTCTTGAGTTTGGTCCAGTGAAATCCCTATCTGATTTCTGACTTTCAGAACTGGAAGATGACTTTCTGTTGTTTTAAGCCACCACCCTTGTGGTAATTTGCTTCAGAACACTAATGCAGGTGCTTTAGCCACTATCACTCTATTTGCAGCCCCTTCAGTTCTGGCTTTCCTTGGCTTTCTTCACTTGGCAATTGAATGTACACTGAATCTCCTACATTGGACACGGACAAGAGGCCTCTTAGACAAACTGCAAGCCAAGTGATCGCATCCTCTTTTTATTAAGATTTTATTTATTTGAGAGGTAGAGATATACACACACACACAGAGAGAGAGAGAGAGAGAGAGAGAGAGAGAGAGAGAGAGGTCTTTCTTCCGCTGGTTCACTCCCCAGATGGCAGAAATGGCTGGAGCTGCACCGATCCAAAACCAGGAGCCAGAAGCTTCTTCCGGGTCTCCCATGCGGGTGCAGGGGCTCAAGTACTTGGGCCATCTTCTACTGCTTTCCCGGGCCACAGCAGAGAGCTGGATCTGAAGAGGAGCAGCCGGGACTAGAACCGGAGGCCATATGGGATGCCGGCGCCGCAGGTGGAGATTAACCTAGTGAGCCACGGCGCCGGCCCCTGACATGTTCTTTTTACAATTTCCACTTACATATGGAAACCCCTGCAATGATTTGGGTCACAAAAACCATGATCTGAGGTCCTACTCAGGTCGAAGACCCCAGGGGCTGAGAGAGCTTGAACCAGGAGCCAGGAGAAAGGAAAGAGGAAAAAGACATGGGTAGGTCGGCAGGAAAGAGAGGAAGGAAAAAGAATACATTGTCCAGCCACATAATGGGAAGTGAGAGACAGCCTCCCACTCTGGATCCCTCCTGGTTTCTTGCTCCAGTTTCCGAAGCTTTCCAAGCCAACGCCAGCCCCGGGGCACCTGCCCCTCGGGGCTGGGCCCTTCGAGCGAGCCATCGAGCGTGCAGCAGGCTGGGAATGCGGTCCTGGGAGAGCGGCCGCCCGGGCGGGGTGGTAGGCAGACCGCAGGGAGGAGTCATGGGGCGTTCGAACGGAAAGACTACATCTCCCAGGCCGCCACGCTTTCCAGCTGGAGTCCTAGGGCGCTGACTGCTCCCCAGTTTCCGTAGGGAAGCGCCGGGCTACCGCAGCTATTGTGCGTCGCGCTGTCGCCCTCCGCTTCCCGCTCCGGTGTCTACGGGGTTGGGGGAGAAGACTACGTTTCCTAGCCGCCCCAGCTTAACCCTTCCGGCGCCTAACCAGACAGCAGGCCGGTTCCTTGGGACTAGGAAGACCTCCCCGCAGTCGGCGGGCTTTGGTAACGCAACCCTAGGGTCCAAGGCAGGCAACTGCAACAGCAGCCCCCGGGCTCGGGCTCGGGAGTCAGGCTTCGCTGCGGGCGCGGAGGACGCGCTGGCTTTAAGAAGGGGGAGGGGACAGTGCAATCCCGGTTGCCCGCGGAGTTCGGCAAAGGAAATCTCCTGCTGCTAGCCTGAGAGCGGAGAGCGAGGAAGAGAGGCGGCTCCCAATCCCAGCGCTCACCCCCGCCTACACCCTGGGCGGGCCCAAGTGTCACGTTTGCAACTGCCCAGGAAGGATCCGGGCCGTCTCTGGAGGCGAGCGGGGCTGCGGTTTCTTGCTGCCCAGCCGGGAGGCGATGCCTAGGGGGCATGCTGCTAGCTAGGCGTCATTCCGCCGGGATCCGACTGCGTTAGTTAGCTCTCGCCGTCACCTGAAGCAGCCGCCCGGCCGCCCGTTCTTCCTCCGCATCAGGCAGCGCTCCCCAGGAGACCCACTGGAACAGGTACCTGTCCTCCACAGGGAGGGAGGCTGGGAGTTTCCTTTAAGCGGGTCCCGCGTTCAGCCCACCCCATCTACTCCCTCTCCTGTGTCACTGATGCTCCGGGTCTTTGTGTCTTTTCCTCTCTCTCCCCTCACCATCAGAACTATGGGGCATCCTCCGCTGGAGTTCAGCGACTGCTACCTGGACAGCCCCGATTTCCGGGAAAGGCTCAAGTGTTATGAGCAAGAGCTGGAGAGGACCAATAAATTCATCAAAGACGTGATCAAAGACGGCAACGCGCTTATCAGCGCTATGAGAAGTAAGTGGAAGGCTTCCGTGCCGCTGTTTCCTTGAGCCAGTGGCCCTGGCCTTTCAACCTTTGCACAGGGGCAATGGAGGGTTCGGGGTGACTCTTAGCCCAGGTCTCTGAGGCAGATGGGTTTCTGACTCTTCAGGAGCTGCGAGTTGGGAGGGGACAGTGGGGGCGAGGGGTGTCAGTAGAAATGGAAACTGCTGGGTGCGACTAGAACTTTGGGCCTTTGCTCGTAGTGGCCCTGACCTTAGGAGGCATGGTCTGTAGCCATGCCAAGGACCCTCTTGCTCTGCGGTTACTCTTACTGGGCAGATGGTTGCTCATTCTGAAAGGCAGTCTTGTACTGTTGGACATGTGCAGCACCCTTCCTTGGGGGGCAAGGTGGCATCCGCGCTTGCCAAGGAGCTGCTCCAGCACTTCCTAAAGAATTGGGAATTTAGGCCAGCAGCTTGAATAATGATTCTGTCCTAGCCGCTGGTTGCTACAGATAATTGTGCAGGCAGGAAAAGAATCCCCCGTGGTAAGTTATTTTCTAAAGAAAGCACCTTTGCGCCAGCGATTTTTTCTTTTTCTTTTTTACTTTAATATACTGAGCTGTGGCTTAGGTCAAGGTCAGTCTAAGTTTAGGATTATTGAATGGCTTCACGTGCCAGTGAATTCTGCTTAAGCCTGGAACAAAGACCTGCTTACTCCCTGGCAGAAGGAGCCCCACTCTGAGGGAGTCCAGTATACATCCAGGCCTGGGGCTTGCTGTGCTGAAGGAGTCTTCCCCAGGTGGGCTTTTCCAGTGGTTGCAGCTGACACAGCTGTGGGACCCTCCCTAGCCCTCCCCTCCCCTCCCCGCCCCTTCACCATGTCTGGAGGTTTTATTTCTGCTGCTTGGCAAGAGGCTTGGAGTAAAAGAAAGAATAATAAACATCGCCAATAACAGTGAAAGCAAGCCAACCCTTGTGTGCCAAAGTATATAACCCGAAGAATGGAGGGTGATGATTGGGTGGAGTGATAATTAATTTTTTTCTCTTCTTGGCTGAAAGATGATTGTGAAAAATCAAGTCGGAGTCACTGGCTAATATGTCATGTCCTCTTACAAGTCTATTTTGGGTGGATTTATCTCCTGAATTCGGTTTTTAGGTGCAGCGTGGGGGCCTTCGTAAGGCCGATGCAGCCAGCCCAGAGCAGGGAGGAAAGCCTAGCTGCAGTGTGGTGGAAACTGCTGCCGGCTGGGTTTTTTTGTGTAGCTCTTCTGATTTGCCCCTTGGAGTCTGTGCATCCCCGGCACATGTTGTCTGTCCACTTTTGGTCAGTGTCCATGCTGTTGCAGATCATTTCATTGCATTTGAGCACTTAATGGTTTGTCCTGCTGTGGCCTCTCCAAGAAAACTCCTGGTAGCCCCTTAAATATGGGGCATTTGAAATGCTCTTCTTTATAGAGACTTACAGGCCACGCTTTGGAGTGTGTCTCCACCTAATAGCATTCCTTGAGAGGTTAAGGATGTGCATCTTATGGCACAAAGATCAGCAGAAAGCGGAGGGTTCACTGAGAAGGAAAGGGGAAATGTTCCTGCTCGCTCTTGTTGTTGTTTACTTATTGCATCAAGCTGCTCAGTGCAGTATCCACCGTCAAATGAAGTGTAGCATAAGGCCTGGGAAGGGAGTGGCTTTGTCAAGTGGATGATTAGCTGAAAGTGTTTGTGCTAAAAATATGATCAGCTCCAGCCTATCAGAGAGATTCCGATTTGTAAGAAGACAAGCAGTTCAGTAAAACATTTGGAGAAAGGGTCAACATTTTTGTAAGCTAGGGGTTTTTATTCTTTTCTAACACTAAAAATAGTAAGAGTCAGCAATTAAACAGGCCTACATTTTGCCACTTGGGCCAAAGATCCAAGAGATGTTCTGGGCCCAGGGAGGGGGGCGGTTTCCTTGATATATGTGGTGGTTTTCTGAGTATACAGAGGGAGCCTGAAATAGGACAGGTAGGAAATAAAAGTCAGCAGCTAACCCACACTGCATTTCTTTCCTCTTAAATTGCATGCATTCTAAAACCCCAAGTAGCTAGGGGCGAAGGCGGGATGTTTCCCACTGTCTTGACCACAGTAATGTTTATACTCCCACTCTACTTCCTCACACTGTGCCAGCTGGGCCACTTGCTGAGAGTCTGGAGGGTGGAAGCCAGACAAAGGTGTGCTCTTGCTTTGTGCACAGGAAAAAGGAGAAAAAAAAAGAACCCTGGAATCAGAGTTAGAAGTCCTGTGTTGCAGGGCTTAGCTTTCCCATCTTGGAATCTGGCACAGATTGGTTTATCTGTAACTTGGGGGTAATTGTACCCACCTGGCAGGGTTCTTGGAGGCCCAAAGGAATGAATGGATTATGAAAGTGCTCTGTAAGTGGAAATGGCTAACCAATGTGAGTTGTTGATAATACTAATACACCTTCATATATTACTGATATATATCTGTGAAGTTGTGATTTCTAGAAGGTTTTAAGGGAAATACATGAATAGAAGAGAGTTGGAAGCAGAGACTTTTTTTCCGGCTGCGATCTTATAGGAAACTCTCGCTTCCTACCTTGGCGTGTCTCAGGAATGAGTTTTTTTTAAAGATTTATTTGAAAGGCAAAGGCACAGAAAGAGAGAGAGGGAGAGGTCCTCCATCCACTGGTTCACACCCCAGATGTCTGCAATGGCTGGAGCTGCGCTGATCCAAAGCCAGGCACTAGGATCTTCTTCCTGGTCTCCCATGTGGGTGCAGGGGCCCAAGGACTTGGGCCATCTTCTACTGGTTTCCCAGGCCATAGCAGAGAGCTAGATCGGAAGTGGGACAGCCGGGCACTGGAGGCAGCGGCTTTACCTGCTACACCACAGCGCAGGCCCCAGGAATGAGTTTTGTATGCATGTGTGTGAATCTATGGCATTTGGAACCTGGTAGTGAAGGGCAGCAAGAATGCTGCACACCTTTTTATTTAGCTAATTCACGTGACTGGCAAATGAGATAGGTAGTATTTCTAGGAACCATTGAGATCTGGTGCACCAGAGTTGCAAAAAAACAGCAGCAGTAGCAGCTTTTCTTAAAGTCGTGAACCTCAGTGGAACTTGATTTTATATTGTAGCTTGCTTGTGTCTGATCTTTTAAAAAAATAATTAATTTAAAAATTATTTATTCGAAAGGCAGGGTGACAGAAAGAGCAGGAATCAGAGAGGGAGAGAGGGAGAGGAAGAAAGAGAAGGAGAGGGAGAAGGAGAGGGGGAAGGAGAATGAGAAGGAGAAGGAGAGGGAGATATCTTCTATTGCCTGGTTCACTCCCCAAATGGTCCTGGCAGACTTAAACTGGCGCTCTGATACGGGATGCCTGACAATGCCAGCATTACAAATGGTAGCTTAACTCATTGCAACACAATGCCAGCCCCTGATTCTTTTCTAAAAGAAGTCATTGAACATTCCAGTCCTTTTAAAATTTTATTTATTTCTTTATTTGAGAGAGAGAGAGAGAGAGAGAGAGAGAGAGAGAAACTCGCCAAACAGCAAGAGAAAGCTCCTATTTGCTTGTTTATTCCCCGAATGCGTGTAATGGCCTAGGTTAAAATGGGGAGCTTGGCCAGTGCTGCGGCTCAATAGGCTAATCCTCCGCCTAGCGGCGCCAGCACACCGGGTTCTAGTCCCGGTCGGGGCGCCGGATTCTATCCTCATTGCCCCTCTTCCAGACCAGCTCTCTGCTATAGCCCGGGAGTGCAGTGGAGGATGGCCCAAGTCCTTGGGCCCTGCACCCCATGGGAGACCAGGAGAAGCACCTGGCTCCTCTCCTGCCTTTGGATCAGCGTGGTGCACTGGCCGCAGCGCGCCACCATTGGAGAGTGAACCAAGAGCAAAGGAAGACCTTTCTCTCTGTCTCTCTCTCTCACTGTCCACTCTGCCTGTCAAAAAGAAAAAAAAATGGGGAGCTAGGAACTCAGTCCAGGTCTCCTGTGTTGGTGGCAGGCACCCAATTAATTGAGCCTTCACTGACAGCTGTTTTCCAGAGAGTGCGTTAGCAAGAAGCTGGAATCAGGAGCCAGAGTGGGGAAATGAACCCAGGTGCTCTAGTTTGGGATGTGGAAGTCGTAACCACTAGGCCAAATGCCTGCTGTCTTGTGTTTTATTTTGTACAGAGCTCTAGATAAGGTTTTCATCACAGCTGTGTGTTCTGATTAACTTATGAAAAATTTAGCTCCTGCTTGAATGCTTACACTTAGCTCTGTGTTCGTAGGTCATTGATGTTATGAATGATATCCCACATGTCTACCTTAGGGAAGTAGTTTCTCTCCTCTCATTTAAACATAACCTATTTATAATTTTTGGAGTGCAAGATGACTTAAACTAATGCAAAATAAAAATGCCACCACTCTGAGATGTGGCTAAATTTCCTGCTTTTCTATTTGTCCATTGGCTATTTTTTTTAAAAAAAAATTTATGTTGGCAGCTTTAGTCCCTGATGTTATTTGAATATTTGCTGAACACCGAGGCTAGGCATTATTCACAACAAGTGACGTGGCCCCTGCTTTTATCCCCAGGCAACATGAGACTCCTAATAAGCGATATATATAGTTCAGTGAACACATACCATTCATTCGAAAAATACTTGTGTGCATACTATGTGCGAGCCATTGTTCTTATGGCTGACAGACAGACAGAACATGACATGATTACTGTCCTCAAGAAGTTCTTCAGCTAGTAGGAGAGACAAAACCCGGGTAGAAATTACTATCTTGGAAGGTAGTAGCTAAGGATCAGAGCCAAAAGTGTGGGACAGGTAGGTGCGATGGTATGTGACATTAGAGGGAGAGCTCATTTCTCTGTGAGAGAAGCAAAGGAGGAAGCAACACTGGAGTTGGGCAGAATGAATAACAGTCCTTGGCCAGCTGTTCCCATATACCAGGCATTACATCTTGTAACACTTTCCTAAGATAAGAATTATTATTCCTGTCTTGTAGATGAGAAAACTAAAGTTCAGAGGAGTTAAGGAACTTCTTCAACTAATCAGGGCAACAGTGTAAATTCGAACTTAGACTTGACCCTGAAGGCTGTGCTTATTTTACGGGATGATCCTGTATTGGCAACAAGGCCCTTATGTAGTAGGAATGACACATGTCATGGGCAAGCAAGTAATTCAAGTCACCGGGGATAGACGCTGTAGGAAGGGAGATTTGGGAAAGAAAGTGGAGTAAAAGGTAGAGGCCTGACTGCAAGACCTGTTAAGCATTTCCAGACTTTCCTCTATAGGTAGGTACGACTAAAAGAGATTCCTGCAGGAGAATGGCATGATTCAAGCTGTATTTTAGGAGTGTTTTTCTGGGAATGATGTGTATGGTATTAGCAGTCCCACACAGAGATTTGTGACTTTTTAGCACTTAATTGGCAGCGCTACATCTTGTTTGCTATAGGTCAGAGGTCAGCAAACCGTTCCTATAAAGGGCCATATAGTAAATGTTAAGGCTGTAGGGGGCCATGCAGTCTCAATGGCAACTACTCAGCTCTGTCATCGTAACAAAGAGTGACTATGTTTTAGTAAAAGTTTATTTATTGACATTGAAATATGGATTTCACGTGTTTTTCATATGTCATGAAATATTCTTCTTTGCATTTTTTGGCCATGTAAAATATTTTTTTAGAAAAATCTCAGCTTGGCTGGGGAAGGGAGCATCAAAAATAAGCAGATTGAAGACCTCTGGGATAGCGAGTTAACCTAAAAGGCCAGAAATATTTGCATTGGTAGAACATAATGTCATATCTCACATTTTATGTCAACCCATTTTATTTTGGTGTGCTATTAGTTATGTCTACTCTGGACTCAGAGATCCTAGGCTCAAATGCTGGCAGAGGCAAAGGAGAAAGCAGAAAAACATGAAGTTATAGAAGTACATTAGTAGGGCCGGTGTTCTTAGAGTAAAATTTAGCAGCCTTACTCCATTTAAAAGAGCTTTACATTATAATTAAAAAAAATTGCTATCTGAGGTTGGTGTTGTGGCATAACAGGTAAAGTCACAGTCTGCCATGCTGGCATCCCACATGGGAGCCGGTTCATGTCACACTGCTCTACTTCCAATCCAGCTCCCTGCTAATGTGCCTGGGAAAGCAGCAGAAGATGGCCCAAGTGCTTGAGTCCCTGCACCCATGGGGGAGACCTGGAAGAAACTCCTGGCTCCTGGTTTTGGCCTGGCTCAGCCCCAGCCATTGTGGCAATCTGGGGAATGAACCAGCAGATGGAAGACTTCTCTCTCTCTGTCTCTCCCTCTGTGTAGCTCTGACTTTCAAAATAAGTAAATAAATCATGGGCTACATTCAATCAGTTTGAAATCCCTGAGCTAGATACTTCAGCTTTACTCATCTGTGAGACTTAGAGTCTAATGAGTTAGGACAATGGAGGACAGAAGTCTTCAGATAGTGATTTCTCTGGGGAAGCATCACTGGACTCTGCAAATGAGCAGAGGCCAAATGATGGTATAATGGGAAAAACCCTGGGCGTAGCATCTAAGTGCCAGGATATGGTGCTGTTTCTGCTATGCACGGGATCTGTGACTCTGGTAAGTTGTTTCAGTAGAGGCCCAGGGTCTGTGGCTTTACAAAGATGGGACTGAGGTAGGAGATTGATAAGCTTGCATTTAGCTCTAACATGCCATAAATTCTGATTTTTTGCATTACATTTTGTAGTCTAACAGTTTTGGAAAAGAAATGACTAGCAATTATATGATCTTATTTTTATGCTTGCATAAATTTTCACATTATGTCAGTGAATGTGACAGCATTTAATTAAACAAAAAATCAAACAAAATAAAATTTTAAAATAGCCTTTTAAAACCAAGGATGCTTTATATGTATGATTGTGTATTAAAAAAAGATGTCAGAAAAAATAAGACTTTTAAGCCCACACATTTATATGTACAACTGCACACATGTAGGCTGTCTTGGACTAATAAAAACTTACATTTTAGAAGAATCCAAAAGATGATTTTTTTTAAAAAAAAGTACAGTTGATAAAGTAGAATGTAATAATTCACATAGCTTTAATAACCTAGTCTCAAATTTTAAAATAAGTCACTTTCTTACATTCTGCACTTTTAAAGGCAAGAGTTTTAGATGTTTATAATAAGGTTACCTTTTCGGGTGCCTTTTTAGTTTTCACTTTGGGAACTGGGACACCCATCTGGTTGAGTGATTACTTTGCTGGAAGGATGAGTTGGTTCCAACTCTGTCACTAGCTAGCTGTATGACCTTGAATAAGGTTTTACTTTTGTGAGCCTTGGTTTTTCCATTTATAAAATTAGGAGTTTGGTCAGTGATATTTGGAGTTCCTTCTGGTTTGATCCTTCTGTTTTCTGGTGACTACCAACTTCCTCAAATAGTTAAATAACCTAGATTGATTCTATCGTAAACTTCAGAGCCAATTCATCTGTATTTTAGGAGAATAAGCAAAGGGAAAATGTAGCTTATATGTCCAGTGAGCATAGATGACTTGAATTATGCTGGCTTTTTCTCTTGCTGAATGCTTCTTGGGAGGTATAAACCTGATGCCCTTCAGTTCTGTCCCATATAACTTTGTAGTGAGGAAGATCAAAATTATTTTTAAAGATTTATTTATTTGAAAGGCAGAGTTGTAGAGAAAGAGAGAGAGGAGAGAGAGGAGAGAGGAGAGAGAAGAGAGAGGAGAGAGGGGAGAGGGGAGAGAGGAGAGAGAGGAGAGAGAGAGAAAGCGAGAGGTAGGTGTGTCTTCCATCTGCTGGTTCACTCCCCAGTTGGCTGCAATGGCTGGAACTGGGCCGGTTGGAAGCCAGGAGCCAGGAGCTTCTTCCTGTCTCCCACGCGGGTGCAGGGGCCCAAGGACTTGGGCCATTTTCTACTGCTTTCCCAGGCCATAGCAGAGAGCTGGCTTGGAAGTGGAGCAGCCAGGAATCGAATGGGTGCCCATATGGGATCCCGGCACTGCAAGCTGCAGCTTTACCCGCTACACCACAGTGCCAGGGCCCGAGATCAAAACTTTTAATACTGTTGGGGTGGGCATAGTGCTATGATGTGCAGAGAAGAGTTGTTGATATAATACACATTCTCACTTAACAGATATCCTGTTATACCAATGATATCTAATCAGTGCTTTGAGCACATGGAATTAATTATCTTAGATTTCAGCTTAATTCAGATCAATGCAATAGGTATGCCATTTGGCGTTGCTGTTAGAAATGAAGTAGTGTCAGAAGGACTTTGATAGAGATATATTGCCATATTCATTAGAGGTCCTCAGAAGACTAGATTCCAAAGTAGTTGAACTGTGGGTGCTATGGGAACTGGGGTGGAAAAGTGAACCAGACCAGTCTTTAATTGTGACACTTTATAAGAAGCTGTTTTGCTAGGAATGGGGATGGTGCTGGACTGGGTAGGGAATATTTTAGCTTGACATGCCATTAACAACAACAACAAAAGTTTTCTCAATCAGGCTTAAGAGTGATGAAGGAGGGCCGGCGCCGTGGCTCACTAGGCTAGTCCTCTGCCTGTGGCGCCGGCACCCCGGGTTCTAGTCCCGGTTGGGGCACCGGGTACTAGTTCCGGTTGCTCCTCTTCCAGTCCAGCTCTCTGCTGTGGCCCGGGAGGGCAGTGGAGGATGGCTCAAGTGCTTGGGTCCCTGCGCCCACATGGGAGACCAGGAGGAAGTACCCGGCTCCTGGCTTCCGATCAGCGCTGCGCCGGCCATGGCGGCCGTTGGGGAGTGAACCAACGGAAGGAAGACCTTTCTCTCTGTCTCTCTCACTGTCTATAACTCTCTCTGTCTCTCTCTCACTGTCTAACTCTGCCTGGCAAAAAAATTTAAAAAAAAAAGGAGTGATGAAGGAAAAGTACTTTTCAGCCTCATTTTTATAGCCTTATTTTTTGAAAGCACAGCCAAAACCTTTTGTTTAATCTGGCGTCTGTTTCTCTAATCAGCTACTACAGAGATTTCCTGAAAGCTCATGAGGATCTGGAAAGATATACACTTTTCCAGGGGAGTACCCTGGAAATCTTGAATGGATTTTTTTTTCTAGTGTGGTAGAGTGCCCTCGTGATGCTTTACCAGGCTTGTATCAAGTGATAAACCTTGGGCAATATAAAGGCATTTCAACTTAATTCCATAAGATTTACTTAGCACCTACTACGTGTCAGACACTGTCCTGGAAATTGGAGATGCAGTGATGAATAAGGCTGTTATAGGCTCTGCCTTCTTGGAATATAACATCAACTATCTACATAAATAAATTCATTACAATTTTGAGAAGAGCCATAAAGAGGAAATTTAAGGTACAGTGTAGGGTACCTGCTAGGAAATAGAGATTTGTGTGGGGTAGGGCGGAGCTAGGCAATGAGGAGCTGGACAGCTGTCTTTTGGAAGGCAGAATAAATTAAGGAGAAGTAGTTCCAAAGTTAAACAGACCTGTTTTACCACCTTGTTAGTTAATGATCTTAGTAAGGAGTAAGCTTTTTCATGTGAATGGGTAGTTTCTTAGAAACAGATAGGATGCAGTATATCTCATGGGATCTTCAGGAAAATCTAAAATACCTCTCGGTTTCTGTTTTTTTTTTAAAATTATTTATTTGAAAGAGTAACAGAGAGAGAAGGAGACACACAGATGGGGTGGGAGGGGAGAGAGAGAGAGAGAGAGGAGAGAGAGAGAGAGAGAGAATTTTCCATCCTCTTTCTTCCCAAATGTCTACTTCCCAATTGTCTCCAACTGCTGGACCAAGCCAAAGCCAGGAGCCTAGAACTCAACCTGGGTCTCCAAGTACCTGGAGTCCCATCCTCTGCCTCCCAGGCATGTTACCAAGAATCTGGATCAGAAGCGCAAAGTAGGACCTGGGTATAAGTATATTAACATTTTTTGACAATAATATTTTGAACATAATTGCAGTTCACCACCATAGAGGCAACAACTGCCAATGTTTTGTCTATCCTTTAAAAAGTCTTCTCCCAATATGTTTTTCAACTTCTATTTTCTTAGGAGTCGCTTCCATTATAGGCAAATTCTCAGCCATTTTGGGGCAAGATTTCTTTAAGTTTGTACCTGGTGATTTGGAATGTGGGGTGAAAACTCTGAAAATCTCCTTCTCCATACAAGCAAAAGGACACTTGCAAAAATGGTCAAAGTCAGATTTTTCAGAACTTTAACTTAACATGTGATTCCAGTAATCTGAGGAGTGTTAATTGATGAAAAGCTGTTGAATCTCTGTTGCAGCAGAGTTTGGCATATTCTTAGCATATTCTGCTTCCATTACCTTCTTTCCAGCTTTGGGGTAGCCTTGAAAACCAGCAACTTATAACCACAATAGCTGTGAAAACCAGCAGCCTTGTAGCACCTGGGGGTTGGGGAAGATTGGGTTTGTAACGCCTCAGAAAGTTCCATAGGCAGAACCGTGTTACTATTTAACCTGTCCCACAGCTACCTGGAAAAGCCCCATTCACAGGGCTTCTCGTTAGTTTACCTAATGTAGAGCTTCTCTGTGTGAAAAGCCCTAACTCTAGTGTCTTTTCAAAAAATGAGGATTTATTTACTTAAGAGTCAAAGATAGAGATAAAGATAGATAAGGATCTCCCCTCTGCTGGTCCACTATCCAAATGCCTGCAGTGTCTGAAAGTGGGTCAGGTTGAATTCAGGAACCAGGAAGTCAATCCAGGTTTGTGACAGCAACTGGATCACTTGAGCCACCACCACTGCCTCCCAGGGTGTATATTACCGGAAGATGGAGTCAGAAGCTGGAAGTAGATCTCAAACCTAAGCTTAATCTGCATCTTAATCTGCCAAGCAGCTAGCCCTGAGGGTGTTTGAACATCACAGTTGCCTGATGCTTCTGTACCAGTCAAGGTAAACAAAAACCTGGCCAAAACATGAAAGGTAGCACTGGGGAGTGAGATACTCATGGGGGCTTTAAAAAGCTCTCACACATTCCTGGAAATTAAAAGAAGACCACACACATGCTCAGGACTGTGCCTAAAAGACCTCAACTGAAAAGACCGGAGCTGTAGTTCAACTTAAGGCAGAGTTGTAAACTTCCTGATTTAGTGTTGAAAGTATTCTGCAACAGGCACATACAGTCCTCAGCAAAAAGTCGAAAATGTTTCCAGCCTTTTTTTTTTAAAAAAAATATTTATTTATTTGAAAGTTACAGAGAGAGAGAGAGAGAGAGAGAGAGAGAGAGATAGATAGGTCTTCCATCCACTGGTTCACTCCCCAGATGGCCACAAGGGCCAGAGCTGCACTGATCTGAAGCCAGGAGCCAGGAGCTTCTTCCACATATCTCACAAGGGAGCAGGGGCCCAAGCACTTGGGCCATCTTCTACTGCTTTCCCAGGCCATAGCAGAGAGCTAGATCAGAAATGGAGCAGCCGAGACTTGAACTGGTACCCATATGGGATCCTGGAACTTCAGGCGGTGGCTCAACCCAAGCTGCCTTTTTAGGTGATCTTTGAATGATCATTAGTTGACCACTAAGTTAACCAGGCAGAGACTTCAGCAACTGTACACTAGGAGGAATACACACCTTGCACAATTAGTCCAAGAAAGATACTAAGGTACTAAACAAAGAGCAACAGCAACAAAAGCAATACAACATAGGGGTTGTGGTAGCAGGATTTGATATCCAGAAGTATTGTCTAGAAAGTCCAGTTTTCAACAAAATATGAGGCAAGTAAAGATTTAGGAAAGCATGGTCCACACACAGCAAAAAAAAAAAAAATAGTCAGTAGAAATTGTCCCTGTTGGAGTCTAAATGTTGGAATTTGGGTAAAATTTTTGTTAGTTATTTATTTTAAAAATTTACTTGACAGAGAGAGAGAGAGGAGGGAGGGAGGGAGGAAGGGAAGGAGAGAGAGAAGAGAGAGAGGAGAGATCTCTTCCAATCTCTGGTCAACTCTTCAAATGACTGCCATAGCCAGGGCTAGGCCAAGCTGAAACCAGGAGCTAGGAACTGAATTTAGGTCCCCCATGTGGGTGACAGGGACACAAGTACTTGAGCCATCACCTGCTGTCTCCCAGAGTGCTCATTAACAGGAAGCTGAGATTGGAAGCAGAGCTAGGACTCGAACTCAAGCAGTCTGGTTTGGGATATGGGCTTTGCCAGGGGCATCATATCTGCTGTGCTACATGCCTGCTCCAGGCAAGTTTTTAAATCTGTCTCAAGATGTAAAGGAAAGTATGGGAAAATACCTCACCGGATAGATAGTATGAATAAGGAGTTAGAAATTGTAAAAGAGAATCAAACGGAAATCTTGGGGTTGAAAAATAAAATAACAGATGAAAAATTCACCTCAATAGATTTACAGTAGATTTGTAACAGTAAGTTTGCAAGATTTGCAGTAGAAGAACTATTCACAGAACTTGAAGGTAGATCAATTGAGATTATATAGTCTCAGGAAAAGATAAATGAAGAAAAATGAACGGAGCCCCAGAGTTAGTGGGATATCAAGTATAACAGCATATGTGTAATGGGATTTACTGAAGAAGAAAGAGAGAAAGGGGCAGAAAGAATACTTGAAGAAATAATGACCAAAACTTACAAATTTATGAACAACTAAGAAACAGTACTCTAAAAATAGTTGAAGCAAAATAGTCAGGATTCAGGGGAGGAGAGCAAACTAAACAATAGTAGATGAAGACATCAGTATTCCACTTTGATAATGAGTAGAACAACTAGACAGAGATCAACAAGGAAACAGAACTTGAAAACCACCATAAACCAGCTAAATTAACAGGTATCTGTAGGACACTCCATCGAATAATAGCAGATTACATGTTCTTCTTAAATGCACAGGGAACATTTTTCTTCATATTTTTCTTTTTCTCAGACTGGATAATCTCAATTCATTCATTTTATTCAGGCATATTTTGCTAGGCCACAAAACATGCAGGAATAAATTTATTTAAGGCAAGTTCTTTACAATGGAATGAAATTACAAACCAGTAACAAAGATATTCAGGAAATTTGCAGACACATGGAAATTAAATATCACACTTCTAAATAATCAATGGGTCAAAGAAGAAGAAATCACAAGAGAAACTAGAAAATAACTTGAACTGAATAAAATGGAACAACATCCCAACACTCATGGGATGCAACAAAAGCAACACTTAGTGGGAAATTTATAGCTGTAAACATCTACATTACGATGGAAGAGAGATTGCAGTTCAATACATAATCTAAACTTCCACGTTAGGAAAACAGAACTTTAGTAAAGCAGGTAGAAGCAAAGAAATGGAAAATATAGGAGTAGAATTAAGTGAAATAAAGGATAGGAAAATAGAGAGGGAGGGAGGGAGAGAGGTCTTCCATCCACTGGTTCACTCTCCAATTGGCTGCAACGCTGGAGCTGTGCCAATCCGAAGCCAGAAGCCAGGAGCTTCTTCTGGGACTCCCACATAGGTGTAGGAGCCCAAGCACTTAGGCCATCATCTACTGCTTTCCCAGGCCATAGCAGAGAGCTGGATTGGAAGTGGAGCAGCGGGGACTCAAATCGGCACCCGTAATGGGATGACAGCACTGCAGGCAGCGACTTTACCAGCTACGCCACAGTGCTGGCCCCACCAGTGTTTTATAACACACCCAATTACAGTAATGAAGATTGACATAAAGATAGGTGTAGAGATCAGTAGAATAAAATTTAGAATCTAGAAGTGAATTCTCAAGGCTGCCAAAATAATTCAATGGCGCAAAGAATAGACTTTTCAACAAAAGGTGCTTGGTCAGCTGGATAGCCACATGAAACAGAGGCATGGTTTCTTTCTTTTTTTTTTGAAAAGATTTATTTATTTATTTGAGAAGTACAGTTACAGACAGACAGAGGGAGAGAGAGAAAGGTCTTGTCTTCCATCTGCTGGTTCACTCCCCAAATGACTGCAACAGCTGGAGCTGTGCTGATCTGAAGCCAGGAGCTCCCTCCGGGTCTCCCACGTGGGTGCAGTGGCTTAAGCACTTGGCCATCTTCCATGGTATCCAGGTTGTAAGCAGAGAGCTGGATCAGAAGAGGAGCAGCAGGGACATGAACCGGTGCCCACATGGGATGCCAGCACCGCAGGCTGGCCCCCAAGGCAGTGATTTCTTACACATGGTACTAAATGCACAAGTGAAAAAAGATAAAATAGATAAATTGAAATTCATCAAAATTGAAGCCTTTAGTGATGGAAAAAAAATACTATCAAGAAAGTGAGAAGAAAGACAGGGCCCGACTACCTTGTCTGGAACCCTCTAGTACCTTTCCACAGAATGGGAAACATATTTTAAAAAATCTGTTTCCTATGAGACATATTCAATACATAAGTAAAATATATAATAATGCTTATAATTAGATGAAAAAATCATCCAATTATTTGCTTTTGAATAGCCATTTTTCCAAAGAAGATATACAAATGACCAGTAAGGACATGTAAAGCTTTTGACATCATTAATCTTTTGGGAATTGCAAATCAAAACCACTGTAAGATACTACACCTTACCCACTAGAATGGATACAAAAGAAGACAAACAGTGACAATTGTTGGTGATAATGAGAGGAATTTGGAACCCTCATATATTACCAGTAGAAGTGTAATATGGTATAGACACTTTGGAGAGAAGGTTGTCAGTTCTTCAAAATGGCTAAATATAGTTACCCCATGACTTAGTTATATACCAGACAGAGATAAAATACATGAACACAAAAACTTCTATGTGGATATTCATAGCAGAATTGTTTATAATGGCCCAAAAATGGAAATACACTACAAGTCCATCAATTGAAAAATGGATGAAGTATGGTATATCCATTTAATGGAATAGTATGTTCTCATAAAAAGTAATGGAGTATTGATACATGGTACAACATGGATGAACTTTGAAAGCCTTATGCTAAGTGAAAAAAGGCCAGTAATAAAGAACTAGATAGGGGTAAGCTAAGCCTCTGCCTGTGGTACCGGCATCCCATATGGGCACCAGTTCATGTCCTGGATGCTCCTCTTCCAGTCCAGCTCTCTGCTGTGGCCTGGGATAGCATTGGAAGATGACTCAAGTGATTGGACCTCTGTCTCCACATGGGAGACCTGGAAGAAGCTCCAGGCTTCTCACTTTGGATTAGGTCAGCTTTGGGCATTGTGGTCATTTGGGGAGTGAACCAGCAGATGGAAGACCTGTCTCTCTCTGTCTCTCCCTCTCTGCAACTCTACGTCTCAAATAAATAAATACAAATCTTTAAAAATGAAAAAGAACTACATATTGTTTATGATTCCTTTCCTATGAGATGTCCAGAGAGGCAGAAGTTAGTGGAGGTTTAGCCTGTGTTGTGACTGCTAATTGGTAATGGGCTTATTTTTGGGGTCATGATTGTGATGATGGTTGCATAATTCTGTGAGAATACTAAAACTCATTGACGTGTACATTTTCACTAAGACTGAGTTATATCTCACTAAATGAGTTATATCTCACAGGCGTTTAGAAAAAAAAAGACAGCATTGTACTTGGAGGAACAGAAGTGCTTGATTTATATACCTACATCTTCCTTGGCCTTTCCTTTTTAGATAATCAGACCTGGAAGTTTGTTTTGAAAGTTTTACATATACTTCATTGGGTTTATATCAAGGAGAAAGGATACCAAGCTAGAGAATTAGTCCTGCAGACACCTAGAACTAGAGTCTGGATTGGCACTGGAATCACATTTCCTGTTTTCCCATTCCAAAGCTCTTTCTGCACTATACTCTGAAGCAGTTCCCTTACATTCACACTGTGGGTGTTCTTCCTTGGGGTTGGCGGCGGTTTTATTTGAAATGGCCCAGCTGACAGTGAAAAAACGGTTAGTGGAAGGTTTCCTTGAATTCTTTGCCCCATGATGACTGGGATCAGGCGGTTTCCCTGGTCAGCAGTTTATCCCATTTTAATTAGGGTCAGTTGTATCTTCTTTCTTTTGTCCTAGAGGCATGGCAATACATCTTGGTGGTGTGACACCTGTCTTCTTTGTTTCCTGCCCCAAGAGGCTGCACCAGCTGGTTGGGCAGTTCAGAGGCCTCCCCTCTTCTCTGCTCATCTGTCCACCTCTTAGGGCAAACAGCTGCTTTTCATGTAGTGAGTAGTATATATTGGGAAATGTGTGGCATTACTAAAGGGTGACAAAGTCCTGCCCTCAAATTATTTTTGTCGTAAGGCAGCATGGAATTTCTCACAAGTGGCAAGCTGGAGTACCATATTAGGAACTTCAAGGCAATTCTTTGCAAAAGGTTTTCATTAAGGACGTCCCAGAAGCAGGAGGGCCACGCTTCAGCTTCCAGCTCTCTTTCCAGAGCCAGGCTGTCGTGGAAAAGCCTTTCCCTGTGATTGGAAAAATATGTATTATGCATGTGGCAGTTGACAGCTGGAGGCTAATCCTGAATTCATCCATCCTGAATTCATTAGGTTTGTGTGGTGTGTGTGTGTGTGTGTGTGTTTGTAGCAGGGCAGGGAGGGGAGGAGTGGGTAACAAGCCATGGAGGTGCTTTATAGCTGCCCCTTACAAATTTGTTTAGAACAGGAAAAAGAAAAATCCCTAGAGAGTTGTAAAGACAATGTCCCTGCCACTGTCACCTGCAGGCTGTGTTTCTCCTGTTCTTACATGTGGGGAATACTGATGTCTCTCCCTATTTGGCTGATCTGGAGAGATTTGTTTTTAAGCATCCTCACCCAGTGTTTCAGGGATTATGGGGACAGTTGTTCTATAATGGTACTGAATGAGAAAGCAAGGGGTGCCAGTGTGCTAATTGGCTAACAGCTCAGCCTGGATTGTGTGACCACACTAGCAGACTAAAAGGGGAGGGAAATCTGGGGCTTTTTGATATTTCTGTTTGCCTTTCCTTTGTGAAGAACAGATGCTGTTTAACCGTTTCCTTTTCTTTTTGAGTACCACGCAATATCTTACTGGAAATGGAGTCAGCGGGTCCAAAGGGCAGTTAAGAGAACATTTCATGAGAGGAGAAAACTGAGGCTTCTGAGGGAACATTCCTTGCTCCAAACGACAGAGCAAGTGCATCACACAATCAATACTGAGCCCACCAGAGGTGGGGAACATCCAGCTAATAGTTTGGTCTGTCCCAGCCAAGGCAACCACAGGCAGGGCTCAAAATTCAATAAATGTATATCAGGCTACTTTTTAAGTTAAGAAATTTTATGGCCCACGACTGATGTTAGAAATATCCAGATGTCCCTTGGCAAAAAAAAAAAAAAAAAAAAAAAAAAAAAAGGCTCCCCACCCCTGCATTGGTCCCATTCCGGGACCCTGTGTGATATTACTGTGCTTCAGTCTTTGCTGCTCTTCACCAAATTCTCTTTGCTGATCCTATATTTTTTTTTGGGTGGGGGGGAGAGATTGCTTTTAGCTTGAAAAAGAAAGTAGTTGTTATCTCTCTAATACCTCTTGTCCAAAATGTACCTCCAGAGTTGGCCTGAATGTAGCTAAGCATTGAACCGACCTGCAGAAATGGAGTGGGGAAAAGTTCAGGGACCCTGACATTACTGCTGTAGCTTTTTTGTAATTAGCCATTGGCTAGTAGGAGCTTGATGAAGTAGAAGATCAAGAGACAGACCTGGGGCTGGTACTGTGGCATAGCAGGTAAAGCTGCTGCCTGCAGTGCCAGCATCCCACATGGGCACCAGTTTGAGACCTGGCTGTTCCACTTCCGATGCAGCTCTCTGCTGTGGCCTGGGAAAGCAGTAGAAGATGGTCCAAGTCCTTGGGCCCCTGCATCCACGTGGGAGACCCAGAACAAGCTCCTGGCTCCTGGCTTCGGATTGGCCCAGCTCTGCCTGTTGTAGCCATCTTGGGAGTGAACCAGTGGATGGAAGATTCTCTCTCTCTCTATATATATATATATCTATATATTTATATATATCTATATATATCTATCTGTGTGTGTGTGGGTGGGTGTGTGTAATTCTGCCTTCCAGATAAATAAATCTCTAGGGCCTGGCGCTGTGGTGTAGTGGGTTAATGCTCTGGCCTGAAGCGCCAGCATCCCATATGGGCACCAGTTCGAGATCTGGTTGCTCCATTTCCAATCTAGCTCTCTTCTATGGCCTGGGAAAGCAGTAGAAGATGGCTCAAGTCCTTGGGCCCCTGCATCCACGTGGGAGACTCAGAAGAGGATCCTGGCTCCTGGCTCCTGGCTTCGGATCGGCGCAGCTCTGGCCGTTGCCACCAATTGGGGAGTGAACCAGCGGATGGAGGATCTCTCTCTCTGCCTCTCCTCTCTCTGTGTAACTCTGACTTTTAAATAAATAAATAAATATTTTAAAAATATAAATAAATAAATCTCTAAAAAAAAAGAGAGACAGACCTTCTAGAATATGAGGGATATTCAAAACTTTCATGGAATATACATACTGTGGCTGGTGCCACGGCTCACTTGCTTAATCCTCTGCCTGCGGCACTGGCACCCCAGGTTCTAGTCCTGGTTGGGGTGCTGGATTCTGTCCTGGTAGCTCCTCTTCCCGTCTGCCTCTCTGCTGTGGCCCGGGAAGGCAGTGGAGGATGGCCCAAGTGCTTGGGCCCTGCACCCGCATAGGAGACCAGGAGGAAGCACCTGGCTCCTGGCTTTGGAACGGCGCAGTGTGCCGGCCGTGGCAGCCATTTGGGAGTGAACCAATGGAAAAGGAAGACCTTTCTCTCTGTCTCTCTCTCTCTCACTGTCCACTCTGCCTGTCCAAAAAAAAAAAAAAAAAAAGAAAGAAAGAAAATACGTACTGTGAAAAGCATTATTGAATGTATTTCAAACACTTTTGCAGCAAAATAAGCTTATCTTTCCATGCTATTTTTTCACAAACATTTGGAAATACTCTCATGGAACCTCCCCTTCCTCTCCCCTAAGTCAACTTTGTGGCATTTGGAGAATCCTTTTATGATTGAGGGAGAAGCAACTCTAACACAGATTGAGTTTTAGGTATGGGAATGTTTGCACTGGGCACCAAGGCTGGAATGTGTGAATGATCTCACTCAGGCTGACGAATGTCCTGGAAGTGGGTTATTGATGTAGCTAGGAGCATAAGCTACTGCTTGCAAAGCACTTTATAGCATACAAGACACGTTAACATACATTTTATAGCTTATTCTGGGAAGGAAAGTATTATTACCTTCCATTCACGGATGAGGAAACCAAGGCTTAGGGGATTAAAGTACTTCCTCAAGTGATAGAACTACGACTTAGATTTTTTGGTGTGTTTTCCCCACTGGTGCCCATTGATTTTATCTCCTTTAATGGTAAAAGAGAATAGAAATGCTGTTCCTCAGAGCAGGTGGTTTAGAAAGTGGAGGTATGAGGATGATGCATGGGGCCTTCTGTGGAGAAACAGGAGTAGCCACCAGTACAAGTGTCTGTTAGGAAAGATTTGAAAGCTGGAGATCAGCAGTGGAGAAGTGGGTAGCTGCTGGGGTTGAGAGGCGTGGAGCTTGTGGTAGAGTTCCTGACATCATCAGCCAACTCTCTTTGATTCAGTGAAAGCTATGTGTGTGGAGACAGTCCAGACTAAGGTAGAGGTCTTTAAAGGAGAATTCTCTGAAGCCAAGACAGGTGGTTACAAATAATCAGGAAAGCTTTATGTTGGTAATGAGGGCAGGATGTGGTCCTGGGTGTTTTTTGTTGTATCTTCAGGGTAGACAATAATGCTAAAATTTGTAAGCTAGTTATTAAGAAAGAAAAATAGGGTAATATTTTTATGGACCACGTACTTTTCTATTCTAGAGGTTTCATAGATGGAGCAGACATCATTTAGTCTAAATTATTTGGGGACATTGAATTTAGGAGCTAATACACATTTTGCTTAAAACCAGTTTAATCGTTAGGTGGAGTTGGATGTTTATATCAATGCCGCAGATAATAATGCGTCACCAAAACAATGACATTATAACATCCTTATTGGTATTTTAGTATTATTAGTATTTAGTATTATTAGTTCCCCAAACGATTTCACCCCAGCTTGATCTGACAACTGTCTACGATAATCATTGTTAGGGTATTTCTTTTTTTCTTTAAGATTTATTTACTTATATGAAAGGCAGAGTTACAGAGACCCAGGCAGAGAGAGTTAGAGAGAGAGAGAGAGAGAGGGCGGCAGGTCTTTCTTCCCAAATGGCTGTGACGGCCAGAACTGGGCTGATCTGAAGCCAGGAGCCAGGAGCTTCTTCTAGGTCTCCCACATGGGTGCAGGGGCCCAAGGACTTGGACCATCTGCTGCTGCTTTCCCAGGCCACAGTAGAGAGCTGGATCAGAAGCGGAACAGCCGGGACTCGAACCGGCATCCATATGGGATGCTGGCACTGCAGGTGGAGGCTATACCCACTTCGCCACAATGCCAGCCCCTGTTAGTGTATTTCTTATGCATGTAAAATTACCCAGAGCAGAAAATAGTTCCCTCAGTTTACAGATAAGGAAATTGAAATTTGGAGAAATTGAGTCCTTTGTTCAAAGTTATTCAGCTAGTGTGTAGCAAGTTGGGATCCTGTACATTTTTTTACTCTACAAGGAGTCTCTAAAAAGTTCATGGCAAATGTATGTTATGAAAAAAAACTATCCATACATTTTGAAAAATCAAAGCTTATCTTTTAATTCCATTTTCCACAGATTTTTGAAGTAACTTCCTATTATGGTTTGTTGTAGAAGGGTCAGCGCTTGCGCCTTGCACAGTAGATTTGGAAGGCTATGCCACTGGGCTGTCTTGTGTGGTCCTTTGCCCTTGCAGTTATCTATTTTTCCCTGAGATCTGCCCTGGTTCTGGGCTGGCTTTGTATTCAGCCCACTCTTGTACCTTGATCCTGTCCTCCTGTCATCATCTCATGCGGCTTACTGTCTGAACTGCTATCATGCACCCTTCTCAGGATGCCTATTGTCTATTACTAGCTCCTTAAGTTCCCAAGATCTGAGGAAGCCCTCTCAGAGATCCTGATATGCTGTGTCTTTTTTTTTTTAAGATTAATTTGAAAGGCAGAGTTACAGAGAGGCAGAGGCAGAGGCAGATGTGGAGATAGATAGATAGATAGATAGAGGTCTTCCATCCAGTGGGTCACTCCCCAAATGGCCGCAATGGCTGGAGCTGTGCTGATCTGAAGCCAGGAGCTTCTTCCGGGTCTCCCACGTGGGTGCAGGGACTCAAGCACTTGGGCCATCTTCTACTGCTTTCCCAGGCCATAGCAGATAGCTAGATCAGAAGTGGAGCAGTGGGGACTTGAACTGGCACCCATATGGGATGCCAGCCGATGCCACCACTGCAGGTGGCGGCTTTACCTGCTATGTCACAGCACTGGCCCGATTTACTATGTCTTGTATTTACAATTGCCATTCTAGCCCACTGTCCCTATGCTAGTGGTTTACCTTTCATACTTACAGTTGTGATTTGACGTTTTTTTATATCATCTTATGTCATGTGGTAGGTGGCCACCATTCAGGGGCTCATAAATAGAAGGTATGTCCTGGTGATATTTAAGATGAATCCTTTTGTGTCCCTCTTACCCACGTATGCCTTTAATCGACTGCTGCTTCCCTGGCAATATGGAGAAAACTGGCATGGTTTTTGAGCAGAGCCCATTACAGAGATTCGCATTGCAAGCAGGCATTTTTGCACGGGCCCATGTCTGGCATTATTACCACAGCTGTTGCTGCTGTGTTTTCAGGTCTAACAAGTCCAGCGAGATTTGGCTGACTGAAACATTGAAGTGGCCACTGGGTAAAGAAACACTTGCTTGGCAGGTCTTCTCTCCAGGGAGAATCCTTTTTTTGGGGGCAAGGAGGGTGTAGGGGAATGAGAAGTTAAAGAGTTAGTAGCTCTTTAGGACTGGCTTTCCCAAGACGTGGCCCTTCGGTAGGTTCCAGCTATTCTGAAAGCTGCTTGCCAATTGTGGCTTTCATGTTTCTAATGGGATACTGTGTGAGTTGCTGAACCAGGCAGGAGTTAATCACATGATGTTTAATAACAAACATGTGTCATCCTGTTGGCATACCAGAGAAGGTAACTCTGATCTCTTCATTGAGCCAGCAAAGAGTTTTTATTTTCTAATGGTCGAGCATTAAGTAAGTACCTTCTGTCGGTGTTGGTAAGGGGAAACTTCCCAATTTTTCACTTTTGCTTTTTGCTTCTTCCCAAAAGTCCTGGGCTGGGGGCAATTGTTTGGTACAGCAGTTAAGACAATGCTTGGGACACCCACATCCCATAGCAGAGTGTCTGGGTTCGAGTCCCACTTCTACTTCTGAGTCCAGCTTCCCATTAATGTACACCCTGGGAGGCAGCAGGTGATGTCTCAAATACTTGGATCTGTGCTATCCACATAGGAAACCCAGATCGAGTTCCTAGCTCCTGGCTAGGAGTGTGTCAGCCTTGTCTGTTGTGGGCATTTGGGGGAGTGAATCAGTGGATGGAAGATCTGTCTGTCTACCTTTCAAGTTAAGAAAATGTGCTGGGGAGAAGCAAGAGGGGATAGGGATAAGGAATAATAACTTAATTTCTCAAAGAGTTGCCTTTGTTTCATTTTCACTAAATCAGGGGTCAGCATGCTGTGATTCATGGCTAATTCCTGTCTACCATCTATTTTTTGTAAATAATGACTGCTTTTATAAATATGAGTGTGCTTCAGAAATTTTGTAGATAATGGAATTAAAAGATTATTTTAGGGCAAAAGCTTTTTGAAATCTATGAATAGTTTTTTTCATAGTTCATATATTCCATGAACTTTTTAAAGATTCTGTCATATGCATGGGTTTCAACTTTTTTTTTTTTTAATTTGGGGCCTGCGCTGTGGCTCACTTGGTTAATCCTCTGCCTGCTGCACTGGCATCCCATATGGGCAACGGGTTCTAGTCCCGGTTGCTCCTCTTCCAGTCCAGCTCTCTGCTGTGGCCTGGGAAGGCAGAGGAGGATGGCCCAAGTGCTTGGGCCCCTGCACCCACATGGGAGACCAGGAAGAAGCA
Source organism: Lepus europaeus (assembly GCF_033115175.1). NCBI lineage: Eukaryota > Metazoa > Chordata > Mammalia > Lagomorpha > Leporidae > Lepus > Lepus europaeus. Next base: position 87,729,813 of record NC_084850.1, read on the forward strand.
CCTGGCTCCTGGCTTCGGATCAGCGCAGCGTGCCAGCCGTAGTGGCCATTTTGGGGGTGAACCAATGGAAGGAAGACCTTTCTCTCTGTCTTTTTCTCTCTCACTGTCTAACTCTGCCTGTCAAATTAAAATTTTTTTTAAAAAAAAAAGATTTATTTATTTATTTTGAAAGAGTTAGAGAAAGAGAGAGGGAGAGACAGAGATAAAGAAGGATCTTCTACATGCTGGTTCACTCCCCCAAATGACTGCAGTGGCTGGTACTGGTGGCCCGGCCAAAGCCAGGAACTAGGAGTTTCATTTGGGCCTCCCATGTGGGTGGCAGGGGCCCAGACACTTGGGCCATTTTCTGCTGCATTTCCCAGGCCATTATCAGGGAGCTGGATCAGAAGTGGAGCAGCTTGGACATGAACTGGTACTCATATGGGATGTTGGCACTGTAGGCAATGGCTTTGCCCAGCCCCTGGATTTCAACATTTTTTTACACCAAAATAAACTTACCTTTGAACTAGATCTCCACCAACTTTTTGAAATACCTTTGTACATTTTATTGGCACATAGCCACATGCATTTTTTATGTATTTTCTCTGGCAGCTTTTGCAATGCAGTGGAGGAGTTGAGTCCTGGCAACAGAAACAACAATATGCAAAGGCTAAAATAGACTGTGAAGCATTATTTGGCTGTTATTGGATGGGGTGGGGCATTGAACCCTTAACGTGTTCTTGGGACCTTCAGCTTTGTGTCCAGCTTCAGCTGGGTTTGTGTAGAGAGGTCTAGAAGGAAGTGGTTTTGGAAATGGCCTACTTCCTCATACATAATGAAGCCTTAGAATCCAGATGCTGCTGCTAGGTATTTTCCTGTTTGAAGGGGGAAAAGAGTCTGTCATCAGTGATCTATCCCTAGCCCAGGGCATGATACAATCTCAGTTCTGACTCAAACTATGATCCAGGAGTTTTGCTCTCTCTAGTTCCCAGTCAGAAACACATTGGTTCTCTAGCACACGAACAGTTCCTCCTTGTTGATTATCTGTCTTTTGTGTTTGGTTCTGAACCTCTCATTCTCTAAGGTCTTTGACAAAGACCTTGAATCATTTGTACGGTGGTACTTCAAAAAGTTCATGGAAAATGTAATTAAAAAATGTGATTTTGGTGCTGAAACATTTGGAAACCCATGCATAGTTTTTTGATTTAATAATATACATTTTCATGAACTTTTTGAAGACCCTCCCATATACATAGATTTCAAATGTTTTGCACCAAAATAAAGATACTTTAATTACATTTTCCATGAGCTTGTTGAAGTATCCTTGAATGTGGTTGTTGATCTTGAACTCTGAACTGGTGTACTAAGCTGTGAAATGTATTGTACAATTAGGTAATATATAAGCAAGTCTACAGCTCTGCTGGCAGAGAAACCTGTGGTTTCTGATATATTATTTGTCATAAGATAGCAAGGGCCTTTTTCTCTCTTTGACAAATTTGGGAACCTCTGGTTCTTTAAAGGGCCAGACAGCAGTTCCCTTTATAGTTAACAATGATGTAATATACCGAGTAGTGAAGGCAACAGAACAGGAACCACAGAAATCACCAGAGGGCGTAGTGCCCAGTCAGGCTTTCTTCAGCTGGCCAGATTAATATTTCAATGAGGTCTAAATCAAAGAAATGTTATACACAGGAACACCTCTTAGCATTGCTGGTGCTTATTTATGCATTATCATTGATTGGTATGATTTTGTTATTTTGGTATGAGTTAATAGGGATTTTAAAAATGTGGCAGTTCCAAGATGCAATCTCATGTTTTTTATGGTACCTTTTTTTTTTTAAAGATTTATTTATTTATTTTTTACAGGCAGAGTGGATAGTGAGAGAAAGAGACAGAGAGGAAGGTCTTCCTTTTTGCCATTGGTTCACCCTCCAATGGCCGCTGCGGCCGGTGCATCTCGCTGATCCGAAGCCAGGAGCCAGGTGCTTCTCCTGGTCTCCCTTGCGGGTGCAGGGCCCAAGCACTTGGGCCATCCTCCACTGCCTTCCCGGGCCATAGCAGAGAGCTGGCCTGGAAGAGGGGCAACTGGGATAGAGTCCGGCGCCCCAACCGGGACTAGAACCCGGTGTGCCGGCGCCGCAAGGCGGAGGATTAGCCTGTTAAGCCACGGCGCCGGCCTATGGTACCTTTTCTAAAATGGAGTGATCTGGTCTCTGAAACCTAGCTTTGGCGTGTAATCATAGGGTCTCCTATGTAAGTAGGACAAAGAGAATCTGAATTATAGTGTTAGAAAGGGTTCCTTGGAAATCATTGAGCGAACCCTTTTGTTTTCCTGCTACCAAAAGTATTTGAAGACAGATGAGAACTAAATAATGGAATTAGGTTGTTAGCCATATCATTTTTTTTTTCATTGTAAACTTCTGTCCTGTTTGGAGTACTATAAATTGTTTGTTAGGGTTAAATACTTTTGGACTCCAAGGCTTCAGTAAATAATTTTCCTATTGTTAAAAGATTTTGTTTATTAATTTGAGAGGCAGAGTTACGGGGAGGCGGGGTGAGACAGAGAGAAAGGTCTTCTGTCTGCTGGTTCACTCCCCAAATGGCCGCAACACCTGAGGTTAGGCCAATCCGAAGCCAAGAGCCAGGAGCTTCCATGCAGGTGCAGGGGCCCAAGCAGTTGGGCCATCTTCCACTGCCTTCCAAGGCCATAAGCAGGGAGCTGGATCGGAAGTGGAGCAGTTAGAACTTGAACCGGTGCTCGTATGGGATAGGGGCACAGCACGCAGGAGGTTTAGCCTATTACGCCATGGTGCCGGCCCCAGTAAATCTCCCATTTTCCAAAATATTATATACCTAAAGGACACTGGGGACTAAAATGGTTAAAGATAGTCTTGGCTAAAGTTAAGCTACTGAGCTTAAATTTTAGCAGATTCTCTATCTAGGAAATTGAGCTCATCATCAAGGAATTGTATGGTAGTAGTTAGCATTATGGCATTATGTTGTGGGAGTGAGCATTGGCTTTGGAGGCATATATACCTGGGTTCAAATTCCTTAAGTATTATTGATGAGCCTAGTGGTATTTGGCAAGCTATGAGCTGCTGCTTCTCGTTTTTTTTTTTTTTAGATTTGTTTATTTGCAAGGCAGAGTTAGAGAGTTAGAGAGAGACAGAGAGAGAGAGAGAGAGAGAGAGAGAGAGAGAGAGAAACTCTTTCATCTATGGGTTCACTCCCCAAATGGCCACAGTGACTGGGGCTGGGCCAGGTCAAAGGCAGGAGCCTGGAACTCCATCTGGGTTTCCCATGTGAGTGGCAGGAGGCCAAGTACTTGGACATTCATCTGCCTTTCCAGGTGCTTTAGAAGGGATCTGGATCTGAAGTGAAGCAGCCAGGACATGAACTGGTGCTCAAATGGGATGCTGGTATTGCAGGCAGCTTAACCTGCTGTGCCATAATGCTGGCCCTGAACACGTATTACTGCTGCTGCTGCTGCTGCTGCTGCTACTACTACTACTACTACTACTACTTTTCCTCATCCTCCCTCCCCTTCCCCTTCCCCCTCCTTCTCTCAAGTGGTGACTTAAGCTGCTGTGCTACAATACCAGCCCCAAGATATGAGTTATTTTTTTAAAAGATTTATTTATTTATTTTAAAGTCAGAGTTACACAGAGAAAGAAGGAGAGGCAGAGAGAGAGAGAGAGAGAGAGAGAGAGAGAGAGAGAGGTCTTCCATCCGCTGGTTCATTCCCCAACTGACCACAATGGCAAGAGCTGTGCCGATCTGAAGCCAGGAGTCAGGAGCTTCTCCCGGGTCTCCCACGAGGGTGGGTGCAGGGCCCTCAGCAAAGACCTGGATTGGAAGTGGAGCAGCCAGGACTTGAACTGGCTCCCATATGGGATGCTGGCATTGCAGGCAGCAGCTTTACACACCATGCCACAGTGCTGCCCTCCCCTTTTAAAGATTTATTGATTTATTTGAAAGTCAGAGTTTCACAGAGAGAGAAGGAGAAGCTATGAGTCCTTAAAGTCTTCGTTTCTTCAAGCATAAATGGAGACAGTATTACCAATCTTGGTCATTGAGTGTTTAAATTAAGTAACATATTTGAAAAGTAATATACTCTTTTTTTTTTATTTGACAGATAGAGTCAGACAGTGAGAGAGAGAGAGACAGAGAGAAAGGTCTTCCTTCCATTGGTTCACTCCCCAAATGGCCGCTATGGCCAGAACATCGCCAATCCGAAGCTAGGAGCCAGGTGCCTCCTCCTGGTCTCTCATGCGGGTGTAGGGGCCCAAGCACTTGGGCCATCCTTCACTGCTTTCCCAGGCCATAGCAGAGAGCTGGACTGGAAGAGGTGTGACCAGGACTAGAACCTGGTGCCCATATGGGATGCTGGTGCCGCAGGCGGAGGATTAACCAAGTGAGCCATGGTGCTAGCCCCAAGTAATATGCTCTTAATGTATGTTGTGCTTTAACTGCTTAAGTATATTTAAAAAAACATATTTATGGCAATGCTGACACCATAAAGAACCTTAAATTATAGTCATTGGTAACTTAGTTTGTGTTTGGATGTGGGCCATTCCTTGAATTCAATAATACATTTTTCAAAAGAAGAACAAAAGAATGTTAAGTGCATATTTCTTCCTGTCATACATCCCTGCAGATACTCCAATGACAGTTAAGTATGGCCCAATCAGAAAATCTCCAGGGATAGCAAACAAAGAAGGAATTGGTATGCTTAGTCCTGTTCTTTTCTGTAATGATCATTTGTAGGGCCTTTGAGTGTGATGTCATACTTTAGGTCTGGTCAAAGAGCCTGACAGTGCTTGGTCCTCAGAATTCTCTAAGTATTTTATTTTATTTTTTTAAAGTTTATTTATTTATTTGAAAGTCAGAGTTACACAGAGAGGCAGAGTGAGAGAGCGAGAGAGAGGTCTTCCATCTGATGGTTCACTCCCCAAATGGCCACAATGGCTGGAGCTGTGCCAATCCGAAGTCAGGAGCCAGGAGCTTCTTCCGGGTCTCCCACATGGGTGCAGGGGCCCAAGGACTTGGGCCATCTTCTACTGCTTTCCCAGGCCAGAGCAGAGAGCTGGATTGGAAGAGGACCAGCCAGGACTAGAACCGGCGTCCATATAGAATGCCGGTGCTTCAGGCCAGGGCGTCAACCCACTGCGCCACAGCGCTGGCCCCTAAGTATTTTATTTGACTACTTACAACAGATAAAGTAATACGCAGAAGAGTTCAGTGATGAATGCAAGGGTTAACAGAGCTAGTGGCATCATCAATAATGGGATCTAATCTCCCTCTTTGGTTCTTCACACAGATCCTTCTCCTTCTCCATAATCTTCCCTCTTGCTCCAAGAGTATTATGCAGTATACTGTAAAGAGATTTCCTCCTTACCAACTGATGATTTGCCTTCAACTAAATTAGGAGACTGAGTTAAAAATACAACAAGAGTGCCTGGTGGCAATTCAAAGCAGGGTGTTTGATCCAGAATTTTTTAGTTGTGGAAATTGCAGCAGCTAGGGAGAACGCCTTTTATTCCTCTTTTACCAGAGCTGTACTGTACCAAAGAGACTGGCTGGAGGTGTGAGAAGGCATAGGTGGTCATGGCATGGCTTTTGTAAGCAGATGGTGTTGACTTGGAAGAAAAGCACAGTAATGTGTGGGTGTGGGTGTGGGTTTCGGGGGTGTGTCTCTTTCCATAACTTTTGGAAACTTTTGGAACTTTTACGTTCCCTTGATATTTGACATTGATTAACTTGAAGTTGGTTTTCCTGATGGACAAAGCCACAGGGCTAATATGTGGTAATGCAGATGTGTGTAGAACTCTTCTCACAGGATAGACACCTCTGTCTCTAGAAAGTGCTCTCTAGATAGCTGGCCTCTTTTTGAACTCCTCACTGTGTCTCAGTTGTGGTAGAAGTAGTTTAGAAACTCCAGGAAAAACACATAAGGAGGGTCTGTTACATACAAGCAGGCACCCATATGGGATGCTGGCATCGCAAGCAGTGACTTTACCCACTAACCCACAACACTGACTCCTGTGGTATCTTGTTATAGCTGCGCAAACTAAGACATACTCAGATGTGTAAGTGCTGTGTCATATAGTGATTCTCTTTGTAATATTTTTGAGGGACCTGATAAATGATATTGCATTTTTCTTCAGAACCCATAATACTTGTGTGAAATGACTCAAAAACATACTTTGATTCAGGCTCTTCATCTGTTCAGCCATGGATTTATTTTGGGCAGTAGCATCAAAAGATGATTTATAGGAAGACTTTTCTCTCCACACATAGTGATTGGATACTAAAGAAGTCTTAATTTTTCTATATCTTGATCTCATATTAATTTTTCTAAATCCCTCTTAAACTAATTTGTAATTTCAATCCATATAACATGCGGTAAAGAAGTTCTCTAAGTCTACTTTGTAAAAATATGACATTCTCTAATTTATCCTAAAAATTATTATTTAAAACTGCAAGAGAGGAGGTATGATGTGGTACAGTGGGTTAAGCCATTGCTTGCAAAGCCCACATCCAATATGGGATACCAGTTTCAATCCTGGCTACTCCACTTCTGATCCAGCTTCCTGCTAATGCATCCTGAGAGGCAGCAGGTGATGGCTCAAGTTCTTGGGCCCCTGCCACTTACATAGGAGACCTGGTTGGAATTTCTGCCTTCTGGCTTTGGCCTGGCCCAGCCCTGGTTGTTATGGGCATCTGGGAAGTAAACCAGCAGATGGAATTCTCTCTGTCTTTCTCTCCTTCCCACCCCCCCTCTCATTCAACTAAATGAAAACACATTAAATAAACATTGAAAAAGAGAAGCTCTTGCCACTTTTATTTTTTTAAAAAAATACAAAATGATAACCCTTCAAGTTCTGGTCTTTTTAGACTTCTACACAAATATGTCTTCACATTTCTTTACTTTGTGTGATTTTTAAAGATTTTTATTTTCAGCTCATAGCCCTCAATCCTCTTTTCCAACAAAGGAATTGTACTTTTTCTAACAGCATCTCATTTTAAAACATGGCTGTGGCTCGGTCAGCTTTCTATCTTCTTTCTGGATCATCTCCAGCTGTCTTATGACATTCTGAACATTGTCCTCAGCGTTTGAGGGCATTATTGCAGCCTATAAAAGAAATTTTGGTCTGCAGGTTTTATAATTCCCTGCCTAGAGATGATCACCATTTGTTGAGCCTGAATTTTTTTTGGGAAACAGTCCACACCTCCTCCTTTCCAGGATTGTAGCCAATAAAATGTTCTTCAGAGATATACTCCAGTGTATTCATGAGACTCACTGGCTCAGCAGAAAAGCACTGGCTAAGGACTCAGAGCACTAGGATTCTAGTCCCAGGCCTTTGCTAACCATATGATCTTAGGTACAGTTCATCTTTTGGAGCCTCAGTTTCCCTATATGTGAAATAGGATAGAAAACAGCTGCTGTGTTCACTCCATATGGTTATTCTGAGAATCAAGTGAGATCATGGAAGTTGAAATTCTTTCTTAAGTGATGTATGCCTGTAGGAAATATTGATTAACTGAGACTTAAAGGCTGTAGGGTATATCAAATAATTATGCCTTCCCTTGGGGCCGGTGCTGTGGCACAGTGGGTTGACGCCCTGGCCTGAAGCGCCAGCATTCCATATGGGTGCCGGTTCTAGTCCCAGCTGCTCCTCTTCTGATCTAGCTCTCTTCTGTGGCCTGGGAAAGCAGTAGAAGATGGCCCAAGTCCTTGGGCCCCTGCACCCATGTGGGAGAACCGAAAGAAGCTCCTGGCTTCGGATTGTCGCAGCTCCAGCTGTTGTGGCCAGTTCGAGAGTGAACCATCAGATGGAAGACCTCTCTCTCTCTCTCTCTCTCCCTCTCCCTCTCCGCTCTCCCTCTCCCTCTCCCTCTCCCTCTCCCTCTCCTTCCCTCCCTCCCTCCTCTCCTCTCTCTGTGTAACTCTGACTTTCAAATAAATAAATAAATATTTAAAAAAATATAAAAAATTATGCCTTCCAGACTTAATTTCTTGTTATTTATAAGCCCATGGACCAGTTGCTAATTAGAATAACTAATTTGACTTGCATAATGATTAGAATCATGGAGCTACTATCACTGCCTCATTACATTAACACCAATATGGATGTGAAGGTCAGTTTCCTAATAATCTCAACATTCAGAATCAAATTGGAAGTCTAGAGTGGCTCCTGAAATGGTCCTCAAAAGGCCAGATTGCTTTTCGCCTGAGAGAGGATGTTGTACTGAGTCTATTGGATCTTCATTTAAACTCTGGTGTGGTTTGGCCCCTTAGAAATTTAGAAGCAAGGGCAAGTGTTGTGGTGTAGTTTATTAAGCATCACTTGTGACACCCACATCCCATGCCAGAGTGTTGGTTTCAGTTCTGGCTACTCTTCTTTCAATTGAGCTCCCTGCTAATGCTCCTGGGAAGCAACAGATGATGGCTTGAGTACTTGTGTTCCTGTCACCCACATGGGAAACTTGGATGGAGTTTTTGACTCCTGGTTTCGGCCTTGCCCAGCCCTGGCTGTTGCAGTCATTTGGGGAGTGTATCAATGGATGGAAGATTAATTTCTCTCCCTCTCTCTCTCTGCCTTTCAAATACATACAATAAATGTGTTTTAAAAAATTTATAAACATATGAACCAGGGGTGTCGAGTTGAAGGGGAGAAGTCTAGAAACAGAATTTTTATATGAAAAATAAATGACAAAGTTGAGGGAGACCTGAAAATTTCTGAAAAAGCAGACATAAGGTCTATACAGCATTGTGCTTGGGGCTCATTTTATGTAGGGGTCAGTTGTCCTACATACCTGAGTCTTCTGGGAGTATATGTGGCCTCAGACTGATGGCTGGTTTCGCAATGATGAAAGTGAGTCATCCAAAACTATCGAAGAAAGCAGGTAATTATTAAATGTGGTTTTCTATTAAAAATAATACATTATAAAATTTCTGTGTTTATAAAGATAATCTTATCTGAATTGAATATTAACATTCTTTAATAGCTCATTATCAGATGATGCTGCATAAGTAGGACATTTACTGTATTAATATTTTATTGACTGTTATATTACAAAAATATTTCATGGCTGGCGCCACGGGTTCTAGTCCCAGTCGGAGTGCCGGATTCTGTCCCAGTTGTTCCTCTTCCAGTCCAGCTCTCTGCTGTGGTCCGGGAGGGCAGTGGAGAATGGCCCAAATGCTTGGGCCCTGCACCTGCATGGGAGACCAGGAGGAAGCACCTGGCTCCTGGCTTTGGATCGGCACAGCATGCCGGCCATGGCAGCCATTTGGAGGGTGAACCAACGGTAAAGGAAGACCTTTCTTTCTGTCTCTCTCTCTCTCTTACTGTCTAACTCTGCCTGTCAAATAAATAAATAAATAAATAAAAAACCCCGAAAATATTTCATTATTTTTCTCCATTTGGATAGTTTTGTATTATTATACCTGATGGATAGGTAGAGGACATTGACAAGGTACTATTCTGCCAAATTTGTGGCATCATTTAGAGCAGAATCCATGATCCTTAGCTCTTTTGCTGTGTTATCACTGTAAATTGTACAGGGCTTTCAATAGTTGTTGGCTCATTTTACCTCCCCAATGATCCATTGAGGTACATATTGTTGCTCCTGTTTAACAGATGGAGTGTTGAGGCTTAAGATAGGATCAATGGTCAGTGTATTCATGTAAGTAGTAGAGTAGTGAATTTAAAGTCTATTGTGTTAGAGTAGTGGATTTAAAGTCTACTGCCTTAAAGTAGTGGATTTTGGTCTACTACCTCGAAAAGTTGTGGTTTTTTTTTCTTCCACGTGGGTGTTATGTGTTATGTTTTGGAACAATTTGGAAAGGAAAAAAGGAGATAGGGCATATAGACATCATTATCACCATTTTACTGTATTGACAAATTGAACAGAAAGAGGTCAAGTGACTTGTCCAGGACACAACTAATGGCTAAACCCCAGATTCATTGATTTCTTGACCATCTACTATTTATTTATTTGAAATAAAGAATGATACAGAGAGAGAGAGAGAGAGGTCTTCCCATCTGCTGGTTCACTCCCCAGATGGCTGCAATGGCTGGAGCTGGTCCGATCTGAAGTCAGGAGCCAGGAGTGTCTTCGGGTCTCCCACGCAGGTGCAGGAGCACAAGGACTTGGGCCATCTTCTACTGCCTTCCCAGGCCATAGCAGAGAGCTGGATCGAAAGTGAAGCAGTGCCCATATGGGATGCTGGCAACTGCCGGTGGTGGCTTTAATCCGCTAAGCCACAGTGCCGGTCCCTTATATTATGTTTTCTAAACCGTTTGGGAATAAGTTGCATATATCTTAAACTTTTCCCTTAAGTCCTTCAACGTGTTTCCCAAAAACAAGTGTATTTACTGTGTAACAACAGTGGAACAGTCAGGAAATGTAACACAGATACAATACTATTATCTAATCTGAAGTCCTATTTGGATTTCACTAATTGTCCCAATAATGTTGTTTGTAGCTATTTTGTTTCCTGGCCCAGGAAACAATCCAAGATTATAATTGCATTTGGTTATCATTGGACCATTGCTGTTTCTTTTTTATTTATTTATTTATTTATTGACAGGCAGAGTGGACAGTGAGAGAGAGAGAGAGAGAGAGAGAGAAAGGTCTTCCTTTACCGTTGGTTCACCCTCCAATGGCCGCTGTGGCCGGTGTACCGCGCTGATCCGAAGCCAGGAGCCAGGTGCATCTCCTGATCTCCCATGCAGGTGCAAGGCCCAAGCACTTGGGCCATCCTCCACTGCACTCCCGGGCCACAGCAGAGAGCTGGACTGGAAGAGGAGCAACTGGGACAGAATCTGGTGCCCTGACCGGGACTAGAACCCGGTGTGCCGGTGCTGCAGGTGGAGGATTAGCCTATTGAGCCGCGGTGCCGGCCTGGACCATTGCTGTTTCTATAATATCTCGTTGCTTCCCTTAGCCCACCATATCCTACAGGTTTAGGAAAATCCTCTTGGATCAAAGATGTACATAGAATGAATTAAAGGTTGTTAAATGTGTGGACGCGCTTTCCTTGAATCCTCTGTGAAAACTCATCTACTAGGTAGACCTGGTAAAGACAGAGATAGCTTCTTCGGCAGCAGCTTCTACTTCCAACAGGGTGAGGATTTGGGGCTCTCCCAGCTCTTCTGACATCAAGGAAATCCCAGGTGTGCTCAGGTCTGATCTCAGCTGTAATGCTGGAGTGTGGCTGTGCCTAGATAGAGAAGAAAGAAAATTGTCTCAAAGACTGTAATGAGTGGAATGGAGGGGATAGATGATGGATGAACAAGTGCAGTATATTTATGTCAGAGTTGATTATTTCAAAGTAAACTGTATATCACTTTTATGATTAGGTTTGCTTCTCATATCATTTTTTTGAGAAAAATATTTATTTATTTATTTGAAAGAATTACACATAGAGAGATCTTCCATCTACTGGCTCATTTCCCAAATGATTACAACAGCGGGGGCTTGGCCAGGCCAAAGACAGGAGCTTCTTCTGGGTCTCCCATGTGGGTGCAGAGGCCCCAGCACTTGGGCCATCTTCTGCTACTTTCCCAGGCACATTAACAGGCCCTCTCATACAATGTTTTAAAAGTTGTAGTAATAATGGTCTGGGCCTCTGAATTTACAAGGCCTAAAGCCCACCAGATTATTATCAAGCCCCTTCTGTCAGGTTCTATTTGCCTCTCAATCAGAAAACTTAATTGTAGCTTAGACAGCACCTTTCTTAGCTCCTCTAATAATGACTCTGTCCTTTGTTCTAGGCCCTGTCTAGTGCACTTGGGCCTCATTCCTTTGTAATCATAACCTCTACTCCACCACCAATGGCTCTACTCCCAACCTGTGTGTACTGATGGTCCTCTTCCCCACTTCATGCTGTATAATTGTTCAAACCTGGTAAATGCCACTCTTAGGATCCTTGGTTACTATCCTCACTCTGTCTTTTATGACCTTGTCTAAATATGAGCAGAGTCGGTAAACTTGGAAGGCTTCCATAGCCTTGGCAATTCATGACGACAGCCTAGGATGGTTACTGGCGCCATAAACTTAGAGTGTCAATTTGTTGGGTCAACAACAGGAGCCACTGTGCACTTGCTCCTCATGTGGGATCTCTGTCCTTAATGTGCTGTACATTGTGATTTAATGCTATAACTAGTACTCAAACAGTATGTTTCACTTTGTGTTCTATGTGGGTGCAAACTGTTGAAATCTTTATACTAAATTGATCTTCTGTATATAAAGAGAATTGAAAATGAATCTTGATGCAAATGGAAGGGGAGAGGGAACGGGAGAGGGGAGGGTTGCGGGTGGGAGGGAAGTTATGGGAGGGGGAAGCCATTGTAATCCATAAGCTGTACACTGGAAATTTATATTCATTAAATAAAAGTTAAAAAAATAGGCAGGAAGAAAAAAAAAGTTGTAGTAATATGGGTGGGTGTGTTGGCACAGTAGCTAAACCACTGCTTGGGATACTGTCATCCTATATCAGAGTGTGGATTTGAGAGCTGGTACCTTTGCTTCCAAACCAGCTTCCTGCTAATGTACCCTGGAATGAAGATGATGATAACTCAAGTTCTTGGGCCCCTGCTACCCATGTGGGAGACCCAGATGGAGTTCTAGGTTTTGATTGGCCCAACCCTAGCTGTTGTGGCCATTTGGGGAGTGAACCAGCAGATGGAAGATTCTCATTTCTTTCTCTCTCTCTCTGCCTTTCATGTAGATAAATGATTAAATAAAAAATTAAAAATCATGGTAAAGCACTTAATATGGATTTCACCATTTTAACCATGTTTAAAAGTGTACTTCAATTGTGTTAAGTATGTTCATGTTGTTGTGCAACAAATCTCCAGAACTCTTTGATCTTGCAACATTGGAACTCTCCATCTAGTAAACACTAGTTCTGCCTCCCGTTTCCTCCACCCTTGGCAACCACCAGTTTGTGTTTCTATGATTTTGACTATTTTAGTTGCCTTATGGGAGTGGAATTATACAATATTTGTCCTTTTGTGACTGGCTTATTTTGCTTAGCATAACGTCCTCAAGGTTCATTAATGTTGTAGCATGTGTCAGAACGTTATTCCTTTCTAAGGTTACATAATATTCCATTATATGTGTATATTTTTCTTTATTCATTCCTTTGTCCGTGGATGTTTGTGTTGTTTCCACCTCTTGGCTATTGTGAATAATTCTGAAGCAAACATGAGTGTGCAAATGCTTCTTTGAGATTCTACTTTATGCTTTTTTAAAAGATTTATTTATTTATTTGCCAATCAGAGTTACACAGAGAGAGAAGGAGAGAGAGAACCATCCACTAGTTCTCTCCCCAATTGGCTGCAATGGCTGGAGCTGCACTAATCCGAAGCCAGGATCCAGGAGTTTCTTTCGGGTCTTCCACACGGGTGCAGAGGCCCAAGCACTTGGGCCATCTTCTACTGCTTTCTCAGGCCGTAGCAGAGAGCTGGATGGGAAGTGGAACAGCTGGGACTCGAACCGGCACCCATATGAGATGCCAGCACTGCAGGTGGCAGCTTTACCCGCTACACCACAGCGCTGGCCCCTGAAATTCTGCTTTAAATTCCTATGGATGTGTACCAACAATGGGATTGCTGGATCATAGAGTAATTCTACTTTTAATTTTTTGGTGAACTGCCAAAAATATGTTTTCCATATTGGCTGCAACATTTTGGCATCTTATATTAGTTCTTTGAAATGGGTAGGGTTATTACTATTAAGTCTATTGTAGAGATAAGTGAGCTAAATGAATTGCATACACACAGTTACCCAGTGTTAACACAGACTTGAATCTGCACCTTCTGTCCTTGTCTTCAGTAACTCATTTCCTCCTGCGTTTTGCTCCTGCTTGAGACATCCCTCCAGAACTCCTCAGATAGGCTTGTGGCACTTCTCTTCTAGCATTTTCCTTGAGGCTGGTTAGAATAGCTGTCTCCTCGGCTCAGTAAATGCCCAGGACAGGTGCTTGCAATGCCTGCGTTTCCTATCAGAGTGCCTGAATTTGAGTCCTGCCTGTGCTCCACGTTCTAGCTTCCTGCTAACACACCCTGGATGCAGCAGGTGATGATTCCAGTATGTGGATCCCTGCCACCCATGTGAGAGAACCAGGTGGAGTTCCTGGCTCTTGGCTTTGTTGGCCCGTCCCTTACTGTTGAGGGCATTTGGGGAGTGAACCAGAGGATGAGAGAAATCTGTCTCCCTTGGCCTTTGAGATAAACAAAGAAACAAACTGTACCAGTTAAGCAGAGTATCTCATGCAGTATATGACTTCATTTTTTAAAAAAGACTTATTTTATTTATTTAAAAGGCATAGTTACAGAGAAGCAGAGGCAAGAGAGAAAGAGAGAGAGAGAGAGAGAGAGAGAGAATGAATCTTCCATCTGCTGGTCCACTTCCCATATGGCCGCAATAGCCTGAGCTGGGCCTATCTGAAGCCAGGAGCCAGGCGCTTCTTCCAGGTCTCCCATGGAAGTGCAGGGGCCCAAGGACTTGGCCCATCTTCCACTGCTTTCCCAGGGCATAGCAGAGAGCTGGATCGGAAGTGGAGCAGCCGGGACTTGAACCGGCGCCCATATGGGATGCCAGCACTGCAGGTGGTGGCTTTACCCGCTACATCACAGCACCGGCCCCAGTATCTGACTTCTTAAGAGTTCAGAATGCTGCCTCAGTTGAGACTCATCATTACTCCTTTCCCTTGTTTTCTGTTGTTTTGTTTTGAGAACAAGGATTTTACAGAAGGCATATATGAGGAAGCAGCCAATTGGCACACAATCCTATGAGTCTCTATAGTAGGAAGTCTGTGATGGGGAAGTTGACTTTTTAATGTTGAAAGGCAAAGGTGCCCTTTGATATATTTGCTGAGCACATCCCCTTAGAGTTTTGCAGCTTGAAAGCAGAAATCATTTCAATGTTTGCAATGAAAGCACGCCTGCACATGTGTAAAAAATTACTGATGTGTAGGGCAGAGTACCAATTAAAAAAAAAGACATATGATTTTTATATTTCAGTTGTAATCAACACTAACTCTTGTCTCAAGGAATGTTTCCTGCTAGGAGTTGTGTCTCCCTGGCTTTTTTTTTTTTTTTTTTTTTTTGGATTTGGCTTTTCAATTATTTGGAACCTTTTGTCTTTCCCTAAAGATATTTTTAGTGTTCTGTTTTGCTGAATCTAAAGGCCTTTGATGGTGGTTCTGTATTTGGGCTCTGAGGCTAGTGGTATGAAAGCTTCCAAGATAAACTCCTGAAACCGTAGATTTCTGAATAAAGAGGATCCGGTTGTAGTTTGTGGACTTGAGACATTTGGCAGCTGTGCTCCTCTTCCTATTGAGTGCACAGGGACATTTGGCAGGCGGGACTGCATCTTAATTCTCTGTTTTCGGCTTGGTTTTCTTCATTGTCTTCCCACCTCACCCACTTGTGATTTAGCACTGGCTTGTTCAAATTCCAGTCTTCTAGGACACTGTTACTCTTTCCAGTCAGGCTCTCAAAACATCAGGGCTTACTGCAGCTGCTCCTGTACAATAACTGTATTAGGAGTTCTGTGACGCACCCCCGCCCCCGCTTTGATATTTTAATGTATATGTGCCTGCATTTGTTTTTCTCATAGTAGTGTCCAATAGAGTCTCAAAATTTAAACAGTCATGGTCATTTGTGGAACCTATCTTGGCCTTCTTCATTATGAAAATGGGTGCGATCATTTGAAACCATACCTGAGCTGAATGTCTTACAAGGGCCTATTTCTTGGACTTCTAGTTCTTGATTTTACATCATCTGCAATACCTAGCAAGCTATAAGAGAACAGATCATGAGGCCTATCAACACAAGATTGCAACAGGATTTATTTACACCTAGGGTTTGATGATTAGGTTCATATTGACATTTGGTCCTATTTCCCTTGTCTGACTTTTTGAGTCAAAACCTAACTAAGTGTTTTCCCTGAATACTACTCACTTCCTTATTTTAGTTCATCATACCCCTACTCTACCAGTCAGCCAGACTTGAAACCTCAAAGACATCATGTCTGCCCTTCCAGCCTCCCTTCTTCCCTCCTTTTCTCCCATAACCCTCATACCTAATGTATCCATGGCTTAATGACAAAAGTATTTCTTGATCATGATGTATATCCATAGGATATATATATATATATATATATATATATAATCTTTGCAATTATATATATATATATATATATATATATATATATATATATAATCTTTGGCTGCAAAGATTCCTGGGGGTTCAGCAGTGATGATGGAAGCTTCATTTTCACACATGCTTTAATGATCACTGGGACAGGAAAAAGAGCACGTGGACTTGCTTTATGGTTCTTACAGAGTCTTCTGGGGGTAACATGCTTTATTTCTGCTCATATTACATTGGCCAAAGAAAGGCCCATGACTTTGGCTACCTCTGGAAGAGACAAGGAAGTACAGTCCTACCAGCTACCTTGAAAGAGGAATCAGCAGTGTTTGGTTAACAACACCAATATCTACCATACATGCTAAAGACTTTCTGAAGAGAATACACAAAAAATTGAATCTTGGATGTTGGGAAAGGGGGAGGGAAAGGGATAAAGAGGTGTTCAGCGCAGTCAGAATTAAAATTATGAAGAGGTGCTTATTGGGCACCTTTTATATGCTGTGTACTGGGATAATGTGGTAAATAAGGTAGCCATGGTCTCTGCCTTTGGGGAGGCAGCCAGAAAACCAGATAAGCTGACAAAATGATGGCAAGTTGTGATAAAAATTTTCAGGGAAATAAGCAAAGGCCTAGAGGGTATCACAGGGGGACTTTGGTGGAGTGCTTAGGGAAGGTCTCTTAGAAGAGGGGACATTTCTGGTGCCATGGTGCAGTTAATCCTCAGCCTGCATCCCATATGGGTGCTGGCTCTAGTCCCAGTTGCTCCTCTTCCAATCCAGCTCCCTGCTGTAGCCCGGGAAGGCAGTGGAGGATGGCCCAAGTGCTTGGCCCCTGCACTCAGGTGGGAGACTGGGAGGAAGCACATGGCTCCTGGCTTCCAAAGGGCACAGCTCTGGCCATTGCGGCCATTTGGAGAGTCAACCAATGTATGGAATACCTTTCTCTCTGTCTCTCCCTCTCACTGTCTATAACTCAAACAAACAAATAAATAAAATCTTTAAAAAAAAAGAGAAGAGGGGGACATACGAGAACTGTATGCTAAGAAGGTACCAGCCACACACCAATATGAGCAAGGGATTGGGAGGACATTCCAGGCAGAGTTACACTGTGTCCAACATCTCCAAGGTTGCAAAAAGCTTGACTTTTTCTCCTTTAAGGAAATAAAAGAAGATCAGTATGGTTGGAAGGTATTGAACAGTTGCCCAATCACACAGAGGCTGGAGGCCATGGTAGGGGGATACAGTATCAATCTATTAGAGGTTGTAAAATGGAAGCATTCAAATGATGTGATTTATATTTTGAGAGCTTTCTCTGGCTGCACAGTAAAGAATGAATTATAGATGGGCAGGAATGGGTAAGGGGAGACCAGCTGGGTTGTATTTGCAGTAGCATATGTGAGAGATGATGATGGTCTGGATGAGGGTTGAGATGGGGACAGTTATATTAAAGAAATATTTAGGAGGTCAGTGTTGTGGTGCAGCAGGTTAAGCCACCTCTTGCAATGTCGGCATCCCATATTGGAGGACCTGTTCAAATCCCAGCTGCTTCACTTCTGATCCAACTCCCTGTTAATTTGTCCAGGAAAGCAGCATCAGGTAGCTCAAGTACTTGAGCTCCTGCCACTCATGTGGGAGACCAGGATAGAGTTCCAGGCTCCTGGTTTCAGCCTGGTCCAGAATCATCTGTTGTGGCCATCTGGGGAGTGAACCAGCAGATGGAAGGACTCTTTTTCTCTCTGATTCTCTCTGTTTGCCATGCTGCCTTGCAAATAAAGTAAAATAAATAAATTTTTTAAAAAACGAGGTATTTAGGAGTTTGCACCGATGGGGCTAAGTGATGGATTACTTATGGAGGGTAAGGGAAATGACAAGATCAAGGATGACTTCTTGGTTTCTAGATGGATGGCAGGGCCATTTCCTGTGAGATGGGAAGTCCTAGAGAGGACCAGTTTGTGGAAGAGATTTGGGTGTTAGATTTTATTTATATTGTGAGTCTTCCTGACTCACAGGAAGGCTAGGGCCTTAGCTCTCTGCTACTATGTAAATGTGATTCTCATTCAGGGAAGGCAGGCTAAGGCAAGTAATTTCTTTTTGAGCTTAATTGTCCTGTGTTCCTATGTGGTTTCCTTTTCACCATCAAATGCATCATCACCACAGCAGTGGAACACATAGAAAGGGATTGGAGAATATTTTGCGGATTTGAAAATTTCAAGGGAAAATATGTTGGCTTGAAATCTTTGGAAACTATTCCACGGCGTTATTATAGTTGCAGCTGAGATCAATTAATGGAGCAGACGATGTAAAACGAAAACATGCAAGCATTGGAGCACTGTGGAAGAGGCTGATATTGGGCCTTTCTCTCGTTGAATAGAGCATAGGTTGAGGAAAGTACACACACATGCAGTCGTGAACAAGTATAAAAATGTCTCCCCAAAATACTAGCAAATAAAGAGCTAGTAAATAGAGGTGGAGGGAAAGGCAGGAGACAGTGTTGATATTAAAGACAGCTTCAGAGTTTGTTCCTTTTGGACTTTGGTTGTCTGTTAGGTAGCTGAATCCGTTTCCACAGATGCTGTGGTCTGGAAGCTCTCATCTCCCCCAAGCTTTTTGTTAGTCTTGGAGGATGGAAGGAGCCTGATCTGAGAAGAAGAAAGAGTAGCAAAAAATAGCAGTGTTATATCTGCTGGTGATAAAAGGAAGATGGTGGCAATAAAGAAAAAAAGCCTAGGGAATTAAGAGAGGCTTAACTGGTTAACCTAACACACAACAAAAGTCCAAAAGAAAGAAACTCTCAGGATGTGATACTAACATGGTGTATTGCATATGAGAAATGTAATTGAGTTAACTGGTAAGAGACTGGGGCACTGGGGAGGGCTATTCTGTAAACTTGGGGAATCTTTGGGCAAGCTCCTGTAGTGTCTGCTTTATAGCCACTTAGAAGCATAACAACACTAACTAAACCTAATGGAAAAGGTTGTTAGCAGCTGCTGAGTTGATCTAAATAGAAGGCATATTATAAACTGACAAGATGAAAGAAATCGGGGTGAACTGGGCTGGAGGGTGTCCCTACACAGCCCTTGCTAAGCAGGCTTGGTGTTGCTCACTAGTCAAGAGCTGCTTACAATGAGGAGAAGATTAACCACAGGTCCCAGTTATTTACAGTTTCTTTGGGGCCCTCCGTCCAGAGAGAGTTGCATACCTCTGGGGGCATACTCCTCTGAAATAGGGGAAGAATGATGGAGAACCTTCTAGTTACTTACTGCTTGCCAAGGGCTCATCCTGTGATAGCAGAGAAGTTATTAGTACTCAGAGTCAGGGCCTCCCTGGACATCCCTCACACAGGTCCCCTCGCCCTGCACACAGGGAGCGGGCATGTGGATGAACCTGCCATCCGCAGATTTGATGCTCACTAGCGGCCACGCTGGGGAATCTTGCCTTGCTCTGACTCAAGGAGGAATGGCTGAGGGCCCCACCAGCACCTCACCTGCAGTATTCTATTGATTTGATTCCTGGATATACCTTCAAACAAGGATCTTGGTTTCCTCCGACTTCCTGAAATCAGTTGCCTTTACAGAGATTAGTAACAATCAGAATATGTAATGGAAGGAACGACCCCATTTTAATAGCCATAGAAAAGAGAAAATACTTAAGAGTATACTTCAACTGCAAAACAGTGCATTTTTATTTATTTAATATAATTTTAATTTATATTGTATGTGTTATACACGGTTTATACATTTTTGATTAACATGTAATAATTGTATGTATTTGTACTGATCAAATAATGGTAATTAGCATTTTGGTCTTCTTATTTCTCTGTTTGGTGCCTTCAAGTTCTTCTTTTCTAGCTCTTCATAAAATATATAAGGGGCTGTTATGAACCATAGTCATTGCATTGTGCTGTGGAACAACAGAATACATTCCTTCTAGCCAACTGTTTAGATACCCATTATCCAAATTCCCTCTCTTCCACTTACTCCCACCCCTCCTAGCCCGTAGTAATCGCCATTTTACATTCACATCAAAATTTTTAGCTTCCATATATGAGAGAGAAATGTGTGGTATTTGTCTTTCTGTGTCTGGCTTATTTCACTTAACATAATATCCCCCAGTTCTATCAATTTTATTACAGACGACAGATTTCATTCTTTATGGCTGAATAGATACACCAGATTTTCTTCATCTGTTCATCCATTGATGGGCGTCTGTATTGATTCCATGTCTTGGCACTTATGAATAGTGCAGCAATAAACATGAGAGTGCGAGTGCTGGTGTCTCTTTGATGTACTGATTTCATTTCCTTCAGATATATGCTTACAAATGGGATAATTTGGATCATATGGAAGATCTATTTTTAGATTTTTTGAGGAACGTCTACTATTATCCATAATGGCTGTATTAATTTGCATTACCACCAACAGTATATAAGAGTTCTCTTTTTAAAAAAATACTTACTTATTTGAAAGGCAGAAATAAAGAAAAGGTGAAAGAGAGAGAGAGAGAGAGAGAGAGATCTTCCATCTGCTTGTTCACTCCCCAAATGACTGCAGTGTCCAGGGCTGGCCAGGGCAAAGCCAGGAGCCAGGAGCCTCTTCTGAGTCTGCCATGTGGGTGCAGGGGCCCAAGCACTTGGGCCTTCTCCACTGTTTTCCCAGGTGCATCATCAGGGAGCTGGATTGAAAGTAGAGCAGCCGGGACTTGAACCAGCACCCATATGGGATGCTGGCACTATGGGCAGAAGCTTAACTTTCTACGCCACAGCGCTGGCCCCCAAAGTTCCCTTTTATCCACTTCCTCATTGATATTTTATTAGTATTTTTTAAATAACAGCCATTATAAATGCAGTGAGAGAATATCTCATTTTTATTTTGGTCTGTATTTCTCTGATGGATAGTGATATTGATAAATTTTATGTATTTTTTGTTATTTGTATTTCTTCTTTTGATAAATGTCTGTTTAGATTATTTTTCCTGTTTTGTCATTAAGGTTTTCTAGTTTGTTATATATTCTAGATATCAATGCTTAGCCAGATGGACAGTTACCATATATATTTTTTCTCATTCTACAGCTTCTCTTTGCATGTTGTTGATCATTTCCTTTGGTTGTACAGAACCTTTTAATTTGATATCATTCCATTTGTCTGTTTTTGTTTTTGTTGCATATGCTTCTGGGGTCTTAGCCCACAAATATCAGTGCCTAAAGGACTTGAACAGGCATTTTTCAAGAGAGGAAATTTAAATGGCCAGCAAACCCATAAAAAAATGCTCAGGATCACTAGCCATGAGGGAAATGCAAATCAAAACCACAGTGAGGTTTCACCTCACCCCAGTTAGAATGGTTTTCATACAGAAATCAACAAACAACAAATGCTGGTGAGGATACGGGAAAAATGGTACCCTAATCCACTGTTGGTGGGAATGTAAACTATTACAGTCATTGTGAAAGGCAGTATGGAGAAATTTCAGAAAGCTGAAAATAGATATACCATATGACCTAGAAATCACACACCTGGGAATTTACACAAACAAAATGAAATCTGCATATGAAAGTGTTATCTATACTCACATGTTTATTATAGCTCAATTCACAATAGCTACCATACAGAATCAACCCAGATGTCCATCAACTTGATGAGCAAGTTCATTGCTGATTTTGTATTCTTCCACTTTACTGACTTTGTGTATCAGTTGTAACAGTCTTTTGGTGTGGTCTTTGGGTTTATTTATGTACAGCATCATATCATCGGCAACCAGTGATAATTTGACTTTCTCCTTCTTGTTTGTATGCCTTTTATTTCTTTCTCTTGCCTTATTGCTTTAAGTAAAACTGATAGTACTATGTTGAATAAGAATAGTGACGTTGGACATACTTGCCTTATTCCCAATGGTAGAGGAAGCATTTTCAACTTTTGTCCATTCACTCTAATGTTGGCTCTGGGTTTGTCATATATTGTCTTTAACTATATTGAGATCCAGTCCTTCTGTGCCTAATTTGTTCATTTTTTTTTATCATGAAGGGATGCTTAATATTATTGAATGGTTTTTCCCACATTGCTTGAGATGCTAATATGATTTTTGACCTTCATTCTGTTGATTTACATTTCATTGGTTTTGCAAATGTTGAACCATCCTTACATACTGAGATAAATTCCACTTGATCATGTTGAAGGCTCTTTTTGATGTGTTATTGGGTTCAATTTGATATTATTTTGTTGAGAATGTTTGCATCAGTGTTTAACATGAGGATTGGTCTATAATTTTGTTTGTTGTTGTTGTTGTTGTGTCCTTGTCTGCTTTTGGTATTAGGATCATGATGCCCTTGTAGAATTATTACTTTCTTTTTTTAAGATTTATTTATTCATTTGAATGTCAGAGTTACACTGACAGAGAAGGAGAAGCACACACACACACACACACAGAGAGAGAGAGAGAGAGAGAGAGAGAGAGAGAGAGAGAAAGGTCTTCCATCCATTGGTTCACTCCCCAACTGGCCACAATGGCTGGAGCTGTGCCGATCTGAAGCCAGGAGCCAGGAGTTTCACCGGGTCTCCCATATGGGTATAAGGGCCCAAGGACTTGGGCCATCTTCTACTGCCTTCCCAGGCCATAGCAGAGAGCCGATCAGAAGTGCAGCAGCCAGGACTTGAACTGGCACCCATATGGGATGCCGGCACCATAGGTGATGGCTTTACCCGCTACACCACAGAGCCAGCCCCTGTAGAATTACTTTGGAAGAGTTCCCTATCTTTCAGTTTTGAAACAGTTTGCTATTTTATTATTATTATTATTATTATTTTTAAAGATTTATTTATTTGAAAGGCAGATTTACAGAGAGGGAGGGAGGAAGGGAGGGAGGGAGAGAAAGAGAGAAAGAGAGAAAGAGAGAGAGAGAGAGAGAGAGAGAGAGAGAAGAGAGTCTTCCATCCATTGGTTCACTCCCCAAATGGCTGCAATGGCCAGAACTGTGCCAATCTGAAGCCAGGAGCTTCTTCCAGATCTCCCATGCAAGTGCAGGGTCCCAAGGACTTGGGCCATCTTCTACTGTTTTTCCAGGCCACAGCAGAGAGCAGGATCAGAAGTGGAGCAGCCAAGATTCAAACTGGCGTCCATATGTGATGCTGGCACTGCAGGCGGAGGCTTAGCTTACTATGCCACAGCGCCAGCCCCTGGAATAGTTTGAGAATGGGTGTTAGTTCTTCTTTAAAAGTTTGGTAGAGTTCAGTAGTGAAGCCATCCATCTCTTGGCTTTTCTTTGGTGGGAGACTTTCTATTACTGATTCAATCTCATTACTTGTATTGGTCTGTTCACATTTTATATGTCTTCATGGTTCAATTTTGTAGGTTATATGTGTCCAGAAAATTATCCACTTTTTCTAGGTGTTTCAATTTGTTGGCATACAGTTTTTCATAGTTCTTAATGATCCTTTGTCTTCCTATGTTATCAGTTTTGTCATGTTTCATTTTTTATCTCCGATTTTATTTATTTGGGTATTCTTTTTGTTAGTGTAGCTAAAGGTTTGTCAACTTTATCTTTTCAAGAAAATAATTCTTCATTTTGTTGGTGTGGTTTATTGTTTCTTTTTGGTTTCTTTCTTTCTTTCTTTCTTCCTTTCTTTCTTTCTTTCTTTCTTCCTTTTTAAAGATGCTAATGCAGCAGCTTTGCCACTTGGCTCTCCGACATTTGCTTTTTTTATTTTTTTTTAAGATTTATTTTATTTATTTGAAAGAGTTACAGAGAGAGCTAGAGACAGAGAGAGTCTTCCATCTGCTGGTTCACCCCTCAGATGGCCGTAACGGCTGGAGCTGCGCCAATCCGAAGCCAGGAGCCAGGAGCTTCTTCTGGGTCTCCCACATGGGTGCAGAGGCCCAAGGACTTGGGCCATCTTCTACTGCTTTCCCAGGCCATAGCAGAGAGCTGGATGGGAAGAGGAGTAGCCGGGACTTGAACCAGCACCCATATGGGATGCCGACGCTTTAGGCCTGGGCTTTAACCTACTGTGCCACTGTGCCATAGCACTGGGCCCCTAGTCTCTTTATTTCTGCTTTAATCTTATCTATGTTTCTTTCCTTCTCTTAATTTCGGGTTTGGTTTTTTGCTTTTCTAGGTCTTTGAGATGCATCATTAGGTTGTTTGTTTGAATACTTTTTTTTTTTTAATTTTTGACAGGCAGAGTGGACAGTGAGAGAGAGACAGAGAGAAAGGTCTTCCTTTTGCCGTTGGTTCACCCTCCAATGGCTGCCGCGGTACTTTTTTTAAAATTTGGGTGCTTATTACTATAAAATTCCTCTTTGTACTGTTTTTGCTGTATTCCATGGGTTTGGGTATGATGTTTCCATTTTCACTTATTTAAAAATATTTTCTTTTATTTCTCCAATGACCCACTGTCCATTTAATAACACATTGTTCAGTTTCCATGCATTTGTATAATGTCTGAAACTTCTTTGTTGTTGATTTCCAGTTAAATTCCCCTGTGGTCACAGAAAATTCATGATATGGTTTTGCAATTGTGAATTTTTGAAACTTGTTTTGCTCATGGATTCTTAAAAATCATGGCTTGACCTAATCTCTGGTCTATTCTAAACAATGTCTGTGTACTGATAAAAAGAATTTGTATTCTGCAGATGTTGCATGAAATGTTCTGTAAATGTGTGTTAGGTATATTTGGTCTACAGTATAGTTTAAGTCTGATATTTCTTTGTTGATTTTTTTGTCTGGATGATCAGTCCACTGATGAAAATGGAGTATTGACATTAACCACTATTATTGTATTGGAGCCCATATCTCCCTTTTGATCTAATAATCTTTGTCTTATGCAGTTTGGTGCTCAAGTGTTAGGTGCTTATACATGGATCATTTTTATTTACTCATGTCGATTCGATCCCTTGCTCACTTTTGTCTTAATATCTATTTTGTTTGATACTTCTTGCTTTTTGTTTAAGATTTATTTTATTTATTTGAAAGAGTTACAGAGAGAGGTAGAGAGAGAGAGAGAGAGGTCTTCCATCCGCTGGCTCACTCCCCAGATAGCCACAACGGCCAGAGCTGCGCCGATCCAAAGCCAGGAGCCAGGACCTTCCTCCGGGTCTCCCAAGATGGCCCAAGGACTTGAGCCATCTTGCACTGCTTTCCCAGGCCATAACAGGCAGCTGGATCAGAAGAGGAGCAGCCAGGACTAGAACTGGCGCCCATATGGGATGCTGGTGCTTGAGGGTAGGCCTTTAACTCACTGCGCCACAGCGCCGACCCTGATATTTCTTGCTTTAGTTTTCATTTGTGTGCAACATATTTTCCTATCCTTTCCCTTTCAGTCCGTGTGTGTCTTTACTACTTTACTAATGAAGTGAATGTCTAGTAGTGTTACCGGAGAAATTGCAGGGTTCTTGTCTTCGTGCAAGAAAGAATTCAGGCGTGAGACAGAGTAGTGGGAGGTAAAATAGCAAGGTTTATTAGGAAGGGACATCTGTAAGGGCGGATGGGCACCTCTCCAGACAGAGCCTGAGAGACTGGGGAGGAGGAAGGAGGGAGGTTACATGTTGAGTGGAGAGATTACACCTGACCAGGCCAGGCGGGTGGCTCAGCAAAGATGCAGAGAGCTGAGCACGCAGTCCAGTTGAGGCTGGGGGTTTTTAAGGAGATGGGTCTTGCTTCCCCACCTCTGCTCCTCTTGGAACAAAGGGCTTTTTGGATGTAAATAGAAAAACTTCTCTTGAAGGTCTGAAACAAAGGACTTTATGGATGCAAATGTTATCAGACAGGAGGAAGGGAGCAGGGTGTTTGAGATGCAGATACTAGGCTGCTAATACTAACTGATAGAATCAAAAAGGGAGAGAAAGATCCAACATGGGAAGTGGGATACACAGCAGACTCATAGAATGGCAGACGTCCTAAACAACACTCTGGCCTCAGAATCAGCCCTTAAGGCATTCGGATCTGGCTCAAGAGCCCATGAGAGTATTGTAGGCATGGAAAGCCAAGATATCATGGAAAAGAAAAAAAAAAAGAAGAAGACCTAAATGAAAGATCTCTGTGAGATCCCAATGGAAAGAACGGGGCCATCAAAGGAGGAGGTACCTTTCTCTGAAGAGAGGAGAGAACTTCCACTTTGACTATGACCCTATAGGAATAAGATCAAAGTCAGCGAATTCTAAAGGCTTCCATAGCCCTGGCAACTCATGACTAGAGCCTAGGGAGATTACTGACGCCATGAACAGGAGTATGAAATTGTTAAGTCAGCAACAGAAGTCACTGTGTACTTACATCCCATGTGGGATCTGTCCTTAATGTGTTGTCTAATGTGCAGTGATGCTATAACTAGTACTGAAACAGTATTTTTACACTTTGTGTTTCTGTGTGGGTTCAAACTGATGTGATCTTTACTAATTATATACTGAATCGATCTTCTGTATATAAAGATAATTGGAAATGAAAAAAAAAACCTGGTGTTAAATTGGAAATGGCATAGAAAATTAATTAATTTTTTAAAAAAAATATTATGTAGGATCTCTGTCTTTAAGGTGCTGTACACTCTTATTTAATGCTATAGCTAGTAGTCCAACAGTATTTTTTTTCACTTTGTGTTGCTATATGGGGGCAAACTGTTGAAATCGTTACCTAATATATACTAAACTGATCTTCTGTATATAAAGAGAATTGAAAATGAATCTTGATGTGATTGGAAGGGGAGAGGGAGCAGGAAAGGGGAGGGTTGTGGGTGGGAGGGAAGTTTTGGGAGGGGGAAGCCATTGTAACCCATAAGCTGTACTTTGGAAATTTATATTCATTAAATAAAAGTTTAATAAAAAAAAAGAGAGGTGTATATATAGCTGAGGTACAGGTTGGATGGCACAGAGTGGATGAGCTGATGTGGGCAAGGGGTGGGGTGTTGTGATGCAAAAGGGTCTTAGCAACTCCTATTGTACCACCTTAATGATCCTTAGGCAGAAGCGCCCTGGGGCTGGAGTGTTTGCTACCAGGGAATTGAAACTTAAAGACAGGTTTTCAAATTCAAGGCAGGTTAAGGAAGTTTTTGTAGGCCTCTCCGGATTCAGTGTCCCCCACACTCCTTCCTTTTTTTCTTTTTAATTTTTGGGATACATTTTTTTAAAAGATTTATTTGTTTTACTTGAAAGTCACAGTTACACAGAGGGAAAAGGGGAGAGAGAGAGAGAGAGAGAGAGAGAGAGAGAGGGAGGGAGGGAGGGAGGGAGGGAGGGAGAGAGAGAGAGAGAGAGAGAGAGAGAATGAATCTTCCATCCGCTGGTTAACTCCTCAATTGGCTGCAACTGCCGGAGGTGAGCTGATCCGAAGCCAGGAGCCAGGAGCTTCTTCTGGGTCTCCCACGTGGATGCAGGGGCCCAAGCACTTGGGCCATCTTCTACTGCTTTCCCAGGCCATTAGCAGGGAGCTGGATCCCATTTGGAGCAGCTGGGTCTCGAACCGGTGCCCATATGGGATGCTGGCACTACAGGCAATGGCTTTACCCGCTATACCACAGCACTGGCCCCTGGGTTAAAATATTTTTAATTTACTTTATGATTATAGGCTAGTTTTTGTTATCATTTAAATATGTAGCTTCATTTTTCATATTCTCTATCTACAAGAATTTATAGGACCAAAGTCTTATTACTGTATATATTTTTTATTATGTTCATCATAAACTTCAGTAACTGTTTCCATTTTTTAGTTTAGAAAATTTGAGGCTTTATTTCTGGGCTTTGTATTTCATTCCATTGTTCTGTATGTCTGTTCTTATACCATTACTATACCGTTTTGCTTACTATTACTTTTTAGTAGGTTTTGAAAACAGGAAGTATGAGTCTTCCAAATTCCTTCTTCTTTTTCATGATTGTGTTGGCTATTTAAGGGTCCCTTGGAATTCCATATGAATTTTATGATGAATTTTTTTATTTCTGCAAAAATGCTCTAGGGATTTTGATTTTGGCTTGTATTGAAACTATAAGTTTTTTGGGGGCAGGGGTAGTATTGTCTTAAATACTAAGTCTTCCAATCCATAAATGTTGGATCCTTTAATTGATTGGTGTCTTCTTTCCTTCAGCAGTGCAGTGTTTTGTAGTTTTCATTGTACAAGTCTTTCACCTCCTTAATTACATTTTCTCCTGAGTATTTCATTTTTTTTGCTCTTGTAAGTGGAAATGTTGTCTTAATTTTTCTTGGGGGGGGGAATTGTTCATTACTGGTATATACAAATGCAATTGATTTTTGCATATAGATTTTTTACCCCTCAACTTTGCTGAATTTATTTATTTGCCCTAAAATTTTCTTTTATGGAATCTTTAGGATTTTCTATATCAAAGATTATATCATCTGTGAAAAGATTATTTTGCTTCTCTTTTCATTGGATCCTGTTTATTTCTTTTCATTCACTAATTATCATGGCCAGAACCCCCAATATTGTGTTGATTAGACGTGTTAATACTGAGCATCCTTGTCTTGTTTCTGATTTCAGGGATAAAGCTTTCAGTCTTTCACCATTGAGTATGATGTTATCTGTATATTTTTCATTTATGGCTTTTATCATGTTGAGAAAATTTCCTTATATTATAAAAGGATGATGAGTTGTGTCAAGTGTTTTTTCTGCATTGATTGAGATGATCATGTGTTTTATTTTCTTATTCTATTAATGTGGTTTTTTTCCTAATTAATTTTTGTATCTTGAACCATCCTCACATTTAAACACCTTAATACCTATTTGGTCATGGTATACAATTCCTTTAGTAGGCTACTGGATTCCGTTTGGTAGTATTTTCTTGAGGATTTTTGCATCAATATTCATAAAAGATCTTGACTTATAGTTTTGTTTTCTTGTAGTGTCCTTCATTGGCTTTGGAATCATGGTAATCCTGGCCTCAGAGAATGAATTAGAAGTGTTATATACTCTTCTACTTTTTGGAAGAGTTTGAAAATAATTGGTCACTAAGTGTTTTCAAAGCTCCTCCAGGTGATTCTAATATGTAGCCAGCATGGAAACAGGGCTTGGCAAAACTTGATCCCTGTACCAGCTGCATTGCCATCATGGGAACTTATTAGAAATGTAGAACCTCAGGTCTTACTCACACCTAAATCTGCTTTTTAACAAGAGCCCTAGGTGATTTCCATGCATATTAAAATTTGGTATGCTTTGGAATATATTAGTATTCTGACATGTGTTCCAAATTCCAACATAAGACCCACCAGAGGTAATTGTTGCCCAGGCCAAGCTAAGATACACTTAATCAGGATATGGAGGGGAGGAGCCAGGTAATCTCTCAAAGACTCGAGGAAATTCCTAGTATCAGTGAAATTTTGGGAAAACTGCCTAGGTTACAAAGCTAGCAGTAAAGTAATTCTCAAACTTGAGCGCTTTGGAGCAATAGGACTTAGCTGCAGGTGAGGTAGTTGGGGGAATGATATTTGTTGATTCAGGAAAGTGGGGCGGGAAACTAGTGTTTTCAGCTCATACTGTACAGGTTGAACTTTTATTTCCTATGAGCATGTGTGGCTTTCATAGTAAAAACATGATTTTTAAAATTTCCATCCTGAGAGATTTAGATTCAGTAATCATGGGGTAAAGCCAGGAATCCATGGTGTTTGAAAAATATCCTAGTTGAATTGATAGCAGCTTTCTAATTGCTCTGCATCCCTCCATTTTCCTCTCTATTCTAGTGCACTTTTGCTCCTGTTGCCTGGGTTATCTTCCTAAAAACAACTATGATCAGACACTCATTAAATATTTGTACTTTCTCTCCTTGCTTGAATCTGCGGTTGACTCCCACCTGTCTATCAGAATTTATGCCAGACTTCCTTTTACAATTAAAAAATGCAGAAGGAAAGAGAGTGCTCCTATCCACTGGTTCACAATCCAGATGTCCATGATGGCTGCATCTGGACTGAGGCCAAATCTGGGAACCAGGAATTCAATCCAGCTCCTCCACGGGGGTGGTGGGAACCCAATCACTTGAGCCATTGCTGCTGCCCCCAGGGTCTGAATTAGCAGGAACCTGGAATCTGGAGCTGGAGCCAGAATTCAAACCTAGGTCCTCTGATGTGGAACACAGGCATTCCAATCGGCATCTTATTATTTTTTTTTAATCTTTTTTTTTTTGACAGGCAGAGTGGACAGTGAGAGAGACAGAGAGAAAGGTCTCCCTTTTCCGTTGGTTCACCCCACAATGGCCGCTGCGGCTGGTGCACCATGCTGATCTGAAGCCAGGAGCCAGGTGCTTCTCCTGGTCTCCCATGTGGGTGCAGGGTCCAAGGACTTGGGCCATCCTCCACTGCACTCCCGGGCCACAGCAGAGAGCTGGACTGGAAGAGGAGTGACTGGAATAGAACCCAGCACTCTGACCGGGACTAGAACCCGGTGTGCTGGCGCCGCAGGCAGAGGATTAGCCTATTGAGCCACGATGCCGGCCCCAATCGACATCTTAAGCACTAGAACCAAATGCCTGCCTCATTACTAAATTTATTTATAAGACATTCGAGTCTCCTTATAATCTGAGTGCAGCCCACCTTTTCAAGCTTCGTTTTTCTGTCATTGCCTCCTAAATACTTGTGTATGCTCTACTCCACTTACCAAACTATTTACTGTTTCCTGACCCTGGTCCTATATTATGCCCCATATCTTTGCTTTAGACTGCATTTTTGATGACAGTGTTGTGCTATATCGGGTACAGCTGCTGCCAGCATTCCTTATGGTGGCCAGTTTGAGGCCTTGCTGCTCCACTTCCAATCCAGCTCTCTACTGATGCACCTGGGAAAGCAGAAGATAGCCCAAGTGCTTGGGGCCCTGCACTCAGCATGGGAGACCCGGATGATGTTGCTGGCTTTGGCCTGGTCCAGCCCTGGCCATTGTAGCCATTTGGGGAGTGAACCAGTGGATGGAGGATCTCTGTCTCTTCCTCTCTCTCTCTCTGTGTGACTCTGACTTTCAAATCAATCAATCAGTCTTAACAACAACAAAAATAGATTGCCTTCTTTGCTTTCTGCATCACACCTGAACAGTCATGTGACACTTCTTCCACACAGGGGTACCTCAAAAAGTTGATGCAAAATGGAGGTAAAAGTATGAGGTATTTTTTTGTGCAAGAAGTTTTTTGGCATAAGAATCTTTCTCATTATATGTAGTAATATGTATTAAGAAAAAACGGCATGAATTTCAAGGTTTTTATGCAAAAATAAAGTGATTATTAAGTCTTTTTTCTGTGAACTTTTTGAAGTACCCTCATTCTTTTACTGTCTTTGATTTATACTTTTAAAAATTGTATTTACCACATTGTATTGTAATTATTTGATTTTTGTGTTTCTCCTGTGTCCTCCTCCATTGTAGGAACCATGCCTTATCTTCCTCCTTCCTCTCCCATAGTTCCTAGCATGGTTTTGTCAGATGAGCGCTCAGTAAAAGTTTATCAAATAATTGCTTATCCATTGCACAAATAGTTATGCCTGTATGCCAGACGCAGTTCTAGGTGTTGCAGATACAGTGGTGAAAGAAACCAAGTCCCTTCTGTTATTGAAGTTGAATTTTAGTAGATAGAAACATAAAATACACTAGAAAACATAAATATGATGCTTTTCTGATAGTAATAACTGTTATGAAGAAATGACAGCATATGAGAGAGACAGAGGGAGAGGTGAGAGAGTATCAGTGATTTATGTATTTTTTAAATTTTTTGATAGGCAGAGTTAGACAGTGAGAGAGAGAGAAACAGAGAGAAAGGTCTTCCTTTCGTTGGTTCACTCCCCAAATGGCTTCCACGGCCAGCGCGCTGTGCCGATCTGAAGCCTGGAGCCAGGTGCTTCCTCCTCGTCCCACATGCGGGTGCAGGGCCCAAGCACTTGGGCCATCCTCCAACTGCACTCCCAGGCCATAGCAGAGAGCTGGACTGGAAGAGGAGCAACCGGGACAGAATCTGGTGTCCCAACCAGGACTAGAACCCGGGGTGCCGGCACTGCAGGTGGAGGATTAGCCTATTGAGCCGGCGGCCTTGATTTATGTGTTTTTAAAAACATACTTATGGCTTCTTTGAGTTGAATGGATTATATGACTAACAGCCCAAGCATGGAAATCAATTAGGGGCAATTAGAAAAGTGTATTAATCTGAGAAAAAGATAATGGTGGCTTAAACTAAATTGGGAGTGGTGAGAAACGTGTAGAGATTTAGAATATACTTGGAAAGTGTAGCCATCATTATTGCCAATGGATGAGAAAGAGAGAAGAGAGGTGAGTTTTGTTTGGACATAACTTTGAGATGCCTATTTGCAGTGAGTAAAATACAGGTCGCTTCTGGTGGGCTGGGTTCATTCCCCTTTGTTGATTTTTCTCTTCTACTTGAGAGTGGAGGTGAGAGAAGGAAGCATTCTGACAGTTAAAAATCAGTTCCCTGTGGTTTTATTATTGCTAGTGTTTAACTAGGTTTTTCTTTTGCTCCACCCTTCGCAAATGTTAGATGGAGAGAGATGTTGTTTGCCTCTCCCCTTCCTTACTGAATTTACAAAATAAACTGCTCTACACAACTGGCCCTTAACAAAAGCTGTGAAGGTTAATAACAGTTGTGCATAGATTGGCAAATGGTACATTCATCAGGGACCAATATGAATATTAGTTCACCCAGTATGTATGAGAAATTGCTGGTAGGAAAAGATTCTTAGAAGTAAGACAGTGCTAAACAGTAAGGATGATTGTTCCGTGTTGGGTTTGGCCTTATTTTGAAACATTAGACCCTAGAGTTTGGATACCAGCCCAGTGAGGCCACTGGCAAAAACTACTAGTGCAGATTCAGGATTTTTAAATTTCTGGAACTCTAGGCTATATTCTAGGAGACTGCTGCCAAGGTTGGGCTGGCCACAGAGATCTCCATTTTCTGCCATCGAAAACAACCGTTTTTTTGAAATAAATCCTTAAAAGGGAATGCTTTATTCGCTGTAATCTCACACTTGTTCCAGGAAGGGGTTAAATTTGGTTTTGATTATCAATGGCTTTGGATAGAGATATCACTATTTTGTGTCCCGAAATATTGCAGAAAGCTATTTTTTTTTCCTTAGGGCCATCTTCTCAAAAGAATCTTCTCAGGGTGCTGAGGCTTTGATGTTCTCTCTTTGGCTGCTGGTATTATATCAGTAAGTTAATTGCTGGTTCACAGCAGTTGGTGGTTAAAGTCCTTGGAAATTGAATTTTTATTCTAACTGATGGACCTTCAGAGTTGACAAGTAGCAGAAACAACGAATTCATTATTTTAAGTTTATAAGACAAAGTGCGTAATGTGGATTTGTGGGAAGAATTTCAGAGCAGGAAGTAAAAATAGTAAATTATACTAATAAGCAAAGCCTCTCCAACTCCACCCTCTTGACTCTTGGGATGAAGTGAATAAACAACCACCCATGTCCTTTTATTGGTCTAAAATACATGGACCCAGCCAAGTGAACATCTTGCAGTTCTGTGAACACTTTCTCAATCTTTCTTTTTTTTTTTTTTCTTTTTCCTCCCAGAAATCTTTTATTTAAGGTATACAAACTTCATGCATTTCATAGATACAAATTTAGGAACATAGTGCTTCTTCCCACCCTACCCACCCTCCCACTTGCCCTCCCACCCTTCTTCCACTTGCCCCTTACTCAGACTTACTTGGATTTCAAGAGTGAACAACAGTGCTTAATGGAATTTACCGTTTGTGATTTTTTTAAACAAATGGTTGTTAAGGAACATCTGGTTGCAATTAGTAAAGTTTCTCTCTCCCTCTCTCTCTCTCTCTGTGTGTGTGTATGTGTGTGTGTGTGTGAGAGAGAGAGAGAGAGAGAGATCTTAAGCTGTGAAGTTCATTGCTGATTCAGATCTTATTCTTATAACGCTTAGTTCTAGAAGAGGTTCTAATTAATGAGATATTTTAGAAAATGAAATGCAGAGTGATTCTTTTTTTCTTTTCTCTTCATATACCACTCCTCAAACTTAATAAGACAACCACTGAGTAGCAGTATTCTTACACTGGCTTGCAGCAGAGAAGTTTAGGAACTGACAAGATCTTAGTTATTTTGTTCTTTTTTTTTTTTTTCTGGGAAGAGAGTGAGTAATATGCTGTTGGCGTTGAACAGGATAGTTCGTTGTGTTTGTTCCGGGCATTTCTAGATGTCTAGTATTCCTAGATGCCCCTACCCATCCTGTAATAAATACCAGTATTGCTTCTCCAGTCTTTGTGCTAAGCAAAATAACCTCCACCGGTTGCCAAATGCCACCTGGGAGTAGTTGTGCCCTGAGGTTAAACTTCAACTCTTCACATTTCAAAGGGCAAGACTGAGGACCAGAAGGACCTGTTCAAGTATGTATAACTTTTGACAAACCAAAATGGAAACCCAGCTCTCCTGTCTTAGACTAGTAATGTATTTTGAGGGGGCCCATTTAAATATTTTCATACTGTCTTTTTGTGCCCTTGGAGGCTTTTGATCAATGAGAGGGTCTTCCTAGGCATATGTATTATCACAAGGTAGTAGAATATGGACTTTAATTACAGAATAATGTACTCCAACTTGTTTTCACTCAAGAAATGTTTCACATGTCTGCTATGTGACAGTCTAGGAAAATGGCATTTTTCATAAATGTTTTATTTTTGAAAAAATAAGGATGAGAGAGAATGGTGATATGGGGAACATTACTCAAGGATCAAGAGCAGGGTTTGAGAATGTCATGCCCATGGACTGTATAAGGCCCACAAAATTATTTGGCCCAGCCCAGCCCAGCCAAGGCAACTCCAAGTATGACTCATTTTAAGTTGAGAATTTTGTATGGCCAGCGATTGATGTTATAAATATCCACATGGCCCTGGGCAAAATAAAGTTTCCCCACCCCTGATAGAGGGGGACTACTATTTTTTAAAAATATTTATTTACTTGAAAGACAGAGTTACACACATACACACACACACACACAGTGAGAGAGAGAGAGGTCTTCCATCTGCTGGTTCACTCCCCAGTTGGCTGCAATGGCCAGGGCTGGGCCAGACCAAAGCAAGGAACCAGGAACTTCATCTGTGTCTCCCACGTGGGTGCTTGGGGCATCTTCTGCTGCTTTCCCAGGCACGTTAGCAGGGAGCTCGATTAGAGCAACTGAGACGCAAACCGGTGCTCATATGGGATGCCACCATCACAGGTGGTGGCTTAACCTGATTTTTATATGCAATAATATGCCTGCAATCTATTTTCCTTTCACCTGTCCATAACTCTTTCCCATTATTCACTAGGAAAAAAGTATAGTCACCAGATTATTTATTTTTCTTCCAGTCATCCCTCTCCTATAAGGGAAATATAGTTTTTTCCTCCATTTTCAGTTATTTCATCCAGTTCAGAGTATGGACTGATCAGGTGCCTGGTAAAAAATTCCTCCTTGGGGGAAATGATTCTGAACTCACTCCAGGTGAAGTGGTTTCTAGATCTCAACTTTGTCACCATTAACACTGAAACAAAAAGGTAAACACAGAACATTCTTCTCTCCATGGGGTTTCTTTCTGAGATTACTCAGTGAGAAAAAGAATGAAATGAACAAGTTGGAACTCTCCGAGGATCCCTGGGGGCTTGTCCTCTTCTGGATGCTCTGTTGTTTTCCATTTATTTTCCCTTGTTTTCCATGTTGAGCTTTCCTTTGGAGGATTTCCCCCCAGCACGGACTGTTTCGCTCCTTTTTGATCATGCCAGAATGCCTTCTGAGTAAACTTGGGCAGTCTGCATTTGGTCTGAGATGAGAGGTGGTTTGTTCTTCACTCCTTTCATCTCAGATCCCATGCAGTAGCATTTCTCATGTAAGCCCAGTGCTTAGAGTCAAGGATGTTCACGCCTCTTCCAGGACAGGCCAACTACACGAAGATCTTGCTGTCACCAAAAATGAAAAGTGAATATCAGGGGTTTTGGGCAAATACTGTTGATAACTTCCCTTTGGGAAAAGGCTCTTTTCTGTCCTACCCTCTGGTCCAGCTCATGTATAGATCTAAGACCTATCTTTGGGGTTATTTTTGAAAATAATACAGCTTATTGGGCTATGTCACATATCATAAAAACCACCCATGTACACTCAGTGTTTTTAGTATATTCACAGAGAGGTGCAGACATTACCACAATCAATTTCAGAATATTTTTATCATCCCCAGAATAAACTCTGTAGCCATTATGAAGGTTTCCTCTTAAATTCAGGTCAGTTTCAATAATAACAGCTAATATTTGATGATAGCTTATTCTGTGTGCTAGATTGAGTGCTTCTGTGTATTATCTCATGTAATGCCTGTGACAACCCTTTGAGTTAGGGACTAATATTATCCCCATTTTACAGATGAGGAAACTGAGGCCTAGAGAAAATTTAAAATTTGTTAATAATCAAACAGATACTTGCCCCGGCCCGTGGGGTAATCAACTAGGACACGAGGAGGGCAGACCTGAATGGAGAGACAAACCAGACACGAGAAGGGAGACCAAGACAGTATTCTGATCAAGGTCTCACTTTATTGGAGAAGGAAGCAGCTTATATAATACAAGGCAAGGATTGTAACAGTCGAGGGCAAGCAGGTGTCATCTCACAACATAGTTCAAAGGAATAATTTCACAGGAATCAGAATCAATTTGACAAAGGGAGTTACAGCGAGGTCTCACAGCTAGCAGACATGCTTATCAAGGTACAAGAAAGAGAGCACTGAAGCCAGATGGCCAGGCGCTAACCACATCAGTGAACTGTACAAATGGAATTTTCTAGTGAATCCTCCTTACAGGAATACAGTTCAAGGTTAGTCTGAACAAAGGCCTATACATGGAACCCAGCACAGTGGCTCCCAACAGATACTGGTGTATTCTGAATTCTATGCAAGGCCTTTTGACTCCATAGTTCTTAACAAATCCTAACAGTGTTACTTGTTGGTCATGGTAAGACCTAGTACAGTTTCCCCTTGTTTTCATTTATGTGAACTATGATATGAAATTTTCTATTCTAGACATGTCAGTGAATCAGTATTTATTAATCACTTACTCTATACCCAGTACAGTGACAGAAGCAATGTGGGGTGGGGGAACATGGGGGAGACCAACGTATTCTCCAAAAGTTTGCAGTCAAGTTTGTGGCTGATTGAGCACGTTGGGCCATGTTTAGGGGATGCCCTCCATGTACCACCAGTAGTTGACACCATTAATCTCGGTGGAAGAGAGATTAATGTAGGTGTGCTGATTAGGGGAGGCTCATTGAAAGAAGTGAGCTGTAGCTGAAGCTAGTTCAACCTAGGTGGGAATAAGATCAAGTACATAGGATGGGAACAACACAAAGTATGTTGGGGAGGACCTTGACACAGATTGGAGATGGCAGGGAAACCCTTTGTACAAGTCAGACTGTGGAGGGCCTTGCATGTCATGTAAAAAGTTAGTTCATTCATTTAAAGGCTATTTAGTAAGCATTCACTAGGTGCCAAAAATTTTTATAGACACAGGGGTAGAACAAAAGACGAAATCGCTATCCTCAAATATCTTGAATTCTATTTGGAAAAATTGGTAAAACAAGAAAATCCATGTTCAGGAGGTGGAGGCTCTTGATTTCGGGCTTGAGCAGTGTCCTTTAGATAGCCACCATCAAGAAGCTTTTCATGTTACATTCTGGTGTAGAGCTTATGCTTGATGAAGTGCTTGAGAAGTGACAAGTGAGTTGTGGGAGGCCCTGAGGCTGGTAGGAGGGTCAAGGGCGACTGAGATCTGGGTTTAGCCTCTCTGAGTCTCAAAGCCATGGTGTAGTGGGAAAAGCCCTAAATTTGGATCCATAGGATTTAGACCTTAGGTCACTTCACTCCTCTCAGCTTTGTTTCTTTTTCTGGGTTGTGGAGTTAGTAGTACCTGACCGGAGTTTTTAATCAGTTACTTGAGATGATGTGAATGAAAACTTTGTTAGCCGACTGCTGTACAAATGTGAAAAAAGTTTCTCTTTCAGAGAATGCTTGTGAAAGCTGCATTTCTGTTCCGAGTCCTTCTAGGATTTTGACAGTAGCACTTTAATTTTTCATGTCGAGTAAGTCATCAATTAGAATCTTAAATCACAAAGTATAGTTGGAGCAAGGCACCCTAATAAGAGGTCCTGTGCTAGACGCTGGAGTGTAGTAGTGGCCATGGCTGCCTTTAGCCCAGGGCCTTTTCTTTCTGCCTTGTTCCACGTGGCTAGCGCTGAGGAAGGGAAACGCGACTGGAATAGGGACTGAACACAGTGCGGGCCACGCTCCTTCTGCAGCCGCACCTTGTACCCTTTATAACAACGTCCTCTTACCACCCTGATCTATATGTGCTCCCCTCATCTTTCTGTCTGTGTCTCTCTCTCCACGTCTGTCTCTTATTCATTTCTTTGCGCATATAGTGCTCTTCCTTGTCCTATTTTCCTGGCATTGAACTCTGGATCTTCAACTTCCTCCTCTTCCAGAAAGCCTTCAGTGATATCTTTCCCCTGGTCAGGTCATCGCACTGAGTTGCAATGGTTCCATTTACGTCTCAGTCACCAGAATGAGCTCTTGGAGGACAGGAATTGTGCTTTGTCTACCTCTGGATCTTTGTTCTCAAGCTTATCTTAGGAAATGCTTGCTGACTTGAAGGAGTCCTAACGGTAGAAGACTACACAGATGACTAAGTCTTATTTAGGAAATCTTTTAAGACTACTGTATCTATACATCTTTAATGAACTTAAAAATAAACCAGGGGCCAACGCTGTGGCATAGCGGGTAAAGCCCCCGCTTGCAGAGCCAGCATCCCATATGGGCGCCAGTTTGAGTCCCTGCTGCTCCACTTCTGATCCAGCTCTCTGCTATGGCTGGGAAAGCAGTGGAAGATGGCCCAAATGCTTGTACCTCTGCACCTGCGTGGGAGACCCAGAGGAGGCTTCTGGCTTCCGATCGGTGCAGCTCCAGCCATTGCAGCCAACTGGGGAGTGAACCAGCGGATGGAAGACCTCTCTCTCTCTCTCTGCCTCTCCTTCTCTCTGTGTAACTCTGACTTTCAAGTAAATAAATCTTTAAAAAAAACAGTGGCCCAGTGACTGAAGAATATAATAGAGAGGCTGTAATATCTACTAATAAGGCTACATAGCATAGTGAAGAGAACACGATTCTGCATCCAGACTATAAAAGTCCCTGCACTTCATAACTATGGTATGTAGAAAGAAGTCAGTGAATTTCTATGTGTCTTGAGTTTTCTCATCTGTAAAATAAAGATCATAGCAGGCTCTACTTCGTAGCTTCTTAGGGTTGTTTTGAGAATTACACTGTGAGACCTTAGAAATCAGTTAACCTCCCGTGACCTCACTTTTCTCCAAAATTAAGATAATAATAGGATCAATTTGGGTGCTTACAAAGTTGTGGAAAAATGAAATTTCAAGGTAGGGTTTTTGGTGCAAAAGATTTTGAAATCCATGATTTTTTTTTCCAGAATATGTATTTTCCATTAACTTTTCAAAGTATTCTTATACTTCTTAAGGGTGAAGTGAGGGTTGCAGACTCTAAATGTCCGGCACACAGCAACTGATAGTATTTTATAGCATTTCAAGTGTGGAGGTTTGACTTCATGATTCAGAAAAGTGGATCACATATAATCTATTGTCCCCTGGAGACACTTATATCGGATACTGGGGGCATGGGCTGGTGCTGAGGTTGTGGCAGATGAATTCTATTGAGATGACAGCCCAAACCAGGGATTGTCAGGAAGTCTTCGTTGTGAGGGCAACTGAGGCTCGGGCCAGTTCAATACATGGCAAGAGTGTGTAACCAGAAGCACAAAATGAAAAATGAAGTTGGATATTATGGGTCAGATGGGTTCTCTATACCCTGAATCTGAGTAAAATGGGGTGTTGAGGTCCTCTGTACTGAGTGCTGACGCCTTGGCCTTATTAAAAGGTGTTGACCTTGGTTTTTCACTTCAAGATGGCCTTCAGTTAGTGGTGCAGGGAGTCCCCTGCCCTCTGTTCTCTGGATAAAATCCAGTGTAAGCCCATGTTTTGCTGTGAGCACTGCTTCTTTGATGCCATGAGCCTGGTGATGTGCCAGGTTCCTTTGGGAAGGCTTTCTAAAACATCCCGCTCGGCAGAGCTGAAAAGACTGAAGAACCTTCTCTGGAAGCTGATTGTGCCTGTGGTAGGTCTTGGTCTGGGAGCTATTTCAACAGCTGAAAAATCACAACTACTTTGTCAGTCTTCACCGGGCTCCCTGAGAACCCCTTGTCATTTCCTCAAGAAGGAGCTCGTAACTGCAAATGGCTTTTATTGTACTTCCTTTTTCATCCGTGTTCTGAGAGCTTAGGTAAATACATGTTTGGGAAAGAGCATGTGTAAGATACACTGAAAGGAAAGGTCAAAGGTCATAACCAGTTTGCCCAGCAATCCTTTTCAGTCTGGTCCGGTGTAATGTTTTACCTGCTTGCAATAGTATCACTTGAAACTGACACTGCACTTGAAATTGTTTCTGAGCTTTTAGGTTTGACAAAATAAGTATGTTTGCTTGCATAGTACTAAAGATCAACCTCATGTGGTGTTTATATGTGAGTCTCAATAATGACACCTGACTGCAGCCCTGACCTGGCCTGTTTCCTATTTAATTTGATTCTTAGGACAGTGATGAGTGAGTCGAGTGGGAATTTGTAGTCATGTTTCACAGATATGGAAACCTTTAGAAAGGGGAGGGAACTAGCATGCCATACATAGTGATCAAAACTCTGTGACAGATTGAGTGCTATGTTTTTGAACTTTTCTGTTTTGGTAAAAGACACACACACACACACACAAGTATGTATACATACACACATGAAACTAATATAAAGTTTGTGGTTTTGACCATTTATAAGTAAACAATTCAGTGACATTAATAATACTGTGCCACCGTAAGTACTGTTACTAAAACTTTTTCATTACCCCAAAGCGAAACTCTGTAGCCATTAAATGATAGCTCTCCTTTCCTCTCAGATCACAGTGGCTGCTAATCTACTTAGTGTCTGTATGACTTTGCCTATTTTATAGATAGTTCGTGTAAGCAGAATTCTGTAATTTTCCTTTTGTATCTGGTTCATTTCACTTAGCATAATGTTTTCAAGGTTCAGCCATGTTGTAGTATCTATCAATATCTTTATTGCCAAATGATAAATATTCCATTGCATGTATGAGACTAATTCAAAAAGTTCTTGGAGAGTGGAGTTAAAAGATAATTTAAGAGTGTACTTCTGGCACATCAGTTAAAACACCTCGTGGAATGCTCACATCCCATATTGGAGTGCCTGGGTTCAATTCTTGGCTCTGCTCCCTGATCCAGCTTCTTGCTAATATGTACCATAGTAGGTAGCAGGTGATGGCTCAAACACTTGGGTCCCTGTCATCCATGTAGGAGACCTGGATTGAGTTCCTGGTTCCTGCTTCCTGGGAGGTACGAGGCATTTGGGGAATGAACTAGTGGATGGGAGTTCTCTTGTCTGTTAGTCTGTCTCTGTCTCTCTGCCTTTCAAATAAATATATGAATAAGCAAGAACAAAAATTCTACAAAAAAGATTTAATTTTTTGATGTAACCAATTTTGAAATCCTTATGGTTTTTTTCATAATCTACTTTTCCCATGAACTTTATTGAAAACCTCTCATATGTATCATATATTCATTCATATGTTGATAGACATTTGGGTCATTTACACATAATGCTGTTATGAATAGTGATGCCACAAACACACATACACAAATATTTGTTTGAGTCTTTGTTTTCAGTTCTTTTGGGTATATACTTAGGAGAGGAATTGCTGAGACATATGGCAATTCTATAGTTAGCTTTTTGAGCACCTGTTAAAACTGTTTCCACCAATGGTATATGAGAGTCCCAACTTTCCATAGCCTTACCAACACTTTTGTGTGTGTGTGTGTGTGTATTTTAATTAGCAACCATCCTAGTCTTTGTGAAGCATTGTCTCATTGTAGTTTTGATTTTCATTTTTCTAAAGACTAATTGATGAGCATCTTTTCATACACATATTGGCCACTTGTGTATCTTTTTTAGAGACATGTCTACTTAACTTTTAGCCCAGTTTTAAGTTGGGTTTGTCTTTTTAATTGTTGGCTCTAACTTCCACATACACCGGGTTACTTTGAAATGTTCTAGTTTTCACAGGAGCCCCCTTCCCTCCCCGAATTTGGTTTTGCTTTCATGTCTTAAGCACGTATTGTGTGCTTCAAGTGTAATATTTTGTCCCAGGTGTCTGACATTGTTAGTTTAGCTCTCAGTGTTTCAGTATTTTTCCAGTCTGGTTCTGTGTGAGGCAGAGCAAACACAAGTGCCTGGCTTCAGTTCTTTAGGTAGCCCTCCACATACCTTAGAACAGAACTAAGCAACAATGTATGAGTAAGGTGTGCTCTGCTCCATCTGCAGACATGCTCAGGGGCCCACACTGGGAACATGGGCTGCCATCATTTTAAGACAGAAACTCCACTGTGCCAGCGAGGAGG
The DNA here is from genome assembly GCF_033115175.1 of Lepus europaeus. Classification (NCBI taxonomy): domain Eukaryota; kingdom Metazoa; phylum Chordata; class Mammalia; order Lagomorpha; family Leporidae; genus Lepus; species Lepus europaeus. The sequence goes on from NC_084850.1 coordinate 87,772,416, forward strand.
GTGGGTCAAAAGAAAGGGAAATTGCTACTGAACTATTTCTGTCATTTTGAGGTTACTTTTTTCCTTGATTTAACATTAGCTTGGTTGTTGTAAACTTCTGTTTTCTAAAATTCTTATAAGGTTGAGTCTGATGAACTTGGTTATAAAGTTTCTGCTTGTTTTTGATACTTCTAAGTAGGAGATGGTGAGAACTTGGAGCTGCCTACTTCAACGTTTTGCTGAGATCATTCTGATTACGTTTTTAAATTCAGACTGCTGAAATTTGAATCCTGGCTCCAACACTAACTTTGGAACCTTGGACTAGTTACTTAACCTCTCTGTTTTCTTCAGTACAGAATTGAGTATATTAACAGTACATGCTTTAGAGGATGGCTTAAAAGTTAAATAATATAACCCATGTAAAGCTCTTAGAATATTGTGTGCTATATATTAAGTGCTTAATAAATATTGCATTTCTTTGTAAATTAATTCATAATTTAGGAGGATACTTCATAAAGTTTTATGGAAAATGGAATTGAGACATGTTTATTTTGGTGTAAAAATTTTGAAATCTCTGCAGTTTTTTCAGAATAAGCATTATGCATGAACTCCTTGAAGTACTCTTTTTTGTATCACTAAGAATGAAATATAAAAATGTCACCTGACATTGATAATAAGCTGTATCCTGATTTTGAAGTTTTTAAAATGTAAAAATATGTGTATCTTACTATTGGAGGGTGGTATCATCATCATCATCATCATTGTGATCATCAGTCATCATTTGGTTCAGGCATTAAATTATGCATGTCGGGAAGCTGAGGCCTAGTAGGATCAACAACTTACCCATGGCTGGGTGGGAAGTTATGTCTGAATGCAATTCAAGTTCTCTGACTATTATTCTGGGTATCAGGTTTTCAGGTGCCCAGTTGTCTCTCACAGCTAGTAGTTTGCCTTATAAACACCATCCTGCTAATCTTTTGGTGTTGCAGATGTGTTAGATGTTTGTCAGTAGTATACTCA